>NC_080165.1:86506830-87108133 GCF_950295315.1 Erinaceus europaeus
GGATCACCCAGCCTCCCTTCTGAGAGTGAGGCAGCCATTGCCATTGCTAGTTTATAGTTAGAGGAAAGTCCTGGAGAGCCCCACAGTAGAGCTAATGATGACATTCCTGATGGAAGTGACCAGTGATGGTAAAAAAAAAGATCCATCAGAGGTCTAGACCCATAGAATCTATTGAAAAATCCAAGGATTCCTTGGCCAGGATCCCATGTGATGAGGTAGTCTGGTATTGGTCCAAATGGCCATCATTAAGTGAGGCAGTCTTTTACCCTTTTCCAGTTTTTATACTCCCTTCTTTGTCTGACAAGCTTAGACTTTCTCCCTGTTGTTGAGGCCTTGAATGTCATTTGTTGTATCCAAGCCTATCAAGGCTATCAAGGTCTATCAAGTTAGGGCTTTGAGTTAGGAAGGAAATAAACCTAGGGTTTTTTGTGTGTGTGTGTGTGTGTGAGATCTAAGTTGATTTCAAGTGTTTTGCATTAATTTGTTTGATAATAAAAAAACTATAATAAAGTTTGTCATAGGTATGATTGTCCTTGAGATATATGTGTGTGTGTGTGTGTGTGTGTGTGTGTATATATTTCCTTTTGTTTCTTTTTCTCTCTCTCTTTCTGCCAGGATATCTCCTGGCCATTTGTATACAATTTTTATTTTAAATATTTATTTATTCCCTTTTGTTGCCCTTGATGTTTTTATTGTTGTAGTTATTATTGTCATTGTCATTGTTGGATAGGACAGAGAGAAATGGAAAGAGGAGAGGAAGACAGAGAGGGAGAGAGAAAGATAGACACCTGCAGACCTGCTTCACTGTTTGTGAAGCGACTCCCTTGCAGATGGGGAGCCAGGGGATCGAACCAGGATCCTTATGCTGGTCCTTGCGCTTTGAGCCACCTGCGCTTAACCTACTGCACTACCACCCGACTCCCACAGTTTTTATTTTGAAGATTGGCAAGTGTGCCAATAATGTTGATGCACTGTCAGATGAGATTAAAAGGTGGAAGAGTAAATCTTCTTTACTATTTCTAGTAAAGTTAGTTGAATAGCTAGAGTGAATGAGAGAAGTGAAGTAGGGGTAGGAGATGAAGATATCTTGGCCTAAATAATAAATATCTGGTTAAAGAATTTGTGGTGCCTTCTTTAGGTCATTCTACTCTATTGCCAAGCTTATTTAATCTGAGTCTTAACACTTTTACTTTAAACTATTGAATTTTCTCTAACTTACGGAGATGTGAATACATGTAACACAGTGCCATAGCCCCTTGTCTATATCTAGCATCTGTAACATTGTTAGAAAGTGTGCAAGCTGAAATGGTATTGATAATCCTTTGTGTTAGGACAGCTCTTATTGGGCAAAAGGGAGGCAAGAGGTTGGCATCTCAGGATTGTTGTCTCTGGAGACAACCTACAGAATAAAAGGCATGGCATAAGGATCCCAGTTAGAGCCCCCGGCTCCCCACCTGCAGGGGAGTTGATTCACAGATTTCTCTCTTTTCTATCCACCAATGACAACATCAACAATAACTACTACAACAACAAACAACAAGGGCAACAAAAGGGAAGATGAATAATAATAAAAAAAGAAAAACGGCAGTAGCAACATGACTTGGCATGGTGGCACAGGTAGTGTTGATTTAGTTGACAACAACAGAGTCAGTATAATAATAGGGAAAGGGATGAGGAGAAGAGACATCAAGGCATACAAGCAAAGTCCCAGAGATTCTAGGACAAGGAGAAATATGTATTTTAAAGGGGATGGGAAAAGTTCCTTGTTGTCTTATAAGGATTTTAAAATGACAATAGTTACTGTTATAACCAAGTTAGGAGCTTATTTTTTCTTTGAAAACCTAATGGCTAGAATTAACCATTACATACTTGACTTTATTATGCTTTATGCAGGTGTAGGCTATCTATTAATAATGTCTTAGACACTGACAGGACCAAATGGTTTTGATCTATCAGGTCTGAGTGTGTAGATAAATGTAGGTATTAAAACTTTTTTTATAGGACCGATTAAACAATTTAAATCCAGTATCAGAATTCAATCAAGTTGCAGATTTGAAACATTAAATATTTTAAATATTTAGATTAAAAAGTATATTCAGTACTAAAACCTAAGCAGTTTAAGGACTAAAAATATTAAATATTTTTTCCTTGGGATATTGATTTAGTAAAGTTTTGTATATATAAAGTTATAGTTCTACAATACTCCCACCACCTAATATCTATGTCCCCAACCCCATCCTCAATGCTAGCCACCATAGTACTTCAAGTTTTAGATATACATTGACAGAGCCATGCTGTGGTGTGCCTGGCTAAGTGCACATATTACAGTGTGCAAGGACCTTGGTTTAAGGTCCTAGTCCCCATCTGCAGGGGAAAACTTCATGTGTGTTCAAGCAGGGCTGCAGGTTTCTCTCTGTGTCTTTCCCTCTCTACCTCCTCCTCCACTCTCAATTTCTCTCTGTCTCTATTCAATACTAAATGAGTTAATTAAAAAATTTTTTAATGTGAAAAAAGATATGTTGACTATTTTTTTCAAGTTCAAATCTGTTTCTGATTGCTATGCTATTATTCTGTATTTGAGTAGACTTATTTTATTAAGTTAATTTCACTAAAGAGTTATTAAGGAGAAAGAGTGCATGCTAGGGCTAAAACTTGGGACTTCACCATGCAGATCTGGTGTTCTTCCCACTTCAAAACCTCCCAGGCTGCTAGACTTTTCCTTGTTTTTTCACTTTTTAAATTTTCTGTGGATCTGGCATCTCACATATATATGGTTTCACTGGGCCACTTTTATATCCAGTTATAGAGATGGAGAGAAAAAGAGAGACTAGTAGGTGGCGGGGGGTGGGGGGGCCACTTTAGCACTGGAACTTCTTAACACTTTTCTATGAGGTGCTGAGGTTTGAACACATGCATGACTGGGCATGCAATCTACCCAGGGAACAATTTCTTTGACATTCTGAACAGAATGTTAAGTACTTACCTTGGAAAGGTGGGCAATGGGAAATAATGCTACTTAAAAACACACACACACACACACACACTCTGAGTTGTATGAGAAAACATTATTTTATTTTATGGCTTAGTACAGTTTTGTTTAAACTATAAAGCAAAGTTTATTTAAAAAATGTTACTTCAATTTTGTAGTTTCATTTATTTCTGGCTTTTTATTCATTGCGGTTTTTTTGTTTGTTTGTTTGTCTTGACAAGATATTACTTTTTGTACTTTTTCTAGAGAACAAAACTAAAGTAGTACCAGTTTTGCCTTTGTGTTTAAACTGTAATTTGCAATCTAAACTGAGTGAAAATAGGAAGATCATTGAAGATTATTAGTGATTATAACAGTTTTTTGTATCATTTAGAATAATTGCTTTAATATATAGACAGATAACTTGTGTTCTGATTTTTTAAAAAATTCTCTTTTCTTCATATATAAACAGGTGAAATTAGTAAATATTAGAAATGATGACATAACAGATGGAAATCCCAAATTGACTTTGGGATTAATATGGACAATAATTTTGCACTTCCAGGTAAGACTTTTTTCATAACTGTCATTTCTATTAGCCTCTTAATGGTTTTCAGATGTATCATATGAATGGTGAACTATGCATTTATATTTTATAGAATATACCTTTATATATTTTAAAGTAATATATATATGAGTGTTTTCCTTTTAAGCAATAAGTTGTAAACCCGGTGTCCCATTTCTTTTTTTCATAAATTTTAATGCCTTTTAACATAGCACTCATAGTGGGGAGGCAACATTTTAAAATGTAAATTTTTTGTTTATTGCAGAGTATTACTTGATTTAGACAAAAGTAAATTTCTCGTTCAATTCTGATTTAGAATAGTATTCACTGGTAATATAGTCTCTCAACTACGCGAACTATTTTCTGTTAAGGACACTAGATGGCAGTGCAGTTGTCATAAAGAGAATTGAATAACAAACAGTCATGCTTAGTGTAGAGCTGCATTTTTTTTCCAAACATAATTTAAGGGAAAAAAATGTGCATTTATTATGTATGAATTGCCTAGTGAACCTTTGCCAATTGAGGACTGGTTTTTATTTTTTGTAACATTTTGATTCATTTTGAATGGTCATTTTAAAATTTGATTTGGACTGACTCCTGCTTGTTAACCATCTACCCATTTAGACGGTGTTCTGTGCACAGCGCATTAACTGAGCCATGGTATACAGCACATCTTGACTTACTGACCACTATGCTGTTGGGCCTTGGAAGAAGAAGGAGGAGGACATAACTTAAAAAAAAAGTTTTAATCCAATCTTAAGCAGAATAAGACTTATTTCTTCATAAAAAAAATTATAAAAAGGAAACACTGATAAAACCATAGGATAGAGTGGTACAATTCCCACCACCAGAACTCTATATCCCATCCCCTCCCTTGATAGCTTTCTTATTCTTTAACCCTCTGGGAGTATGGACCCAAGGTCATTGTGGGATGCAGAAGGTGGAAGGTCTGGCTTTTGTAATTGCTTCCCCATTGAACATGGGTGTTGACAGGTCAATCCATACTCCTAGCCTCTCTCTCTCTTTTCTAGTGGGGCAGCACACTAGGGAATCAGAGCAACAGGGCAAATTGGTGAGGTTGGTTGTCCAGGGAAGTCTGGTCTGCATCATGCTAGCATCTGGAACTTGGTGGCTGAAAAGAGAGTTAACATACAAAGCCAAACAAATTGTTGACAAATCATGAACCTAAAGGCTGGAATAGTGCAGATGAAGAGGTGGGGGGGTCTCTGTTTTGTAGATAGTTAGTAGGCATATTTTAGTTATATTCCAAAGGGACTGTGGCTATACTAGTGTTTTTTTTTTTTTTTTTTTCTCTGAGCCTGAAGTCTGATATGCAGGTGGTTCCAAGTTATTGTCTGAGGAGATAATGTCATGGCTGGAAAAAGGACCAGAAAGCTGGATCAGGGAAGGTGTATTAATATTGGTGACTATCTGGGGGCCATATTCAGCTTATGAGCCTGTGTGACCTCTGCATCCCTGTATATCTGAGCTTACCTTCTGTGGTCATGAGTAGGAACGTTACAAGTTGCCCCAGTATCAGGACCCATCTTCCTCAGGTGTACCATAGAGTATAATGTCCAGCTTCCCTTTGGAAGATGGAACATTCTCTACTATTGTTAATCCAAGTTGAGGGCAAGGTCCTATGGGGGCCCACCAAGGGGTCTATTTTGTTGTTCCTGATAGAGATGACTGATAAGAATGGAAAGAAGGGGGGAGTCGGGCTGTAGCACAGCAGGTTAAGCGCAGGTGGCGCAAAGCACAAGGACTGGCATAAGGATCCCGGTTCGAACCCCGGCTCCCCACCTGCAGGGGAGTTGCTTCACAGGTGGTGAAGCAGGTCTGCAGGTGTCTATCTTTCTCTCCTCCTCTCTGTCTTCCCCTCCTCTCTCCATTTCTCTCTGTCCTATCCAACAACGACAACAACAATAATAACTACAACAATAAAACAACAAGGGCAACAAAAGGGAATAAATAAATAAAATAAATATTAAAAAAAATTTTAAAAAAATGGAAAGAAGGATTTATTTGAGATCTAGGCCCATCGTGTCTGTTTGGGAATCTCAGGACTCCCCGATTAGGGCCCTAGCTGATGGAATAGCCTAATAGTGACTAAAGAGTCATCACCCTTAAAGTATGCCAGTCTCTTGCCCTTATTCAGCTTTTGCAGTCCTTGCTTTGATAAGGTTAGCTTTGGAGTGAGTGAGAGAACTATAATAGGAAGTAGGTGAGGGTATCTAAGTCTAAGTAGACACTATTTCATTAGGAACTTTATACTGACTCACTGTAGATTATTGTGTACTTTTGCTTTCAGGTATATATTTTGCCTTAATTTATGGATACATGTGAACATATACCCTATCTCATGGAAACTGGTCTATATCTAGGTTTTGGGACTTTGTTAGGAAGAGAGCTATTTGGAATGGGATTAGAGAATCCTATGAAAGGAAAGGTCTCACCTTAGTAATGAGGGTGAAGGATTTACATTCCATGCCTGATGTCTCTGGACACAGTCTGAAAGGAAGCATGCTGAGGTGGTACTCGTTGTGTTGATTAGGATGCAATGTCATTTGGTATGAACTGAGAGAAGCATGCAAGAAAGTGAGCTCCACCCTAGAGGTTCCAGGACTGGGGAAATATAGGTTCTGTAGAGAAAGCAGGAGGTTCCTGCTGTCTTAGGGTTTAAGAAGGCAATAGATAGTTATTGCTATAATCACATTATTTGGCAATTGGGTTAACTGAAATATCCCTTTGTTAGGATTTTCTGTATTATACATAACATCACCATAGTTTAATTCCTTTGATATTATTTGTATATAGCTGTGTCATCAGTTGCTTCTGTTGTCCCTGGTCTAAGCTTTTAAGAGAGTCTACTTATCAAACACTCAGCCTATGGTCTGTGCATCAAAACGTTTGAGACATTCAATCAATTTTCCCCCTCTCATATTAATTAAATAGTGATTTATATGACTACAAATTAATAGGAGTGTATATAAACACCATTCCCACCACAAAAGGCTGTTTCCCATCCCATCCTCCCCACCCCCACCCCGTACAATGAAGCCAAACATCCACCCTCACCCTCAACCCAAGGTTTTTACTTTGGTGCCCTACTCCAGATTTAGTCATATCCTGTTTTTAGTTTCCCTTTCTGTTCTTCTTTCTCAACTTCTGTTTATAAGTGGGATCATCTTTATCTTTCTAACTTAGCTCACTTAATATAATTCCTTCTAGCTCCATCCTAGATGGGTCAGAGAAGGTGGGTTCATTGTTTTTAATAGCTGTGTAGTGTTCCATTGTGTGTATATACCACAGCTTTGTAAGTCACTCACCCATTGATGGGCACTTGGTTTGCTTCCAGGTTTTAGCTATTACGAATTGTGCTGTTATAAACATAGGTGTACACATTTCTTTTTGGTTGGGTGTTATGGAGTCCTTGGGGTATATCCATTCAGGAGAGGAATTACTGGGTCATATGGAAGTTTCATGTGTAGCCTTGTGAGAGTTCTCCAGACTGCTCTTCACAGAGGCTGAACCAATTTACATTCCTACCAGCAGTGCAGAAGGGTTCCTTTGTCCCTACAACCTGTCCAGCATTTGTTGCTGCTGTTTTATATATATATATATATACCATTCTCACAGAAATGAGGTGGTATCTCAATGTTGTCTTTATTTGCATTTCTTTGACAATCAGTGACCTGGAGCAATTTTTCATGTTTTTGTTATCCTTTTGGATCTCTTCTATAGTGAATGTTCTGTTCCTATCCTCTGCCCATTTTTGGATGGGGTCATTTGCTTTTTTGTTGCTAAGTTTGCGGAGCTCTTTGTATATTTTGGTTATTAGTCTCTTATCTGATGAATGGCATGTGAAGATCTTCTCCCATTCTGTGAGGGTTCTCTTTGTTTGTGTGATAGTTTCTTTGGTTGTGCAGAAGCTTTTCAATTTGATATAATCCCATTGATTTGTTTCTGCTTTAGTCTTCCTTGCAGTTGGGTTTGTATCATCAAAGATGTCCTTGAGGTTTAGGTGGGAAAGTGTTCCACCAATGTTTTCCTCTAAGTATTTGATAGTTTTTGGTCTAACATCCAGGTCCTTGATCCATTTGGAGTTGATTTTTGTCTCTGGTGAGATAAAGTGGTTCAGTTTCATTCTTCTGCATGTTTCAACTCAGTTTTCCCAGCACCGTTTATTGAAGAGAGACTCCTTTCTCCATTTAATACTTTGGGCCCCCTTATCAAAGATTAGAGGTCAATAGGTGTGGGGGTTTAGTTCTGAGTTTTCAATTCTGTTCCACTGGTTTGTGTGCCTATTTTTGTTCCAGTACGTTTAGACAGTGTTCTGTGCATAACACATTAACTGAGCCATAGTACATAGCACATATTGACTTACTGACCACTGTGCAATTGGGCCTTGGAAGAAGAAGGAGGAGGACATAACTTAAAACAAAAAACAAACAAAAAAAAAACCAGAAGTTTTAATACAATCTTCAGCAGAAAAAGACTTATTTCTTCACTTTTAAAAATATTTAATTGAAATTTAGGATTTGTGAGGGTGGGATGGAAAATAATATACTTGGGAACTGGATAAGTCTAATAGGGTTGGTGAGTTAAACTTAAGTAGAGACTAAGTATGTTCCAGGAATTGAACAGGCCTCTGATTAAAGTTGTTCAATGAGAACACAGAGTAGACCCAGGTATGCAAACAGGAGGCCCACGTAAACCAGGTGTCAGTGATCATAAAGGTAAATACCTACTCAGTTGGGCTACAATTGCCAGAGAAATGGAGCAACAGAAACTAGAGACAGAACTACAAAGTGCCCTATTGGTACAGGACTCCATCTTTAAGGGATCTATGGTACTAAACACTAAACCAAGACAGGAATTTGGACAAAAACCCAGGTCTTGTTATGGAGTTAGATAAATTATAAGTCAAATTGACCAAAAGGCTCATTTCACGTGGAGTTTTTCAGAAACTCTCGCAAGGATTAGCCCTTAGTGGACCAGTTACAGAACTTTGAGAAGACTTGAAACTACACGACTTCACACAAGAAGCTTAGAATCCTTCTAGAAGAAATGGCTGGTTATACCACTGCTTCTTCTTCTAGCGTTTGCCCTTCTTCCGTAGCCAGTCAACAGCATCAGGTTGAGCCTGATGTAAAGTTTCGAGACCTCCTTTGAATCTGGAGAGGTGGCAGTCGTTGACTATGTGGGTCATAGTCTGTAGCCGCAGGGGCAGTTTGGGTCGTCTCTGGCTCCCCAGCGATGGAACATAGCGGCGCACTGGCCATGGCCGGTTCCTGTCAAAGCTACGGAACCATACTGGGGCACAGTATTCTGCAGTGGAATAGCATAATGCCAGAGATGATGATCGTAGTGTGGAAGCGCTCGCGCCCCATGAGGAGCTGGCCAGTCTTGCAATGATGTTATTCCTCGCGCCCACCTTTGCTGCAGTTTTTATGAGATGTTCGTGAAATGACAGAGTGCGATCGAGAGTAACGCCAAGATAGACTGGCTGGGCTTCATGCTGGATTCTCGTATCGCCAAGCTGCACATTAAGCTCATGCGAGGCCGAGGCATGGTGTAGATGGAAAACAGATGATACCGTTTTAGCAGTGCTAGGGATTAGTCGCCATTTTTTACAGTAATCAGATATCAGAGACATGTCTTTTGTGAGTGTTTCCTCAAGGATGTCGAACTTTGATGCCTGAGTTGCACAGCAGATGTCATCGGCGTAGATGAACTTCCTTGAAGAAGTTTCTGGGAGGTCATTGATGTAAATATTAAATAGCGTAGGAGCCAGAACAGAGTCCTGGGGGAGGCCACTTGAGACAAGTCTCCATCTGCTAGACTTGTCACCCAGATGTACCCAGAATCTTCTGTTTTGGAGAAGAAACGATATAGTGTTGGCCACCCATGGAGGCAGGCATCTTGAGATCTTGACCAGGAGACCACGGTGCCAGACCGTGTCATAGGCTGCTGTGAGATCAACAAAGACAGCACCCGTCTTTAAATTCTTCTGGAATCCATTTTCAATGTAAGTTGAGAGGGCCAGGGCTTGTTCGCAGGTAGATCTTCCTGGGCGGAAACCAGCCTCGGCAGGTGATAGGAATTTCTCTGTAAGATGAGAAATACGTGATAGAAGCAGCCTCTCAAGGAGTTTGTAACACACGGAGAGGAGAGAAATTGGTCTATAGCTGGCAGCCAGTGTTGGGTCTTTCTTTGGTTTCAAAACCGCTATAATCTTCGCACGACGCCAAACTTTGGGCATAGACTCAGATTCCAAGCTGTGGGACAGGAATGAAGCGAGCCACTTCTTTGCCGCGGAGCCCAGGTTAAGAATGAGTTCTGGGGTGATGTTATCATAGCCAGCAGCTGTTCCCGGTTTAACCCTCTTCAAAGCATCTTCCAGTTCAGACCACTGCTGATAGGACTACTAAGACAGTTATGCCTGGATTCTGATATCAGAGTAAGGATCACTGTGTTCAGTGGAAAGCAGTCTAACTTTGGAGAGAGGTAGAATTAAGTTTAATTGTTGAATTTTTAGTTTATGGCTGTGATGACATTGGATAGGTTATTTTTAATCACTGTGAACTGGAAAAATAATATCTTAGGAAATGGCATCTATGAATTCTAAAGAAAACGAAACAAAATGAGTGAGTTACATACATAGCTATGAAGACAAGCTAAGAAGGTAAGAAGGTTACCTGAGAATGTAATGATACAGATCAAGTCTCAGATATGGATGGGAAATTACAACGAAGAAATGATAATTTGAAGGAAGAAATAGAGGTCTTTGTAACATGGCACAGGGGATGAAGTATAGTGTTTAAATATGATTGAACATTTTATTCTGGGGAGTAACCTCCTTCCCTTCCCAACAACAGACTGCTGAGAACAATGATAGTGATGGTAAGAGGAATACAAATAGTCTTCTGGGTTGAATCACTGGCATGGTGGATCATTCTGTACATCTCTCTTCTGAGCATTTGGGATATTTTAACAGAACTGAGAAGTCAAAGGCACATATAATAAGCTTGGGAGTAAGTATACAAGTGGTCATCAAAATTATCCCAAGGAAGAGATCTTTGGATGTTATGGAGTGAAGTAAAAAGATAAGGGTAGGTATTTGGGAAAGGTTCATGCTTAGGGGTGCAGGAAGAAGAAGGGTGCTCTAAAAACATCAAAAGAACATTTACAGAGATGAATAAAGCAACAAGAAAATGTAGTACTGATGAGACCAAGCAACAATACTTTCATGTAGGAAGGAATGGTGAGCAGTCTGAAATGCCTACCTGCAGGGAGGTCACTTTAGGAGCAGTGAAGCAGGGTCTGCAGCTGTCTATCTTTCTCTCCCCTCTCTGTCTTCCCCTCCTCTCTCCATTTCTCTCTGTCCTATCCAACAACAATGACATCAATAATAACAACAATAAAAACACAACAAGGGCAACAAAATGGAATAAATAAATATTTTTTAAAAAGCCAAAGAAATTGTTGACTAATCGTGAACCTAAAGGCTGGAATAGTGCAGATGAAGAGTTGAGGGGGTTACTCCGTTTTGTAGATAATAGACAAACAGACTTAAATGCCTGAGGCTCTAAAGTCCCAGGTTTAATCCACCATACCACCATAAACTAGACCTGATCAGTGCTCTTGTAAGAAAGAAAGAGAGAGAGGGAGGGGGAGAGAGAGAAAGAGAGAGAGAGAGAGAGAGAGAGAGAGCGCGATATTGAGATTGATTTTAGAGTTTTTGTAAGATAAATGCCTGTCACCAGGTAATGACTAAAGTTGGGTCATTTCTGGGAGAGGGAGCCATGAAGTGGGTCTGAAAATCAGAGCAGTTGTTCAGTTTGAGGAGACTAAAAGGAAGAGTGGTGGGGGTCCAAATCAAGGTTTATAATCTTATGTAATTAATATTGTAGCAACCATTTTGCTTTAGATTCTCTTGAGTGACTTCCAGTTGCCATTGGAAATACTGAAAATCAAATTAAAAACACAGCAGTAAACTTGAGGCATTATTTTTTGTTGATTTTTCTTCTAGGAATATATATGCCACTGTAGAATGTTTAATTTCTTGAGTTTAACCCTTTGGTAGTTTAAAAGCTACCTAGAAAACAGAAAATAGCAGCATCTTATTAGTCAAATGATTTCTGCTTATGTGTAAATCCAGTCATGCCATACTAACTTCCGTTTAACTTTATCTCTATGACTAAGTGTTAGAAATATGCATACCACAGGCAATCAGGTTCTATACTGATTTATTATTTTGTGTAGTTAGGCCCTAGTTAAACTTTTATTTAAATATTTAACTGGGGTATAATTATAAAGTTCTATATAACGTTTTACTGCCTTAAAGCATGTTATTTCCTTTGACTTAGTGTTCCAAGCTTAAATCATAAGTCTTCTCATATGAAAATCCCTGTCATCAAATAATGGAAATGTCTTGGAAATTTTTGGTATTTGGAACTATTTCAAATTATTTCAAAGCACTGAATTTAGAAGCAATTTTATTAGTCACTATTTATTATATCTGTAGTTATTAAACCATCCTGTGACTGTTTATGACTGCTGCTTTGACTGAGTCTTACAGTTTTTTCCTGCAAGTACTAAACCTAGTTGGTATTTCTTTTAAAATGTTACTGTAGAGATTCTATGAAAATAAATTTCAAAGCACTTCAAACTAAATTTGAAAGTTACTTTGCTAAATATCTCATGAATGGTATTTACTTTCTGTTTGCTCTCTGATTTGTTGTGCCAACAGTAGTTTCAAAGGTTAATATGAACTTTAGTACTGTACCTGCATTTCAGAAAACTGAAAGTTAAAGTGAGGGTTAGATTCTTCTTGTACAATAAAGCTAAAGGTTTGCCTTAAGACTCGTCAGTGTTGTAATTTGACAGTGAGCAGTACTGTTTGTCTAAGAGGATTGGTGGCCAGAAATAAGTCACGGTGTCTAATGAGACACAGGGACCAGCTGGGCAAGATGCCATGGCATTTCTTGTGTGTGCCTTTCTCATAAGCAAAATGGCTTCATGCTAAAGAGGATGGTCACAGAGTCTGAGGAACTGGAAGTTGGAGTGGAATTTTCAGATTTAATGAAGAAACTTGGTAAACCCTGGATATTTTAAGTGAGTGCATCTATGTAACCGTAACTTCCGGAAAATCAAATGGGGAATGTTTGTGGATGTGTAAGAGCTGAAAAAGAAGAACAATATTTAGATCCTGCCAAAACTCCTTTGAGCCCTGAAAAATATTCTCCTGGAAGAAAATATTTCAGAAGAAAACCAGTCAAGAAAGTTTTATGTGACACAGAGTCAGTAGAGCCAAACAATGAAAGTGAAGGCAAGAAGAGTGGCATTCAGTTGTCAGAACAACCAGCTTTTTTACCCAGGAGACTGGCACCAGAAGAATCTGTTAACCCAGAGCTCAGGCAGGAAGATGGTATTCAGCAAGAAAATGTAGAAGTCATAGTTGATGGTGTGAAACAGAAGCTTCTTCTGAGTGCTTCAAAAGAAAGCATTTTTCCTGGTAAAAACAGTGAAACAGAAATAAAAGTTATTGAGCCGGATGAAAGGATTTCTCAAGAAGATAGCGCTGCATATTGTGCAAAGAGGGATAAACACTTAGATGATGTCAACATAAAAGGCATAGCATTCCAGAGAAAAATGGATGGTTTTTCTTTTCAAAAGGCAGCCAGCTTAACTTCTATTCATGGTGGTACAGAGAGGTCATTTGAGAAAAGTGGGTTTTCTCACAATCTGTCAAAAAGTTATAGTAATTTTCAAGAAATGCAAAATACTGAGAGGTGTGGCACCCATGCAACACACCATTTTCACTATGGAAAAAAAAGAAGTCTTTTGCTTTGTACAAATGTGTCCTCTACTTCCAAGGACACAAATGGAAATGAGGTAAGTGAAATGTGGAGTGGTGTAAATAAGTACTCTTGGCACTCAAATCTGACCGAGTTTCTTTATTTCTCCTGTTTTTAAAAGTTATTTCCATATTAGTTTATGGGGGAACGATGGAGTTTTTGTTGCATTTCATTTGTAGTGTTTGATTTGATGATGATAGTTTTATTTTATGTGCTACCCACATTCTTTCGTCTCACTTTAATTCCCAAACTCTAAATTTTTGTTTTTATTAGAAGGGTTAAAAAATCATTACTTTAAATGAATGCACATCTCTTAAATTTCTCTAGTTATTGTTTCTCCACTTAATAGAACAGCTTTCAGTTAGCTATTTTGTAGGAAATTATCTGCACTGTAGGTAAAAATTAAATTTAAATCTATTCATGACAAGACTATAGCTAATTATCAGATGATGCTGATTTGCCTGTCAAAGGTCTGAAAAGCCAATTCCAGTTCTCTATTAGTGTATGTTCTTAGGAATACTTCATACAATTGATTTAAAATCTCTTTTTCTGTAGAACAGATGGAATTGTCCCAGTTCTTTGTTACATGAGTCATTTCCCAGTTCCAATATAAAATCAGAAACACTTGGGCAGTTTGTTGTGGAAATATTAATATGAGACAGATTGGCAGGAAGTGGGATCTTTATTCCCAACTGAATATTTACCTTAGAAAAGTTATTTCTCGTGGTCCGGGAGGTGGCACAGTGGTTAAGGCACTAGACTTTCAAGCGTGAGGTCCTGAGTTCAATCCCCAGCAGCACATGTACCAGAGTGATGTCTGGTTCTCTCTCTCTCTCTCTCTCTCTCTCTCTCTCTCTATATATATATATATATATATAATTAATAAATAAATATATAAAAAAAGAAAAATTATTTCTCTGGGATTTTTTTACTTTGAAATGTAAATGAGTTTTGTTTACTTGCCTATGTATACAAGTACAAGCATTACAAGTCACTAATTGATAGTTAATGAACTCCCTTCTTTCCCTTCCTCCTTCCCTCCCTGTTTTTCTTTCTCTTTCACCTTCCACCTCCCCACTCCCACTCCTATTCATACTTCCCCCTTTGGTCTTTTTGCCTTTCTCCAAAGCGCCAGTCAGTTCTGGCTATTGGTACTTCTGGGAATTGAACTTGGGATTGATTTAATGCAAGTTCTGTGTATTACCTTCTGATATCTCCCCAACTCCAAGAGTTAATGACTTTCATTAAACCACTCCTAACCTGTCTTTTAATAAAAAAAAATAGACTTAAATGCTTATGGGACATTAAACATTCTTGACAAGGTCATCATATCATTGAACAGAAATAGTTTGTACAATATTAGAAGTATATTTAACTTTGTTTATAGTCATCATTGGTCCTAGCAGCTGAGTTCTCCAGCTAGTGTTCCTGTTTATATATACACCACCATACCTTGCCTGTATTATGTCATACAGCTTATTTACACATTACGGTGGTTACATTCCTAAAAAGAAAACCTTTGGTCTTTGCCTGGAAAGTCTAGCTTAAAGGTCAATTTAAAAGGAAACTGTAGCATTCCCTTGCTCTATGAAAGTAAACCATTCCTATTTGGTAGGCATTAGAATGCTCAGAAAATTCTCCAAATAAAATTATGTTAATGGAATTCTCCGGACCCTAATGACAGTATGTCAACTTATTCCAGTTAATAATGTTTTAAATTAAGATCATGAGGCAAACCTATACTTGACTGCTATGGGTTAATGAATGTAACCACTTACTTTGATTTCCTATATTTTCTTTCCTTTTATTTTAAGGTTTTTTTTTTTTTTTTAATTTTTTTGATTGGATAGAGACAGCCAGAAGTCAAAAGGGAAGGAGGAGATAGAGAGGGAGAGACACCTGCAACCCTGCTTCACCACTCACAAAGCTTTACCCCTACAGATGGGGACTGGGGGTTCATGGATGGCCCTTGTGCATTGTAACATGTGCACTCAACCAGGTGGGCCATGACCCAGCCCCAATTACCTGTGTTTTCCAGTGAGTGTGTGAGTGTGTGAGTGTGTGTGTGTGTTGAGTATTCCTTCACACATTTGTAAAATTTAACTTCAAGCCAGCCTTGCCTTTTTTTTTCATTAATAGAAACTCTTAAAATCTGTTTCCCAAGCTACATACGAGCCTATTTTTTCCTTTTTATTATCCTCATGCCAAATATCATATACATTTTTCTAATTTGTATATTTAGTTGTTTGTGAAATGCCAGTGGGAAATACATGTGAAAATTAGTAGTGAATGTGCCTGTCAGACTAGTTAAATTTTGTCTATCATATATTTTAGGTAAAAACTGAATGTGGTAATTTTTATTTTATTTCAAGAGTTGACATCTCAACTTCCTTACAGTCCAGACAGACATTATTTATCTTGTGGTATATACAAAGAGTCAGTCTTAATAGCTTGGCTTTACTCTTTGGACATTCTTCCTGTTTCCCTGGAGGTGTTTGACTTTTGTTTGTTCAATTAACTTTGGTTAGAACTATGTCCCAAATTCTCTTACATTGAATTCTACATTTTTTATTTGAAAATTGATGCAGATGAAAGGCTTTTAGCCCTTTCATTATTACTTAATCTCAGAATCGGTCTGTTAGCTAGTGTACTTTCAATTTGTTTCTTCAAAATCTTTGCCATATTATTTCTATTTGATCTATTATTGTTCTTTTTTATTTATTTATTTATTTATTTGTTGGTCTCCAAGGTTATTGCTGGGGCTCAGTTATTGCCTGCTCCTGGAGGCTATTTTTTCCCTTTTGTTGTCCTTGTTGTTTATCTTTGTTGCTATTATTATTGTTGTTATTGGTGTCGTTGTTCTTGGATAGGACAGAGAGAAATTGAAAGGGGAGAGAAAGATAGAGACACATGCAGACCTGCTTCACTGCCTTTGAAATGACCCCCCCCCCTCGCAGGTGGGGAGCCTGGGGCTTGAACCAGGATCCTTACACAGGTCCATGACCCGCTGTGCTACCACCTGGCTCCCCTATTCTTATTCTTAATAGATATTTGTATGCAGAGTTGGGCTCAGTGACTTTTGAGCTAACTTCCAAGTATTCAGTAGAATAGTGTATAATTCTTATAGCTTATCTTAACCTTAATTTTAATTCAGCCCTCTGACTTGAAGTCCTTTTTTCCTGAAAATTTTGTTCTTAGTGTAGAGGACCATTTACTTATGCAATTGCTTGCACTTCTATGCTGACTGGCAGTGGCTTTCCAAGTTAAGAAATGACTCTGATAGTGATAGTCATTGCTCTGGCAGCCCCGCCTTGCCTTCAGTCTTTATTGATTACAAATATTCAAATCATGTTACACTTTAAGATGAGGTATAGATTTCATTTATTTCTTTTTTTCCATTTTTATTTGTGATTAATATTAGGTTACAAGATTTTAAGATTTTGGTGTATAGTTCCACACCACATCTGCCACCAAAATTCTGTGTCCCCGTCCTCCCCCCTCCCAAAGATAATGACCCCGCAGTTCTCAGTAAAGTATTTTTTGAAATTATATATTGCCTTCAAATCTGGAAAATGTGTTCAAATATGTTGGGTTCTTTGGTAATTTTAACAATGATATGCAAAACAAAATGGCTTCTTATTTATAGAATAAATAATTTGAAACTAAGAGGCATTAAATAGCATCTCAAGGGAACACAGTATGTGGAAATAAGTGAGTACTATGCCTTTATGCAACCCAGATTTGAATCTTGCCCACCTAAGATTGGAGGAAACTTCATTGTTGTGGTGTCTTTTCCTCTCTCTCTCTCTCCCTCTCTGTGTGTGTTTACCTCTTTCTCTGTGCCTGGAGAATTTAGTCCAAAGTGGTGACGCCACAGTGATAAGACACAGAACTACAAACAAAACAACCCCAAACCGCAACAACAGAACAGGTGACTAGGTGCCGTTCAGTGACTTTATGTACAAGGGCAGATGTACAGGTGAACCTAGCAGTCAAGACTATAGTAGAGAATTTTTAAATCTTATTTCATTATATGTATCTAAATTTTATTAATGAGTTAATATTGATTTACAAAATTATTAAATAACAGGAGTATAATTCTGCACCATTCCCACCAGCAGAATTCTGTGTCCCCAATCCCAGGAAGCTCTGGTAGTTCTCCCAAGGTTGCAAATATGGGTTGACTATTATTTCTATAGCTGTTTGTCTATATTTGTATATATTTGCCCATTTTCTCTATGGTCCTGCCTTCTCTTCCTTTCTTACGCCGGTCCTTGTGCTTTGAGCCACGTGCAGTTACTACCCGCTGTGCTACCGCCCGACTCCCCCTAAAATATATTTTATTTATTTCCCTTTTGTTGCCCTTTTTTTTTGTATTTATTACTGTTGTCATTGCTGTCATTGTTTTTGGATAGGACAGAGAGAAATGGAGAGAGGAAGGGAAGACGGGGGGAGAGAAAGACACTTCTCTTCCTTTCTAAGTCACACCTACACCTATCACTACTTCTGAATGTCCTTTTTCCTTTTCTCCCTCCGGGTCCTAATAGAGTTGGAGTTCAGAGCACTCTAGTCATCTTCCTCTATCATTTTTTCCTTGCAGAGAATATGGATCAAAAAATTTTTTTTTGGAGTACAGAAGGTGGAGGTTCTGGCTTCTGTAACTGCTTCTTCACTGGACATGGATGTTGCAGATGGATCCATACCCCTAGTGTGTTTCTGCCTTTCCCCCGTGAAGTAGGGCTCTGCAGAGGTGAAGTTCCAGGACACAGTGGTGAAGTCAGGATGGAATTATGATAGCATCTGCAAATTGGTGGCCGAAAGGCTGTAAGGTGTAAAGCAGGACAAAATGATTAATGAAAAAGAACCAAAAATTAGAAATAAAGCAGGTGACAATAGGGATTGAGCACCATCTGAGGCTGTGGGTGCTTCTGCGGATGTCTCAGCTATAGTTGGTGAATTTTGTTAGTTGTAGATATTTGTTATTTTGGGGGAGATTAAGTCTGTTACCAGAAGTCTCTAAAGCTTCTTATTTTATAATAGTGCTTTTCAGATTGTGCCTTCCATGTCCTTGCAGAAAAATCCAGAATACTTATTGAATTTGTTTTACCAAAGTTTAACTTAATTAAAATTTGTTAGTGAGCAAAAGAGAATGTTGTCATATATTTCATGTACCCTTACATGTATCTTTTAATTTTTCTGGATATTGTTCTTAATTTTCTTTATTTTCCTGAGAGAGAGAGAAAGAAAGAGAGAGAGAGAGCATGAGCACAGAGACTAGAGCACTGTTCAGCTCTGGTTTATGGTGTGGGACTTGAACTTGGGACCTCAGAGCCTCAGGAATAGTCTTTTTGCATAACCATTATACTGTAACCCCCCCCCCCCCGCACACATGTATCTTACAAACACACTATACTTTCATCACTCTAATTTACTATTTGCTTGTTTATCTTTTTATTATAGATTTTTCTGGTAAGCAGTAATGCCTAGAAGGCCAGAGGTCTGAGTTTTCCTTAAGCTTTGACTTCAGAGGTCTGTTTGGTTTGGGCAGTCTTCTTCATTTCTCTAGGACTCAATCATTTTCTAGAAAAAGAGGCTTTTGGGATAGATCATCTATTTCAATAATATTTATTGAGTCCTGCTGTATGTTAGATATTACACTATGTCACATAATGATCCTGGGTCCATACTCCCAGAGGGATAAAGAATAGGAAGGCTATCAGGGGAGGGGATGGGATACAGAGTTCTTGTGGTGGGAATTGTATGGAGTGGTACTGCTCTTATCCTATGGTTTTTGTCAGTATTCCCTTTTTGTAAATAAAAATAAAAAAAAACATTGGAGCAACCTTGCAATGACTATCATTAGCTCCATTTTACAGATGAGAAAACTAAAGCTCAGAAAAATTAAACCACTTGCTTAAGTCACTCACCTACCACACTAACTGAATAAAAGCTACCACTTTTCCCACATATACTTTTTTCAGTTTTAAATTTCTAGAAATCCATGTTGGTTTTTTTTGTTTGTTTAGTGTTTTCTTTTTTATAATTTTTAAAATTCTTTTCCCCCTTTTGTTGTCCTTGTTTTATTGTTGTTGTAGTTATTATTGTTGTTATTGATGTCGTTGTTGGATAAGACAGAGAGAAATGGAGAGAGAAGGGGAAGACATAGAGGAAGAGAAAGATAGACACCTGCAGACCTGCTTCACTGCCTATGAAGCGATTCCCCTGCAGGCGGGAAGCCGGGGCTCAAACCGAGATCCTCAACTCAGTTCTTGTGCTTCGTGCCAAGTGCACTTACCCTGCTGTGCTATCTACCGCCCAATCCCGTTTAGTGTTTTCATCTAAAAGAATTGTACACTATGCTAGCTCATCCATCTCTCTCTTACTCTAGGAGTCATTTACTATGTACCTGTGATACATTGAACCAAAAGTAGGCACTCTGAAATAGCCCTTTCTACATGCATAATGTCCCATTGTTTGTTCATAACAAATCAAAAGGACCATGATTGTGACCCTAATTACAGAAAGCTAGGATTCTGAGATGATTATCAGTAATTTAAATTTCTCACCATACTATTATATAGTTATATTAATTAATGAAAAAAGTCTTTATGTTCCTTATCAACTTTTAGTGAACTACCTACCATTCAATAGTCTAGCTACTTAAAGGAAAAAAGAGGAGAGGAGAAATAAGTAATATGGCTGTAAATTACATGTTGGTCTCCAAAGAAAGAAGTATTGGGTTTTTTAAAAATTTAATTATATGCTTTAAAAACTTAAAGAACTATCTCAAAATGTGAGGGATACATTAATTTCCAAATTCCTGAGATAGAATATTTATTTAACCAACTTTTGTAAATCTTAAGTTATAAAATTCTTAGAACTCAAGGACTTATAGAAAATCTAAATGTCTTTTCTATATTAACACTTTGCTCTATTGATCTTGCAAAACAAAGTTCATTTGGTTTATAGTTTACTAATTAACTCATTTCTTTTTGCTCCATTTGATATTTTTTCAATGAGCATGCATTTATTCTTTCCCTGCTTTTCATTGTCATTTGTATTTAATAATAATTTTATGAAAATTTAATCTAATAATAGTTGTGTGGGTCTTCAAGCTGCATTATTACACCTCTTGCTGTTTTGACTAAATGAAAAACTTTCAAAGGTTCTTTGGTATACAAGAAAAAACATTTATTCTGTGTTATTTTCCATATCTGAATAAAAATAAAGGAACATTTGCTAAAAGTAGCCATTAGTACTTGAACTTAAACATTCATATTTATTTACATATATGTGTAATTTACTTTTATTCTCTTTATAACTTTCTTACAGAGAAAGCTGGAATTTTTAAAACATAGCACATTTGCAAGTAAGGTAGTTTGGGGAACATTTTCACATATTTTGAAACATGGAAGTACTGCGATGTTAGAAAAAGGTCATGACACATTTTTGTGTGCAAAAATGCATCATGACTTTTCTGAGAACCTTATATATACTTTCATTTATTTCTTCCAAAATAGTTAAATTAGTAGTAGATATGTATAATTTCTCATCTCCCTATGATTGTTTCTGAAAAACCTACTTATCCCCACCATAGAGCCTTTTCCACCATCATGTACTAGTACCCATGTGTCAACAACTGTATTATAAAGCATTAACCCTGAATTTAAGTAATTTGAAAAAACTATAAAAACCAGTAAATGTAGGGAGTCAGGTGGTAGCACAGGGGATTAAGGCACTTGGTGTAAAGTGCAAGGGTGGGCATAAGGATCCTGGTTTGAGCCCCTGGGGACCCACCTGCAGGGGCTCACTTCACAGTGACAACAACAACAACAATACTAACAACAATAAAAAACAACAAGGGCAACAAAAGGGAAAAAAAGTAAAAAAAAACAGTAAATGTGGAAGAGACTTAGTATACTTTAAAGTACTTTATAATTATTATCTTATTACAGAAAAAAGAGCATCTTATAACCTTTCACTGAAAAAATAGTTAAGTAAGTTTTTTTAATGTCTTTTTAATTTTTATTTATTTATTGCCTTCAGGGTTATTGCTGAATCTCAGTGCCTGCACTACAAATCCACTGCTCCTGGAGGCTATTTTTGTTGCCCTTGTTGTTTATTGTTGTTATTATTGTTGTTGTTGTTATTGCTGTCATTATTGTTGGATAGGACAGAGAGAAATGGAGAGAGGAGGGAAGACAGAGAGGGGGAGAGAAAGATAGACACTTGCAGACCTGCTTCACCTCGTGTGAAGTGACTCCCCTATAGGTGGGGAGCCAGTTGTTCGAACCGGGATCCATGAGCCGGTCCTTGTGCTTCACAGCATGTATACTTAACCCGCTGCGCTGCACTATGGCCTGGCTCCCTAGTTATGTAAGTTTTTAATTTTTTTAAAATTTATTTTTTATTTAAGAAAGGATAAATTAACAAAACCATAGGGTAGGAGGGGTACAACTCCACACAATTCCCACCACCAAATCTCCATATCCCATCCCCTCCCCTGATAGCTTTCCCATTCTCTATCCCTCTGGGAGCATGGACCCAGGGTCCTTGTGGGTTGCAGAAGGTGGAAGGTCTGGCTTCTGCAATTGCTTGCCTGCTGAACATGGACGTTGACTGGTCGGTCCATACTCCCAGTCTGCCTCTCTCTTTCCCTAGTAGGGTGGGTCTCTGGGGAAGCAGAGCTCCAGGACACATTGGTGGGATCTTCAGTCCAGAGAAGCCTGGCTGGCATCCTGATGGCATCTGGAACCTGGTGATTGAAAAGAGAGTTAACATACAAAGCCAAACAAATTGTTGAGCAATCATGGACCCAAAGCTTGGAATAGTGGAGAGGAAGTGTTAGGGGGGTACTCACTGCAAACTCTAGTGTACTTCTGCTTTCAGGTATATATTTTGCACTAGTTTATGGATACGTGTGAACATATGCTCTCTCTCACAGAACCTGGTCTATATCTAGGTTTTGGGACTTTGTTAGAAAGTGAAACACCTGGGATGGAATGCTATGAAAGGAAAGGTCTCACCTGAGTAATGAAGCTGAAGGGTTGTCATTCAACACCTGAAGTCTCTGGACACAGTCTGAGCTCTGAAGCATGTTGAGGTGGCAATCGTTGCGTTGATTAGGTTGCAATTGGCAGATGCAATATTATTTGATATGAATTGGGAGAGGCATGCGGGAAAGTGGGCCCTACCCTAAGGTTCCAGGACTGGGGGAAATATAGGCTCTATAGTGGAGATGTGAGGTTCCTGCTGTCTTAGGGTTCAAAAAGACAATCGATAGTTAATGTTATCATCACATTATTTGGTAATTGGGTTAACTTTGAAAAGTCCTTTTGTTAGGGTTTGCTGTATATTACCCAGTATCTTGTATATAGCTGTGCCATTGGTTGCTTGTGATCTACTTGGTCTAGGCTTTTGAGAGAGTCTGCATATCAAATACACAGCCTATATATTAAAAAGACCCAGTCTGTGTTTTAAGAACTTCGAGACATACAATTAATTTTCCCCCTCATATTAATTAACTAGTGATTTATATGACTACACTTTACTAGGAGTGTACATAAACACTATTCCTACCACCAAAAAACTGTGTCGCATACCATTCCCCCACCCCACCCCCCACTGGCCCAGGAAGCTGCATGTCTACCCCTCACCACAGGGTTTTTACTTTGGTGCCCTACTTTCAATTTAGTCAGATCCTGCTTTTAGTTTCCCTTTCAGATCTTCTTTCTCAACTTCTGTTGATGAGTGGGATCATCCCATACTCATCTTTATCTTTCTGACTTAGCTCCCTTAACATAATTCCTTCTAGCTCTGTCCAAGATGGGTCAGAGAAGGTGGGTTCATTGTTCTTAATAGCTGTATAGTATTCCATTGGCAAACGCTAGAAGAAGAAGTATTCCATTGTGTATTTTATATAGTATTCCATTAAATTTTTTTTTTTTTTACCAGATCACTGCTCAGCTCTGGCTTATGGTGGTGTAAGGGATTGAACCTGGGACATTAGAGCTTTAGGCATGAGAATCTATTTGCATAACCATTATACTATCTCCTCCACCCAGTTTTCAATAATTTTCATTGGTCTTATTTTTCATTTTTTAGCATGACATGGTCTTAGTATTTACTGAATACCTATTATGTATCAGATACTGTACTGATTATATCTTCTAACTCCTTAATAAGCTCAAATTTTTGTCAACCCATATGGACAGAAATACCCTAGAGAGAACAATACTTAATTTTTTTTTCTGCTTCCAGGGTTATGATTGGGGCTTGGTGCCTACACTAGGATTCCACTGTTCCTGGAGACTTATTTTTTCCCTTTTGTTGCCCTTGTTGTTTATCGTTGTTGTTGTTATTATTGCTGGATGGGACAGAGAGAAACCGAGAGAGGAGAGAAAGACGGAGAGGAGAGAGAGATAGACACCTGCAGACCTGCCTCACCACTTGTGAAGAGACCCCTCTACAGGTGGGGAGCCCGGGGCTCGAACTGGGATCCTTATGCCTGTCCTTGTGCTTTGCGCCATGTGCATTTAACCCACTGTACTACCCCAATTCTTATATTTAATATTAGTTATCTACATAATCATATAATACATTTCAAATAACTCTTGTTGTCTGTAGTGTCTCTGAAACTGTTTGTATTGCCTATAATGTTTTTGAAATGTATTATTCAGAAAGAGGAAGAGAACATAGTGCTGGTGGCACATCAGTTCAGTGATAGAAAGGCTTATAGTAAAAGCTATGTCCAGTGTCACAAAGAAAATGTTTCTATTGAGGAAATCTGACATTTGTCAGTAGTTTATGTGAGAGGTAGAGGTATATATTTTCCTCTGAATATATGTAGTGCTCTTAGGCCATCTACTTTGCCAGTACAGAATCTGAGTAACTGGTGAAAAAGAGCCTCGACTTTAGGAATTAAGAAAAAGATAGTAGGGAGTCGGGTGGTAGTGCAGCAGATTAAGGCAGGTGGCTCAAAGCTTAAGGATCCTGGTTCGAGCCCCCAGCTCGCCACCTGCAGGGGAGTCACTTCACAAGCAGTGAAGCAGGTGTGCAGGTGTCCATCTTTCTCTCCCCTTCTCTGTCTTCCTCTACTTGCTCCATTTCTCTCTGTCCTATCCAACAACGACTACATCATTAACAACAACAATAGTAATTAAAACAGTAAAACAACAAGGGAATAAATAAATACATTTTTAAAAAGAAAAGCTAGTAAATGCCTATTTATGACTCAGTATATGAAAGGATTCATCTCCGATAGAGATTGATGTGGAGGAAAAATTAGTGTGCTTACTAGGATAGATTTCCTTTCTAAATGTAAACAAGAAATTTCATTCTCTTCTTGATAATTCTGAATTGGAATTTAGGAGACCTGGTTCTTTCTTTTGGCCTCCAGGCTAGCATCCTGTGAGATCCTGGACTAGTCACATAACCTTTTTTGGTCTCAGTTTACTTATTAGTTATATGAAGGAGTCTGCTAAATGACTATTCTTTCAGTTTGAGTTCACCTGACTCATTAATCCTTCACTACACAGAGATTTTTCTCAACTAAAATTTTCACTTCTTATTTCAAGGTTGTTACCTATTGCAGTGTTGCATATAAAAATTATTTAAATAACAATTTTAGTGTCTAAAATCTTTTTAGTAAATTATAATTGTTTAAAATAAAATTTCGAGGGGCTTGGGGAATCAAGACACAGGACTTTATACATACAAAGCATGTGTTTTGCAACTAAAGTGTATCCCCCAACTCTAAAAAGCTCTTTTCTGAAATGAAAGTTACATTTTTCTTGTGAAGAATATCAAAATACATATTTAAAAAATGGAACTGACTCAACTTTGGAGTTGACTGGTCTTGTGTACTCAGTACATACCAAAGCCATGACAACATTTGTAAAAATAGGGTGTTCCTGTCTCCCAGTTGTCTAAGGACACTGACTTTGCCCAGTGGACTTTCACATTTACAGCCTCAGCTGACCAAGACAATAAGGCTGTTGTAATTCATTTGACAGTAAGTGGGTCATATGAGTGAAATTAGAGTGTACTTTGAGATAGGATAAGTTGGCTTGTTTTCTTTTATTGGAAAAGATATTTTGAACTGTGTGGATTTCTACCCCTATTATCTTATAATCTTGTTAATCATGGTTCAATCACTAATAAAATTTTTTTAAAAATTAAAAGAAAATTGACCCCCCAAAAAGAAAAGAAAGAAAAGATATTTTGAGGCTGTATACTGTGTCAAGTTTGTCAAGATTGTTTTAGAAAAATGGTTCAGACAAAACAGATATACTACATAGTGCTAGTCTCTTATTGAATGTTTCCTGGACTTGTACTCATTGCTGGGTGCTTCTGTGTAGTATTTTATTAGAAAGTGGCATTAACTGGAAAACATTCACTTTTTTTTTAAATGACAAGGTTTATATGGCAGGTCAAAACTCATCCATACCAAATGAAAATATGAAAGTACCTCCCCTTCACTGCCCCACCCCAGCTTTCTCCCTCTCAAGGAGAAAAATAGCTTAAATAGTGATCTGTAAGGAAGAGAAAGTGCTTCATATTTTGAATTCATGTGGCTTGATCATAGAATTAAAAGAGAATGGCTTGAGTCTGGAGATACTAGAGATACTAGCCAAGATCGAACCAGAAGACTGTAACTGTAGTGTAAGGAACAAAATGATAAAATGGAATCTAAGGAAGTGAGAGAGTAGAGTATGATTTGGTACAACCATGTTAGGTAAGAAGCTGTGACCAATCCAGACAGGAAGACTTAGTTATAGAAGAAGGTAGATCATTTCCTCCACCATTCTTATTCTAATATTTTAATTGTATCTTAAGAAATGTCACTGATGGGCTGGTAGTATATCCTTGCTTGGATAGCAGGCACACTTTGCCATGCTGGTGATCCAGGTTTGTGCCTAACCCTCACCTCACTGTAAGAAACATCATTGTTGTGGTATATTTCTCTTTAACAATCTCTCTCTCTCCATATATATATGAAAAAGTTGATGCAGTACTACAGATGTCTCTCTCCTTTTCTACCTCCCACTTCTCCCTACATTGTTCTCTGTCTCTATTCCAAGAAAGAAAGAAAAACAGTGCCTGGAAACAGTGGATTTGTCCCGTCATCATCAATGAGCCCCAGCAGTAACCCTGGTGGCAATAGTAACAATAAGTATTATTATTTTAACAATGTCCTTAATGTAATTTGCTATTGACATTAGAGACTACAGATAGCAGTCTGGAGTAAACATGTTACCTCAGTTCAGTAAGTGGAAGTGAGAAAAGTGAGAAATGTGATAAGATCCCCTTCTTCTTTAAAACGAATCTTGGGACAGCTAATATATCCCTGTCAGTAGATGCTCATATATTCCTTGGGATGTGTTAAATCAGCAGATGAATGAGTGTTGGCAGCATGAGTCAGCAAGCATAAATTCCAAAAAATTGGAAAGTTCAAAAAGTTGGAGAGTTATAGCATGGATTTCTCTGGCTTCCAAATTACAGAAGCAAAAACAGGTTTTTTTTTTTCTTTTTTTAAAAATGTTAATTGTATTCTTCATCTGTTGTGACTGTGGATCTCATTAGAGATGTTCACATAGGGATTGTGTACTGTGAGATAATTGCAGTCAAATAAAACTGGTCCCGAACTGTTAACTAGCTATGTCTGGTTAACCCACATTTAGACTATGAGGATTGGGGTCACACTTTCTTTCTTGTATTCCTGTCCATCCTCCAGTCATTCCTGGAGCCTCTTTCACACCACCCAACCTTAAGTTTTTACTATTAGGTTTCATTCACTGGGTGTTTGTTGTCTTAGTTCTGCTAAGAGGAAGAAGGGACATAGAGAATATTCAGTGCTTTGTATAAAGATAGAGGTAATGTGGGAGAGAGGTGAACATAGTAATGAATATGCTTGCTTTTTGGGTTTTTGGTAGCTATTTATTTAAATAATTTTATTTTTCAGTTAATTTCTTTTTCTTGCTGCTATTTTTCCCCCATTGGGACTTGGAACCAGCACTGTTCTGCTCTCCCAGTGGGCTCTTTATTAAAAAAAAAAAAAGAAAGATATTTTATTTTTAAGAGAGTAGATAGGTAGCAGAGCAGGAAAGTGAGTCACTGAGAGACAAAGAGACATTACAGCACTGCACCAGTACTCATGAAGCTGCCCTCTGTGTGTGGCACTACTGTATTGTGGCCAGGAGCTTGAACTCAGGCACTTGCTACTTAACAAAGTGTGTGCTTTATTGAATGAACCATTTCCCAATTTTCCCCAGTTTTTAGTTTAGTTTTTTTTATTTTAGTTTTTGATCTTGCTCATATGGAGTGAAAAGTTAAAATCAGGATGGTGGAGTTTTTTATCTTATAGCGCAGAGTCCTGAACTATGAAGTCTTTGCCTTTGTATATGTTGTCTAGATTTTTTTTGTTCCACCAAGATTATCACTGGGTTTTGTTGCCTGAATGAGAAATCCACTCTTCCTAGGGGCCATCTTCCTTTGTTCATTTCTTTTCTTGTTACAAAAGAGAGAAAGTAGTAAGTGGGGAGAAAGAAAGTGAAAGAGAGATACCTTTAGCACTATTTCATTGCTTGTAAAGTTTTCTCCCTTGTAAGTAGGGCCTGGGGGCTTGAATCCAGACCCTTAGTATGGTAATATATGTGTTGTATCAGGTTGCTTTGATCTAGATTCTTTTTTAAAAAATATTTATAAAGTGGAAATACTGACAAAAAGAAATAGGACAAGAAGGGTGCAATTCCATCTGATTCCCACCACCAGAAATCTGTATCCTGTTCCTTCTCTTGAAAGCTTCCCTATTCTTTATCCCTCTGGGAGTATGGACCCAGGATCATTATGGGTTACAGAAGGTGGAAGGTCTGGCTTCTATAATTGCTTCTCCATTGGACATGGTTGTTGGCAGACTGATCCTCTGGGAGTATGGACCCAGGATCATTATGGGTTACAGAAGGTGGAAGGTCTGGCTTCTATAATTGCTTCTCCACTGGACTTGGGTGTTAGCAGGCTGATCCATACCCCCACCCTGTTTCTCTCTTTCCCTATCGGAGCAGCAATCTGGGGAGGCAGGGCTCCAGGACACATTGGTGGGGTTGTCTGCCCAGGGAAGTCACATTGGCATCATGGTGGTAGCATCCGGAACCTGGTAGGTGAAAAAGAGTTAAGATATAAAATAAAACATATTGCTGACTAATCATGAACCTAAAGACAAGGATATTGTAGCTGAAGATTTGGGGTCTCTACTTTGGAAAAACTAGTAGGTCTATTTTAGGTATATTCCAAGGGGCCCATGACTTTACTAGTTTTTGCCTGAGTCTTACAGCTAACATTCAGGTGGACCCAACATATTTTCTGGGAAGATGGTGTCATATTTGGAAAAAGGACTAAAAAGCTGGATAAAGGAAGAGAGTAGCTTCCAAATATGGGAAAAATATAAAAATATTATTGACTGTAAGCCCCATTGCTTTGGTCCAAGGCCCATATTCATTATAAGAGCCTGTGTAACCTCTGCATCCCTGTAGTTCTGATCTCACATTTTGTGATCACAGCTAGGAACATTCCAGGCTGCACTAATTTCAGGACCCATCTTCCTTGAGTGGTACAGTGTGTTGCCTAACCTCCTTTCGGATAATGGAACATTCCCTACCACTGTTGATCCTCATAGAGAGCAAGGTCCTATAGGGGCCCACAAAACGGTCTATTATGTTGTTTCTGATGGAGATGACCAGTGACAGTGGAGAGAGAGATCTGTTAGAGGTCTAGGCCCATCAAGTCTGTGTGGGGATCCCAGGACTGCCTGACTAGGGCTCCAGGTGATGGGGTGGCCTGGTAGTGACCAAGGATTCATCATTAAAGTATGCCAGTTTCTTGCCCTTATCCAGCTTTTGTAGTCTTAACTTTGTCAAGGTTAGCATTGGAGTGATTAAGGGAAGTAGAATAGGAAGTAGTTGGAGAGGGTATCTAGGTCTAAGTAGAAACTATTTGATTAGGTACTTCAAGGTTTCTTTTAGATCTTTTTGCTTGCTTGTTGCATTTATTGACTCACTGCAGACTCTTGTCCACTTTTGCTTTAAGGAATATATTTCCCCCTAATTTTTGGACTCATGGATACATATGCCCTATCTCATGGGCTCTGGTCTATATCTAGGTTTTGAAGTTATGTTAGGAAGTTAACCACCTGAAATGGAATTAAGGAGTCCTATGAACTAGGAAAGGTTACACCAGAGTAATGAAGCTGGAGGGTTGACAATCCAAAGCTGATATCTCTGGATATAATCCGAAAGGAAACGTGCTGAGATGATACTGGTTGTATTGATTAGGTTGAGATTAGCAGATGCAGTATCAATTGATATAAATTGAGAGAAGCATGCAGGAAAGCGAGCCCCACTGTAGAGGTTCCAGGACTGGGAAAAATACGGGTTTTGTAGAGAATGGGGAAGTGGAAAGGGGATAGAGCAAATTGAGTCACCGAGAGACAAAGAGACACTACAGCCCTGCACCACTACTCATGAAGCTTCCCTCTTTGTGTGGCACGATGGTGCTGTGGCCAGGAATACTACACAGCTATTAAGAATAATGAACCCACCTTCTCTGACCCATCTTGGATGGAGTCAGGAGGAATTATGTTGGGAGTCTGTGGTAGTGCAGCGGGTTAAGCGCACATGGCGTGAAGACCGATGTAAGGATCCCAGTTCGACCCCCCCAGCTCCCCACCTGCAGGGGAGTCGCTTCACAGGCATTGAAGCAGGTCTGCAGGTGTCTGTCTTTCTCTCCCCCTCTCTGTCTTCCCCTCCTCTCTCCATTTCTCTCTGTCCTATCTAACAACGACGACATCAGTAGTAACAATAAAAGAAAAAAGGGCAACAAAAGGGAAAATAAATAAATATTAAAACATTAAAAGTTAATAAATAAATAAAGAAGGAATTATGTTAGGTTGGAAAGACAAAGATAAGTATGGGATGATCCCATTCATAAACAGAAGTTGAGAAAGAACAGAAAGGGAAACTCAGAGCAGAATCTGACTGAGTTTGGAGTATGGGACCAAAGTAAAAAATCTGTGGGTGGAGGGTGATATATTCAGCTCCACTTTGAAGGGAGAGGGGAGGGGCACAGACCTTTGGTGGTGGGAATGGTGCTAATATACACTTCTATTAACGTACAGTCTCACAAATCACTATTTAATTAATGTGAGGGGGGGAATGGATTTAATGTCTCAGATTTTTTTGATGCATAGACCATAGTTCTGAGTCTATATTCCTTCAGTCTAAGCACTTAAGACTTCTATGGTGTAGAAGGAAGTACAGGTTGGTGGGAAAGGCCAGGAAAGTTAGGGAGTCCTTACTCTTACTGTTTCTGTGAAGGATATAAGGGCCAGGACATAGTTTTCTTGGTTGAACATGCACCTTACCATTGCACGAGTACCTGGTTTTGAGCCCTCGCAGCACATTGGAACATCATGGACAGAACTTAGTCCCTGCATGGATTGTGGAGCAGTGCTGTCCATCTTCTATGCTCCTCTCCCCCTCAGTGAAAAAAAAAGGGGGGATTGGGCACTGTAGGCAACAGTATTGTACATTTGTGAAATCTTGAGTTCATTCCCTGGTGCCACATTATGAAAAAAGAGAAAGAGAGACAGACAGAGACACACCACACACAGAGGAACTTATCATTATATATATAAAAAGAATGGATGGAATTTTAGGCAGATGGCAAAGAATTGAATAGGGCATTGTGAGAGAAAAACAGTAAGGACACCTGGAAGAATTTCTAAGTTTCTCTAGTTACCTAGCTAAGATTGTAGACTTGAAATTTGTGGTTGCAGAGTCTCTTTTCTATAGAAGGGCTTTACACCTTAGTGCAGGAGTAAAGAAAATATACAAGTAGCTGAAGATCAAGATTGAGGTGGTCTGGATGGTTGTAGTTTAAGAGTTAGGTGTGAGGAAGTTAAGGATATTGGTTGAAGTCATGGATCATATAGTTATGCAAGAGAGAGGAGATTAAGATAGAAGAATACTCAAAGACATAAAATTTGGCATGCCAAGAAACGTGAGATGTTTCTGAGCTAGAAAATTGGTTTACCTAGAACTAGGAAATCAATGTGCTAGAAGAGCAGGGAATTTAAATAAAATACATGAGGTGGACTAGTTCTGGTTGAAGATGATGAAATCCACAATGTAGCAGTAAGTATATGGGGAGTTGAAGTGGAGAGAAGACAAAAGATTGGATGCTAAATGGAGATAGTCACATACTTTAGCCAGGTTTCAAACCTTTGGGGAAATGGAAATTGTTTTGGGGGACAGGAAGATGATAGTGCAAGAATGCCTACCTTGAAAAAAAGAGATCTTTGTGCCAAAAGGTACAACAAAGGCTGAAAACTAACAACTGAGGATGTTAGAATAAACTTGTTCTGCTTGTGGGTCTTGTGGTATTTGGGACTTGAGTTAAGGCAGTGGGACAGATGTGGAGTTCAGTGAAAAGACAGAAGCAGTGTAAGTATTGAAGATTAAAGACTCTTTGTTTACCATAGAATAGCTATTTCTGGAAAGCCTGGAATGGTAACTACATAAGTCATGAGAAATGAAACAGAGATGAAATAAGGGCATGGGAGGTTTAGGGACAGGAAGAACTTGACTTTGAATGATAGCCAGTGATGACTTGTATACAAGGCATGATGGCATCAGGTTTCCAAAAGGAACTTCAGTATAAAGTATTTTGTTTGTTTTGATGCTGTTGATAGTTGATGAGAGACATTGCTCAGCAAATGCTACTAATAAAATTTGGGTTGGAAAGACTGGGAGATAGCCTACCTATCGAATTCACACTTTACCGTGTAGAAGGAGCTAGGTTTGAGCTCTGTCACCACATGGAAACATCAAGAGAAGCTTCATGAATAGTGGATCACTGCTGGAGTAGCTCTCACTCATTCTCTGTACGTCTCTGTTCTCTGTCTCTGCCTGAAATTAAAATTAAGAAAACATCCACCGAGTGAGGTGCAATTACATATTTTCAAAGTCCTAAGTCCCCAACGTACATGAGTGTGCACATGCACACACACAGTTGTGATTGGAGAAACTAAGCTTCTTCTTGCATTATGCCAAGTGCTAAGGGAATGGGTAGATCATTGTTGAATTTTTCAGTATGAGGACAATATAGTTTTAAGCATATATGAATAACTTTGAGTTATAATACTATTATCTATTGGCGTGGACATTTGAACTCATGAAGCACAAATTGATGAATTGAAGCCCTCTATGTTCAAACTGATACTGTGTCCAGACTCTGAAGGGAGGAAACTTGATTACTTCCTAGAATCCAATCTGAATGTTTAACTGTCCTTCATCTGTCCTTGGTAGAAGGTTCAGGCCATTTTTGCCTGAACTAGTTTGTAGTTCAGGGATTATGAATGACAATTTCAGGTCTAATTTTTTTTTGCATTTCTTTTTAGGTTTGTTTGTATTGTTTCATGGAAATCTTAATGTACTTAGTGGCTGATAGTTAATAGTGTGTTTTTAAAAATTCTTTAAATTTCCATATGGTGATAATAATTAATTGGACATAGTAGGGGAAGTTGAAAATGAGTTACTATATTAGTATGTTAAATATGTTAAAGTTTGACTCATTCCATTGGACTTTACAATTATACCTTTCAGTTCTGGCAGTGGTATACTTAATTTAGTGCATATGTATAAGGATCCGAGGGCAAGTCCCCGATCCCCATGAATAGTGAAGAAGTGTTGCAGGTATCCTTTCCCTCTTCTCTATCTCCCCTTCCTGTCTCAGTTTCTCTCTGTCCTGTCAAATGAAAACTAAGGAAAAAGAATGGAACAAAATAGCTACCAAGAGTAGTAGTTTCATAGTGGAGGCAAAGAGCCCTAGCGATAATGCTGGTGGTGAAAAAATAAAATAAAAATAAAACTATAGCTCTAAAGAGATTTACACATGTGCAGTGGTGTGTAATAGTGTGTACGGTTGAGTAATAATCTGAAGTCCATGTGCTAGAAATTTATTTAATAATAATATATTATTTTTGAGGCTGGGCAGCAGTGCAGTTGTGTGAGCACTTGTCACCATTTGAAGCATTCTAGTTCAAGGCCTTGAGCCCCACTTGCAGGAAAGGTGCTTCAGACACTGTGAAATAGTGCTGCAGATGTCTCACTTTCTCTGTCCTTCTCTATCTCCCCTTTCCCTGTCAATTCCTTTGTGTTTTATTCAATAAATTAAAAAATGTTTACAAAGTATGTTATCTTATTAATTACCAAGAAATACTTAATAAGTATATTTTATTTTCTCTTAGTTGATGATTAGACCATTTTTATTTTCATATTTGTCTTTCTTTAATGTCCTTCCTTGAGTAAAATACTTTGTGAAACTTGACTACATTAGGCCTAAAACTAGTATCATATAGTTAAAATGTACTGACTTCTCTTGTTACTTTTGTGACTGGACAGGTGTGAGATGTTCTTGACTCATCAAAAAATACTCTCCTAATCTTTCCTCATCTCCTTTTTCTTTATGTAGTTATAAATACTACCCAATGTAGCTCCTGAATAACTATGTTTAATAGTCCCCCAAACAATTTATAATTTGTTTCTTATTTTTTATTATCTTTATTTATAAATATTGGATAGAGACCGTCAGAAATCAAGAAGGAAGGGGAAGAGAGAGAGAGACACCTGCAGCCCTGCTTCACCACTCCTGAAGCTTCCCCCTGCAGATGGGGATTAGAGGCTCAAACTTGGGTCCTTCTGCACTGTAACACATGTTCTCAACCAGGAGCGCCACCACCAGGTCCCTTTATTTTATAATTTGTAAAGTCACCTGTTGTGACATTTTGCCTAGAGGTTCAGCATTTTATTCATGCAATTTCTTAGATTTCTCGGAACTTTTCAAATCTGTGGAAGTCTATATACATAGATTTTTAGTATCTTCAAACAGTAAGCTTGAACACTGTTTTTTATTGCTTTTTCTGGAACATAAGTGGGGAAATAATAAAGCCAAATTTTGCTGCTTCTTTTAGGAAAAAAAGTAATAATAATCACTACAGTAAAATGACTAAAATCAAGCATATGCTGATTTTATGCCAGGCTTACTACTCTGAGGTTATTTAATTCTCACAGTACGATATAATAACTTTTGTCATTATTTTACAGGACAACAAGCTTCAGGCAGTTACATAATTAAAACAGTTATGTGGTGACAATAGGATTTAAACTTACAGAATATGCTAGAAAGCCTTTCTAGCACGATTCTAGGCCAAATATCAGTTGTAGGCCAGGGAAATAGCATAGTGGTTGATGCAATAGACTTGATTGCCTGAATTTTAGAGATCAGAGGTCCCAGGTTCTATCCTTGGCATCACCATAAACAGGAGCTGAACAGTGCTCTGGCCAAATGCAAAAAGCAAACAAAAATCATTCCTAAATAAACTTTATATAGTATATAGGTATTGTGTTCATGCACATAGCTCTTTCCCAGGTTATTGAAAAATTCAGATTTATAGGAAAAATGTTTAAATTTAGATCCATTACTTTACTTTCAAATCTGATCATTTGTAAAATGGCAAGTCTTAGATTCTGACTAAGAGTAGAAGTCCATCAGCACCCTGCCTCTACTGAGAACTGTAAAAAGGATGTTTGTGATTCCTGCCATGGTCTCCAGAGGTAGTGTTAGGTCTTGCCAGGCCTGCTGCAGAGTTTCTACCTCTGGGCTCCTGGGGTTGGCCATGTCCCTGGCCCTTTGGTATCTGGGAAGAATACAAGGCTTCCTGTTTAAGTCTGGTATGGCTGCTTGTAAAAGGTGTTCTTTAGGGAGTTTGGCGGTAGCACAGTGGGTTAAGCACATGTGGTACGAAGCACAAGGACCTGCATAAGGACCCGGGTTCGAGCCCCCAGCTCCTTACCTGCAGGGGAGTCTCACAGGCGGTGAAGCAGGTCTGCAGGTGTCTACCTTTCTCTCCCCCTCTCTGTCTTCCCCTCCTCTCTCCATTTCTCTCTGTCCTAACAACAATGACATCTATAACAACAACAATAAAAAACAACAAGGGGTGGTTTGGGAGGTGGTGCAGTGGGTGGAGCATTGTACTCTCAAGCATGAGGTCCTGAGTTCAATACCCAGCAGCACATGTACCAGAGAGCTCTCTGGGTCTTTCTCTCTCCTCATATATTTCTCATAAATAAATATATAAAATCTTAAAAAAAATAAGGGCAACAAAAAGGGGAAAATAAATAAATATAAAAAAATTTAAAAAGGTGTTCTTTAGGTTTTTATTTATTTACTCTTTTTTTAAAAAAAAATTCTCTGCTTAATAGTAGCCTAACTCTGCCTATTTTGACCTCTGACTTTTGTGTTGTACTTACAGTCCCAAATAAGACTTTATACTGAAAAGAGTCTTAAGCACTATCTGCTTCTCATTTTATAGATGAGGAACTTGACTCATAGACATAAAGTGAATTATTCCAAGCTGTGAGAATAACAGTCAGAGTCAGAAGCCAATCTCATAACTTTAGTGATCACTTTTGCTTCTCATAAAATGGCTTGCATCTTCATGTCTTGCTTCCAGTTTCTTATTTGCTCATCTTGATCTTGACCTGCCACCTGCCTCCATGACTCCCTAGGCTTTGCCACCTGTAACAGTTGTTTGTTAGTGTTAATCTCAGCTTTGGAATTAGTGGGTCATCCTGGGTAAAGACATTTTGTGCTGTAATATCATTACCAGCAGATTGTGCAGATCCCTTCTCAAATATGTTCTTATGAAACTGTAAATCATCTAAATTAGTAATAATGTTTTATTGCTGCTTAGTGGAAGAGATTTTTAGAAACTTATTGAAAACAAAGTATAGGGGGAAATCAGTTGATAGATATTTCATGTTGAACAACATGGGAAAAGACTCATGAGAAATTATATGAAAAGTTAGGCCAAATTGTTATATAATGGAGTTAATAGGAGAGGGTACTATTTAGTTTCTGTCTTTGTTCTTTACACATAACACCTGTTGGATTAAATTCTGCTCTGCAGGTGGCCAGGTAATTTATAGGTTTTACTTTTGATCCTCTTGTACTTGGAGAAACATTTAAGTTGCTTTAACAGATCAAATTTACAAAAGGCAATGGAGAATTTTCAGGGCTATGAAGTTTTGCAATGATAAAAAAAATAAGGTTCTTGGGGTTCAGACTGCTCTAATCTGTTAACCTCCTTTAAACTCAACTCCCTCAAAAAAAAAAACCCTCAATTTTTCCAATGTGTAAAGTGGGGGCAGATGTACTTCCAAATGAAGATAAGAAGTGCATGCATAAGAGGTCCTAAATACATAGTAGGTTTTTCTTTTTATTGTCACCAGGGCATCACTGCTCCAGTCCTGGCCCCACAGAAAGAGATAAAGAATGGAGTGACAGGGGCTTGGTGGTGGCACACTTGCTTAGTACACATGCTACAGTGCGCAAGGTCCTGGGTTCAAGCCCCCAGTTCCCACCTGTAAAGGGAAAGCTTCATGAGTGGTTAAGCAGGGCTGCAGGTTTGTCTCTGTCTCTCTCCCCATTCCCCTCAATTTCTGCCTGTCTCTAATAAAAAATTAATAAAAAAGAATGGAGTGATACACAGGAAGATAACATAGCACAAGAGTTTCTTCCAGAGTTTTGGAGGATGGGCTAGCACCTAAAGCCTGTACATGGCAAAGCAGGTACACATCTGATCAGTTGTCTTGCTGTTTTTACATAGTAGGTTCTTCATGTGAATTAACTTCCTTTCTAATGTTTTAATACTTTCCTATTTCACTTAGATATCTGATATCCATGTTACTGGAGAGTCAGAGGATATGTCTGCAAAAGAGAGATTGCTGCTGTGGACACAGCAGGCAACAGAGGGTTATGCTGGAATACGGTGTGAAAATTTCACTACTTGCTGGAGAGATGGAAAACTGTTTAATGCCATCATTCATAAATACAGGTATGACGTTTGCAAGTCCTTTTTACATGGAGAAGTATAAGGTGCTTTGCTATCATTTCCAAGTCTTAAAACAGTTTTTATTCACATAGAAATTATGTATGTTCTAGGAAGACCATTAGAAAAGATGTGCAAGTTACAATAAAAGCATCATATTCCCCACCAATCAGAGATTGGCTCTCTAATATTAAGTGCATACATACATAAATAATAAATATGTGTTTGGATATTGCAGAGAGTAATTTTGCAGAGTGAATTCTGATATGTAGAATACACCGATAGCTGACCAAAATTGCTTATATAAAGAACTAGTGATCAGCAAGGAAAAGGTTTGAAGATTATGAATAGACTTAGAATTCATGTTTCTAAATTGGTGTCTTGTTACTGGTTAATTTCTTTAATAAGTAAGTGGGTTTAACAGAGTCCTGTTTCTGAGTAATAACAATTCCTAGTGAGGATGAACGTTACATGTATGGTAACATTTAATATAGCACGTGCTGAATGCCAGGATTTATCCTAAGCAGTTTATATACTTATAATCCATCTAAGAGGATATTGTTATTCCCAGTTAACAAATGGAAATTGAGACACAGAATAATTACTTATTTAAAGCCACCAACTACCAAGCAACACACTTGGGACTCAAACCTAGTCACTCTGGCTTTCTAGTTCATGCTTTTATTACTTTATGAGAAGCTAAATTACCAGAATATATATTTTTTTAATTTAAGAAAGTATTAATTAACAAAACCATAGGGTAGGAGGGGTACAACTCCACACAATTCCCACCACCCATTCTCCATATCCCACCCCCTCCCCTGATAGCTTTCCCATTCTCTATCCCTCTGGGAGCATGGACCCAGGGTCGCTGTGGGTTGCAGAAGGTAGAAGGTCTGGCTTCTGTAATTGCTTCCCCGCTGAACATGGGCGTTGACTGGTCGGTCCATACTCCCAGTCTGCCTCTCTCTTTCCCTAGTAGGGTGGGTCTCTGGGGAAGCAGAGCTCCAGGGCACATTGGTGGGGTCTTCAGTCCAGGGAAGTCTGGCTGGCATCCTGATGACATCTGGAACCTGGTGACTGAAAAGAGAGTTAACGTACGAAGCCAAACAAATTGTTGAGCAATCATGGACCCAAAGCTTGGAATAGTGGAGAGGAAGTGTTAGGGGGATACTCATTGCAAACTCTAGTGTACTTCTGCTTTCAGGTATATATTTTGCAGTAGTTTATGGATACGTGTGAACATCTGCTCTCCTCACAGAAACTGGTATATATCTAGGTTTTGGGACTTTGTTAGAAAGTGAACCACCTGAGATGGAATTAGAGTATACTATGAAAGGAAAGGTCTCACCCGAGTAATGGAGTCTCTGGACACAGTCTGAAGTGAAGCATGTTGAGGTGGCAATCGTTGTGTTGGTTAGATTGTGATCGGCAGATGCAATATTATTTGATATGAATTGGGAGAGATACGGGAAAGTGGGCCCTATCCAATGGCTCCAGGACTGGGGGAAGTAGAGGCTCTATAGTGCAGATGTGAGGTTCCTGCTGTCTTAGGGTTCAAAAAGACAATTGATAGTTAATGTTATCATCACATTATTTGGTAATTGGGTTAACTTTGAAAAGTCCTTTTGTTAGGGTTTGCTGTACAGTACCCAGTATCTTGTATATAGCTGTGCTATTGGTTGCTTTTGATCTACTTGGTCTAGGCTTTTGAGAGAGTCTGCATATCAATTACACTGCATATATTGAGAAAAAATTCAGTTTGTGTTTTGAAAAACTTCGAGACATACAATTAATTTTCCCCCTCTTGTATTAATTAACTAGTGATGTATATGACTACATTTTACTAGGAGTGTACTTAAACACCATTCCCACCACCAAAAGATTGTGACCCATCCCTGCCACCCACTCCCACTCCCACCCCCCACTGTCCCAGGAAGCTGCATGTCTACCCCTTACCTCAGGGTTATTACTTTGGTGCCATACTTACAATTTGGTCAGGTCCTGCTTTTAGTTTCCCTTTCAGATCTTCTTCCTCAACTTCTGTTGATGAGTGGGATCATCCCATACTCATCTTTATCTTTCTGACTTAGCTCACTTAACATAATACCTTCTAGCTCCGTCCAAGATGGGTCAGAGAAGGTGGGTTCATTGTTCTTGATAGCTGCATAGTATTCCATTGTGTATATATACCACAGCTTTCTCAGCCACTCATCTGTTGTTGGGCACCTGGGTTGCTTCCAGGTTTTAGCTATTATGAATTGTGTTGCTATGAACATAGGAGTACACACCTCTTTTTGGTTGGGTGTTATGGAGTATTTTTATTGAAGACAATGTAGTTTTAGTTTTGCAAAGATTATAGCATATTTTTGAAGAAGTAAATGTATTACTAAATAAGCCTAAACTGTAAAACAGTAATCTCACTAAAGCAATAAATATATTTGATTATAATGAATATAATTATTGGAATAGCTCATAGTTTGATTGCTTTCTATATTGAGGCATTCTTTTAAGTACTTGTTAATTAGAGAGAAAGGGAGGGAGAGAGAGAGAGAGAGAGAACGAATCAAAGCATTACTCTTCTAGCATATACAATGTCAGGCATCAAACCTGGGACATCATACTTTTCAAGTCAGATGCACTGTCCATTGCAAAAACTCCTACACCATCTTTTAATTATCTTATTGTATTCAAATCTCCCAAGAATTTTACAAAAATGGAACCAATATAGTGCCACCTGTACAGATGAGGTTTACTGAAGTCAGTGCTAATAAGTTGCAGAGCTCAGAGTCTAACTCAAGTTCTGTTTAGCTTGAAATCCAATTTCTCCCTCCTCTTCTTTCTCCTTTCACTTCACTTTTCATACTCCTGATTTTTATTTTAGAAATATTAACATTCACAAAATTATAATTGTCTACATGTCTTCACTCAAGTTACTTCACTAAACACAGCAATAATGTTTTAAAAAACTTGCATTGTGTGGGGGGGTCAGGCACAGCAGGTTAAGCGCACATGGTGCAAAGCTCTAGGACTGGCTTTAGTATTTTGGTTCTAGCCCCTGGCTCCCCACCTGCAGGGGGGGGTCACTTCACAAGCATTAAAGCAGGTCTGTCTATCTTTCTCTCATCCTCTCTGTCTTCCCCATCTCTTTTTATTTCTCTCTGTCCTATCCAATAACGACAACAACAAGGGCAACAAAAATGGAAAATAAAAAGGCCTCCAGGAGCAGTGGATTTGTAGTGCATGCACAGAGCCTCAGCGATAACCCTGGGAAAAAAAAAAACTTACATTGTGAAACAGCATTTTAGTGGCGATAGATATAGATTAATGAATTCAAGATCAACTTACCTAAACTTGTTCAAAATAAAGTACCAGATTGTACTGCATAACAGTGCCAAGAGGGTATAGTGGTTACAGACATTGTGATTATCACACTACATTGCCCATGTAACTTATAACATGAGCCAGCAGAAGGTAGTGTATCTGGATAACTTTGGATGATAAATTCTTAGTGTTTGAAACAAAAAATATTTGAATCATTATATTTATTAGATTGTAATAATGCATTTTTGAAGATCTACTTTGCTTTCTTTGAAATTTTTTTTTTTTAGGTAGAAGCAAAACATTTAGAAATAAAATTATCTTCTAAAATAATTTGTTTTTTAAACAATGGTTTTCAGACATTGTCTCTTCAGTATAAAGGAAGCATTCTAAGTACAAATTGGTATATACATTTTGTGACCTTTCCTTCTACACACTTAAATAAATCATCTTAAATACCAGATATCTTAAATTTCCATGAGAGAGTTGATGTTACAGCGCTTACATTGTTTTAGGGGAGAATCTGTATCATTTGAATGCTGCTTTGAACTTTTTTTTTAAAGAATGATCATGTTAGAATATAAACTAGCTTTCACTTTGAACTGCATTTCCTAGTTTATTTTCTTTTTTATATATTGTATATCAGCTTCCAGTGCTTTAAAGGTTATTTTTTCATGTTTTGTTATATTATCTTCCTCAGAAAAAGAACTTTTATCTGTAGAACTATACTTCTGCATCAAGTTCTCAAGCCTTTATTTCTTTCACTCATTCTTTTTAAATTTTCCTTACTTAAAGAAAAACTGTGAAATTTCCTTCATAAAATGTGTAACAAATAAGATTAAATTACACACACTTCAAGCACTTCAATGCCTTGACAAAAGAGATGTACAAGTGAAAATCATTTTATGTAATTTTTAAAATATTTATTCCCTCTTGTTGCCTTTTTTTAAATTGTTGTAGTTGTTGTTGGATAGGACAGAGAGAAATGGAGAGAGGAGGGGAAGACAGAGAGGGGAGAGAAAGACACCTGCAGACCCCCTTGTGAAGCTACTTCCCTGCAGGTGGCGATCTGGGACTCAAACCGGGATCCTTAAGGTGGTCCTTGTGCTTAACCCACTGTGCAACTGCCCGACTCCCCCAGTTTTTTTTTTTCCTCCAGGGTTATCACTGGGGCTCTGTGCCTGTACCAAGAATCCACTGCTACTGATGGGCATCTTTTTCCCCCAGTGTTGTTGTTGCTGTTATTGTTACTGCTGTTGTTATATAGGATAGAGAGAAATTGAAAGAGGAGAGGAAGACAGATAGGAGAGAAAGACACCTGTTTCCCCATTTGCGAGGTGACCCCACTGCAGATTGGGAGCTTGGGGCTGGAACCGGGATCCTTTTACCTGTCCTGCGTTTTGCTTCATACTTCGTACACTTAGCCCTTTGCACTACTGCCCCCCCCCCCCCAGTTAGTTTTTTTCTTTTTTAACTCCTCCTATCCTATACAAATAAACTACAGTTTTTTTTTTTCATTTCCATTTTTAAAGCCCTTGAGTTCACCATGATCTTTCTGGACAGATAGATCAGGATCTGAAGATATTTCCTGAGGAGAAGCCCTAGGCTTGGCTTCTGGTTATTTTCTTGGCTCCACCACTCTGGGTTTGATTTATATTTACATGACAAATCTAGTCATATGGAATACTTTGTTGAGAGGATTTTGAAAGGAAGTGAGAGCTTAGCAGGAAGGAATCTTACGATTGTTATTTGGGGTGGAAAGAGGGTTTTGCTGCCCCTGTGGAGTAAATTACATGGCTTAGATAGAATCAGAGATTTCCCTGAAGGTTGGAAGGAAAATAATTTGCCATATGAAAATAATGGAGGTATGGTAAGGATGTGGCCCTCCTCAGTTTGAATCCTGATATCATACATGAGCACCATGAATGGCACGAGGGGAGCAACATCAATGCTTGAGTAGTGTTGTGTCTCTTCACTTTCTCCTGCACCTTGCTCACTTAAAAAAAATAGGAGAAACTGGACTGGGGTAACTGCTCAGCTGTATGATTGGGGCTATGGATTTAATTCCAGGCACCACATTAATAAAAGAAAAAAAAAAGACATCCACTGGCATTATTATGCTAAGTGAAAGGGTCAGATGCAGAAGAGAAAAAGCCATATGGCTTCATTTATACACAGTCCATAAAGGAACAAATTAAATGAAAAAAAAAGTGAAAACAAATTATTAGATTGTAAAATTTAAAAACATAATGGCTACCAGAAGGAAAGTGAGAAGGGAAATTGGTAAATTCCGTCAAGATGGTCAACTGCATGCTAATAGATGGCAACTAGATTTGGTAACACACATAATGTAGTATATGTAGATGTCATGTAAGTCTGTATTTTTGATATCTACATAATTTTATAAGCCGTGTTCTGTAAAAAAGGCAAACTTTTATTATTTATAATAAATGATATTAATTAATACATATGGAATTTCTCTAAGATTTTAGCAGTATTGCTCTGAAGTAGAAGCCAAATAATAACCTTCTTTGTATTTTGTATTAATGCACATGTATAGGAATTAGCATTATCTACCACATATTTGCTAGTATTTGAACATAGGGCATGCCTTTTGAAAAAGGTCATATTATTTATTTACCCCTATAAATAGTATTTCAACTAACAATCAAGTTATCCAATTTTTTCCACAGAAAACTTGGTAATACAAAGAAAAACTACTAGGAAAATACTTTTACTTTCAGCAGAAGTATTACATGAAATACTGAGTTGTTGGAAAAGTCATGGTGCATTTTTATATAAAGAAAACATAGATAAAAATGAAGCAGTTGATACAGTTGGGAGATGTTTCACCTAATAGAGCACTCTCCTTGCTATGTGTAAGGTCCTGGCTTATATCCTGGGACCACATGGGAGCACTATGGATGACAATGGGGGTTCTCTAGGGATGGTGAAACAGTGCTGTGATGTCTTTTGTTTGTCTTTGCCTCTCTCCTGCCCACTCTTAAAAAAAGAAGAGAGATGAGAAAAGTGAACCAGGTATATTGCTTAGCATTACTGAACATATCTTGAGACCCTGAACTCATTCCCTAGTATCAGTATAAAAGAAAATTTGTTATAAAGATGATCTATAGATGTAATGCAATAAAAACTATCTGTTCGAGTGAAGACCACTATCATACAGTACATATTCAAGAGGTATATGCAGTATGTTCACCATATTTCAGTTTCTGTTCTATCCAGGGTTGCGTTTGAGAGTATCATAGCTCTGTGAAATAAATACCACTATTTTCATTTATTTAATTTCATTAAACAGCTTTAAAACTGAGGATAAGGATAACTATAGTATTCCTGACACCATGTACCTTTTAAATAATGGAGGCAATTGCTCTGCAGTTTCAACAAAGAAATATAAATACACATACACACCCACACATCAGGACAGATGTGATAGTGAACCTTTTGAGAACTTATATGCAAAAATATGTGAAAACTCTTGATGAGTTTAAGAAGTTACTAAATAAATTATATATATATATATATATATATATATATATATATATATATATATATATATGTATGTTGGTGCACTGCTCAGCTCTGGCTCTTGGTGGTGCTGGAGTTCAAAGAGTAGTATCATACTTATATAGCTGCCACCAAAGATCTTTATAGCTTATTTATTTATTTATTTTATTTAAGAAAGGATAAATTAACAAAACCATAGGGTAGGAGGGGTACAACTTCACACAATTCCCGCCACCCAATCTCCATATCCCATCCCCTCCCCTGATAGCTTTCCCATTCTCTATCCCTCTGGGAGCATGGGCCCAGGGTCATTGTGGGTTGCAGAAGGTGGAGGGTCTGGCTTCTATAATTGCTTCCTCGCTGAACATGGACGTTGACTGGTCGGTTCATACTCCCAGTCTGCCTCTCTCTTTCCCTAGTAGGGTGGGTCTCTGGGGAAGCAGAGCTCCAGGGCACATTGGTGGGGTCTTCAGTCCAGAGAAGCCTGGCCGGCATCCTGATGACATCTGGAACCTGGTGGCTGAAAAGAGAGTTAATATACAAAGCCAAACAAATTGTTGAGCAGTCATGGACCCAAAGGTTGGAATAGTGGAGAGGAAGTGTTGGGGTGGTACTCACTGCATGTTGAGCTGTGCCGTGGAGAAGAGAGAGAGGAGAGCTGGAGCGAAGAGGGAACACAAATCTTTATTTGTGCTGGTACCTCAGAGTTGGGTGAGAGAGAAGCAGGTTGGGCCACGTGGAGGTAGCAAAAATGGCTGCCTCACGCAGCAACCTTTCCTGCTTCTAAACACGAGAGAGGTGTGGAAGAAGGGCTTTTATGGGAGTAGCTCTCGCGAGAATGGGAAGGGGGAGGAGTAACCATAGCACTGCAGCTATTGTGGGGAATAGACAATGCCCTGAGGGCACAACATGGCGCAACAGGTGCTCCGAGAATGTCCCAACTCTCAAGGGAACTAGCAATAGCCTGAGGGGACAACATGGCAGATGTGACTGCATCTGCACAATTTCCCAGCAACTGCAAACTCTAGTGTACTTCTGCTTTCAGGTATATATTTTGCACTAGTTTATGGATACGTGTGAACATATGCTCTCTCTCACAGAATCTGGTCTATATCTAGGCTTTGGGACTTTGTTAGAAAGTGAACAACCTGGGATGGAATTAGAGAATACTATGAAAGGAAGGGTCTCACTCACCCGAGTAATGAGCTGAAGGGTTGTCATTCAACACCTGAAGTCTCTGGACACAGTCTGAAGTGAAGCATGTTGAGGTGGCAATCGTTTCGTTGATTAGGTTGCAACCGGCAGATGCAATATTATTTGATATGAATTGGGAGAGGCATGTGGGAAAGTGGGCCCTATCCTAAGGTTCCAGGACTGGGGGAAATATAGGCTCTATAGTGGAGATGTGAGGTTCCTGCTGTCTTAGGGTTCAAAATGACAATCAATAGTTAATGTTATCATCACATTATTTGGTAATTGGGTTAACTTTGAAAAGTCCTTTTGTTAGGGTTTGCTGTACAGTATCCAGTATCTTGTATATAGCTGTGCCATTGGTTGCTTGTGATCTACTTGGTCTAGGCTTTTGAGAGAGTCCACATATCAAAGACACAGCCTATATATTAAAAAAGACTCAGTCTGTGTTTTAAAAACTTTGAGACTTACAATTAATTTTCCCCCTCTCATATGAATTAACTAGTGATTTATATGACTACACTTTACTAGGAGTGTACATAAACACCATCCCCACCACCAAAAGACTGTGTCCCATACCATCCCCCTACCCCACCCTCCACCAGCCCAGGAAGCTGCATGTCTACCCCTCACCACAGGGTTTTTACTTTGGTGCCCTACTTTCATTAGTGAGATCCTGCTTTTAGTTTCCTTTCTGATCTTCTTTTCAACTTCTGTTGATGAGTGGGATCATCCCATACTCATCTTTATGTTTCTGACTTAGCTCCCTTAACATAATTCCTTCTATCTCTGTCCAAGATGGGTCAGAGAAGGTGGGTTCATTGTTCTTAATAGCTGTATAGTATTCCATTGTGTATATATATACCACACACAGCTTTCTCAGCCACTCATCTGTTGTTGGGCATCTGGGTTACTTCCAGGTTTTAGCTATTATGCATTGTGCTGCTATGAACATAGGAATAGACACACATCTTATTGGTTGGGTGTTATGGAGTCTTTGGGGTATATCCCCAGGAGAGGAATTACTGGGTCATATGGAAGGTCCATGTCTAGCCTTGTGAGAATTCTCCAGACTGCTCTCCACAGAGGATGGACCAGTTTACATTCCCACCAGCAGTGCAAAAGGGTTCCTCTGTCCCCACGGCCTCTCCAGCATTTGTTGCTGCTGTCCTTTTTGATGTATGCCATTCTTACAGGAGTGAGGTGGTATCTTAGTGTTGTCTTAATTTGCATTTCTCTGACAATCAGTGACCTAGAGCAGTTTTTCATATGTTTGTTAGCCTTTTGGATCTCCTCTGAGGTGAATGTTTTGTTCATATCCTCTGCCTATTTTTGGATGGGGTCATTTGCTTTTTTGGTGCTAAGTTTGCTGAGCTCTTTATATATTTTGGTGATTAGTTTCTTGTCTGATGTATGGCATGTGAAGATCTTCTCCCATTTTGTGAGGGGTCTCTTTGTTTGTTTAATAGTTTCTTTGGATGTGCAGAAGATTTTCAATTTGATGTAGTCCCATTGGTTTGTTTCTGCTTTAGTCTTTCTTGCAATTGGGTTTGTTTCACCAAAGATGTCCTTGAGGTTTTAGGTGGGAAAGTGTTTTACCAATGTTTTCCTCTAAGTATTTGGTTGTTTCTGGTCTAACATCAGGTCTTAAGAAGTATGGGTACGAACTGTTTCCTGAATGTTTTGTAGAATTCATTTGTGAAGCCATCTGGTCCAGGACTTTTGTTGTTGGGGAGATTCTTAATAACCGTTTCAATTTCTTTGTCTGTGATTGGTGCATTTAGGTTTTGTAATTCTTCTTGGTTCAGTTTTGGAAGGGCATATGTTTCTAGGAATTCTTCCATTTCTTCCAGATTCTCTAGCTTGGTGGCATATAGTTCTTTATAGAAGTTTTGCATGATTCTCTGGATTTCTGTGGTGTCAGTTGTGATATCTCCTCCATCGTTTACAATTCTATTAATTTGAGTCTTCTCTCTTTTTGTTTGGTGAGTCTGGCAAGGGGGTTGTCAATTTTGTTTAATCTTTCAAAGAACCAACATTTGGCTTCATTGATCTTTTGTATGGTTCTCTTATTTTCTATGTTGTTTATTTATGCTCTAGTTTTAGTGATTTCTGTCCTTCTGGTTGCTTTAGCTTTATAGCTTTTAAGAAAGTAATGAGGGGAAGTCAGGCATCAGTGCAGCGGGTTAAGCCCATGGGGCACAAAGCGCAAGGATCGGCGTAAGGATCCCGGTTCAAGCCCCTGGCTCTCTACCTGCAGGGGAGTCGCTTCACAGGCATTTAAGCAGGTCTACAGGTGTCTTTCTTTCTCCCTCTCTGTCTTCCCCTCCTCTCTTCATTTCTCTCTGTCCTATCCAACAACGACATCAGCAGCAACAACAATAATAACTACAAAAACAATAAAAAACAAGGACAAGAGGGAAAATAAATGTATATTTAAAAAAAGAGAGAGTAATGAGAAAACAATAGTAATTGCTTTAGAATTAGCTATGAAAATAGCAGCTATAGCTTGTGATGTAGTGAGAAAAAAATCTATATATTTAGAGAGCATGAAATCATGTAGCATAAGTAAGAGCCAAATCCTAAGTTAATTATTCTGTAGTGCTAGTATGTCATTTTATCCTAAACATTATGAAGATCTGTATTATGTTGTGGGTAACAAGAATGACAAACTAGGACCTAGATGGTATTGTACTTGCTAGAGTATGCCTGTTACCATGCAGGAGACTTGGGTTCCAGTCCCTGGTCTCCACCTGTAGGGCAGAAACTTTATGAGTGGTGGAGCAGTGCTGCAGGTGTGTCTCTCCCTCTCCCTCTCCTTTTTCTTCTTCTCACTGAAACAGAGTTTTACAGACATTAAGCCCTAGCAGCAATCCTGGTACAAAAATAAATAAATATATATATATATAATGATTAATATGATTTTGTAGAAGAGGTAACAAAAGATAGTTATAGATTTTATTTAAATAGGTTACTAGTAAGTACATACTGTTTTTCTATTTTACTTTGGCAATTCAGTTTTCATTGGAAAAGAATCATATAATAGCAACATATATATCTGTATTGGATTTTATAACTATTTTGATCTTTACTTACTTTATTATTGTCATAAGTGTTGCTAGAACATTGCTTAACTCTGGATATGGTGATGCCAGAGATTGTGCTTGGAACCTCTAAGCTTCAGGCTGGAAGGACTATTACGTAATACACTGTGCTATCTCCTCAGCTCTGTACTTAATTTTTTAAAAGCAAATTAAAATCTTTGGATTGAAATTCACATTTGATAAGTTGTCTAGAATAATAAACTTCACCAGGCCCGTAACTATAGTTTTCAAAAGGACAGGAAAGAAGGTATTTTTGATGGCTATAGTTTTCAAAAGGACAGGAAAGAAGGTATTTTTGATGGATTTAGTTAAATCAATAGGATGTCACAAAAGCACTGGTTAGGGAGTAGTATAAACAAGAGAGAGAATGAAGATGAATGAATCCAGAACCAATAGCCAAGGGATTCTAGTAGAGTACGCTAAACATCTTTGCCTTTTTTTTTTTTTTTTAATTACACTAAATCACCAAAAACTTAAGGTTTGGGGGAGTAAAATTCCTGAGACTTGTACACTTTCTTCAGAGGTAGGTGTTACAGCAGAGGGTTCAGCTGATTGTTAAGAGTGCTCTTAAGAGTGTGTTCAGGCATCATAATAGAAATAATTTGTTTTTCTCTGAGAGAAATAAAATTCTGACTTCAGTTTGTATTTCATTTCTGGGCTTGTCTTTTTTATTGATCTCTCCAATTGGGTATCTCGCCTAGAACATTTTCGAAGGCTAAGTTCCAAAACAGAATACTCAGTATTACTCAATGTGAAACCATATCTGGCTAAACAAGAATAAACATGAATGTGCACCCATAGGCCAGAAAACCCAGAGTAAAATGTGCAACAGGACGAGGCGTAACTAAGGTAGCAATGTGGAAATACAGTCAAGAATGCAGTGTGGATGGAGTATGTGTTTTGAAGAGATATTATGTCTGCTTGTTTTTCCTTGTGCAGTTCTTGGTTTTTATTTATTTTTCAATTTATTTAATTTTCCCGTTTGGGCCCATCACAGTCTCTGCAGATGCATATTTTAAATCTATTACTTGAGTAAGATAATATTTCTGGAATAGTTTGTATTTAATAGTATATCATATTTATGAATTTTATTTTGTATCATTTTCCACAAAGTATCATTTTTTCCTACAAAAATATTTTCTTCACCTAAATATGGGGGGAAAGTTAAGTAGAGGAAGTAAATGAAATGATAATAGATTTTGGATTCAGTTTTTGTTTTGTTTTTGCCCAGAGGATTATTTCTGGGGCTTTGTGCCTGCACTATTTTTTCCCCCATTTTGTTGCCCTTGCTGTTGTCACTATTGTTATTGTTGCCATTGATGATGTTGTTGTTGGATAGGACAGAGAGAAATTGAGAGAGGAGAGGAGACAGAGGGGGAGAGAAAAGTAGACACCTGCAGACCTTCTTCACCGCTTGTGAAGCGACCCCCCATGCAGTTGAGGAGCTGGGGGCTCGAACTGGTATCCTTACACCAGTCCTTGTGCTTTGCACCACATGCGCTTGACCCGCTGGGCTACCGCCCGACCCCCTGGATTCAGTTTTTAAGTACATGTCCTCCAATGACTTTATTTTGCAAATGAATGTCTTACTTTGTGTACATCTAGGTGTAATTCCACCACTCCTGGGCTGACTTCTGTATTTTTTGTTTTGCATATATATAGAGAGAGAGACAGAGAAAGAGTGGAAGATACCATAGCACTGTTCCTTCACCCTCAGAGATCATCTCCCCCTGCCCCTGGTGCTGTGGTACTAAGTTGTGGTACTGTGGTTTGAACCCAGGCTTTTGATTATGTTAATGTGTGAAGCCTACCAGGTGAGCCATCTCCCAGCTCTATTTAGTTTTATCTTAGGGGAGAAGGAGGGTGGTTAGAGAACTACCCAGCTTTGATATACAATGGTGTAGGGGATTGAACTTGGGCTCTCAAGTATGCAAGTCCTGTGCTCTGATACTGTAATATCTTTTCTAAATCCTGGGCATTAATTCTTACGAAAACCAAATACTGTCTTTCATAGCTTGTGTGTCAGTCCTTTGCTATTTAGATATTTTCTAATTAGGCAGTCCATTATTTTGTTCATTTGCATTTTTAATTATTATTTAATGAGAACGTCATTTTCATTATATTATATGCCTAAAGATGCTGAAATTGGGAAGGTTATTCAATAGGGTTTGGCCAGAGTCATTTTTGTTTAATATTGTGTCCTGAAGGTCCGTGACTCAGCCATATGTTTGGATTTAGTCATACTTTATAAGCTAAACTGGATTGGGCTCGTTAAATTAATACAGGGAGGTGGCCCGTTAGGGTTTTAAATGTTCCTATAGGAAGTTGGATAAATGTTGACTAGGAGATTTTTTTTCTTCTTACACCCTATTTTGCCCTTGAGTGGCAGAACCCAGAAGTTTGAGATTGTGTATGTATACATGTTCACACTCTGGTGTGAACTCTGTTTTGTTAAGCACAAACACAGACAGTCCTGACAGTTCTTTTCATTTTAATTTATTTATTTATAAAATGGAAACTGGCAAGACCATAGGATATGAGGGGTACAATTCCCACCACCAGAGATCTGTATCCCATCCCCTCCCCTGATAGCTTTCTTATTCTTTAACCCTGTGAGAGTATAGACCCAGGGTCATTATGGGATGCAGAAGGTGGAAGGTCTGACTTCTGTAATTGCTTCCCCGCTGAATATGGGCATTGACAGGTCGACCCATACTCCCAACCTGTCTTCCTCTTTTTCTAGTGGGGCAGGGCTCTGAGGAAGTGGAGCTCCAGGACACATTGGTGGGGTCGTCTGCCCAGGCAAGTCAGGTTGACATTATGGTAGCATCTGGAACCTGTGGCTGAAAAAGAGAGTGTAAATGCTTTCTAAAACATAATTAAAAGAGGATAGTAATATCTTATTCCTCATTTCTTTTTTTCATATCAGTTCAGTAAATTCACCTTACTAATTTTAACACTGCACAGCATTCTTATTTATAGATGTAACACTTTTTAAGGGCACTTTATTGAATAGACATGATCTTTTTCTATTTTAAGATAATTGAATTTATATGCATCTTTCTATAGATGTGTGGATCTTTCTGTAGAATACAATGGAATTGGGAGGTCAAAGAATATCACATTTAAAATTTTAAACTATACCATAGAATTGTCTGCCCCCAAAGTTGTTTTGATATGTTCCCCATCTACACTGTTTTCTCTACATAATGCCTTTGAGGATGAAATATTTTCTTAGTTTACTTGCTTATTTCCATCTAATAACTTAAATGTGCTCATTTAAAAAAATGTCCCCTTTAACTTTTAAAGTTTGTGTGAGAGTTAAAATAAAATGCTTGTATTTTTCTAAATTTGTTGTGCAAGCTGTTGGTCTAAATAAGTCAATGTTAAGAGCTTAGTGGCAAAAAATGACTAAATAAATTGGCAGATGTCACAGTGATTTTTTTTTAAGTTATAATACCAGATATGTTTTTTTTTTTTTTTTAAAACCAGAGTACTCCTTAGCTCTGGTTTATGGTGGTGTGAAGGATTAAACCTGGGATTTTGGAGCCTCAGGCATGAGAGTCTCTTTGCATAACCATTATCCTATCTACCTTCCCACCTTCTCCATCTATCTTGAAATGTATATGAAAGAATGCCTTATAGTTCCAGAGATGTAGGAGGCATGTTAGTTCCTTTCCCTCCCACTGTATATGACATTTTGATCCACTAGTAATTACACATGTGACAGTAAGGCTCAAAAAAAGACGTGCTTTGCTTTAGAAAAATAAAAAGAACTTCCCTTCCTTTGAAACATGACAGTTTATTTTACTGTGCTTCCCTTCCACTTTCTCTTACATTAAGATTGCTGCTGCATTGCAAGAGCAGCTGGCTTGTGTTCTATCAGTCCATATTTCTTTGTTAGCCTCAATAATTCCATTCTACCATTTGTCTTATTTTTACTTGTTCTAAGATTCTCCTTATGCTATTCTGTAATACAAATGGTTTAATATTTAGTTTTGCTGTGGTAAAAAAAAAACAACAAAACAACAGTTGATCTACCTCCCCACCTTTGTTTTGTTTTAAGTTCTCTAAAATGAAAACAATGAAGGCATTACTTCTCTATCATAATCAATGCTATTCTCTTTATTTGTTGATGTCTATATGGTTATTACATAATTGACTATCCGTTGTGAAATGAGAGTCTTGCTTCATTAGGTACCTTGATTTCTGAGGTTAGTCTTGAAATTTTGCTGTAAGTTTTCTGTAAGCTGTAGTGCATCCCATTCTTGGTTTTTGGCTTATTACTAGAAAGTCATTTTATAGACACTATACAGGAAGAATATTTGAAATGAACTAAAATTGAGAAAAACCAAAATTACCATAATAGATTGGTACTACTTGGAGTTCTTGGCTTGTTTCCTTCAACACTACATGCCCAAATATGAGCATAAAGGAATGTCTGTTCCCTGTTATGAAACTGTGGGTGTGTCTCCAGGATGCTCATAATTACTTGTTGGGGAAGAGAGGAGGACCATAACATAAGACTTTTTTCTTCCCTTGAGAGAGGAGGGGACCAAGGTGAGGTGCTTTTAGAACCAATAGGAACAGTAAGAATATGCTAAGTCTGAACATGATTTAATTCAGTCATCTTCAGGAATTTGTGATGGTAACTGCTCTGCCATCACAGGATAAGTGAGGCATATTTAATTCATATTGTCTGTTCTAATGTAGAGTGATATTAATCAACTTATGTGGCTACTACATGTATCATATACGGTTTGGTGAGTTGTGTTGTGAAATATAAAAGTCATTGTACCAGTGCAACTCATCTTGAGGTAAATGGGTGTTTTTTTTTTTATTTGTTTGTTTAAACTTCAAAAGAATTCCTTTCAGTTTCTCCCAAGTATATGAAAGCTTAAGTAAAGCTATCAGCTTTGTCTGTGCATGTACCCAGACAGTGAAGCACACTGAAGAAGGTTACATTTCAGGATAAATTGGTTTTACTGTAACTTTACCTTTACAAGTGGTTTAGACCAGCAGTTCTACTCTTCCTCATACCACCTTTCCTTCCTATTAACTGATGATTTCCACTCCTCCTCTCAGAGAATTATAACAATTCTTTTTTTTTTTTTTTTTTGACATCAGAGCACAGCTCAGCTCTGGTTTATGGTGGGGCTAGAGATTGAACCTGGGACCTTTGATTCCTCAGGCATGAAAGTCTTTTTGCATAACCATTATGCTATCTCTCTAGCCACTCTCAGAGAATTTTAAAGCCAATAAATGAAAAGTTTCTTCCTGTTACCAGTGATACAAACCAACCTTCATTTGCACTTATCTTAGCCTTACTTTTCCTGTTTAACAGATAAATGTCTTTCCATGCAGACTATGCCAACCCTCCCCATGTTTTGATTGTTTTGTTTGCCAGCCATTACCTCAGAATCATTCTTTCTTGTATTCAGTTTTTCTCTCGTTTCTCACTGAATCTTAAGCAAGTTGATTAAGCAACAGCAAACTCTCCCATAGCCTCAGGCTTTTTCAGCATATTGCCTTATACCTTATGCCGTATCTTTCCTTCAAGGCCAGTCTTCTCAGAAGAGTTGTTTTTCCTTCCTTCCTTCCTTCCTTCCTTCCTTCCTTCCTTCCTTCCTTCCTTCCTTCCTTTATTATTTATTTATTTAATTTTTACCAGAGCATTGCTCAGCTCTGGCTTATGGTGGTGCACAGGATTGAACCTGGTATTTTTGGAACCTCAGGCATAAGAATCTTCATTATGCTATCTACCCCCACCTCCATTCTTACTCCTCAACCCACTCTAACCTGGCTTCTGGCTACATACATACTCCACCCCACTACTTTGTGTCATGAGTAGCTTAGGTGTAACCAAATCTAGTGGATAAATGTTAGGTCATTTCTTCTCAGTATAGCAAGTCTTCAAAAATGACATTTCATTCGGAGTCTTTTTTTTTTATAGTTTCTTTTTTTAAAGAACCAGTGTACTTAGGATTTATTTCTTGTGATAATACTAAGCATTCTTTTCTTCTCTAAACACTTCTTTTTCTTTTTTTTAAATATTATTATTTTATTTTAATGAGAGAGAGAGAGAAAGACAGAGAGAGAGAGACAGACAAAGATATGCCAGAGCACTGCTCAGCTCTGGCTTATAGTGGTGCTGGGAATTGAACCTGAGACCTCAGAGCCTCAGGTATGAAAATCTTTTGCCTAATCATTATGCTGTCCCCCCACCCCTACTGTTCTTTTTTAAAAAAAATTTATCAGTGATTTAATAATGATTAACAAGATTGTAAGATAACGGGTATATTTCCATACAGTAATTTCAAAGTTCTGTGTCCCATCTCCCCCATTGGAAGCTTACCTATTCTTTATCCCTCTGAGAGTATGGAACAAAATTCTTTATAGGATGCAGAGAGTGGTAGTTCTGACTTCTGTAATTGCTTCTCTACTGGACGTGGATGCTAGCTGGTCATTCCATACTCCCAGGTTGCTTTTATCTTTCCTTAGTGGAGTAGAGCTCTTGGGAGATGAGATTCCAGTATACACTGGTGAGGTCACCTGCCCAGGGAAGCCAGGATGGAATCCTAGTAGCATCTGCAACTTGGTGGTTGAAAGGAGATAAGATATAAAGCAGAACAAATTGTTTAATAAACAGGAACTCAAAAGTAGTAACAGAGCAGATGAAATTAGAGGTCTTCATGTGAGAAACAGCTAGGAAGTCTATTTTCTTTACTGGTGCTAAAATCCCCTGAAGTTTTTCTACTAGTTGCTTCTTTGCAATTATCTTTCTCACACTACCTTGTTCACACAACCTGTTTCAAAGTTGGAATTTTTAAGATTGCCTGTTCAATTTTCTGCCTTATTCTGTGTTGATTTTTGTTCATACCTACACCCTTATGACTAACCAGTGCTGTACAGCTAAGTTCTATAAATCTAACCTTCTTCATGCATCCTGACCTGCACATTTATTCCCTCTGCTTTTTACATTCTTTTTTTTACAAGTCACCATGGCCTCCTACATGAATTCTTTGGGGCACAATAACCTCTTTAAATTTCATTTCCTTCAGACCTCATACCTGGTCATTTAATCTCTTACAATCCTTCTTAATACATTTTAATGGTTTTCCAAAGTTCTTAGAAAAATGTTCCTAAACCTTTAAGAAGTTCATGAGACTGCTTTATCTTGGCCATTGCTATCCAATCAGTTTCATCTTTTACTATCTCCCCCCTTGATTCTGGGCTCTTTGCCCAGCTGCTACTTTTTGTACTCCTTCCTTTTTCCAGGACACAGCACATTTTCCCCCGTCCAGCTGCTCTTACAACAGGGTTTCCTCCTGCTTTACTCTTATGCTCCATATACACTGTGTTTATGTTTAGTACTCTAAGCCAATACACAATATTTATATTCTTAACATATTACTTCCAGGCATATATTAGATGATTATTAAATAATGAGTGAATGGATGAATTGGTTAACTTTTTTTTTGTCTGGAAAAAATTACTTAGAATATCAAAACACCAAGTTAATTGTGTTTGATGGCATTTTCATTATGTTGCCTATATGCCAATAGTGATTCCTTAATAACTTGTGCACATTGCTTTTTTATATTTAGTTTCACAAATTCTTTCACATAAATTCTCTCTTGGCTCTTGGATAAATCAGTTAGGTTCTTCAAACCTTGTGTTAGTAGCCAAATTCCCTTCCTCAACCTCTGCATACATGTCTAGGTTTCTTTCTTCTTTTTCTTTTTCTTTTGTTTTAATTTCATTAGTAATTTAATAAGTTATTAGATAATAGGGTGATAATTCTACTCTTTTCCCACCACCAGAGTTCTGTATCCCCATTCCATTGGAAGCTATAGCCGTTCTCCCAAGGTTGAGCTATTACTTCTACAGCTATCTGTCTATATTTGTATATATATGCCCATTTTTTTTCATGGTCCCATCTTCTCTTCCTTTCCAGATAACCTGCACCTATTACTACTTCTGGATGTCTTTCCATTTTTCTTCTCTTGCCAGGTCCTGATGAGATTGGAGTTCAGAGTACTTTGTTCATCTTCTCCCTATCATTCCCCCCCCCCCCCCGGTAGGAATATGGACCAAAATTCTTTTTTGAGGTGCTAAAGGTGGGACTTCTGGCTTCTGTATTTGTTTCTCTGCTGGACATAGATGTTGGCAGGTCGATCCATACTCCCAGCCTGTTTCTATCTATCTCCCTAGTGGGCTAGGACTCTGGAGAGGTGAGGTTCCAGGACACATTAGTGAGGTGGTCTGCCCGGGGAAGTCAGGGTGGAATCATTTTAGCATCTGCAACTTGGTGGTTGAAATGTGGTAGGATATAAAGCAGGATAAAATGATTGATGAACAAAACCCAAAAAATATAAATAGAGCAGATGAAAATAGGGATCTTATATTGGAAAGAAGTGAGGTGGTCTATTTTAGAAAAGTATGTATTCACAGTTAGTGGAAAGCAGGTTAGGGCTAACTAAGAAGGCACCAGAACCACAAACATGTTACTTTCCCACTCTATATAACCTTTGCTGTCAAATGTATGAATATATTCTTTTAAGTTGTTTGAAAGTTTTTAAATACTGTGTTAGAATATAAATATAGGGCTTACCTTTTTTCCCCTTGTGATATCAGGGACTTTCTCATGCGCAGTTTCACCATTCTAACTGCTTTATTATTAAGAGAGAGAATGAGACAGAAAGAGAGGGAGACACCTCATCACTGGAACATTTCTTGAAGTCATAGTACTTCTCATGTAGTGTCAGACTTCAAACCTGTGCTGTGTGCGTGGCAAGATATTCATTCTTCCTGTGAACTATACCTTGGGCCTAGTCTTTATAAGTATTCAGATCTTTGGTATTAATATAGTCACTTTATTATACAACCACCACCATTGTCCATCACCAGAAAAGATGCTTGTTTCTATTTTTTTCTTTGTTTGTTTGTTTGTTTTGCAAGTTTATGTCTGTGAGTTCTCTAGATTCCATATGAGTGTAACTATTTGGTAGTTGTCGTTCATCTCTTTACTTATTTTGCTAAGCATAGTCATCTCCACTTCCATCCAGTTTGTCCCAAAGAAAACATTATCACCTTTTTTGATAGCAAAGTAGTATTCCATAGAATATATATCCCATAACTTCTTTAGTCAGTCATCTCTCTGATGGGCAGTTAGGTTGCTACTGATCTTTGTGAATAATGCAGCTATGAACACAGGGGTGCATATGTCCCTGAAAATTAATGTCTGAGTGTCCTTTGGATAAATTCCTGTGGTATTGTTAGAATATAAGGTACCTACATTTTGTTTAAGGACTCCCCATGTGGTGTTCTAAAGGGGTTTCACCAATTTGCATTCCCTTCAGCAGTAGAGTCCCTTTTTCTCCACAGCCTTTCCAACACCAGTTATTTCCTGTTTTTTTTTTTTTTCATGTAGGCCATTCTCACAGGTGTGAGATGAAATCTCAGTGTAGTTTTAATTTGCATTTCTGTAATTATAAGTGTCTGTGGACTATGTGTATCTCTTTAGAAAACTGTTTAGTTCTTTGTTCCACTTAATTTTTTAAAATTGCTAAATCCAGATTTTATATTTAAGTTAATTTGTGTGCTATACCAAGTGAGTTACCTTCTGGCCTCTCTGTCCTTTATCTTGATTTTCATACTGATTTTACTGTTTAATTTGTTCTTACTTTGTAATGCTAGAATAGTGACTCAAGTAGTTCAGGCTTTGCATTAAGACATACTAGGGTTCAAAACCTGACTATTTCATATTGTGTTTTTTTTCAAGTCATGCTATATATATATTTTTTTTCCTCCTCCAGGGTTATTGCTGGGCTCCGTGCCTGCACCATGAATCCACCGCTCCTGGAGGCCATTTTTTTCCCCCTTTTGTTGCCCTTGTTGTAGCTTTGTTGTGATTATTATTATTGCCCTTGTTGACACAATTCGTTGTTGGATAGGACAGAGAGAAATGGAGAAAGGAGGGGAAGACAGAGAAGGGGAGAGAAAGATAGACACCTGCAGACCTGCTTCACCGCCTGTGAAGCGACTCCCCTGCAGGTGGGGAGCCGGGGGCTCGAACCGGGATCCTTATGCCGGTCCCTGCGCTTTGCGCCACATGCGCTTAACCCACTGCGCCACCGCCCGACCCCCTCAAGTCATGCTATATTTTAAATGTTATATTTATTTATTCTTTTAATGAAAGAGAGAAACGGATCCCTAACTGCAGGGGGAAAGATCTCACAAGTGGTAAAGTAGAGCTACAGATGTCTCTCTGTCTTTCTTCCTCTATCTTCCCCCTGTCCCTCTCAATTTCTGTCTGTCTCTGTCCACTAACAAATAAAAAAAAAAAGAAGAAGAAGCAGAGAGAAAGATACAAAGAGAAAGCACAGAGAAAGATACCAGAGCATTGCTCAGCTCTGGCTTCTGGTGGTGTTGGGGATTGATCCTGGGACCTCATAGCCACAGACATGAAAGTCTTTTGAGTAAGCATTATGTTGTCTCATCAGCACTGTTATACAACCTCTTTGGCCTTCAGTTTTCTCATCTGTAAGTTCAGAATAACAGCCAACTGATTAGGGCTATTGAGAGAATTCAGTGAGATAATAACTGTAAAGCTCTCATTGCATTCCTTGTCACATATCAGGTGTCAGTGTACATTCATTTTTGCTCTTTTGTTATTTTTATTATCTTATGAGGCATCCCAAAGGGTAATTTTACCAAACGCTAAGTGGAGGGCGCGTGATAGCATGTGAAGGAGAATTTGGAAGCTAGCAGCAATAATATGCTTTATGAAGCTTTGAGCTTTGTAATGTATCTCTTGTTTGTCTTCATGCCTATTTTCCAAGTTGTTGTCATCAGGAAAATCCCTTAGGAAGCCTCAAAAAAGTGTGGATGACTGTGGAGAGCTATGCCATTTTACTTTTTTGATGTGAATTTTGATAAGGACTGAAGATTCTGGTTAGAATTCATAGATGATGATCCTGTGGAAATTAGTGAAAATATAAAAAAAAAAAAAAAGAAGAAGAAAAGGAATAGATTTAGTATGGAAAAATCTCTTTGGGAATTTGAACTCATTGTACCTCTGGTCACCAAACCTCATTCATTGCTTTCGTATCCCTTCCTTCTTTTTCCATCTTTTTTTTTTAAATATTTATTTAATTTATTTATTCCCTTCTGTTGCCCTTGTTGTTTTATTGTTGTAGTTATTATTGTTGTTGTCGTTGTTGGATAGGACAGAGAGAAATGGAGAGAGGAGGGGAAGACAGAGAGGAGGAGAGAAAGATAGACACCTGCAGACCTGCTTCACTGCCTGTGAAGCGACTCCCCTGCAGGTGGGGAGCCGGGGTTCGAACTGGGATCCTTATGCCGGTCCTTGTGCTTTGCGCCACCTGCGCTTAACCCGCTGCGCTACAGCCCGACTCCCTCTTTTTCCATCTTTCTCCCCTTCCTCCCTATCTACCTTCCTTCCTTAAGTATTCATGTGGGCATTATTCATAGATATTAAAGATAGGATCATAGATAGACCATAGGTACTCTTTTCAAGAGGCTCAGAGTTCAGTGTGAAAGATGGTAAGTGTATAATTGTAACAAATTTTGTTAAATAAGTCCTGCTTATAGATGAGATCATTCAGTATCTGTCCTTCTCAGTTTGGCTCATACAGCTTAACATGATGTTTGTTTTTTTTTTGTTTGTTTGTTTGTTTTGTTTTTGCCTCTAGAGTTATTGCTGGGGCTTGGTGCCTTGCACTATGAATCCACTGCTCCTGGCAGCCATCTTTTCTATTGTGGTTGTTGTTGTTGCAGTTATTGTTGTTACTGCTACTGCTATTGTTCTTGTTGAATAAGACAGAGAAATTGAGAGAGGAGGAGAAGACAGATAGGGGAGAGAAAGATAAACGCCTGCAGACCTGCTTCACCGTTTGTGAAGTAACTCACCTGCATGTGGGGACCTGGGGGCTTGAACCAGGATCCTTGTGCTGGTTCTTTCATTTTGCACTACGTGTGCTTAACATGATGTCTTTTAATTCCATCCAAAATGCAAAAAGATTACTTCAGTTTCAGCTGGATAGTATTCCAAAACACACACACACACACACACACACACACACACACACACACACACACAGTATTTTTTAGCTATTCATCTGACATTGGACATCTGAGTTGCTTCCAGATCTGGCAATTATAAATTATGCTGCTATGGATATAGGTATACATAGATCTCTCTGATGTTTTTGTTTCCTTTGGGTATATCCCCAGGTGCCCTTTGCTGTCTTTACATGGAGGAAAGCCATTTTGTTGTTTTGTTCACTAGAGTGTTAAATTTCATGATGAAAGCGGGAACTTTCCCAAACTCAAGTTATTGTGCAGTATTTTTGTGCTGGAATGACTATGTCATTCTGAAGGAAGTTTTATATTTTATTCTCTGTCAAAAGCTTGATTCTTCAGTGACTTTATTCATTCTCTCTGGAATTACTTAGTATTTACTTTCTTTGCTAATGGCAGGGTTCTCATAACAACATGCTATTTCTTGTTGGAAATTTTGGCAGACTCTGAGAAGCTGGTTTTCACTTCTCCAAAGTGTGTAAACTCTGTGGAAGGAAAAAACTTTTTTTTTTTAACATTAGAATTTGTTTTTGTCTAGACTGTCATACATACCTCTTTAGTAATCTTGAAGTTGGCAGATTGCTTAAAGTACTTTTATGTAAGCAAAATGTGCTATTTTTAGAGGTATGTTATTTACTTCTATTGTTGTCAGGGCATTTATTGTTCCAATAATGAATATAGGGTGACTTTCAATTGATCATATTGGTAGCATATGAAAAATAGCAGTTTCTCAGGATAAGGTAGGTAGATGACAGTAAGTTCATTTCCAAGTTATGAAAACTTCAAAGTGACAAAACTATGAGTGGATTTCTTGGGGGTGTTTTCTCATTAGATAAAAAAGAATAAAAATCATTGCTTACCTTCCTAAGTTTGATTATCTATTTTCAGAATTCTCATGTGTATAGTCTTCCAAAGTAATATTCAGAATGATTTGCTTTTTGTTCTCACAACTTCTGAGCCCTCCTGTTCTTTATTGCAGTTCCCCAAGTGATTATTTTGATCAGTTCCTTACAGGTTGATAAACAGGTTCCTAGTGATTTTGGAGGGTGGGGACCACTCTTTTGGAAAGATTAATAATTTCTATACTTGTTTCTGAATTTTTTTAATGCTTAGCTTTTGAGATAAAAGTTTACTAACTTGCTTGTAGCCTTGAGTTAAGTTTCCAACTGCCACATTTTACCACTTTTAATGTAAAGAATACAGACTTGCCTTGCTTAACAACAGTTTGGTTAATGACAGTCTTAATATATGATTGGTGGTCCCAATAAGCTAAAGCATATAGCCTAGGTATATAACAGACTATATCATGTAGGCTTGTATAATTATACTCTAGAATATTTGCAAAGTGATGAAGTCATCTAACAACTCATTTCTGAGACAGAACCCCATCATTAACTGCTACACAACTAAATTTGGGAAACTTCTCCATGTCTTATTTAGATGAGACTAACTTCTAAATATCTTCATGCTGCAGAGTACCATTTAAGTCTCTCAAAATAAAAAGATGTGAAGATCTAGCATGTGAAAAAGAAAAACAGAAAAGATAGCAAACAGTGCTTTCTTGGAGAGAACTAATCATAGCTTATTTATTCATTTATGATTCAAATTGCTACCACATGTAGCAACCCACGTGTAGACACTTATTGAGTCTACGAAGTATATGCCACTCTTTATCTCAAGAGATGGATAGAGTACAAAAGTTTATTCATCCATGGCTCTGACTATCTTAGAGCTGAGCACTGGGAAAGATGTGCCTGCCCATTAAACAGTGAATTAATTAGGCAAGGAAGTGTACAGTTATTCCATGTGCCATCTAGATTGTGTCAGGAGTATAAAAAGTTCAGGGAGAAGGCAGGGTGGTGGCACACCAGCTTAAGTGCACATAGGACCCATGCAAGGGTCCTGGTTCAATACACCAGCTCCCCACCTTCAGGGTGGTCACTTCACAAGCAGTAGAGCAAGTCTGCAGGTGTCTGTCCTTTTCTCCCCCTCTGTCTACCCCTCCTCTTTCAATTTCTCTCTGCCTTATTCAAAAACAACACAAAAATGGAAAGAAAAAAAAAAAGGCCACTGGGAGCAGTGGACTCATAGTGCAGGCACCAAGCCCTAGTGATAAACCTCGAGGGGAAAAAAAAAAGTTCAGGGACTATAAAAAGAAAAATGGGGTTGGGAAGATTGATGAGGGCTCTACAGTAGAGGTGGAGCTTTCTGTCTGCTCCACGAAGATAAGTAGGATTGTAGAAGATAAGTTACAGGAAGGGGTATCCTGGATGGGCATGTCATGGTGGTAACATTGAATTTTGAATCTAAGCTATTGTGTTTGGGAAGAAACATTGAGGGGATGGCAGGTGGATATTGTAGGAGTAGCAAAGCTTAGATCGGTTGAATAGGATAGGTACTTTGATTATGAGGAATATGCAGACTTTCTTGGAAATTATGTCCACTCAATTGCCTTTTAATTTTTTTTTCTTGCTGCATTTACTTTTAACATAGTAGTTCCTAAAAGAAGTAAGCATTGCTATCCATTTGATGACAATTTCTATAGTTCAGCTTAGACCTAGTCAATACTTGAAGCAGTTAATATGTATACATATATAAACATGTAGCTATAATGTTGTATTGTCATAGGAGAAAACTTAATGATTAAAGTCAATTTTTTTTTCCCTAGGCCGGACCTGATAGACATGAATACCGTTGCTGTTCAAAGCAACCTTGCAAATTTAGAGCATGCTTTTTATGTAGCAGAAAAAATTGGTGTTATAAGACTTCTAGATCCTGAAGGTGAGTTGTTGTTGTTGTTGTTGTTGTTGTTCTTCTTCTTCACCTCCTCCTCCTCCTTCTCCTACTTCTCCCCCTTTTTTTTCTTTTTGCCTCCAGTGTTATTCGTGGGGCTAGGTGCCAGCACTATGAATCCACCACTCCTGGTGGCCATTTTTTCCATTTTATTGGATAGAGAGAAATTAGAGAGGAGAAGGAGAGAGAGATAGACACCTGCAGATTTTCTTTACTGCTTGTGAAGTGTCCCCACTGCAGGTGGAAAGCTAGAGGTTCAAATCTGGATCCTGGTGCTAATCTTTGCACTTCGGTTTTTTTTTTTTTCTTTTTTATTTAAGAAAGGATTAATTAACAAAACCATAGGTAGGGTAGGAGGGGTACAATTCCACACAGTTCCCACCATCCCAATCTCCATATTCCACCCCTCCCCTGATAGCTTTCCCATTCTCTATCCCTCTGGGAGCATGGACCCAGGGTCCTTGAGGGTTGCAGAAGGTAGAAGGTCTGGCTTCTGTAATTGCTTCCCCGCTGAACATGGGCGTTGACTGGTCGGTCCATACTCCCAGTCTGCCTCTCTCTTTCCCTAGTAGGGTGGGTCTCTGGGGAAGCGGAGCTCCAGGACACATTGGTGGGGTCTTCAGTCTAGGGAAGCCTGGCGGGCATCCTGATGACATCTGGAACCTGGTGATTGAAAAGAGAGTTAACATACGAAGCCAAACAAATTGTTGAGCAATCATGGACCCAAAGCTTGGAATAGTGGAGAGGAAGTGTTAGGGAGGTACTCACTGCAAACTCTAGTGTACTTCTGCTTTCAGGTATATATTTTGTAGTAGTTTACGGATACGTGTGAACATCTGCTCTCTCTCACAGCAACTGGTGTATATCTAGGTTTTGGGACTTTGTTAGAGAGTGAACCACCTGAGATGGAATTAGAGTATACTATGAAAGGAAAGGTCTCACCCAAGTAATGAAGCTGAAGGGTTGTCATTCCACACGTGAAGTCTCAGGACACAGTCTGAGCTCTGAAGCATGTTGAGGTGGCAATCGTTGTATTGGTTAGGTTGTGATCGGCAGATGCAATATTATTTGATATGGATTGGGAGAGGCGTACGGGAAAGTGGGCCCTATCCAATGGTTCCAGGACTGGGGGAAGTAGAGGCTCTATAGTGGAGATGTGAGGTTCCTGCTGTCTTAGGGCTCAAAAAGACAATCGATAGTTAATGTTATCATCTTGGTAATTGGGTTAACTTTGAAAAGTCCTTTTGTTAGGGTTTGCTGTACAGTACCCAGTATCTTGTATATAGCTGTGCTATTGGTTGCTTTTGATCTACTTGGTCTAGGCTTTTGAGAGAGTCTGCATATCAATTGCACAGCCTATATATTGAAAAGATTCAGTTTGTGTTTTGAAAAACTTCAAGACATACAATTAATTTCATCTTTGCACTTTGAACTATGTTTTGCGTAACTGGGTGTCCCATTACCCAGCCCCCGAGAGCTGTTTTCTTACCTATATGTAGACTGACATGAAATTCTGATCAAAAGTAATTATCAATATTTTGAAATATTTTGTATTGCTACTTTTAGATGTTGATGTCTCCTCACCTGATGAAAAATCAGTAATAACTTATGTGTCATCTCTCTATGATGCATTTCCCAAAGTACCAGAAGGTGGTGAAGGCATTGCTGCAAATGTGAGTACTGATTTTTCTTTACTAGAAGCAGTTGATTCATTAATAACTAGTTGAATAAGTTTTTTCATGCATTTTATAATTATATGTTTACAATATTTTATATTTATTATTTTAAATTTTATTTTTTAATACTACAACTGGAATTTTATTATATTTTTTTCAGTCATTTAAAATTTTTTTCAATTAAAGAATCATAGAAAGAATATATAGAGAGAATGACAAAAGCATTGATCAGCCTTTCTGTTTTCTTCATCTCTGTATCTGTTGTTACTACACTTATTTCAATTATCTTCTGCTTATTCTTTTACTCTGTGATCTTGTCCTCTTTAGATCCCTGAGTAACTTGTTCACATAATTGTCTTCTCCTTTAATACTTTTCAACAATTCACAGTGTTCTGGTCATAGCTAGTTTTTTTAAATCTTTATTTATTTGATAGAAACAGCCAGAAATTGAAAGGAAGGGGGAGATAGAGAGGGGAGACAGAGAGACACCTGCAGCACTGATATAACACTTGTGAAGCTTTCCCACTGCAGGTGGGGACCAGGGTCTTGAACCCGGGTACTTGCGCACTATAACGAGTGCTCAACCAGGTGTGCTACCACCCAGCCCTCATATCTAGCTTTATCTTCTCACTACCTCTACCATTTTACATGGAGTACTACAACTGAGTTGATAGTTTATTATTATTTTTCATCTCCATTATTTTTTCTTCCTTATTATCCCTATACACAGTTGCCAGATTAGCTTGAAAGCATTAAGTGGCCACATAAGATTTGTAAGGTTGAGTTTAATCTAGAAAGAGAAGCAAATAGTCTGCCTAGAAGAACACACACCTTATGGTCCAGGACCCATATTTGAGTATCCCGACTCCATGAGAGCACAGGGAAGACGTCAGAAGTAATGGAGCAGGCTGTGGTGTCTCTCCTTCTATGTCTTATTCTGTTTCAGAGACTGAAAGAAAGATAAAGGGCTCAGACAATGACACAACCAGTAGAGTGCACATGCTGCTATGTACAGAGGCTGGGGCCTTGAAAGGTGAGGCAGACAAGAGGGACATTTCACAAGCAGTGAAAACGTACCTCAAGTATCTCTCTTTCTCTTTCTGTCTTGATTTCCCCCTACCCCACTCTTTTTCTGTCTGTCCTGTCAAATAAAAGGAAAAAAAAAAGGAGGGTGAGGTGGTGGGAAATAGCCACCTGAGAGGAGAGTAGTGGATTCATTATGCAGATACTGAGAGCCAGCGATAACCCTGGAATTGAAAAGGAAGGAAGGAAGGAAGAGAGGGAGGGGAAGAGAGAAAAGAGATTGGTGCTCCCTTCCCCCCATAAGCTGATTTTTGAAAATAGAATACATTAAGAGCCATGTAGGTGAAGCCTTTGTTAAACTTTGATATTATTTATATATATATGTGTGTGTGTGTGTGTGTATTTCTGACATTTGAAATTCTGCATTTATTAATTCTGACATAATACTACTAATATGTATATATATATATATATATATATATATATATATATATTATTCTGACATTTGAAACTCTGCATTTATTAATTCTGCTGACATACCTCTCCCCAACTAGATTTCTCTATACAAACTGTTTGCTGGTAACTGGGACATTTTTACTTCAGGGTCTTTACTCTCCTGGAACTTTCCACTCTTTTATCTACTCCTCTTTTTTTTTTTTTATTATATTTCTTTTCTTTTCTTTTTTTTTCTTTTAATTTGTTTTATTTTATTTATTTATTCCCTTTTGTTGCCCTTGTTGTTTTATTGTTGTAGTTATTACTGATGTCGTTGTTGTTGGATAGAACAGAGAGAAATGGAGAGAGGAGGGGAAGATAGAGAGGGGGAGAGAAAGACACCTGCAGACCTGCTTCACCACCTGTGAAGCGACTCCCCTGCAGGTGGGGAGCCATGGGCTAGAACCGGGATCCTCAATGCCGGTCCTTGAGCTTAGCGCCACCTGCGCTTAACTCGCTGTGCTACAGCCCGACTCCCTCTACTCCTCTTGCATCCCACAATTATTTACATATCATTCATTACAGAACTGCTCAGATGCTACCTCTGCCAAGAAACCTTTAGTGATTGTTTTGAGGCACTTTACACTTTTTTTTGATTCTTATCTCAGCTTCTAGCACATGCTACTGTTTCACTTAATTAGTTTGTATAGCTGTATATATTGTGAATCTTTCTTGCTTTTCATTCTGGAAAATACCTCTTTGATAATAATTTTATGCTACCTATGCTTCCCTCACCCCCATCGAGATAGAGAGGCAAAGAGATAGAGGGAAAGAAACATAGCACTGGGAGTCATGTGATGGTGCAGCTGGTTAAATGTACACATTCCAGTGTACAAGGACCCAGGCTCAAGTCCTCCGGCTCCACCTGTAGGCTGGAAGCTTTACAAGAAGTATAGCAGTGCTGCAGGCCTCTCTCTTTCTTTCCCTCCATCCCTTTCCCTCTCACTTCTGTCTTTCTCTACCCAAAATACATGAATGATGTATTTTAAAAATAATAAAATAATTTTTAAAAAAGAATCATAGCACTGAAGCTTTCTTCAGTGTTCTGGGGACCAGGCTCTAACCTTGGTAATAATACACACATCAAAGCAGCATTCTATCCACACGAATTACTTTGCTTACTTACTATCTTTAACTGACTTTTTTTTCAGAGAGAGAGGGAGAGAGATATCTCAATACTGAAACTTTTTTCCAGTGTAGGAGGGGCTGAGCTAGAACCTGGGTTGTGTGCATGACAAAGCAGGTGCACCGTTCAGGTGAGCCGTTTTTGTCCAGCTTATTAGTTTATTTAGGCAAAACAAAAGAGAGACATATTGGAGTATTTCTCCAGCATATATTTTGCTGAGAATTGAACCCAGAGCCTCTCATATGCAAAACAGGCTCTCATCCTCTGAACCACCTCCCTGCCCCTAGTATATTAAAGGTATTATATTTCTATTGCAACATTTCACACACTACTTTGAACTAATAAGCACTCGTTACATGTCTAAGTGATCATGGCAGATGGCAACCAACTAGTTTCTTCCATATTAAAACAATTTGCTTAAGGAGTACTTTAGTTATCCCACCATATACATTTCCTGTAGTTTCCTCTATGATCTAGTTTAATTAATTAATTAATTTTCCCTTTTGTTACCCTTTTTATTGTTGTAGTTATTGTTGTTACTGATGTTGTCATTGTTGGATAGGACAGAGAGAAATGGAGAGAGAAGGGGAAGACAGAGAGGGGGAGAGAAAGATAGACACCTGCAGACCTGCTTCACCACCTGTGAAGCGACTCCCCTGCAGGTGGGGGGCCGGGGGCTCGAACAGGGATCCTTACACCAGTCCTTGTGCTTGGTGCCACATGCGCTTAACCCACTGTGCTACCGCCAGGCTCCTGATCTAGTTATATTTATTTTTTTTTCTTTTACACATTTGAGTCTCAGATATCTATCTGACTTGGACCTGCAAAGATCAGCAGGGGTGGCTACTAACCTAGCATATACAAGCTATTACTCCTCCTACTTGAGCACTTGGCAAACATTCCATGCTGTGGAGTTTTTTTCCTGTTGTGTTTGGATGTAACTTTAGAAACCTGCTTGACTCAGTTTTTGATGTAGCCACTATCTGTGATCAGAATTTGTTCTCATTAGGCTAGCTATATCGGGCAAAAGTTGGTAGTAGGATTTTTTTTTTTAAAGTTGTTTATGTGGGAAGTCTTGGGACTTACTGGAAAATAAGAAACCGTTTAACTGGCGTTCTCCGTCAGACTTAAAGGCTTGAAAATTTATGTCATGACCTTATACCAAATTGTCATAGATAAAGATGTTTCATTTGTAGAAATTAACTTTTAATGTCATGTCATTACTCTAGGATGTTGAAGTCAAATGGATTGAATATCAGAATATGGTGAACTACCTCATCCAGTGGATTAGACATCATGTGACTACAATGTCTGAGAGGACATTTCCTAATAATCCTGTAGAACTAAAGGTGTGTGGAACTATAGAAGATAAGTTAAAAACCAGCGAAATAGCTCACTGGACAGGGCAGATACCTTGATATGCGTGTGATCCGGGGTCAAGCCCTGGCATTGGAGGTGCTCTGCCATTGGAAGACAGTCTGGTGCTGTTGTGTCTCTATCTGAATGAAAAAGTCGCCCGTATCAGTGAAGTCATGTATGCACAATACCCTGACACTGCCAAAAGACAAGTTGGAATGAGTTGATTATTAAACTTTTAATAATGTTCTAATAGATTCATGATATGAAATTTAAGTAAAAATGCTCCTGGCACACCACTAATAAGTTGACAGAATTTTAATTTACCCTCCTATAATACAGAGACTATAGAAATAAACATGAATAATTAAAGAATAATAAGAACGATACATAGCTGGAGGAAACTTATATTCCCATACTTATATTCCCAAACTTATATTCCCATTCACTTACTTTTGAATTGCTGAGAGTTTTAAGGTTTAATTTGAGTCTCTAGAACTGATTGCTGAATTGTTTTTGGTTCATGAGAATTGTTTGGAGCCTCTCACATAGATGAGATAGGGGTTATCATGAGAACATTTCACCACTGTGACAGTGGTACATGTAGTCACCCAGGAAAACATTGTATAGAAACCCTGAGAAATTTGTCTGCCTAAAGCTTTGTAGGAATTTGTTTTAAAAGAATTATGATGAAATAATTACTATGTACTAAATGTAGAGACATTTTATGCACATCATTTTTATGAAGGTTCTTTTCAATAGACTGATAATTAAATTATACATATGAGATCCCCAAATTAGTAGTTGTATACTAATCAGTAAGATAGCAGGAATCGGTAACACCTAAATTTTTTATACTAAAAAGATCTGTTTAATATGGTCAGGGGGCTAGGAAATCAGATTTGAACCCTACCTATCTGGTAAGGTTTCTGTTTTTAAAAATGGATGAAATAAAAGAGAATATCCTCTTTTTCCTATGGGGATTACATCAAATCATTTTTCCAGATATCAAAAGCTAGTATGACATTTGGAAAGTACCGTTTACTGGGATTGTGGGAAGGGGCCATCATTAGGGTTTTACCATTGCAAGTCAATGTTTTTAGATAGAGAGACAGAGGGAGTGAGGAAGAAAAGAGACCATGATACTGAAGCTTCTTCCATTTACGGAGTGGAGGGGGCACAGGGTCAAACCTGGGTCCTACATGACAAAGCAGGTATACTATCAGCTGAGATAGCTTGTCAGCCCTGTACTATACATATATTTATTTTATTTATTTATTTATTTTTACCAGAACACTGCTCAACTCTGGCTTAGGGTGGTACAGGGGATTGGACATGGGACTTCAGAGCCTCAGGCATGAGTGTCTTTTTGCATAACTATTATTCTATGTAACTCTGCTCACACATATCTTTAGTGGAATTCCTTTTTTGTTTGCATAATGAAAGATTTGTAGCAGAAGCATAGTAATCTCTTCCAAAGTTCATATGTTGAATCCAAGTTAATATCAGTAAAACCCTCATCTCATATTACCTGATCACAGACTAGATGAGTATTGATAATGTCCTTGAGTGTCACTTTTTTTTGGTAGAGGTTACCTTAATTTAATGAGATTTTATTCATTTATTTATTTTTATATAGTAACATGCTGTATATTTTGTTTATTTTTATTGAGGGAGTTAATGCTTTGCAGTGCAGAAAATGATGTCTTCTAGCTCCATCCAAGATGATGCAAAGGAGACAACTTTATCATTTTTAACAGCTGAGTAGTATTCCACAATGTATATATACCACAGGGTTTTTTTTTTTATTCCCTTTTGTTGCTCTTGTTGTTTTATTGTTGTAGTTATTATTGTTGTTGTCGTTGTTGGATAGGACAGAGAGAAATGGAGAGAGGAGGGGAAGACAGAGAGGAGGAGAGAAAGATAGACACCTGCAGACCTGCTTCACCACCTGTGAAGCGACTTCCCTGCAGGTGGGTAGCCGGGGTTTGAACCGGGATCCTTATGCCAGTCCTTGTGCTTTGCGCCACCTGCGCTTAACCCGCTGCGCTACAGCCTGACTCCCTTTTTTTGTTTTTTTTTTTTAGCCACTCTTTTTTAATGGAATTCCACTGAATGCAGGTGACACTGTAAATAGTATTTGAAGGGGTAACATCATGCAATAATAAAAACAGGTTTTTGAAGTTTGGCACTTAATTTATTTCCCCTTTCATTTTAGGCACTTTATAGTCAGTATTTACATTTTAAAGAAACAGAAATTCCATCAAAGGAGACAGAAAAATCAAAAATTAAACGTCTTTATAAATTATTAGAGGTAAGTAGAAATTTCCTTTATATTGTCGAGGATGATATTTTCTTCTCTCTTTCTCTCTCTCTCTCACACACACACATTTGTACCTCACATTATTTTTGTTTGTTTTCTTCAGATTTGGATAGAATTTGGACGCATCAAACTCCTTCAAGGTTATCATCCAAATGACATTGAAAAAGAGTGGGGAAAACTTATTATCGCCATGCTTGAGAGGGAGAAGGCACTTCGGCCAGAAGTTGAAAGGTAGGTCAGAGACATTTTGGAGCCAGGCAAACATTGGACCAACATTTACTTTTTCTGTTTATTTGTACATGTGATAAACCATTTTGTCTTTCAGATCCTCCATTTTTGTATCTAAAAAGTCTTTCAAGAGACTTCAGGAATAAATCAGTGATGTAATGCCTCTTAAAGGACCTGATAGGCAGGGCTGTAGTATGAGTCTCATTTAACAAGGAGGTTAAAATTTTAAAAGTGAATCAAAATTACCCATGAGAATTTCTCAAGCTGGCTGACCTGGGCCTGGGTTTGTACGTACATATATGGATCAACAGTGAGCTTATTCTACTTCTTGTTATGTTTTTGGATATGACTTTGCTTTCATGTGGCAACTGAAATCAGAGTCAGATCTACCTACATTTACTGGAGGATGAGATGGTATCTAGAAAACACTCGTAAAGCAGGACTGGGAAGAAAGCATAATGGTTATGCTGAAGACTCTTATGCCTTAGGTTCTGAGAGTCCATGTTCCATCCCAGGCATCACCATAAATTGTACCTGAGCAGTGCTTTGGTATGAAATAAACAAGAAAAGAAAACAATCACATTTCTATATGTAGTCTATGAAATCATCTTAGTTGCTCTCAGGATAATGCTACCTAGTCTCAAGAGATATATTTTGGATGAACTTGTCTCCATTGCAGTATTTCTCTTACAGCCTGATTCATGATAGATGGAAATGAAAATTTCCCTTCCTTACTAGTTGAGTGCTCCCTAGGGAGTGAACCTTACAGTGTAAGTTCAGTGCTATCAGACAGTCCCCTCAAGCATTCTCACAGCACAGCCTTCTTGCACTCTGCAGTATAGCCACACTCAAGCTGTGTCTTGGGAGCTCTGATGTGCTAAGGCTTCACCCTCTACCATACATAGGATGCTCACACTGTCTCTTTGACATAGAGCTTTGTTTCAGCTTCCCAGTATCTCTTTACTCCTAATCAGTCTCATATCTTGGTTCTACTGTTGCTTTCTCAAAAGACTTGCCATAGTGTCCAGGCAGTTCAGATGTCTTGATTATAAGTCACCTTTGCATATATTCCTTTACATTATACCTATACATTATTCCTTTGTAGAACTTATCTGTTGTATTTCTCTCTCTGTCTCTCTATCTCTCTGTCTCTTTCTTTTCTTTATTTTTTTTGCCTCCAGGGTTATTGCTGGGGCTTGGTGCTTGCACTATGAATCCACTGACATTTTGCCCATTTTGTTGCCCTTGTTGTCATTCTTCTTATTGTTGTCATTGCTGTTGTTGTTGGATAGGACAGAGAGAAATCAAGACAGGGGGAGAGAAAGACAGACACTTGCAGACCTGCTTCAGCCCCCCCACCCCCAGGTGGGAAGCCGGGGGCGAACCAGGATTCTTTTGCTGGTCCTTGCGCTTCGTGCCATGTGCACTTAACCTGCTGCTCCACCGCCCAACCCCCTCTCTGTCTCTTTCTACTAGGATTACCTCAGGGGCTTAGTGACTGCACCACTGTACCACTTCCAGTGATATTTTATTTGTAGATAAAGAAGGCAGAGAGTCAGCAAAAGAGAATAAGAGACCACATCGCCAAAGCTTCCTTCAATGCAGTGGGATTCCGGTTTGAAACTGGATTGTGCACATGGCAAAGCAGCACACTATTCAAGTGAGCTGTTTTGCCAGTCTTCCCACAGTCTTTTCTTTTTCTTTCTGTTTCTAGTAGACAGTGACAGAGAGAGAGAGAGAGAGAGAGAGAGAGAGAGAGAGAGAAAATAGAGGCATAGAGGAGGAGTCACCTGTAGCACTGTTCCACCACTAGTGAAATCCCTACCCCAATTTAACCCCTGAAGGTGGGAACTGAGGGCTAAAACATGGGTTCTTGTACATTGTAACTTATGCACTCTACCAAGTGCTACCTCTCAGCCCCCTTAGTTGAAATTTTATATTTTCACCTCTGATTGATGAAGGCCTGCTTATTCCCAAGAATATGAAGATACACCCTTTTTTTTGCTGTCCATTGTGTTGTCAATGCCTAACATGATGCCTACTATACATAGTTTGTATAGTATAATCATATTCTCAGTGAACCATTTGACTTCAACATTGTTGACATATTTGTTGAAATGGTAAGAGCAACTCTAACTTGACAGACCTTAATTAAATTAACATAATGTTATGTTTATTTAATTGAGTCTTAAGAACTCAACAAGTTTAAAATATTTGGACCATTATGGAGGTGATAATTCTAGGTGATTAAAATGAAATACTTAGTACTTACAATAATGGAGAAATATTCCAGAGAAAGCATATGGAATAGATTTTTCAATTTTGGAGTTAGTAGCTGACATTAATTAATGTCGGTGAGAGAATATAGTGGTGAATGGTGCACAATTTTAAGCTTTAATAGATTATTAGCTCAAGTTACAAACATAATGTTAGACAAATTCTTTAACCTCTTTTAACTGCTTTAAGACTCGATTTCCTCATTTTTAAATAGGATGTAGTAGTACCTATCATAGTTAGTGAATATAAGTAGGGAATGAAGTAATATATGCAAAAGATGAGTTAATTTCCTTACATAATAATTGTTTAATAAATGATAGATGCAGCTATTATTATTTTGTCTTTTTCTGTGTGACACTCAGATTTCTCCTTTCTTCCCTTCTGTAAAGAAAAATATTTGCCTTTAGTATGATGAAGCAACAGTTTGACTTTGTAATGATGGAGTTTGGAAGATACTTAGGAGCTTAGCTGGAAACATGCCTTCATTTTTCTTGATACAACAAGCTTTTTGGCATATTTTATGAATTAGAAATAATAGCTGTGTGACATGGGAGTATGCAAAAGACAAATGAAACAGAGCCACTGTTCTTTTGCCATGTAACTCCTATAGAAAAAGGCAAGCATAGACAAGTTAAATTTACAAGCATTGCATTTATATTTTACTCGCCACTTTTAGTTTAAAAATATATATTAATTATGGTAGAAATTAGAAGTAATATCACTGAAAACATGACATACAAAGAAAGGTCAGTTGATAATTTTCTAGAGTTAATTTAACCTACTAAACAAGTGACATGGTGGTTCAAATGGAAATTAACTTTTCATCAAACTCACGTGTTTACCCTCACAAGTGCCAGCTTTTATCTTTGTGCTATTCAGTGCAGACATGGACCTTTATAAAAATCAGGCCATAACTGAATAAATTTGTACTCTTAAATAATTATTGGTATTTTTTACTAATTGTTCCTGTGGGCCAGGGAGTCTTCTAAGTTGTTTTTTAAGTGGTTATGATTTAATGACTCCTCGTTAAAATATTTGGCAAATCTTTTTTGGTGACGCCCCGATAGGCCTGCCTTGTCTGTACTTGTAGGATTTTAATGCAGACTACAAAAGGCAAACCTCAGCTAGCAAACACATGACTTTAGGCAAGATTCTTTTGAATAGTTATCAGTATAATACTGCATGCTGAATATGCATGTTGGAGCATATTTAAGGAGCCATGAAAAGTGTAACATTCAGCTGCTGCTTTCCATGGTCAGAAGACAGGTTTTTTGGAAATCTACTTTGGAGTCTACTTTTAATGGTCAAAGAAAATATCATTTCAGGATTTAAAAAATGCATAGTAGCAGTTATAGTTACCACAGCAGTGATTCTGTGTTCAGCAACACAACTAGCACTCGAACCAGTCTTGATTCAAATGAAAATTTTCTCTCAGTTAATTGTCCAACACTGATCAACTCCTGTATTAGTTTTGGCAGTGAATCCATCGATGGACACAGGTATTAAGTTGTGAATTGTTTTGTACTTTTGATGGGCAGCATTTTTTAGGTATGCAGAACTCTGTGACTTCAAAGAAAGAGACTTGATTATTTTATTTTTCCTTTCTTTTAGGTTGGAAATGTTGCAGCAAATTGCTAACAGGGTTCAGAGGGACAGTGTCATCTGTGAAGATAAATTGATTCTTGCTCGAAATGCACTCCAATCTGTAAGTTAATTTAAAGGGCTGTTGGTATTGTGATAGAGGGGTGTATATGTTCAGATGGACTAAAATAATTTTAAAAATTTGGGCTATATCTGGTTATTTGTTGTCTGGTTATCAAGTATTAGAACATAAAATTTCTTCAAGGTTATAATCATTATTTCCTTCCTTGGGAGGCAGTGAGCAAAGGGAAACTACCAAAAGGGGAAAGAACAAAATCCCTGGTAGCATTCTATTCTGAAGTAAACAATTTCCTATATAGGTACTTTAAAATTTTATTTTACACAATTAATATTGACCTTTTATTTTAACTACAGGATTCTAAAAGATTAGAATCTGGGGTACAGTTTCAGAATGAAGCAGAAATTGCTGGGTATATACTTGAGTGTGAGAACCTTTTGCGCCAGCATGTAATTGATGTTCAGATTCTTATTGATGGAAAATACTACCAGGCAGATCAGTTGGTACAGAGGTAAGAGTGCCATTAATTCATGCCATATCTTTGTATAACTGTTTCATGGCTATTTGTGATAAGAGTGTAAAGTGCAGTAGCTTTATAAAGTATACTTTTTGCACCTGGTTGAGTACACGTTCCAGTGCTCAAGGACCTGGGTTCGGTCTCCTAGTTCCTACCTACAATGGTGAATCAGTGCTCCATGAGTCTCTCAGTTTCTCTCCCTCTCTGTCTCCCCCTTCTCTCATGATTCTGGCTGTCTCTGTCCAATAAATAAAGATAATAAAAAATTTTAATGTACTTTTCTTATCCCTCTTTTATTTAACTTTGTTTTGGGGTATGTTAGGTTGGTATTCTTTGATAATAAGCTTTGGAAATATGCTTATGTCTCTTTGAGATGTGGGCTTGGGGGAAAGAATGGAACTTTTGGGGTTGTATACTCTATTTTTAATCTTCTTTTCTCCTTTTGTTGCCCTTGTTTTATCATTGTTGTGGCTATTATTATTGTTATTGATGTCTTTGTTGTTGGATAGGACAGAGAGAAATAGGAGAGAGGAGGGGAAGACAGAGGGGGAGAGAAAGATAGACACCTGCAGACCTGCTTCACTGCCTATCAAGCAACTCCCTTGCAGGTGGGGATCTGGGGGCTCAAACCAGGATCCTTACGTCAGTCCTTGTGCTTTGCGTCACTTGCGCTCAACCCACTGTACTACCTACCACCTGACTCCCGGGTTGTAGACTCTTTTATCTATCATTTGTCCATGAGTAGGTAGAAATATGGAGCACATATAAAGCAAACATGGAAATATGCTTTTATCTGGTAATTCCACTTAAGAATCTATATGGTAAATCTAAATTTGAAAATATACAAATAAATATAGATAAAAGCCTTTTGTACACACTAGAAATGTTTTATTTTTTAAATTTTTTTGTTATCTTTATTTATTTGATAGAGACAGCCAGAAATTGAGAGGCAAGGGGGTGATAGGGAAAGAGATAGACACCTGCAGCACTGCCTCACCACTTGCAAAGCCTTCCCCCTGTAGGTGGGGACCGGGGGCTCAAACCTGGGTCCTTGCACACTGCAATATGTGTGCTCAACCAGGTGCACCACTACCTGGCCCCCTGCACACTAGAAATGTTTTATAGTAACAGAAACTTAGAAATAATCTAAATGTCAAGTAGTAAGCATATGATAAAATTATAATGTGACATTTATGTTAAATGATAATCATAAGTGCTCATAATTGCACAAAAATTTGATTTGTCAACATGATTATTTATTTTGAAAAATGAGTCTTTTTTGAGGAGTTGATATTTGAAGAGATTTTTAAGAAACTAATACTCTCCTTTCCCCTCAACATTTTACAGTATTCATTATAGTTATTTCAATTGATAAGCCAAGTTTGGCAATTACTAAATATAAATATTAAACATGAATCCAGTTGTTTACATTGGTGTGCATTCCTTGTGAATAACTTTAAAATTTTGGTCTTATTGAAGGAACTAGGTCATCTCTGAGGCTTTACTCATCTGGGCTGACTTTCAGATTGAAAGAGTGAGGCAGAGAGAGAGAGAGAGAGAGAGAGGAGGACATGAAGCTACAGCTCCAAAAAATTCCTTCAATGTGGTGAGGGATAGGCTTCAACATGGGCTACACATTTGGCAAATGAAAAATGCCTTTTCTATTATACCTTATCTCTTGATTTTATTTTCAGGGTTGCAAAATTGCGTGATGAAATTTTGGTCTTAAGGAATGAATGCTCTTCAGTGTACAGTAAAGGCCGCATGCTGACAACTGAACAGACAAAGCTCATGATATCAGGAATTACTCAAAGTTTAAACTCAGGATTTGCACAAACCATAAACCCTTGTGTGAACTCTGGGTTGACCCAGAGTTTGACACCTTCTTTGACCTCTTCTAGTGTGACATCAGGTCTGTCATCAGGCCTGACTTCTCGCCTGACTCCATCTGTCACTCCTGCTTATACACCTGGATTCTCATCAGGATTACTTCCAAATTTCAGTTCAGGAGTAGAAACAAATTCATTGCAAAGTCTAAAGTTAATGCAGATCAGAAAACCTCTTGTAAAATCTTCTTTGCTGGATCAGAATTTAACAGAAGAGGAAGTCAACATGAAATTTGTTCAGGACCTTTTGAATTGGGTTGATGAGATGCAGGTAAAAAAAGTATTCATTTATCTTGAGAGTTCAGTCTTATACCTGTCAGATTCTTTTTTAAGTCTAGTATTTTTTTTTTTTTTTCCTTTTTCCTCCTCCAGGGTTATTGCTGGGCTCGGTGCCTGCACCATGAATCCACCGCTCCTGGAGGCCATTTTTTTCCCCCTTTTGTTGCCCTTGTTGTAGCTTCGTTGTGGTTATTATTATTATTGCCCTTGTTGATGCAATTCGTTGTTGGATAGGACAGAGAGAAATGGAGAGAGGAGGGGAAGACAGAGAAGGGGAGAGAAAGATAGACACCTGCAGACAAGCTTCACCGCCTGTGAAGCGACTCCCCTGCAGGTGGGGAGCCGGGGGCTCGAACCGGGATCCTTACGCTGGTCCCTGCGCTTTGCGCCACATGCGCTTAACCCACTGCGCCACCGCCCGACCCCCAAGTCTAGTATTTTTTAAAATATATATTTTTATTTTTTTCTTTGTGGGGGATTAATGGTTTATAGTTAAAAGTAAAATGCAGTTATGTGTACATGTGTAACATTGTCAGTTTTCCCTACAACAATTTAACACCCTCCCCCCACCCCGGTCCTCCTCTGACATCATGTTCTAGGACTTAACCCCCCACACACACACCTCAGAGTCTTTCACTTTGGTGCAGTACACCTAAAAATATTCTTATTGGGGGAATTAATGGCTTACATTAAATACAGTTATTGATACATGTGCAAAAATTTTCAATTTTCTGCAAAACAGTCTCACCTCCAGCCTAGGTCTTCCTTCACTATCATGCACAAGGACCTGTAAGTTCACCCAACTTCTTGCTCCCCTCCTCCCCTATAGTCCTTTATTTTGGTGCAATACATCAAACCCAGTCAAAGTTCTATTGTGTTTCCCTTTTCTGTTCTTATTTCTCAACTTCTTTCCATGAGTGAGATCATCCCATAAAGCCTACGTACTTTTATTTTTTTTAAAGGTGCAGCTGGACCACACTGAATGGGGATCAGATCTGCCAAGTGTTGAAAGCCACTTAGAAAATCATAAAAATGTCCACCGAGCTATTGAGGAATTTGAATCCAGCCTGAAAGAAGCAAAGATAAGTGAGGTATATAAATTTAACATCTACGTCTATTCTACTTTAGCTTAGAGTTATTTTATTCTTTATATACATACCCTGTAAGAAATAATAGATGCATTATGAGTCAGAATTCCTTATAATTCCTAATCTTGATATCTTTTTATGTTATATTATAGATCCAGATGACAGCACCTCTAAAATTAACTTATGCAGAAAAGTTGCACAGGCTAGAGAGTCTGTATGCAAAACTCTTGGTAAGTTTTTCTTATTTATTTATTTTCATTATCTCTGTTTGGCAAAAGTATGACTTTATAACAATTTTCCTTATAAAGAATACATCTAGGAATCAGGAACGACACCTTGACACACTCCATAATTTTGTAACTCGTGCAACTAATGAACTTATTTGGTTGAATGAAAAAGAAGAGGAAGAAGTTGCTTATGACTGGAGCGAACGAAATAACAACATAACTCGGAAAAAAGAGTACCATACTGTAAGTAAATTTGTGATTGAATGCTAAAATTCTATTTTAGGTTTTAGGCCTTTTTCTGATACGGTTTTTGTATTCTGTCTTAAATTAGGAATTAATGAAAGAACTTGACCAAAAGGAAGAAAATATAAAAGCAGTTCAGGAAATAGCAGAGCAGTTGCTTCTGGAAAACCACCCAGCCCGATTAACTATTGAAGTAAGTTAGGAAGTACAATTAATATGGTTGAATACTGACATTTGGTTATCACCCTTCGATTTTTCTTGATGATAATATATATATACTACCAAACTCTTGTTAAGCTTAATGTTTCTGGGAAATCATACTGGCTCTTGCCTTTACTTTCCTTGTTTTCTCTAAGTGTACCGCCCACTCACCACTTAGTTTTTGTCAGTCTCTATGTACAAACACGTGTTACAAAAAATATAAAGGACTTTGACTTTATAAATTTTGATAGTTTATTTCTTCTTAATAGTGTGACATAACACGAGTGAGAATACCCTTGGTTGTCCTCATTTGTTTACCTAGAATGTAGAAAAAAATGTTTATTTATTTTTCTACCAGAGCATTGCTCAGCTCTGGTTTATGTTCGTACAGGTGATTTAGCCTGGGACCTCTAGTGCCTTAAGCATTCAAGTGTGTTTCACTACAATGGTGCTGTCTCCCCATCCCAGCCATTACCTTTAATCTGTAGAGTTGCAGTGAGAATAAGAATGATGTGCCTTTATTGCTTAGAAAGATTTTCTCCCTCCCTCCTTCCCTCCCTTTCTTTCTTTCTTTTTCTTTCTTTCTTTCTTTCTTTCTTTCTTTCTTTCTCTCTCTCTCTCTCTCTCTCTCTCTCTCTCTCCTCCCTCCCATCCTTCCTTCCTTCCTTCCTTCCTTTTATTTATGATATGGTTTTGTAAAATGTGTTGAAACACCCTCCTGTCAAGGTCTCATAGCACAGAATACATATTATTAATCCAGAAGAAAATAAAACAGGATTTTCTGTTTGTCCATGTGGTGGTTGTGTTTGTGGTATGTCTAATTTCTTATACTTGATGCACATTTGTTAGAATGTGTGCCTTTTGAAATATGAAGAGGGATTATATTTGAGGGCAGGGGGTATCAAACATGGACAGATGTGGTATATTGCCAGAAAGGGGCGAGTGTGTGTGTGTGTGTGTGTGTGTGTGTGTGTGTGTGTGTGTGTATGTGTGTGTGTATGTGTGTGTGTGTAGCTGTGCTTCTAGCTTTCACAACTGAGGAAAGAAAGAATATACTATGAAATTGAATATTAAGACATGTTATGGGGGGGCTGTTAAAGAAAAGATATGTCACTGTGCATTGCTAGTTATTGGTTATCTTTTCATATAAAACATGAAAGTGTTGAAAACTAACTACTACTTAATAATCAAAGACATTTAATAACCAGTGGAATCATACTAATGACTATAATGTCATTTTATCCTTCAAGAAACTTTTAGTGGGGCCAGGTGGTGGTTCACTTGGTTGAGTGCATGTTATAGTGCACAAGGACCCGGGTTCAATCCCCCGGTCACCACCTGGAGGGGGAGCTTTGTGAGTGGTGAAACAGGTCTGCAGGTGTCTCTCTGTCTCTCGCTCTCTATCTCCCCTCCTCCTCTCAATTTCTGACGGTCTCCATCCAATAAATAAATATAATAAAAACATTTTTAAAAAGAAACTTTTAGTTAATGAGATTAATTTTTCTTGTTAAAATTATCAGGCTAATATTTATATTTTCCATTCACGACACAAAATATTAGTAAAATTCTAGACCTTATTGGCATGTTTGAAATGTTATATTTGACATGATTTCATGCAAAAATAAGACTTTGTAGTCACATGAAATTCCACATAGAGTTAACAACATAGATGACTAAAGAAATGAACAATTATGAAAGATCTATATACTTTTAAATATAAATTACATAGAGTATTCCTGAAAGTAGAGACTACATAGAGTATCCTTGAAATAAACTACATAGAGTATTCTTGAAAGTAGAGAGCTGGGAGTCGGGCAGTAGCTCAGTGGTTAAGTGCAGGTGGTGCCAAGTGCAAGAACTGGCATAAGGATCCCAGTTCAAGCCCCCAGCTCCGCAGCTGCAGGGAAGTCGCTTCACAAGCGGTGAAGCAGGTCTGCAGGTGTCTTTCTCTCCCTCTCTGTCTTCCCCTCCTCTCTCCATCTCTCTGTCCTATCCAACAACGATAACATCAATAACAACAATAATAATTACAACAATTAGAAAACAATGGTAACAAAAGGGAATGAATAAATAAATAAATATTAAAAAATAAGATGGAGATAGCTGTTAGGAAATATGGTAATCATTAACTTGATGTGAATGGAAAATATGAATATGAGCCTGGTAACTTTAACAAGAAAATATTAATCTCATTAACCAAAATTTTCTTGAGGGATAAAATGACATCATAGTCCTTAGTATGATTCCACTAGTTATTAAGTTTGTTTGGTTATCTAGATAGTAGTTTTCAACACTTTCATGTTTTATATAAAAAGATAACCAATAATTAGCAATGCACAGTGACATCTTTTTTTAACAGCCCCCCCCCCACCAATGACATGTCTTCATATTCAGTATCATGGTATATTGCCATATTTTCAGTTTACTTTGTACATACCATTCTAAAAACCTACCTGAGCATAGCTGCAGAAAAGAGTTGGGGGGGTTGGGGGGAGGACTGAATAGGATAGTCATTAAAACATGTAGAGTGCCCTCTTCTGGAAGGCAGTGAAGCACATCTAAATATAAAGTGTTTCATGCTTTTTTGTGTAAGTTTGTATTCTTGTATACTATGTTTGCTCTCATTAAAGATACACTTTACATTAAATACAAATAAACAGGTACTGAAATAAAAATCTTGCTATTGTAAATCTGGGATTACTCCACATCCCGTTCTCCAGTCTCCAACTCTTTCTCTTCCTAAAGCTATCACTCCTCTGCCCACAATTTGTATTTAGTTTTAGAAGCAAAAATAATAGAAACTACAGGACCATATGTTTCTGTGTTGAAAGATTTACTTTTTGCTCCAATATGTAAAAAATTGAGAATGATGAAAGGAAGACATCATGAAGCAAAGCTTGTTGTGTGAGGGTTCTACAAAACTATGTGTAAGGAGTAGGTAGGGAAGATAGAAAAGGATAGCTTTCTAAATACAAATAATAGCTTCAATGCACTTAAAATATTACTTTAAAATTTAAAAATGGCCAGAATTAGCTTTTCTCAAATATTTTAGGAAGAAACTTTTAGTTTTAAATTTGGAGAGGATTACTTGAATTCAAAATATTTTAAGCTTCTAAAACTAATTTCTACTGGTGAGAATACTTTTACTAATAGGGGCATTTCATTGCCCTGATAGGTATTTTTCTGTTTAAAAAAATCTCAGTATCTATTTAGGCAGTAGAGTCTTTCATCCTTTAAATGTATTATTGTATGTACACCAACCCATTATGATGAGTGTACTTTCTATTTTAGGCCTACAGAGCAGCAATGCAGACACAGTGGAGTTGGATCCTACAACTCTGTCAATGTGTAGAACAGCACATTAAGGAGAACACTGCCTATTTTGAGGTATATGAATGGAATTATTTCTTTAATGCATGTCTTCAAGCTGTTGAGATATCTGCATGTAGCATGTAAGGGAAATTAAGTGAAATCTTTTCTATTTAGGATATATGGAGTATATATATATTTCAATATTTTTTACTTTGCAAGGATGTTTAAAATATTTTATTTGTTTATTTTAATGGGACGGTGGGGAAGAGAGAAACTGAAACCAGAGCATTTCATGACTCTGCTTTATGGTGGTGCTGGAAACTGAAACTGGGACCTCAGAGCCAGGCTTTTCTGTAACCATTATGCTATCTCCCTGCCCAGGAATATAAGTCTTACATTATAGTTTGAAGCATTCTATGTATGGGGAAATCCTCTAAAATTTTTTAAAGATGTTAGTCTTTATTTTACAAATCCATTTCTAATAAAGTATTTTCTGGCAGGGGAGATAGTGTAGTAGTAATATACAGGTTTTGCATGTAAGAAGTCCAGGTTTTTTTTATATTATTTATATATTTTATTTTAAAATTAAAATACTTTATTTTAAAATTATTAATTCATTAGAGAGAGAGAATATGAATACACTGCTTAGCTCTAGGTTATAGTGATGTTGAGGATTGAACGTGGGACCTCAGAGGCTCAGGCATAAAAGCTTTTATGCATAACAATTATGTAGTCTTCCTAGCCAAAGGTCTCAGGCTCTATCCCATTTCTGGAACCACTGATAGCCAGATCTGAGCAATGCTGTGTTAAAGAAGATATTTTTCTTTTTTTGTCTCCAGGGTTATTGCTGGGGCTCGGTGCCTACACTACACTGCTCCTGGAGGCCATTATTCCCATTTTGTTGCCCTTGTTGTTGTCATTATTATTATTGTTGTCATTGATGTTGTTGCTGGATAAGACAGAGAAATCGAAAGAGGAAGGGAGACGGGAGGGGAGAGAAAGACAGACACCCACAGACCTGCTTCACCACACATGAAGTGACCCCCCCCTGCAGGTGGGGAGCCGGGGGCTTGAATTGGGATCCTCACACGGGTCCTAGTGCTTTGCGCCATGTGCGCTTAACTCGCTGCGCTACCGCCCAACCCCCAAGAAGATATTTTTCTTACAGAGAACTTTTTGACTAATCCTCAGAAGTTTAAAAATAGTTTTGAATTTTACCTCTACTTAAGAATTGTTGTAACTTCAAGCATAATAGACCTCAAGTCAAAATAATTTAGGAGCAAAACAACAAAGACACAAACTTTGGAAACTTAGTATTCCATTCATAACTAACCACTCAAATGTTACTTGACCAAAGAAGTGACTATTTAGTGGTCTTGTGACTTTAGTCTGTCCTCCTTTAAGAGGAATACACACAATGTTACTCGAACGTAAGAACTTCATGCTTACTGACATTTAACAAATGTTTTATTCCGTAGTTTTTTAATGATGCCAAAGAAGCTACTGACTACTTAAGGAATCTGAAAGATACTATTCTTCGGAAATACAGCTGTGATCGGTCAAGTAGCATCCACAAACTAGAAGACCTTGTTCAGGAATCAATGGTACTAACCTGAAAACCAGTGCATTTCATCAGTAATATGATGGGGATTAGATAAATATTTTATTTTCTTCTGAATATATAACATAGAACTTAATATTGTCTTCATAGCTCTACCTCATCAAATATTTAGTGAAGCACTTAAACATTCAGTTTTAGTTTTATGTGGTAACAGAAGTACTTTTAATGTAATAGCCTTGATGATGAAGTTAAGATGCTTTAACAGTGTTCTGTCTGTAGGTGTCTAGTCACTCATTCCACAAATACTTAGTTGATAAGTACCTTTTACTTCCCACATGTTGCTTTAGATACTGAAGCTAGAACAGTGGATAAAACAGACAAAATTTCTGCCTTTGGGACATTTATATACCAATGGAGTGTACACAATAAACACAACAAATTAGTAAAGTATATGAAGTATGTTAATAGTAAGAGGCCAAAGAGGAGAAAAACAACCAGACAAAATGAAGGAAAAGGGATATGAAAGTTGAGTTGGGAAGACACGAAAAGTTTAAGGCAGAGACCAGGGAAGTTTTTTATGACCCAGTTACATTTATGTAAGACTGCACAGAGTACACATCTTTCTTTTTAAAACCAATGCTATTCATTACTCAGGAAGAGAAAGAAGAACTTTTGCAGTATAAGAGTACTGTGGCAAGTTTGATGGGGAGAGCAAAAACAATAATTCAGCTGAAGCCAAGGAACCCTGACTGCACACTCAAGACTTCTATTCCAGTCAAAGCTATTTGTGACTACCGACAAATTGAGGTACTTGTTAATTCCTAGAAACACACCTGTTTCTGTTTTTATTCATTTATTTTAATACTGAGCTGTTTTGCTTCTTACTGACAAAGATTTTCCATCTAGAAACACAAACAAATGATGATTGGATAGAGGATAAAATTCGTCAACAGTGACCTCCTTTGTTAATTTTGTCCTTTGTTTTAAACCAGATAACCATTTTCAAAGATGATGAATGTGTTTTGGCCAACAACTCTCATCGAGCTAAATGGAAAGTCATTAGCCCTACAGGGAATGAAGCTATGGTCCCATCTGTGTGCTTTACAGTTCCTCCACCAAACAAAGAAGCAGTTGACTTTGCAAACAGGTTTGTATGCATTAACTAAAAGTGCACAGCTGGTTTGGGAAGTGAGCTGAGGTTATAAAAATAATCAGTACTTTGTCCAGACCCATAAGACCAGAAGGATCTAGAGCTAGTAAATGGAGGATAGTTTATAAACAAACAAACAAAAATTATAGCATGTACTCGGAAGGAAATGTGAAAAGATAATCATTTTGTTTTCTATATTTCAGAATTGAGCAGCAATATCAGAATGTCCTGACTCTGTGGCATGAGTCTCACATAAACATGAAAAGTGTCGTTTCGTGGCATTATCTTGTCAATGAAATTGATAGGATTCGAGCTAGCAATGTGGCTTCTGTAAGTATAAAATTATATACACCGATCTGATCTGTCCCAAAAATGTGAGATGCCTTACCATGAGGAATAGAGTTTGTGTTCTTGCTAATGTTCTTTAATTCATTGAGTTATTTGTTATATATCTGTCAGATATAAGACTTTAAAAAGAATTGGGAAAATTTTGAAGATCATGCATTTCATCTAGTGCTTAGATTTGATAGAGAGACAAGATGTAATATTTGGACATATGTATTTAGGTATAATTTCATTTCATTTATTGAACTTTATAGAGTATTTTCTTATCTCTTATAGTCTAAACTTGCCAGTGAGGAGAAGAGTTAGTTTTATATGGCTCTTTCTGATTATTATTGTAAAACCACATTGATTGGTCTCATTTAAATATAGCTCTTAGAACTATAATAATTTAATGACATGGATCATTGGTCTTCTCCAGATAAAAACAATGTTACCTGGTGAACATCAGCAAGTTCTGAGTAATCTACAGTCTCGTTTTGAAGATTTCCTGGAAGATAGCCAAGAGTCACAAGTATTTTCAGGCTCAGATATAACACAGTTGGAAAAGGAGGTTAATGTTTGTAAACAGTATTATCAAGAACTCCTTAAATCTGCAGAAAGAGGTAAAACATGGGAATCTTCGTGGGTCTTTTTTTTTTTGACCCTATACAGATTTAGTTCAGGATATTATTTGTAAGCCACCTAGCCAATAACATGTGGTCATGATTGTTGGAATATTACAGGCATGTTTGAACTAGGAAGACTCAAGAAGGGATCCATTTATTTGTGAAAATCAATTAATAAAATAATATCAATCAAACTGTGGCACATAATGAGTTCTTAATACATTTACTTTTCAAAATTTTCACAACGTTTTCAATCTAGTCTTCCAAATAATTCATCTTTTAATTTTAGAATAGTGTCAGTTACTTTTTCAGGCACCAAACTTGAATTTCTTTTTTATGACTTCACTATTCTAGATTGACTTTTTCAGATAGACAGACAGACAGAGACAGATACAGCAAAAGAAAGTGAAAGATACCCTGATACTGTAGCATGAAACTCGTGTGTAGTGATGGCCAGCTCGAACCTGGGTTGTGTGCGTGGCAAAGCAGGTGTGGTATCCTACTCAGCTATCTTTCTGAGTAGGATTTTATTTCTTTTAGAAAAGTTTTAGATTAACAGAAAAATTGATATGCACAGATCTTCCACTACCAAACCTTTATCTTACACAGAGGATAGTGGAAGAAAAGTTGTTAGGTTAGCTTTTGTTAAGTATAAATTTTATGCTGGAATTTTTTATATTACTTTGAGGTAAATCTTTATTAGTATATTTTATTTAAAGCATAATATACAACTGACAGCTCATATTTTAGTAGACATTAAAGAGCAATACATTGCATTCTTGGGACATCATAAATCTGAAGTGGCTAAATAAAATGTTAGGAAAATTTTTAAAAAATGATTTAATGGGCTGGAGTGTAGCGCACAGGGTTAAGCACACGTAGTTCAAAGTGCAAAAATCTGTGCAAGAATCCTGGTTCAAGCCCCAGCTCCCCATCTGCAGGGGAGTCGCTTCACAAGCAGTGAAATAGGTCTGCAGGTGTCTATCTTGCTCTTCCCCTCTCTGTCTTCCCCATCTCTGAATTTCTCTTTGTCCTATCCAACAATAGCAATAATAATGGCAACAACAATAACAATGGAAAAAAGATGGCTTTCAGGAGCAGTGGATTCATAGTGTAGGCACCAAGCCCCAGCGATAACCCTAGAACCAAAAAAAAAAAAAAAAAAAAAAGATATAAAATAGTAATTCTTTCCTTTTTCATCAGAGCATGTCTGGCTTATGGTGGTGTGTGGGATTGAACCAGGGACTTAAAAGCCTCAGGCATGAAAGTCATTTTTGTATAATCTTTATTTTATCCCCCCCCACCCAGTAGTAAATGTTTTTAAACTCAAATATCTAGTGGCATATAAATAATTAAGAAAGTTGTGGTATATATAAGCAATGTAATGCTACTTAGCTGTAAGAATTGTAGCAATCTCCTTTGCTACATCCTACACAGAACTTGAAAGAATGGTGTTAACTGAAATAAGCCAGATGGAGGATGAACTCCAGATGATCTTGCACATAGGTGGAATTTAAGAATCAAAGAAAGGGAAATCGTAGGGTGAAACTTGGATAGTTCGTTACAGCAAAACCAAGGACTTTAAACTGAGGGGTTGAGAGAGACCTGGGAGGGCAGGAGAGACCCAGTGCAGATGGTGAAGGAAGACTTCAGTGGCTGTGGGAATGGTATGCAGACAGACACCTATCACATAGGGTTAAGAACTGTACTGAGGGGGGTTGGGCAGTAGCGCAGCGGGTTAAGCACACGTGGCGCAAAGTGCAAGGACCAGCAAAAGGATCCAGGTTCGAGCCCCCGGCTCCCCACCTGCAGGGGCATTGCTTCACAGGTGGTGAAGCAGGTCTGCAGGTGTCTTTCTTTCCCCCCCTCTGTCTTCCCCTCCTCTCTCCGTTTCTCTCTGTCCTATCCAACAACGAACGACATCAACAACAATAATAATAACCACAACAAGGGCAACAAAAGGGGGAAAAATGGCCTCCAGAAGCAGTGGATTCATGGTGCAGGCACTGAGCCCCAGCAATAACCCTGGAGGCAAAAAAAAAAAAAAAAAGAACTGTACTGAGGTGATGAAAACTGTTTTGTAAGTCTTTATTTTCCCTAATAAAGTGATCTGCATATAAAATATGAATTCTTACCTAAAAATTTTAAAATAATTAATTTTCATGAGGGGATAGAGATAGAGAGACATACCAGAATACTGCTCAGCTCTGGCATTTGGCAGTGTTGGAGATTGAGCCTGGGACCTGTGGGGCCTCAGACACGCAAACCTGTTATACTACCTACCACTAGGTTTCTCTCCAACTCTAGGGAAATGTTATTAACTTTTCTTAAATTAAAATATCCACTATTTTATTATCTATATATTGTTTGTGGTAACTAGTAAAATTAGTTTGACTAGCTAAGTCCCAGTCATAGTAAAATATGAACAGGAACATCCAAAAAATAGTAAACAAGCTATTTTCTAAATATTATATTTGTACAGAGGAGCAAGAAGAATCAGTTTATAATCTCTACATCTCTGAAGTTCGAAACATTAGACTTCGGTTAGAGAACTGTGAAGATCGGCTAATTAGACAGATCCGAACTCCACTGGAAAGAGATGATTTGCAGGAAAGCGTGCTCAGAATCACGGAACAGGAGGTGAGATTTATAAATATTTAGGACAAAACTATCTTAATTAATTTCTTTCTGACTCATTGTGAACTCCTGTGACTTCTTACATACTCAGTTTGCCCAATGATCATTTGTAGGGTCTGATCATCTACTTGTTGCTAATTGTAAACTAGGATTCTATAATTTAATTGCACTTATGACTCAGATAAAAACATAGTATAGGGGGTCGGACGGTGGCGCAGTGGGTTAAGCGCATGTGGCGTAAAGCGCAGGGACCAGCGTAAGGATCTCGGTTCGAGCCCCCGGCTCCCCGCCTGCAGGGGAGTCGCTTCACAGGCGGTGAAGCAGGTCTGCAGGTGTCTATCTTTCTCTCCCCTTCTCTGTCTTCCCCTCCTCTCTCCATTTCTCTCTGTCCTATCCAACAACGAATTGCGTCAACAAGGGCAATAATAATAATAACCACAACGAAGCTACAACAAGGGCAACAAAAGGGGGAAAAAAATGGCCTCCAGGAGCGGTGGATTCATGGTGCAGGCACCGAGCCCAGCAATAACCCTGGAGGAGGAAAAAAAAACAAAACATAGTATAGTGAAGCCAATAAGGAGTATATCAATTGAAAGTTACTATGTTTGTTGATCACCTTTTATATGCAGAATGACTAAGTTTGATATTTGATTTTAAAACTTAGTTTTGATTTATTGACTATAAAACTTAGTTTCTTTGATAAAGAAGATATAAAGAATATATGGACTTTAGGTCTATAATCATAATAAAAATGGGTATTATAAAATTGTTTAAAGAAGGTTTTGCTATTTGGGGTAATAACTTAATACCTACTTTGGTTCTTGTTTTATAGAAACTGAAGAAAGAGTTGGAGCGACTTAAAGATGATTTGGGAATGATCACAAATAAATGTGAGGAATTTTTCAGCCAAGCAGCAGCCTCTCCTTCAGTTCCAACCTTAAGATCTGAACTCAGTGTGGTCATACAGAACATGAACCAAGTCTATTCTATGTCTTCTACTTACATAGATAAGTATGTAAACACTGTCTTCATATAAAATGACTTCTCACCACAATCATATATATATATATATATATATATATATATATATATATATATGTTGATAGTATAGATATTCATTTTTACTTCTCTTTAGAACAGATATATTAAATATTTTTCCAGACTTCTATCACTCATTGAAAATGGAATATATCAGGGTCAGGCAGTGGTGCCCCTGGTGAAGAGCCCACATTACAGTTCACACTATCCCAGGTTCAAGCCGCTGGTCCACATCTACAGGGGGAAAGCTTCACAAGTGGTGAAGCAGTTTTACGTGTCTCTTCCTCTTTCCTATTCCCTCTTAAATTTCTCTCTGTCTCTATCCAATAATATAGACATAAATAACTAACTAAAATGGAATGAATATCAGAAATTAGGATAGGATTTATTATCTTTCCACATTTTTGTCTATAATATTGATAATTTTATCTGTTGTAGTCTATAGAATTTCCCTTTGGTTGGCCTATTTGATATTTGAAAGTTTACCATTTTTTATGTTGGAACCTCTTGCTAAATATCGTTTGTGAAGCATGGCATGGGCTGGAGTTCATGCTGTCTATTAAGAAGAGAGACAGCATAATGATAATCTTTTAGTATATGTGTCAGCATTCTCAGTTGAAGGATGTCGCCAATCCTGTTTTCGTATGGTGTTTCATCACTATATTATAGGAAAGTAAATATTTACTAATAGGAAACTATGATTTAATTTTCTTTTTCTTTAGGTTGAAAACTATTAATTTGGTATTAAAAAACACTCAGTCTGCAGAAGCTCTTGTAAAACTCTATGAAACTAAACTGTGTGAAGAAGAAGCAGTTATAGCTGATAAGAATAATCTTGAGAATCTTATAAGTACTTTGAAGGTATGTGTCTCAGTAGGCTGTTTTTTTTCCTAGATTAGAAATGTTTCTTTAGCATTTCTGTTTTTTGACATTAACTGTTAAGTATCTTAATTTGAATGCATTTAAAACCATTTAATTTGTTAATATAATGCCACATCTAACTATAAAATATGTGCAGTTCTTTTTGCTTTGAGAATTCTTCTCTTTTGCTGTTTGAATCTCTATAAAGTAGCTTTTTATAACTTAATGTTATTGTCAGCCACAGGAACTGAAGCTCTAAGTTAATTTTTAATGGTACACACTTGCTACAGAGAATTATTTTTTATATTATGATTTTTCACTTTTCATCTAGTAAGACAAGTACTTATTTTAAGAAAACAAGAAATAGATGGGTTTAAGAAAGGACGAAGGCTAATTATACTGTTTCATAATCTGTTCATCAGTTTATAAAGCAATAAGTAACACTGTTGTTAAAGTTGTGAAAATTATATTGGTGTTTTTTAAAAGTTATTAATTTTAAAAAATGTAATTTGAAGATTTTCTTAATGACATTTAAAAAGCTTATAGAAGTAGCATATTGATGAGATTTGTAATATATTACTGATAAAAAAACTTTATTAGGCTTACCCTTATAAGTTGCTTTTTTAAAGATCAGCTTTCAGTAAAACATTTGTACTTTCATGAGATTTAACATAGTATTTTTACAAGTGAAAGATATTCTTCCCTTTCTATGCTTTGATATTAGTCATTTGTAGATATTGAAATAAAGAAATGATATGTTTACCTAATAAGTGGTTTATACATGTCTGTAACTTTTACTGACTAATGCATTTTAGCAATGGAGATCTGAAGTAGATGAAAAGAGAGAGATATTTCATGCATTAGAGGATGAATTGCAGAAAGCTAAAGCCATCAGTGATGAAATGTTTAAAACCTATAAAGAACGGGATCTTGATTTTGACTGGCACAAGGAAAAAGCTGATCAATTAGTTGAAAGGTGGCAAAATATTCATGTTCAGATTGACAACAGGTTAGTAACCTCTGTGGTTCAGTTTTAGCACTAATGTCCTGTCTACTTTTGCATTCTCAGTAAATTTTTAAAAAAATATTTATTCCTTTTTGTTGCTGTTGTTTTATTGTTGTAGTTATTATTATTGCTGTTATTGATTTCGTCATTGTTGGGTAGGACAGAGAGAAATGGAGAGAGGGGAGGAAGACAGTGGGGGAGAGAAAGACAGACACCTGCAGACCTGCTTCACCCCCTGTGTAGTAACCCCCCTGCAGGTGGGGAGCCAGCGGCTCGAACCAGGGTCTTTATGCTGGTTTTTCCGCTTTGCACCATGTGCACTTAACCCGTTGTGCTACCGCCTGACTCCCTTTCTCAGTAAATTTAAACTTGGGATGTTTTTAAAACATACAGTTAACTTTTATAAATAGCTCAGCCTAATATTTGTTTATTATATGGTGGACTTTAGATATTTAACTGAAAATATGCATAAATGTGCTATTAAAAGTACTGATGGACTCTGACATTTGTATGTTAATTTATTTGGCATTTTCTGAAAAACAATTGCTATACTTTTCTAGTTATAACCAATTTACATTGTAAAAATAAACCAAAACTTAATAATAACTTGGATCACTTATTTGATAGGACTGTATGTAGCAATCTGCTAGATATAACAGTTGTAAATAAACTGATTGATGTGGTGTTCATTGTAATTGAAGATATAAAAAGTTTGAAATCATTTCCTTAATGACCAGAAATAAAAACTGAAAGGAAATGGCATGGCTTTAGAGGCCATCTTAAAAAAAATAGAATAGCATCTTCATTCATTTTTGTATTTACACTAATGCAAATAAATGTTTCTGTGATATAGAACTATTCTTGAGAATTAAGATTATATTTAAATATTCTGTCTGTATTGATTTAATGTAGTGATTTTCAACCATAGAAACAGAAATATTCATCACTGTCCTTAAAAAGTTTGAGTCCATGTTGAATTATTCATTGAACCATCTTGTCCTTATTTCAAAACTACCAACTCAAAATGGTTTGCGGTGCCCTTGAGATATGAATTCCAGTGCTATAGCCTTGACTTCTTCTCCTCCTCCCCCTCCACTTCCCTAACCTCCTTCCTCTTCCCTTTCTCGTCTTCTGTTTTCCCTCCCCATTCCCTTTCTCCTCCTTCACTTCTTTTCCTCTCCCCTTTCTCTTCTTCCACTTCCCTCTTCCCCTTGCATGTCTCCTCTACCTCCTGACCCCTCTCACCCTTCCCTTATTCTTCTACCTCTTGCCCTTTTCCCTTCCCTTTCTCCTCTCCCTTTCCTTCCCCCCACCTCTCCTCTTTCTCCTTGTCTTCTTCCTCTTCCTCATATTCCTACACTCCCCACATCCCCTCTTTTTATTCTTCCTTTTATGGGGTGTCTTCACCACTCAAGGACAACTTTTCAAAACATATAGTGTTAGTTTTACACAGTTAATTTTCATACATAGCTCTGCCTAATACTTCTTTTTTAAAAAAATTTTTATTTTATTTTATTTTTTATTTTATTTATTCCCTTTTGTGGCCCTTGTTGTTTTATTGTTGTAGTTATTATTATTGTTGCTGTCGTCGTTGTTGGATAGGACAGAGAGAAATGGAGAGAGGAGGGGAAGGCAGAGAGGAGGAGAGAAAGACAGACACCTGCAGACCTGCTTCACCGCCTGTGAAGCGACTCCCCTGCAGGTGGGGAGCCGGGGCTCGAACCGGGATCCTTATGCCGGTCCTTGTGCTTTGCGACACCTGCGCTTAACCCGCTGCACTACAGCCCGACTCCCTGCCTAATACTTCTTTACTATATTGTGGACTTAAGAAAGATATTTGATTTTTTTTTTTTTTTAAGATAGGAAGACTGAGCAGTGATAGAAAAGCAGAGAGGAAGACACCATAGCATTGAAGCTTCCTTTATCCTTTAGTGTGGTGGGTACAGGACTCTAACCTGGTTCCTGAACATTGAGGATCCAGTATACTGTCGAAGTGAGCTATCTTGCATGCTGTCCCTGTAGCCTTGAATTCTATACACATACTCCCTATTTCAGTACTTAGAGCAAAGCAGTTTTGTCTTCTCATTTCTGTTCAATGCTTTCTACCCTTCCAATGAATGCTGTTGGAAATTAACTATTCTCTGTACTATTTTCATAGACTTCGAGACTTACAAGGTATTGGCAAATCGTTGAAGTACTATAGAGATACCTACCATCCCTTAGATGACTGGATCCAGCAAGTGGAAACTACTCAAAGAAAAATTCAAGAAAATCAGCCTGAAAATAGTAAATCCCTCGCCACACAACTGAATCAACAGAAGGTATAAAACATGAATCGTATTAACGCAGTATCTTCATCTTGTCAGTCATGACCTGTATTTTCTCCCTTAATAAAGAAAAAGAAATTATTTGGTGAAAGGTGGGGAAAAAGTCATAAATACTAAAGTCTTGCACCCATACCTACACACACCTTCACTTAATTTAAATTTTGTAAGTGATATTTGAAAGCATAAAAATCAAGTATGCAACACTCTAGGGTATGTTTCAAATTCCTAATGATCATTAGTTATGTCTATGGAGATTTCTCTCATACTTTCGTGGCCATAGTAGTATTGTGGGATCTTTAATAAATGAAAGTGGGAGGGTTGGGCAGGAGTGACCCTGGTTGGGCACACATATTACCATGCTTAAGGATCTGGGTTCAAGTTTTCACCTACAAAGAAAGGGCATGTTCCACAAGCTGTGAAACAGGTCTGCAAGTGGCTTTTTGTCTCTCTCCCTCTCTAATTCTCCTTTCCTCTCAATTTCTCTTCCTAAGAAATAAAATAAATAAATAGAAGTGGATGGTGGTATAAAATTAAACAATCACAGTTTGTCAGAGAATTAAATGCTTTGAGATTTCTGTTTTATTTTAAGAAGTTAGTAAGTTCTAGCTCTGTTTTGATGAGGACTAGGTAGGGGTTAAGAACTCCAAGTTTACATGTGGAAAGTTCATGTGTTAATTTGGTCATTTTTTCTTTGCAATTTTTGAGATTTCCCTCTGAGGTCACATGTGGCTTAATTTGGAAATTCGTAATTTATTCACAGGGAAAATTACTTATTAACTTCAGCAGGCTAAATAACTGTAACATTAAATGATGTTCTGAGTCATTTTCAGTAGGCAAATAGCATGACATTCATCATTGTTTTTCTTTTGAACTTCTGTCTTTATAGATGCTGGTATCTGAAATAGAAATGAAACAGAGCAAAATGGATGAATGTCAAAAATATGCAGAACAATATTCAACTACAGTGAAGGTAAGATTCTGTTCTGTTAAATTTAGTTTCACATATGTGTTTCTACTTTGTCCTTTTAAAACTTTTGTACATAATGTAATGATTAAAATGCAAATAATATTGTCATTTGAACACCTGACAGCTAATAATTCTATATGAAGCTAAGTAACATGATAGGGCCTAGTTTACTCAGTTTTTCTACGAAGTGTACACATTTTTATCCACCTTCATCCCCAGAGTTAATGCATTGCTTTGAAATTGAATTATGACTTTTATGTAATACTTTCCTCCATCTCTCCATTCCTCCACGCATCAAACTTTGCTATAGTCTTCTATGGAAGAATATATTTATAACATAGAGAACCCCTTCGTGCTTTTTAAACTTTATTTGGTCATTTAGGTACATAGTCCCATTGCCTAGATAAAGAAAAATAGAGTCTGACTATTCCTAGCATGTTGTAACAGAATGTTCATACTAAATTTAAAATGTTTAAGTGTTGAACTTACAAACGGTTGGAAATGTTCCTGAACATCCAAAAAATTTCTGACTTTATCACCACCTTGGGAGCATCCCAGGATAGGGCAGATTACTAAAAATGTAGTTTTAAAAATATTCTTTTTATAAAGTTACTTAAATTAGGTTCCATTTTTTCTGTGTTGACTTACTGTAGAATAAAGTGTGAATGTTATGTTTTAATTAATTTAATTTTTATTGACTTCTTTACACAGGACTATGAGTTACAAACAATGACCTACCGGGCCATGGTTGATTCACAGCAAAAATCTCCAGTTAAACGCCGAAGAATGCAAAGCTCAGCAGACCTCATTATTCAAGAGGTAATTAAAATGTAATAGAGGGGAGGGACAATAAACAAGAAAAAAAAAGTACTTAAAATAATACACACACACACACACACACACACACACATACACATATATTTATGGAACACACATATTTATGGAACTGAGGCACTGTGCATGTATATGTTCTCTACTCCTGGGCTGATTTTTTTTTTTTTTAAATTCAGATAGAGAGACAGAGAAAGGGGGAAACAATACAATGTGTGGGTGGGCATTGGTGGTGCAACTAGTAGAGCACATATGTTAGAATGCATAAAGACCTTGATTCAAGCCCTTGGCCCCCCACTTGCAAGGGGCAGAGGGATGCACAGGAAGGGAACTTCATAAGTGGTGAGGCATGTGTCAGGCCTCTCTCCTCTCTCCTCAGTTTCTCTCTGGCTATATTCAAAATAATAATGAATAAAAACTTTAAAAGGGGGCAGGTGGTGGCACACTTAGTTAAGTGCACATACCACCATGTGCAAAGACCTGGGTTCCAGCCCTCCCCACCTGCAGGGGGAATGCTTCATGAGTGTCTTTTTTAAATTAATTAATTAATTTATTTATTTATAAAATGGAAACACTGACAAGACCATAGGATAAGAGGGGTACAATTCCCACCACCTGAACTCTGTATCCTATCCCCTCCCCTGATAGTTTTCCTATTCTCTAACCCTCTGGGAGTATGGACCCAGGGACATTATGAGGTGCAGAAGGTGGAAGGTCTGGCTTCTGTAATTGCTTCCCCACTGAATGTGGGCATTGACAGGTCGAATCATATTCCTATCCTGTATGAGTGTCTATCTTTCTCTCCTTCTCTCCCTATCCCCCACTCCCCTGAACTCTCAGTTTCTCTCTGTCCTGCCAAATAAAAATAGAAAGGAAACAAAAAAAATGGGAATAAATGGCCACTGGGAGTAGTAGATTCATAATGGAGGCTCAGAGCCCCACCAATAACCCTAATGGCAAAAACAAAAAAACAACAAAAAGATACTTGGAGCTTTCTTCCATGGCATTACCCCACATGCTCAAACCTGAGTCATGTACATAGCAAGGCACGTGCTCTATCTGCTGAACTATCTCTCCATCCCCTTAGATAATTTTTTTAAATAATTTTTATTTTCTATTAGTAGTATGTTACAAGATTGTAGGATTATGATATATAGTTCCACACCACATCCACCACCCACGTCCCAAAGATAACCACCATAGTTCTCATAAGTCTTACTGTTTACTTCTGTTTTGTTTGGATTTTTTTTTAAATTTTGGCAAGTTCATGTAAATTAGAACTTTAGACTCCACTTATGAATGAAACCATCTATTAGTTGTCTTTCATCTCTTTACTTATGTCACTTACTCTTTGTATATTATGTGATAGTATATATAATAAAAATTTTACCATTTAAATACTACTTTGAGTATATTTTAGTGGCATTCAGTACATTCACGATGTTATGCAACCTTGATTATTATTTAGTTCCAGAATTCTTTATCATTGAAAGAATTTTTCTATATCTAATGTACTTTGAAAATCTTTATTCAAGATTGATTATTAACGATAGAGTCATAAGTATACTTCATGACTGAACTTAGAAGAAATTGTTATTTAGTATGCTTTGCCCCATTTTATTTATCCCTTGATGGTAGTCATTGTTGGGGAGTTACACACTTAGTAAAGCTTAATTAAAATTATAATTGTCCTCAGTATTAATATAACCCATTAATAGCAACTGGAGGAACTATTTTTATTATTTTTTCCTTGCTTACAGTTCATGGATCTCAGGACCCGGTATACTGCTCTGGTCACGCTCATGACACAATATATTAAATTTGCTGGTGATTCACTGAAGAGGCTGGAAGAGGAGGAGGTAATCATTAATCATGAACTGTTAACTGAAAAAAGGAGCTGAGATTGGGAAGGAGGTATAGTATGGTTTTAGGGGAAAACAGGGTAGCTACATGATAAATTTACATGGTTGAAAGTTGATATGTAAGTAATTGTTTAATTATAAAATTATAGTGAAAACAAGAATAGAAGTCTACAACATTTTTGGTTTGTTTTTAAGATTCTTTACAGTGGAAAATTTTTTAAAATTTCAGTCTAATATAATTAGGTTAATGTTTTAAATGCTTTTCTTTCAACTATAAAATATTGGTAGTTTGGCAGAATTTATTTTGAAGTTTTCTCACAACTGAGAAACAAGTTTTTTGAAACATAATTACTATTGCTACATGAACATATTTTGATTTATGCATTTTTAGATTTATTTATATCCTTAGATTTATTTATATCTTCAAGGACTTAAAAGTAGCAGGTGCTTATACGTATACTAATGCTATACTTGAAGAACAGTGTAGTGGTTTTTTTTTTTATTTATTTCTACCAAAATGACTTGGTATGAATTAGAAAGACCTTGGACATTATTCTATTTGAACTTCTGTGTCTTTGATTATACATTTAGATATTTATAAATAGAAAAAGGATAGTTACTATGAAGTATTTTGGCATAGAGGATGACTCTTATCTAATTTTGAATGGATCATGCTATTCTCTGTTGTTTTGATGTGCTTCCATTTGTAAATTCAGAACAGACAAAAATAATACACTTAACTCTATAAAGCTAAATTTGGAAGTATCATCCGTTTTAAATTTGACTGTTGAAACACTAAATATAATTAAATTTGTCTAACTTTGCTTGTATAATTAAAGAACTAAAACAGTAACACCTATTTAGTAGATACTACTTTCTTAGAATGTGACTGCTGTTATAAACTATTTTGTTGGTTTGGGGCAACTAAATCACTAACATTAGCTAATTGCAAAACTTTTAAACTAGCTTCCTCTGCACTTAAAAGGAGAACCAGAATACTGATGACATCCCAATAATTGGCATCTATCACTTATCTATGAAAGAGTATCCACATTTATCATTAGAGATTTGATTACATTTTATATGTCTGTGTTTTTTTAATTTGTACTTTAGTAGTTAATAGTAAAATGAAATAAGTTGATTTTCTTTCTTATAGCATATATCAGACTTCACATGTAAGAACTACTTTGCTTATTCTAGTGACATAGCCTACCAGCTGTCGATACAACTAAAAGAAATTTCAAAAAAGTCTGAAGTGTGTATGAATATACTAATCATCCCTTTAAATCTTAAATGTTTATAGTACATTGAAAATCAAAACTATATGGATTATATAAGATCATGCAAAAAGTATAATTATAAAGATTCATCACTTAAGGTCTGGCTGACAATGCAGCAGAAAAGCATAGAACTCACATTCCTGAAGTCCTAAATGAGGTCTCTGACACCACATGTGTCAGAGTGATGTTCTGGTTCTCTTTTTCTTTTTAATATTAATAACTCTTTGGGAAAAAAAACACACCTCTTAAGGATCACATTAATGGAATGTCTGTGTAGTTCTCTGTATAGCTTAGTTTTCAGATTCAAAAATGTAGTATTTTTTATTTTAAATCTTTTATCTGAGAACAGAATTTTACATAAATATTTTACATAAATATTTTACATAAATATTTTACAAAAATCAGAGTGGAGTGCAAGTTGATTTCACAAGATAAAACCAAAATGTCTAGAGAGATATCAATATATTATCTCTCTAGTAGTAGATATTGGACAGTAAAAGATACTCTGCTCTCTAGTGCTATTGTCTAGGGGAATATGTCTTGATTATTAATTTCTGAGATAAGGTATATTTTACCTTTTTGGGAGTCTTTGAGAAAACCTGATGAATTTATTTTTATTTGAATAAGCTTGAGATTTATAAGAAAGCAAATCAGCCATAGTAAAAATAGTATACTGAGTATTATAACCATGTACTTAGTTTTTATTAAAAATTTTCATTAAAATAATTTATTTTTATAAAATTATATGTTTTTAAAATATTTATCTATATTTATTAGAGGTTACAGAACAGACCACTGCTTAACTTTGGCCTATGGTGGTAACTGGGATTGATCCTAGTGCCTCTGGGAACTCAGGCATATGTAAATCCTGTGTTCTAACACTAACACCCTGAGATATCTCCATGACCCTAAAAGCCATATTTAGATTAACAAAGGAAACAACTTAAAGTATAAATCCAAATTTTTAGGGGGTCCGTAAATAAGAGAGAGTGAAATATGACATATGATCAATAATATAAATTTGTTAAATCCATCATTGTTTCTCAATGAGAAAAAAAGTTATCCTTTAAGATAATTTCTCAGCTTTTATTGAAATAATTTCTAATTATAATGATTTTGCATTGACCATATGAAATTAATTATTTTATGTGGTTATTAAAGAGAAATTAAAGTTTCATTATAAACCATTTTCTGATCATATAGTTCTGTAGTAAATGTAAAATGTCTTCCTCCCAGCTGAGACTGATGCTGTCATCAATGGAATAAAAATTTTATAGTTTTTACTCTATTCATTGTTGCTGAATCCCTAAGTATCTTTGTAAAAACATCTACATTTAACAGATATTTTTATATTTATGGAGTATCTAAAGGTACTTGTCAAGGTGGATTCATTGAGGCTTGTCATTTACAGCAGCAGCAAAATCTGTGAGTATGTAAAGCACATGTTCTTTAAAGCCACCAGGGACTACGGCTGCCTTTGCATTAACAGTTTCAATGATTATAATTGTCATAACATGACTAGTATAAACAAGGAATTGACTTTAGAGATTACAACTTTGTATATAATTTCTCCTTTTTCTTTTTGATTACTATTTCTTGAGGCTCTCTCGTCTAAGTTTCTATTTTATTTTTTAAATCATAAAACAAGTATATTTCAAGTATTAATAAACTATATTTAGTTCCTATTATGTTATGTGGCCTTTGCTTATAAGACAAGGTTGTATTGAGATTGGACAATTTTGTGAGAGTTCTGATTACATTATCATCCACCCATTGTGTGAGTTAAAAAAAAAAAAGTAACCATTACATCAGTTTCTTCATGTGTGAAAGTATAGGGGTCATGTTATATGCTTTGTAAGATTTTTTTTTTATGCTATGCATCCCTGAGCTTGTTAATATTTAAAAATTATTCCTGGGAAGCAAGAGAAAATGTATTTTACTTAAATGCCATTTGTGAAGGGTATTTAAATTTTGTCTTCTCCTATAGCTGGGTTTCTTCTGAAGCTTACTCTGAAGGAGGTGGTGGTAGGTGATGGTGGTAGTGGGTGATATAGTAATGGTGGTGGTGCTGTGAAATGGTGGCATTGGCAATAGTGTTTGTTCAGCTGGTTTCACTTGCTTCTATAAGTACTTTTATGAGCATTGCTTCAAATTTTTAAAAACAAATGTGAGTAGAACAGATTTGACCCTTTTAAACATCTCTTGTAGATTAAAAGGTGCAAAGAGACTTCTGAACATGGAGCATATTCAGATCTGCTTCAGCGTCAGAAGGCAACAATGGTTGAGAATAGTAAACTTACAGGAAAGATCAGTGAATTAGAGCATATGATAACTGAACTGAAGAAACAGAAGTCCCGAGCTGAGGAAGAACTTCCAAAGTTGAAGGAGGCTGCAGAAAATGAATTGAGAAAGCAGCAGAGAAATGTTGAAGACATTGCTTTGCAGAAGTTGAGAGCTGAAAGTGAAGCCAAGCAATACCGTAGGGAACTTGAGACCATTGTAAGAGAGAAGGAAGTTGCAGAACGGGAGCTGGAGAGGGTAAGGCAGCTCACATTAGAGGCTGAAGCCAAAAGAGCTGCTGTGGAAGAAAACCTCCTGAATTTTCGGAATCAGTTAGAGGAAAACACTTTCACAAGAAGAACATTGGAAGATCATCTTAAAAGGAAAGATTCAAGTCTCAGTGACTTGGAGCAGCAAAAAACTAAGTTAATGGAAGAATTAAAAAGAAAGAGAGATAAAGAAGAAGAACTTTTGAAGCTGGTAATGCAGATGGAGAAAGATCTAACCTTTCAAAAGCAGATAGCAGAGAAACAGTTGAAAGAAAAACAGAAAATTGAATTAGAAGCTAGAAGAAAAATAGCTGAAATTCAGTATTCATGTAGAGAAAGTACATTGCCAAATTGTGATACCTTGTGCAGAGGAACAAGTCTTCAGAAGGAACTTGATAAACAGAAAGCAGAAGAACTCAAACAACAGGTGGATGAGTTAACAACTGCCAATAGAAAGGCTGAAAAAGACATGAGAGAGCTGAAGTATGAGCTTAATGCACTGCAGCTCGAAAAAACTTCATCTGAGGAAAAGGCTCGATTGCTAAAAGAAAAACTGGATGAAACAAATAATACACTTATGTGCCTAAAGTTAGAATTGGAAAGGAAGGATCAGGTAGAGGAAGGATATTCTCAACAGCTAAGAGAACTGGGTAAGCAGTTGAGCCAAACCACAGGTAAAGCTGAAGAAGTCATTCAAGAAGCGAATTATCTTAAGAAAATAAAGCATAATTATGAAGTAGAACTAGAATCTCTTCAACTGGAAAAAGGGAAATTGCAAAGAGAAGTAGATAGGATCACTAGAACACATGCTATGACTGAGAGGAATATTCAGCATTTAAATTCACAAGTAAATTCTTTTCAGAATGATAAGGAACTCTCTAATGAAAGATTACAATTCTGCCAGAGAAAATCAGATCATTTGAAAGAACAATTTGAGAAAAGCCATGAGCAGTTGCTCCAGAATATTAAAGCAGAAAAAGAAAATAATGACAAAATCCAAAAGCTTAATGAAGAATTGGAGAAAAGTAATGAGTGTGCAGAAATGCTGAAACAAAAAGTAAATGAACTTACTAGACAGAATAATGAAACCAAATTAATGATGCAGAGAATCCAGGCAGAATCGGAAAATGTGGTTTTAGAAAAACAAGCTATCCAACAAAGATGTGAGGCACTGAAGATTCAGGCAGATGGATTTAAAGATCAGTTACGCAATACAAACGAGCACTTGCACAAACAGACAAAAACAGAACAAGATTTCCACAGAAAAATTAAATGCTTAGAAGAAGATCTAGCCAAAAGTCAGAATTTAGTAAGTGAATTTAAGCAAAAGTGTGATCAGCAGAACATCATTATCCAGAACACTGAGAAAGAGGTTAGAAATCTGAGTGCTGAACTGAATGCTTCCAAAGAGGAAAAACGACTGGGGGAGCAGAAAGTACAGCTCCAGCAAGCTCAGGTGCAGGAGCTGCATAACAGATTGAAAAAGATACAAAATGAGTTGCACTTAAAGACCATAGAGGAGCAGATGACCCACAGAAAGATGGTTCTGTTTCAGGAAGAATCTGATAAATTCAAACGTTCAGCAGAGGAGTTTCGGAAAAAGATGGAAAAATTAATGGATTCTAAAGTTATCACTGAAAATGATATTTCAGGCATAAAGCTTGACTTTGTGTCTCTTCAGCAAGAAAACTGCAGAGCTCAAGAGAATGCTAAGGTCTGTGAAACAAATATTCAAGAGCTTGAAAGACAGCTTCGACAGTATCGTGAGCAAATGCAACAAGGACAGAATGTGGAAGCAAATCATTACCAGAAATGTCGGAAACTGGAAGATGAGCTTATGGCCCAGAAGTGTGAAGTTGAAAATCTGAAACAAAAAATGGATCAACAGGTAAAAGAACATGAGCATCAGTTAGTTTTGCTTCAGTGTGAAATCCAAAAAAAGAATGCATCCCAAAGCTGTACTTTCAAACCAGATTTTGATGTGACAGGGAAGGAATGTCAGCACTCTGGTGACTTCTCTGCTAGGAGTGCAGGACAGCTTTACCCAACAACCAGATCTCTGCTGAAGTGGACTCAAGAGCCAAAGCAATTGGAAGAAAAATGGCAACAGCAGGTTACTGAACAAATGCCAAAGGAAATCCAATTCTTGTCATCAGGAGCTCCACATGAGAAAGAGAAAAGCCAGCCATGTTACTCTGAGTATTTTTCTCAAACAAGCACTGAGTTGCAGATAACTTTTGATGAGACAAACCCTATTACAAGATTATCAGAAATAGAGAAGATAAGAGCACAATCTCTACACAATTCCAGACAACCAACTAGGAATCAAGATGACAAACATGAAATGAACCTAGTGAAGCTCTTGGCACCCTTAGAGGTACTCTATGCATTGTAAGGCCTTATCAACTGCTTAACAAGTGTCCTAGCCTGTTTTTTTATTTTATTTTTTTTTCTCAGCTAGCCTTTTGAAAAAAAAAACCCTAACTTTTGAATTTGATATTTATAGTTCAGGCTGAAAACAGTGCTGTAATTTTCTAGTACCTCCGTGTATTTTTAGTACAAATTATCATTTCCTTTAAATGTTTATTAATAAACACACAAACGTAGTGGGTTTATGCTTTGAGAAGTATGACTTAAAAAAAAAAGTTAAAGAAGCCAAGCTAGTAGCTCATTTTCTAACATATTTTGGGACAAATTTCATCTCAGTTGTTTTTTAAACATAGCATCTCATCATCTTTTCAGAATCATTTTATTAGGGAAACAAACTAATTTCTGATATCCTCATAATAGGGATCTACACAGCTCTCCCACCACCAACTTAAGTCCTTTTTCACCATGGTGCTATGGGCCCCAATCCTCTCACAATTCCTTCCATTTCTCCCCATAGCCTTTGGCTTTGCTGCAACAGACCACATCTATTCCAAGTTTTATCCTGTATTTTCTCTTGAGATCATCCAATAGTTATCCTTCTACTTTACCTTATCTCACTTAGAATGATTCCTTCAAGTTTTAAGCTTTTTAGCATCTTTTTAAATATAGTTTTTGCTTTATTTTTATTTATTTATTTAATATTGAATAGAGACGGTCAGAAGTTGAAAGGGAAAGGAAAGATAGAGAGGAAGAGAGACATAGAGACACCTATAGCCCTGCTTCACCACTTGTGAAGCTTTCCCTTTGCAGGTAGGGAGGAGGGGTTTAAACCCAGGTCTTTGTGCACTGTAATGTGTGTGCTTAACCACGTGCACCACCACCCAGCCCCTATTTTATTTTTCTTATATTTGATAAGACAGACAAAAATTGAGAGGGGAGGGGTGGGTAGAGAGATAGAGAGATACCTGTAGGTTTGCTCATCACTCGTGAAGCTGCCCCCCTACAGGTGGGAACCAGGGTCACCACCACCTAGCCCCCATTTTATATCTTTATTGCTATTTAAAGTACAATGCAGACTTGTAAAATATTATAGTGTTTTAAACATTATTATAAATAATGGGTTCCTGAACCCATTTTGGTTTAAAATTTACTTCCAGTTTGTTATACTAGGAATTGTTTGAAGTTAGAATGGTTAAAGTTGTGTTGTGTTCTTTAGATGACCTTTAATGTCTTATAAATTCCTGTTACAGATAGCTAAGAACAAACAGTATGATATGCACACAGAAGTCACAACATTAAAACAAGAAAAGAACCCAGTTCCCAGTGCTGAAGAATGGATGCTAAAAGGGTGCAGAGTATCCAGTGGACTCAAAAGGGATTTTCTTAAAAAGGGCTTAGAACAAGAGACCTTCCATAGTTTCAGTGGAGATCAGGCCTGTTCAGTTAGAGATGATGAATTTAAATTCAAAGGACTCCGCCACACCGTGACTGCCAAGCAGTTGGTTGAAGCTAAGCTTCTAGACATGAAAACAGTTGAGCAGCTACGACTTGGTCTCAAGACTGTTGAAGAAGTTCAGAAAACTCTTAGCAAGTTTTTAACAAAACCCACCTCCGTTGCAGGACTTTATCTAGAATCTACAAAAGAGAAGATGTCTTTTGCCTCAGCAGCCAACAAAATCATAATAGACAAAATGATCGCCTTAGCATTTTTAGAAGCACAAGCTGCAACAGGTTTTATAATTGATCCCCTTTCTGGTCACACATACTCTGTTGAAGATGCAATCCATAAAGGAGTTATTGACCCTGAGTTCAAAAATAGACTCCTTGAGGCAGAGAAGGCAGCCTTAGGATATTCATGTTCTTCTAAGACATTGTCAGTGTTTCAAGCTATGGAAAACAGGATGCTTGATAGACAGAAAGGTAAACACATTTTGGAGGCCCAGATTGCCAGTGGGGGTGTCATTGACCCTGTGAGAGGCATTCGAGTTCCTCCAGAGATTGCTCTGCAGGAGGGATTGTTAAATAATGCTATCTTACAATTTCTACATGAGCCGTCCAGTAATTCAAGAGTTTTTCCTAATCCCAATAACAAGCAAGCTCTGTATTACTCAGAATTATTGCAGATGTGTGTATTTGATGTAGATTGTCAGTGCTTTTTGTTTCCATATGGGGAGAGGAATATTTCTACTCTCAATGTAGTGAAAACTCATAGGATTTCTGTAGTAGACACTAAAATAGGAGCAGAACTGACTGCTTATGAGGCTTTCCAGAGAAACCTAATTGAAAAAAGTACGTATCTTGAACTTTCGAGGCAGCAATATCAGTGGAAGGAAGCCACATTTTTTGAGTCCTATGGGAAACCATCACATATATTGACTGATAGTAAAACTGGATTACAATTTAACATTGATGAAGCTATAGAACAAGGAATAGTTGACAAAGCCTTGGTCAAAATGTATCAGGAGGGTCTCACCACACTTACAGAACTTGCTGATTCTCTGCTGAGCCGGTTAGTTCCCAAGAAGGATTTGCAGAGTCCTCTTGCAGGGTACTGGCTGACTACAAGTGGGGAAAGGATCTCTGTCCTAAAGGCCTCCCGTAGGAATTTGGTTGATCGTATTACAGCCCTCAGATGCCTGGAAGCACAAGTCAGTACTGGTGGGATAATTGACCCACTTACTGGAAAAAAATACCGAGTGGCTGAAGCTTTGCATAGAGGCCTGATTGATGAAGGTTTTGCTCAGCAGCTGCGGCAGTGTGAATTAGTAATCACGGGGATTGGCCATCCAGTTACGAGTAAAGCAATGTCAGTGGTAGAAGCTGTGAATGCAAATATCATAAGTAAGGAAATGGGAATCCGTTGTTTGGAGTTTCAGTACTTGACAGGGGGACTGATAGAGCCACAGGTTCACTCACGGTTGTCAATAGAAGAGGCTCTCCAAGTAGGTATTATAGATGTCTCCATTGCTACCAAGCTCAAAGATCAGAAGTCGTACGTCAGAAATATAATATGCCCCCAAACAAAAAGAAAGCTGACATATAAAGAAGCCTTAGAAAAAGCTGATTTTGATTTCCACACAGGACTTAAACTCTTAGAAGTATCTGAACCCTTGATGACAGGAATTTCTAGCCTCTATTATTCTTCATAAGCCATCTGTAAATAACTTTGCATAAGGTTAATGCTGTCTAGTTAATGAAATCTGTTCATAGCCTGATGATATCAGTTAAATACACAGTCTAGTAGTTGTGTCACAAACTTGAAGTACTTTTTCTTTTTTTGCTATCACTGGGCTTTACTGCTCTGAGCTTTTTTCAATAGAAATAAGTATATATGTATATAGAGAGAGGGAGAGGAAAGAGAGAGACAGAGAGACAGACCACAGCACCAGAGCTTCATCCATCGCCATGGGGGCCAAGCTCAAACTTGGACTGTATATGTGACAAAAAAAGTGCACTCTCCAGGTGAGCTCTTTTACCAGCCCTTGAAACAGTTTTTCTTTAGGGCTGGAGATAGTTAACTGCGCAGAAGAGAGAATAAGCTTTAAGTTCAAAGTTATAAAAAAAATTATAGCTCTTAATAGTCATTCCATTTAGCTTTCAAATTAGTTTCTTGAATCTTGCCCATACTAAAAGTGTGTTACATAGACTACGGAATAAACTTGGTGAACATTGAACAACATGTTTACAGCATCCTTTCTTCAGAACTCTACATCACTGAAATATAAAAATCTCTGTTCACTGAGTAAATCTAGCATTATTATAGGCTTCAGATTTATTCAGTGTTCCATTATGGTTACTGAAAGAACCCTTCAGAAAGCACCATGGAATGAAGGAGGAAGATGTAAAGACATTTTTCCCATATCTGTGAGGATACAGTGTTTCAAATTGCTTTGAGAAATTTAGTAGTTACTTTTTATTTTAGCTTGTATGTCAGAATGTTATTTGCATATTAAATGTTTACCACAATCTCTAATTTTAAGACTTTTCAAGAAGAAACATTATAAATGGGTTGGACGAAGGGAATAGACTTTTATTCATGCTGTGTATTTTTCATATGCTTGTAGACATTTTCTGTTTCAGATTGCCACTGACTGATACTTTTCTGTGGAGACAATTGTGATTGTACTGCTAATGCAAAGGCCAGCAATTCAAGATATTCTAGTGCTTCATGAATAAAATTGATTTTTTTGTTTATCATATTGATAGACCAGCTGGGAGGATAGACTAATAATTAAATGTTTGCTACACCAACATTTTCTATCACAGACATTTCAGAAGTATATTTGCTCTATAGCATGATAAGCATGGACAATTAATGGAATAAAATTTCATTAACCTTTTTGTGATGAAAAAACATTTTTTACATACAAACTCTATGCAAGGTTAGTTGAAAAGCTCAGCCATTTACTTAATGTCTCTGTTTCTACTACTTACACTTGTCAGAAGTCACTGGAAGATGAAAAGAAAGAGCAGGTTGAAAAAGCCAAAGAATTACAGAAATGGGTGTCAAATATCAGCAAGACATTGAAAGATGGAGATAAGGCTGGAAAATCTCCCTTCTCAAAGCAAAAGGTATTCATTGAGGCTCTAGTTTATAGTAGTGGGTAGGGTTACTGAGTTGATACAGTCTACTGAAAGAAACATGAAATTGCTTACCTTAGTTTTTCCTCACTTTTTAGGCAATTGTCTATGAGGATAATTGAAGTTAAAAAAGTTTCCCAAAGAACCACAACTTGTGCACAAATGTCTGTTCCAAAGCCTGCACATTACACATTAGGGCTAGGAATTTACTATGCTGCTTATCCTGTTAGCTACATCTTGATGATTGTGATGAAAACTACCAAATAGCAAGTCATCTTGCTTTATAGCCAATGTAAATCCATGCATTCTATGCAAACAAACAAAAACAGAGGTCTCATTCTTTTAGATGAAAACAAAAAGTTTCAAGCAAAACAAAATTACAATCTAGGATAATATTTCTTTTTGATCTGTTGTCTCTGGCATATGCTATTTCACCTCTCCTGAGCTTTTACATTCATAATAGAGACAGAAACATACCACAGTGCTGGGACTTCCTCTGTTGTCAAAACGTATATGATATGCTACTGAGGTTCGCTCTTGTGCCATGCAAGTGACAAGATAGGCACCCTGCCTGGTGATCCATCTTTCTAATCCTTAAAGTTTTGAGGATTGGATTTAGTTGTGCCTTTCTGTATCATTTCTACTTCATTAAAAAAAAATGTACTCAATTACTAAGTATTCTAAGTTCTTTTCCTTACCTAAGTGAAATCACATATATATATATATATATCACTGGTTTGTGACACAATATAGACTCCAGGTATAAATTATCTCTATGTATTATAGTTTGTTTACCATTGAAAATCCAATTTCATCATACCCTGTTTAGTACTTTTTCATTCTTTTTTACAAATTTTATTTTGGATAGAGACAGAGAATTTGAGAGAGATGGAAGAGATAGGGGAGAAAAAGAGAGACAGCACTACTTGTGAAGCTTGCCCCAATGCAGGTGGGGACCAGAGACTTGAACCTGGGTCCTTGCACACTGTAATGTGTGCACTCCACCTAGCGTGCTAGCTTCTGAACTCCTGCCTCAAAGTTATTTCTCCCTTCTCCCTTCTCTCTCCCTTCTCCCTTCTTCCTTCTCACGTCTCCCTTCTTTCTTCTCCCTTCCCTTCTCTTTCCTTCTTTCCTTCCTGCCTTCCTGCCTTCCTTCTTTTTGCCTCCAGGGTTATCACTGGGGCTGGGTGCCAGCACCATAAATCCACCTGGTGGCCACCAGAGGAGGGGAAGACGTAGAGGGGGAGAGAAAGATACACTTGCAGACTTGCTGCACCACTTATGAAGCCACCTTCCTGCCGGTGGGGAGCTGGGGTTCAAACTGGGATCCTTGTGACCCTGTACTTTGCACTATGTGCATTTAACCCAGTGTACCACAGTCTGGCCCCCACCAAATTATTCCTTTACTTCTGTAGGCTATCTTTTGTTTCTCAGTTACTTGATACTAGTTATATAATTAAGCTTGTGAGGTGTTCATGTTCTTTGTGCTATTGTAGTAAAACCATAGAAACTCAGTTTTACATACTATATTTAAGTAGTTCAGAAGAAATAAGAGTTTGGAAAGGATTTGATGTTTTAAATCTTATCTCCAAATGAATTTTATACATATATATACTTTAAGCAAACTTTTCCAACCCTGTATCAAATAAATAAAGAACTAAAATAAGAATATACATCCAAACAAGAATTTTTTTTTGGGAGAACAAGTTACTTTTGAGAAATGTGGATTGTAAATCCTTGATATTTTCTCATGCTATAGGACATAGATTATATAATACTATGTATTGTATTGATAATTCTATATATAAAAACAATATATAGAATATATAATATTCCCCAAAATATTATCAGATCACTTTTAGATCAGGCTGAATAAAAACAGATAGATAACTTTTAGGACATAGATTATATAATACTATAAATATATATATATAAATATATATATAAATATATATAAACTTTATAGGACATAGATTATATAATACTATGTATTGTATTGATAATTCTATATATAAAAACAATATATAGAATATATAATATTCCCCAAAATATTACCAGATCACTTTTAGATCAGGCTGAATAAAAACAGATAGATAACTTTTACTCTTGGATTGTAGCCTAAATTATAAATTTCCAATAGAAGCTATGGTTTCTTGGTTAAATAAAATTTAACATAACTGCTGCGGTGATGTCTCTTTCAAAAATCAGTATGGCCTCATGATTATTTATCTCATGAAAAAAAAACTTGACTCTAAGTAGAACATAAGGGGAACATAATCATTTTATCTCACTTCTACTTATTTAAAAGAATGACGATTAATTTTTGAAATCATCAAATGTAACTCACTGAAGGTTTAGGAAAAAGTATTATAAATACTTACTTTTCCTCAAATTGATTTCATTCCTCTTAACATCACAAGTGACTTACAATTGGGAATTTTAGCATTATTTAATTTTATTTTAATCTTGATCTGCAGACCTATGGATTCTTTCCTTATAATATTTTGAAAAGAAACATTGTATCTAGGAGTCAGGCAGTAGCGCAGCGGGTTAAGCGCACGTAGTTAAGTGCAAGGATTCCAGTTCGAGTCCCCGGTTTCCCACCTGCAAAAGCGGAGAAGCAGGTCTGCAGGTGTCTATCTTTCTCTCCCCCTCTCTGTCTTCCCTTCCTCTCTCTATTTCTCCCTGTCCTATTCAAAAAAAGAAAGAAAGAAAAGAAAAGAAACATTGTATCCAAGAGATGGGGGGATAGAGTAACTTTCACAATCAGCTATCTCTTCATGTACAAGAAGAACAATGTGCCGGCACTTAAAGCTCTTGCCACCTGGAATGTTAAGACTTAACTACATTCACAGTTGAAGTTGGACAAAAGAATCATTTAAAAAAAAGTTTTCTATGTCTTCATCAAAACAATGCCATATTGTTAGAAAGAATGGATCGGATTGCCTTAATTATGCATAAATAAAGTAATCTTGGGCCCGAAAGATGGTTCACTTGAATAGTCCATCTACCTTGATGTGTATGACCCAGATTTCAGTGGCTCCATCATGCTGGAGGAAGTTTCAGTGTTGTTGTGATAACTTTCCCTCTCTGTCTCTTTCCCCTCTGTCTCCTACTTCCTATCTTCAGACAAACTATATTCTGAGAGTAATAAGACCCTGGTGATGCCAGAAATTATCAATATTATCCAGGCCTCTTAGAAATGATGTGATAGTGGTCCGGGAGGTGGTGCAGTGGATAAGGCATTGGACTCTCAAGCATGAGGTCCTGAGTTCAATCCCTGGCAACACATGTACCAGAGTGATGTCTGGTTCTCTCTCTCTCCTCCTATCTTTCTCATTAATAAATAAAATCTTTTTAAAAAAAAGTGAACATAACATTAAAAAAAAAAAGAAATGATGTGATAGGTTGTTAGGTGACTTTAATCATCATCATCTAGGTCTTAAATAGAACTTAGTTTTTAATTAGTATCGTGCAGTCTTAATTAAAGAAGAGATCAAATGTGTTTTTGTTACCTTTCAGATTTCTAGTGAGGAAATATCAATCAAGAAGGAACAGTTATCTGATACACTTCAAACAATGCAGCTATTTTTGGCTAAACATGGAGATAAGTAAGTTGCATTTCATTAGTACTTCTTTTAAAATTCAAAATAGGGATGTGGTCTTGATGTTTAGCAAATATTTTAATTGAAACATTAAGTGGTCACAGATCCACTTATAACAATATGACTATAAACTTAATGACTTAAATTATTGTTACTCCTAGTCTTTACCAGACCCAGAAATATACCTATTATCACCCCAAATATCCCTGTTTTTTTTAGATAGGAAAACAGATTCAGAGAGGTAAAGGCTCAATAACTAGTCAATAGAAAAGAATTCAAGACAATACTGAATTATCTTTTGGGAAATATGGGGCATATGTTCTTTACTTTTTTTAACTGTGATCTGACTTCACATGTTTATTATAAAATCCTACTTTTCACATCAAGGTGCTTCACATATTTCAACTGAAATCTTAGGCAGTGAAGGAATCTACCTTTTTCTTAAATCATTTTTTGTTGTGCTCTTTAAGATTATCCTGAAATGACTATATTGTAACTTAGAGAATCAAGTTAATGGTTACTTAATCTTTTTTATCATTATTTATTTATTGGGTAGAGAAAGCCAGAAATTGAGAAGGAAGGGGGAGACAGAGAGGGAGAGAGACAGAGAGATACCTGCAGCCCTGCTTTACCACTTGTGAAGCTTTCCTTCTGCAGGTGGGAATGGGGGCTTGAACCTGGGTCCTTGTGCTTTGCAGCATTTGCAATCAACCAGGTGCACCATTACCCAGCCTCCCAATTGTTACTTAATCTTATCGCTATTTGCTACTGAGTTTATATAAGTTTTCCTTGATAATAGAAGTTTACTGTCCCCTTCCCATGTTCATAGTAACAGTGTGCTCTTCCCCTTTGTCAAGTTTATATTTATTAGAAAAATGTTGACTGATATGTTAATTTACATTCTTTTCTTCATCCCCTGTCTAAGGCAATATATATATAAATATACTCTTAAGTGATTTTAAGATAATCTTTAGATTTTCACATACTAGTCAAAGACTTGAGAAATCTATACATTGGGCTATATTTTGTAAATGTACTTATTTCAAAAAATATTCTAATTTGTACAATTGTTAAGCTTAGTGTGTCATCTTTATAACTTGAAGACCTGCTTTCCTATTTTTAAAAACATTTTATTAGCGATTAGTAATTCAAGATAATAAGTCTACAATATGATAAAATTACAGGTGAATTTTACCACATTGGACCCACCACCAAAGTTCTGTGTCCACCTCACCCCCACTCAGGATAACCACCATTGTCCCCACAAAGTCTTAGAGACACTGGCTACCTTTTTTTTTTTTCATTACAAGATCATCTGTTTCACTTCTCTCTTTATGTATTTTATGGCTGTTTCAGAATGACTGACGAAGAAAGAAATGAATTGGAAAAACAAGTGAAGTCTCTTCAAGAAAGTTCTAAATTATTTAATGAATCTCTGAAACAATTAGAAGAATCACAAAATTTAGAAGACATAAAGGTAGAGGAGAAGGTAATATTACTTATTTAAGCCAGGTAGTTTCTAGATACTTGGTTTTATTGCATGATGTAAAAGCATATATAAATGAAGAAGAAATATCCTTGAATTACAATGGACTAAACATGTATGGAGTTTATTTAAATGTTTGGAAGTTGTAGTGTTGTTTATTAAATGCAATCTTACACTGGCTGTCATAAATTCCTGTGACATCTTAATCTCTACCTTGCATGGTAAAGGAATCATTCTTTTTTCTAACTCTTCTCTTTATAAGCCATTCTACTATTGCTATGTTATATATCTTGCAATACAGAAATAATGTTGTAAAATTGCCCGTGGGTCATCCCTGTGGGAAACATTGGTGTATTGTGAGCTCTGTCTGGTTTTCTTAGATAACCTTGACTTTTAAATAATAGTAGACTGTTATAGTGGAGATGCTCTGACATCTTACTGTAAAACAAGTCACTAAGAATTTAGTCTACCCTTTAACTTTTAAAAACTTACAGTGCATAGTCACAATATTCAACACAAGCAAAGCTCAAAAAAAAAGTGCGGTATTTATATTCAATTCCGTTACTCCCTCAGATGCTATATACACAATTTATTGTGTTTGGGGGGGTAAGTAATAAATTCTGGTTCCTTACTTTTTGCAGTCTGTGAGGAAGTCTGTATGCTGTAAACATCAATAGCATGGGTTTTTTTTTTTTTTTTTTTTTTTTACTCTCTTCTATGTCAGTAGACTAATCCAATTTCAGAAAGCATGATTTGCCTTCTAGGTATGTGTTCTGTTTCCTCACTGCCACCATTTACTTTGTTGTGTCCTCACTAACCTTGTTAATGTACACAGTGTCAAGTTTTCAATTCACAGATGCATGTTGTTTTCAAAGCTTTTATCACATCCTGTGCTGTTGAATAGATCACTGACATAGATCACTTGTGCATTTGAGCTGCCTAACATTCACAGCATTGCTGCACCCTGGTAAGTAGAGTATTTTCATGTTGTAGTGCATTATCATTTAAAAAAGTAAGAACAAAACTCCATTTTATGAATTTCTGCCAACCCTTGTGTGAAGGAATGAACTGAGAATTCTATATTTTCCTTTCAGCTGGATAAAGTGATTGCAGGCACCATTGATCAGACAACTGGAGAAGTCCTTTCAGTCTTTCAGGCAGTGTTAAGAGGCCACATTGACTATGACACAGGAATCAGGTTGCTTGAGACACAGCTAATGATTTCTGGTCTAGTGTCACCAGTATTAAGACAATGTTTTGACCTCAAAGATGCTGAAAGTCGTGGTCTAATTGATGAACAAGTTTTCTGCCAACTCAAAGAACTCGATAAAGCAAAGGAGATAATTTCTGCTATGCCACCTACAACGGTTCCAGTGCTGGATGCTCTTGCTCAAGGCATGATATCAGAATCTATGGCCCTCAGAGTTCTTGAGATACTAATTTCCACTGGTTTTTTAGTTATTTCAGCCACAGGACAACAGTTGACCTTTCAGAAGGCTTTTCAACAAAACTTGGTTCCCTCAGCATTATTTTCTAAAGTCCTGGAAAGGCAAAGCATGTGCAAAGATCTTATTGACCCTTGTACCTCTGAGAAAGTCTCTTTATTAGATATTCTACAAAGAAGTATTATACAAGAAAACACAAGAATGCGGCTACTGCCTGTGAGACCACAGGAAGGTGGCAGAATCACATTAAAATGTGGAAGGAACATAAGCATTTTAAGAGCAGCTCATGAAGGTCTGATAGATCGTCAAACCATGTTTAGGTTATTAGGTGCACAGCTTCTTTCTGGAGGCCTTGTTGATTGCAACTCTGGTCAAAGAATGACTGTTGAAGAAGCTTTGGCAGAAGGGCTGATTGACAGAGATACTGCTAACAGTATTCTCATATATCAGGTTCAGACAGGTGGAATCATGCATTCAAACCCTGCTAAGCGTTTAACAGTAGATGAAGCAGTCCAGTGTGATTTAATAACTTCCAGCAGTGCTCTGCTGGTACTAGAGGCACAGCGAGGATATGTTGGCCTGATTTGGCCTCATTCTGGTGAAATATTTCCTGCATCATCTTCCTTGCAGCAAGAACTAATTACAAATGAAGTGGCATGCAAAATTCTGAGCGGCAGACAGAAGATAGCTGCTCTTTATATTCCAGAAACATCTCAAGTCATTGGTTTGGATGTTGCTAAGCAACACGGAATTATAGATAACAATACAGTATCAGTTTTAAAAAATATAATTTTTCCTGATAGAATGCCAGATTTGGGGGATTTAGAAGCTTGTGAAAATTCCAGAAAATGGCTCTCTTTTTGTAAATTTCAACCATCTACAGTCCATGATTATAGGCAGGAAGATGACATTTTGGATGGAGAAGAGTCAGTAGTAACTCCGAGCTCAGAGCAAACTAAAAAACTATTTCTGTCTTATTTGATGATAAATAGCTATATGGATGCCAACACGGGACAGAGGCTTTTGATGTATGATGGAGACTTGAATGAAGCTGTTATTATGCTGCTGGAAGGCTGTAGTGCAGAATGTGGTGATGAGGACACAGCCATAAAAAACTGTCTTGATGTCTTCACACTCCCTGATGAATACCTGGCTAAAGCTCCAAGTAAAGAAAAGGAAGAACATACAACTTCACCATGTAGTGTTGATAAATGTCTTTGCATAGAGTCCAAACATAAAAAAATCCCTGAAGATAGAAAACATGGCATAAATGAAGAATTTAATGAAAGGGGAAGAAATGTTCCCAGACATGATTTCTTTCTACCAGAAGGTCTGACAAATATAATAGCAACTGCTGACAAAATTAACAATTCATCTATTATCTGTGTACCCAATTCCAAGTCCTTTTTAACACAGCCTGGACTTGCAAAAGTTAACATGCTGAGACAAGACTCTGGAAACATATTTGAAAAATGTGAAAATCAAAGGCAAGTTCAAGCAAATGAGCATGCAGCTGAATGTAGTCATTTGGAAAATGTTCAGAACCTTACAAGTGGTTTACTAACAAATCCTATAGCAAAATCAAAAACCAGTAGACTCTGTGATATGAATGAAACAGACAATAAAGATAATATAGGCAAGGTCTCAACTATCTTTGACTATTCCCCCAGGCTAAGTGCCTTGCTGAGTCATGATAAATTGAATTATCAGGAAAATTTTAGTGGTGTACACGTCACAGAGAGCAAGGAGAACAAATGTGAAGACTCTGAGTTACCATCTAGTAACAAAACCATGTTACTGGGCCAAAGCATAGGAGAAAAATTCCAAGACCAGTTTCTGGGAATTGCAGCTATTAATATCAGTTTTCAAGGAGAACATTCTCAACATAAACCTTTAAATACTGGTTCTGGTGATCCTCAAGTTGAATATCACTGTGATGAATATATTTTAGATACTTATGGTAAAGATGAAAAAATGCATGCTGCATCTCAGCAGAAACCTGAAGATGATCAAAATGAATCCATACTGGGAGAATACTTTTGCACCACTACTTCAGAGGGTGATATTGATAATGCCAATTTGTCTCATGTTTGTGGTACATCATTCCTTGAAGAAGCTGTCAGTGCTGGTGACTATGAAACATCACTAATGGCTGATCAGCAGAATGACACAGAAACAGATACTGATAGTGATGACGATTTTTATGATACACCCTTGTTTGAAGATGATGACCATGATTCTCTGCTTCTTGAAGGTGATGATTGTGATTGTTTGCAACCTGAAGACTATGACACACTACAAGAGGAAAACGATAGGGTTGCTTCTCCCATTGATGTCTTTTATGATGTTTCAAAAGAAGATGATAATTCTTTTGTCACCCAGCAGGAGTTTGTTAATAACTTAAGTGTGAAGGAGAAAGCACAGATGCTTCCAGATTTTCTCATAGGTTGTGAGACGGTTGAATCAGATTTTGGAGGAGGATTTCATTTAAATTTAGTTGATAATAAGGTAGAATTTGTAACTGGAGAAGAATTTAATTCTGATTCTGGTCATTTAGATTCTGTGAAAAGTTGCTGGGATTATGTATGTGATAGTAATGACCATGATGATGATGGTGATGATGATGATGATGATGATGATTACGATGGGAAATTAAGAGATGAGAATGAAAAACTCATGTGTGAAGATAAGGCTGAAAATATGGATGTCCATTTGTGTACTTCCACCATAAATGAAAAAGAAGATTGTACTGAAAATCAAAGTGTTAATAAAATGATTCCTGTGGACAGAATGCACTATGAAAGCTTTTTAGAAAACAAGCAGAGTATAAATGTTTTGCAGTCAGAATCAGCTAGTAAAAGTAGCTTAGTTACTGGATGCAACTCTTTAGAATACTCAGCTGAGGCTGTTGGAGACAGCAAAGAAAGTCTATTCAGTCATGAGATGATTCTTAAGGATATGTTGCTGCCTATCACTAAAGACACTGATTCAGAAAACACTACTGCCTCAGTAAGTGTTTTACTCAATACTAACATTACTAAAACTTCTAAATTAGATAATGACTTAATCAACATAAAGACTAGGTTGATTCAACGACTAGACTCTCCTGACTGTATGAGCAGTAGAGACCACAGTATTGAGAACAAGACATTTCAAGACTCATCTTTTAATAAAATCATTACTTCTGGGTCTGATTTAACAGGAAAATCTGCCATGGAAAGTCATTTGTCATCCATAGCTTCTATAAATAACAGAGATCATCAAGAAAATCAATGGGATCTAATTAAAAAACAAGATGACAAAAACAACACACTAAGAAAAGATGATACATCAATTCATAAAATTTGCTCAGGTAAAGAAGTGCTTCTAGATGGTCTAGTAGAAGATAAAAAATCTTCCAAACTTTTGCCTGGTAATAGTGCAAGGGACAGTCTTGATTTAATTAATAGCCAGCTTCCGTTTCCACAAGTCACAAACAAACCAGAACATAATCAAAACGAGAGCCTTATAAAAGCAACTCTAATTACTAAAAAACCACAAACTGTGGCTAGTAAAAGTCCTGTTCAGCTTGAGGATCTTGAAGGAATATTTGACTCATCAGTTAGCAAATTAACCAGTGATGACAGTGCCTCAGACTTTACATTGTCTGAAGAGGATACAAGTATTGAGAACGATTCATTCACTGTTGGATCTGAGAAAGAACTTCAGCTGTTTGCTCAACTGGAACATGGTACTAAAAACGTGTTAAATCTGACTGAAGACGTCCTAAGCTGTATCCTAACAACTTCCTCTCCCGTAAAAGAACATTTGCAATTAGAGGTTAGTAATGCAAAAGACAAGGCAGCTCTTACACAAAAGCATATACCTGCACCTATAAGTGAGATGGTTCAGAGAAACTATCTTTGTACGAAAGAAAGTGTCTCAGAAGGAGAAACAAGAATTTCTCTGTTCATGCCAGAAAGAAATGAAAATAAACTTTCAATGTTAACTCTTAGAAAAATGGAAGACCTTGAGGAAAACACCGATTTTGTGCTATCAGAATATTCTACAAATGTAATAGGGAATGATAATAACTCCAGTAAAAATGTTTATACTGACTATGCATGCTTAGAAATTAACAATAAGAAGGAAATAATGGAGCTACAAACAGAGCGAGCCTTGTCTCCAATACTACAAGAAAAGGAAGCACAGACTCCTGAACAACCTCAGGTGTTTGTTGAGGATGAAAAGGATGTCTTAAAAAGCAGATTGAAAGAAAGCCATGTAAATCTTCAAGCTGTTGAAGAACCTTCAGCATGTGCAGATACCAGCATTTTACTTCAAAAATTAATTAAAAGAATTGGCACATCACAGTTGATAAATGAATCATCAAATGTGCCCAGTGACTCTAAAATCACTGACTGTTCTGGAATTTCCCCTTTGAATAACTCTTCATTATTAAAAGTAGAGAGTGTAGGTAATTCATTCTGTATTAAAAATCTTAAGTCTGAGCTCCTTGACATACTTAGACAAAATCAGTGTAGCCAAAAAATTACAGGAGCATTTGAATTGATGAAAGAACTAACCCAGATGGAGTATGATCTAGAGAAAAGAGGCATTACATCTGATGTACTACAACTTGAAAAGATTTTCTACAAGTTGCTTTCTGATGGATGTTCAGAGAAAGTAAAACAGGTTGAAGATTTGAATAAAAAATCCTATACTTTGGAGATGGTAGATAAAATATCATGTGTCCTTGATGATCTTAAAAACAAAGAAGGAGACCCTTCTTCCCTTAATTTACAAAGCATAAAAGATGTTAGACTAGAAGACTCTCTATGTACATCAATAGTGCCAAGTGATAAGAAGATCCAGCAACTATGCAGTGATTTTCCAAACCGAATGGAATGTATTTCTGAGTCAAAAGAGATGATGTCTAGAAGTAGCTCAAAGAAACAAGTAAGTAGCATTTTATATCTAAATAGTTGCACAAAACATTTGGGAATAACCACATACATTTTATTTGCTTAAAAATCTGTATAAAGACTACTGAATTAAAAATGTCCAAATTTGTGTTTAGTTTTCCAGTGAATTACAGCAGTGTTTTCAGCACACATCAAAAATGCTTGAGTATTTGGCTTTGCTTCAAGATATGAAACCCCCCTTAGATGAAAAGGAATTTCAGGATAACAACCTAGAAGATTTGAAGAAGCAACTTAAAGAATTAGAGGTAAGAATCTGCTGACTGTGATGGGTCATAATCGGTTGATACTAATTTGGAAAAATAGGCTGTGTATTATGTTTTGAGTATTAGTTTTATTTGTATTTCTTACTAAGTAGATATGATATTTCTCCCAGGTTTTTGAATTGAGAATGTCCCCAATTGCTGTTCTTTTAAGAAAAGACATGAAGTTGGCAGAAGAGTTTTTGAAGTCTCTTCCCAGTGACTTCCCTCAAGAACACCTTAAGAAACTGAGTACAAGCCACGAAAGTTTGCAGGATGCTCTTTCTTCCCTCAGCAACTTGTCTTCAGAAAGAATGAAGCACGTCATGGCTGCCATTGACTCTGAAATGGTAGGTGTCAAAATATTTCATACTCAGAACTTGAGTTCTGAAGAATATGTGATTAAAAATTATGTCAAAAGAGAAAATACTTCATTTTCAGGCTAACTTTTTACTCTTGTAGAGTGTTAAATGATTATTTGTAGGAATTAAAAATTGGAGGTAGAAAGACATTAACATACACATATATTTTCTAGTCTAAATTAGCAATTGCCCATGAAGAATTTCTGCATAAACTTGAGTCATTCTCACTTTGGATATCAGAGAAAAACAAATCCATAAAGGATATTGAAATTATGAATGTTCTAGATACTGAACATATACAGAAAAATCTGGATTTCCTTAAAGTAAGTACCGCAATAAACAAGACAAAGTGTATTTAGAAGCCTATGGTTTATCTAACAAATGTTTAGAAAAAAAATGACTCTGGGAGTCGGGCGGTAGCGCAGCGAGTTAAGCACACGCCGTGGCGCAAAGCGCAAGGACCGGCCTAAGGATCCCGGTTCGAGCCCCTGGCTCCCCAACTGCAGGGGAGTCGCTTCACAGGCGTGAAGCAGGTCTGCAAGTGTCTGTCTTTCTCTCCCCCTCTCTGTCTTCCCCTCCTCTCTCCATTTCTCTCTGTCCTATCCAACAACGATGACAACAAGAATATCTACAACAATAAAACAACAACAAGGGCAACAAAAGGGAATAAATAAATAAATTTAAAAATATATATTAAAAAATGACTCTGCTAATGCTATAAAAGATTGATTTGTTTCTTTGTCTCTGAAATATTTGTTTCTATTTGACAGTAATAAAAGAATGATGACTTGATGATCTCTTTCTGATGCTATCTCAAATTCATACTACCACAACCATTTTGAAATATGTAATTATGTATATACTAAGCAAACAGAATATAAATATAAATATAAATATAAAGCATATAAATATACCATAGTATGCATAGTAGTATTCATTTATGATTGTATTAGTCATTTTGTCATGATTTCCCCCTCCCCCCGTTGTTCTTTTTCTTCCTCTCTCTCTCTTTCTTTTCTTCCTTTCTCCCTTTGAATTATACTCCCTTTCCTAGGAGTCAAAAAGCTGAAATTTTGTCCATTTAATTTAGTTTTACAACTTCCCAGTGTTGTTTATTTGCCACCATGATTACATGGCTATGGTAAATATTAGAAAGAAATATTTAGGGGAGCTGGGCAGTAGTGCAGCGGGTTAAGTGCACATGGTGCAAAGCGCAAGGGCTGGCTTAAGGATCCCGGTTCGAGCCCCCAGCTCCCCATCTGCAGAAGTTCACTTAGCAAGCAGTGAAGTAAGTCTGCAGGTGTCTATCTTTCTCTCTTCCTCTCTGTCTTCCCCTCCTCTCTTGATTTCTGTCTGTCCTATCCAACAACAATAACAACAGCTATGACAACAATAACAACTACAACAAGCGCAACAACAAGGGCAACAAAATGGAAAAGATAGCCTCCAGGAGCAGTGGATTCATAGTGCAGGCACTGAGCCCTAGCAATAACCCTGGAGGGAAAATATATATATATATATATATACACATATATGGAAGAAATATTTAATATTGGTATTTCTTTTCAATGTACTAAATGTACATGAGTTTGATCTGTATATTTGGTTAGAATTAACTTTTCATTGTGATGTGGCAGATGAATTGAAAATATTCTTAGAGGTTTTCTTATTAGATATCATTAATTACAATAGTATATAAAGTATTGTATCATAGAGCCCAAGTGGCAGCATATATATCACCAAGTGCAAAGACTAGGGTTTGAGCCCTGACCCCCAACTGCTGTGGGGATGCTTCATGAGTAAAACAGGTCTGCAGGTGTCTTCCTTCCTATCTTTTCCTCCTCTCTCAATTTCTCTCTGTCCTGTGTAGTACAAATTAGAGGGAAAAAGAAAGAAAGAAAGAAAGAAAGAAAGAAAGAAAGAAAGAAAGAAAGAAAGAAAGAAAGAAAGAGAGCCATATGTCATGGTGGATTTGTAGTGCTGTGCTGAACCTGGTGGCAGTAACAAAATAAAAAGTATTGTGTCTTTGACAATTATTACTGAATGATGAATAGATTTTGGCTAAGTAAATAATGAAAATTTTCAGTACAAACATGAGTACCTGATACAAGTGGCATAAAAGAAATATTGGCAATAGAAACTTTATGTTATGACCTAACTCCTTGTTGATAACTTGTACTACTTTCTTAACAGAATGTATTAAAAGATCTTGGACATACCAAAATGCAGCTGGAGACCACTGCCTTTGATGTGCAGTTCTTCGTTTCTGAATATGCACAAGATCTGTCTCCCAACCAAAACAAACAACTCCTGAGGCTCTTAAATACAACTCAGAAGTGTTTTATTGATGTGCAGGAATCAGTAACATCCAAGGTGGAACATTTAAAGACTCAACTACAGTTAGAACACAATCTTGATGATCAGAAGGTTTGCCTTTCCTTATGGAGTTGTAGTTCTTTATTTTCAGTTCTTTAGAATGAAACCTTTAATGTAGATACCTATGGATTATTGCAGGAATAATTAGTTAGCAGTTAGAGGACAGGTTATAATGCAGTGGTATTATTTTTTATAAAAATGCTATAATTAGTTGTTTTCAATTTTCCTAGCTCCATGAAATAGCTATTTTCAGGTGACAGTCTTGGAATTTTTTTAATCTAGGAATTAGGAAATATAGATATACACAGAAATATTAAGGGACAGATTAATGGAAATGTGGATAAATAAAGTTGAGTCTCTTTTTCCTCCTCTGGGAGATGGTATAATACACCAGCTCAGACTATCATCCAAGTTCATAAGCCAGCTGTACTCACTCATTGTGCAATCTAGAGCAAGTCATTTAGCCATAGTTTTCTTACTGATAAATTGGAAATAGTATAGTGCTTACTTGGTAGGAATGTGAACACTGATAAAAGAAGAGCGATTAAGAAGTCAGTATTTTATCTACTTGACCTTTAGTAAATATAATCTATGACTTTAATGAATAGTATATAGATAATAATGAAATAGAAAATGTAAGAAATTGGCATTTGGCATATTAGTCTCTTGAATTTAATGAAATACACTACTAGAGTGCTGTATCAATAGCACTATTGAGCAAAAGCAATGGGAATGAAATTACAGTGATTATGTGAATCTATCACATGCAGTATTTTCTAGTATTTCTTGAAGCACTTATGCATTTTCTCATGCATGATAACTTATGTACATATATCAAATATGCTGACAGACAATCACTACTAACTTCTGTTTGATATCCTTTTGCAGAATTAATTGTGTGTGTCGCAGGTTTCAAGAGCTTAAGAAAATGGGATGTTTCTTCCTTTCGGTCAGAAGTTCCATCTCTTACACATATGCATGGCCAGTATTCTGTTGAGCAGTTTCATGATCTCTTTTCTTGTATATAGGACCTGTTCTTATTCTCTGTGTCACTTTTGCTCAGTTTGTACCCCACTGCTATCATGTTTACAGCATACTTAGAAAAACTTATTAAGAGGAAATTTGCAAAATGTGTTCTAATGATGAATTGTTACCATAAGGTGTTTTTGATAATACATTTAACTGCTTTTGTTTTGTTCTGCTGTAGATTATGACAGAGCGCCAACAGGAATACAAAGAGAAACTCCAGGGGATATGTGACCTGCTCACCCAAACTGAAAATCGACTGATTGGTCACCAAGAAGCCTTTGTGATTGGAGATGGCACAGTTGAGTTGAAGAAGTACCAGTCTAAGCAAGAGGTAGAATTTGATTTTGCACTCCCAGGTCTATGTTGGTGTTAACGTGGATTACTATTATTGTTAAGCAGCCAGGACAATGGGAAAATAGCTGATTTTTTTACTTTTTCCGAAACAAGGTGTACCTAGGTATCCTCAGTCTTGAATTTCAAATTTTACACTAAGAATTATTTTAATTAATATTAAAATATTAATTAATATTTCAAATATTAATTAATATAAGTTAATATTAAATTAATATAAATTAAATATTAATATTTCAACTTCCATCCTACCAGATAATATTTGTGAATGTGTTTAGGTGAGCTATTGAGTAGAGGAAATGTAAAGAAGGTTTAATAATGCAGATATCTTGTGTGATGTACTGAGATTTGGATCCATTTAAGCCTAGTTCACGCACTTGCAAATATGATGAAATAGCTCATCAGTTACAATTCATTTCTTACCTCCTTTCTAGTTGCATCAGATATTGTATAAACCAATGCAAATTAACATATTGAGTATGCCAATTTAATCCACATATTTTGGATTCTCTATCTCCACTCCTCAGAATTATCACTCTGAAAGTATTAAAGGATAATAATTAGTATGATTATTTTTTCTTTTACTTAAAGGAATTACAAAAAGACATGCAAGGAAGTGCACAAGCTTTGGCAGAAATAGTGAAAAACACAGAGAACTTCTTAAAAGAGAATGGTGAAAAGCTTTCACGAGAAGATAAGGTTTTGATTGAACAGAAACTTAATGAAGCTAAGATTAAGTGTGAACAGCTTAACTTAAAAGCAGAACAGTCCAAAAAGGAATTGGATAAAGTTGTGAAGACAGTAATCAAAGAAGAAACTGAAAAGGTGCATGTTCACATGTGTGATTTATTATTCCTTTTGTTGAAAATTTCTAGGATAGTCTGCTTGATTAGCAACAGGGATTGGGATTCTGTATTTCTAGGTATAATTGACCAAATGCTAGAAGTTTGAAGACTTCATTTTGCTTAACTTTTAAAGAACACTTAAATGTCAGTGTGGGGGCCAGCAGTGGCATATTCAGTGGAGCCCACACATTACCCTGTGCAAGGGCCCAGTTTAAGTTCCTGTCCTCACCTGCAGGGAGCCTTGAAGCAGTGCTACAGGTGTCTCTTTTTGTCCTTTCTTCTTTTCAGTCTCCCCCATCCTCTCAATATCTGTCTGTCTCTATTTAAAAAAAAGACCGCTGGGAGAAATGGATTTTTTGTGCAGGCACCAAACCCCAGAGATAATCCTAGTGGCAATAATAATTATAATTATAACTAATAATATTAAATACAATATATAGTTACATGTTATCATAGATTATTAAAAATAGATATAATTGTGAGGGAGCTAGGAGATGGGCAAACTTTATCATGTACAAGGACTTCCTGTTCCCAGGTTCAGGCATCTGGCAACTATAGGGAAACCACTGCCCTGGGGAAGTTATTAGCAGTGGGATATTGTTGTGATCTCTTTATGTCTTACTTTCTGCCTCTTTTTCCCTCTCCAATCTCACCATTTAATAAAAAGAGAGAGTCTACCAGGGGCAATAGAATCATGTAGTAACTGAGCTCTTGTAGTGATTAACTAGAGTGGCAAACATTAAAAATAAACTTTGATTTTTTTAGAAATTATAATAAATTATTTTATTATATATTGTGAGATTGGCTACCTATGAAATGTGTGAGGATTCATCAATTATAGTTAAAGTTTTTTATTTTAAATAAAAAACTTCAAAAGTAACTGTTAAGTTACTAAGGTTTAATTTCATAATTCTAATGTCATTTTTCCATGTATACCAGTTTTTATTTCCCCACTCTAATTTTATGTGTTCTAAATATTTACTCTTGGGATATCTAAAAACTAATGTCTTAGCCTGTACTCAGAGTATCTTTGTGAACTTTCTCTGGCTAGGCTGCAGCTGTGAAGCAGCTGGAAGAGAGCAAAACCAAAATAGAAGATCTTATGGACTGGTTGTCAAATGTTGACAGAGACTCAGAAAGTGTAGGGATAAAAGAGAAACCGACAATTGAGCAGAATGGAACTCATTTCCAAGAAGGTGATGGCAAGTCGACAATTGGAGAAGATGATGAAGTTAATGGTAACCTGGTGGAAACAGATGCTGATGGACAAGCTGGTACCTCTGAGGAGAATCTGAATCAGCAATACCAGAAAATTAAGGTGTGTTTTTTTAAACGTAACAATATTTTTGTTTTGTTTTTAGTAACAACTTGACAATATATATTTTTTAATTTATTTTTTATTTAAGAAAGGATAAATTAACAAAACCATAGGGTAGGAGGGGTACAACTCCACACAATTCCCACCACCCAATCTCCATATCCCATCCCCTCCCCTGATAGCTTTCCCATTCTCTATCCCTCTGGGAGCATGGACCCAGGGTCGCTGTGGGTTGCAGAAGGTAGAAGGTCTGGCTTCTGTAATTGCTTCCCCGCTGAACATGGGCGTTGACTGGTTGGTCCATACTCCCAGTCTGCTTCTCTCTTTCCTTAGTAGGGTGGGGCTCTGGGGAAGCAGAGCTCCAGGGCACATTGGTGGGGTCTTCAGTCCAGGGAAGCCTGGCCGGCATCCTGATGGCATCTGGATCCTGGTGGCTGAAAAGAGAGTTAACACACAAAGCCAAACAAATTGTTGAGCAATCATGGACCCAAAGCTTGGAATAGTGGAGAGGAAGTGTTGGGGAGGGGGGTACTCACTGCAAACTCTAGTGTACTTCTGCTTTCAGGTATATATTTTGCACTAGTTTATGGATACGTGTGAACATATGCTCTCTCTCACAGAACCTGGTGTACATCTAGGTTTTGGGACTTTGTTAGAAAGTGAACCACCTGGGATGGAATTAGAGAATACTGTGAGAGGAAAGGTCTCACCTGAGTAATGAAGCTGAAGGGTTGTCATTCCACACGTGAAGTCTCTGGACACAGTCTGAGCTAAAGCATATTGAGGTGGCAATCGTTGCGTTGGATAATATATTTTTTCAAATCTGAAAGGCCACCGAGAGTGGAGTCCTTTTGTAGATTCATCATTACACTGGAGGCAGTGGGTGGTGATGATGAAATAAATAATAAGTAACTTAATCCTAACGATTAGTAAGAATTTCTAAGAGATTTTTGAGGAGAATAATGCTGAGTTGGGTATGAATGATTGAGTGTGGGGTTTGGGACCAGTTACAAAGGGTTGTCAATGTAGTCACATTGAAAAGGTAAAATCTTAAAAAAAAAAAAAAAAAGGTAAGATCTTTGCAAAGACTTAAAGAAGGTAGAATGTTACCAACTGATTTAAGAAAAGGATTCACTAAAACAGGAAAAGAACTTGAGCAAATGGTTCTGAAATGTCTAATGAGGTAGGGAGGGGCAGTAGAGATAAGAGGGGGGAGATTGGGAGAGGTTGATCGTAAATGAGAAGGCTCTGAGGTAATAAATCAGGTTGTTTGGCACCATGGAGATGATTATAAGAAACATGGAAAATGGTTAAAAGATTATTGTTCTTTTTTCCATATGTGTATGGCATACTGGGAAAGAAGTTTCTTCTGACAATAGAAAAAGGGATCTCCTATGTCCAGTGGAGAAGCAATTACAGAAGCCAGACCCCCCACCTTTTGCACCCCATAATAATCCTGTGTCCACATTCCCAGAGGGATAAAGAATAGGGAACTTTCTAGTGAAAGGGCTGAGATGTGGAACTCTGATGGTGGGAATTGTATGAAGTTATACCCCTCTTATATACAACCATGTCAATTATTATTAAATTAATAGAAAAAAATACCAAAAGAAACAAAAAAGAAAAATGCTTGAAATATGACTTGATCCATAGTTCTGAACACCTATAATCTGAGCAGCATGACTGCTGGAAGTTCTGACTATACTTTCTTCCCTCAGAGTGAATTTATTATGCCAGACTATTTGCTTATTTGTTTGTTTACTTATTTTATTGCCACCAACGTTATCCTTGGATTCATCATACAAACAAAATCCATGTTCACTTTTATAGTATGTGTTTCCATAGCTTCACTGGGCCTCTCTGAATAAATATTATTCTTGCTTAGTTATTGTGATAGTATTTGTATAGTTTTAAAATTACAAATTACAGGGCTCAGTGGTAGTGCAGAGGGTTAACTGCACATGGCGCAAAGCGCAAGGGCCATAGTCAGGATCCTGGTTGGATTCCTCAGCTCCCCACCTGCAGAAGGGTTGCTTCACAAATGGTGAAGCAGATCTGCAGGTTTCTATCTTTTTCTCCTCCTCTTTGTCTTCTCCTCCTCTCTCGATTTCTCTCTGTCCTATCCAACAACAACAACAGCTATGACAACAATAAAAATAACGACTACAACAAGGGCAACAAAATGTGAAAAATAACCTCCAGGAGCAGTGGATTCATAGTGCAGGCCCCAGCAGTAACTCTGGAAACAAACAAACAAAAAAAAATACAATTTTTTTTTGCTTTTAAAATTATAGTTTATTTTTTTCTACTTAAATGTCTTTTCAAAATTTACCTCAATGGTGAGTTAAAGTACTATGGGGTCTGTGAGGAAGCATTGAGTAAAATGAGATTGCTGATACTTGTTTTACACCAGAAGAGAAATTCATCACATTTATTTCAAACTTTTCAAAAACATTGCTTGTGTACATAGTGAAAATACTCTCTGCAAGATACTGGAAGTTTCCATAACCATAGTGTTAAGTGCTCAAAATACAACTTTTACTATTCTGAAATTTGCCAATAAATGGATAGTTCTATGCTTCTTGTAAATATTGTTGAGAAGCAAGCTGTAAGCCTTGTATGTGTCCTTTTAGTTCTCTAAACTTCAGTATAACCCCACTACCTCTTTAATGGTAGTTGATGTGTTTTTATGTAGGCCCAACATGAGAAGATCATCTCTCAACACCAAGCTGTTCTCATGACTACTCAGTCAGCACAAGCATTGATTGAGAAACAGGGCCACTATCTTACTCCAGAGGAAAAAGAGAAACTGCAAAAGAACATGAAAGAACTGAAAGCTCATTATGAAACTGCACTGGCCAAATCAGAGAAGAAAATGAAGTTAACACATTCTCTGCAGGAGGAATTAGAAAAGTTTGACATTGATTACAGTGAGTTTGAACACTGGTTACAACAGTCAGAACAAGAACTTGAAAATCTGGAGGCTGGTGTAGATGACTTCAATGGTTTATTGACCAAATTGAAAAGGCAGAAGAGTTTCTCAGAAGATGTGATTTCACACAAAGGTGATTTGAGGTATATCACCATTTCTGGAAACAGAGTATTAGAAGCAGCCAAATCTTGCAGCAAGAGAGATGGGGTTGGCAAGGCTGATCAGGATAATATTGACACTTCTGCAACCCACAGAGAAGTTCAGAGCAAATTGGAACATGCTTCTGATCGATTCAGATCTCTCTATTCTAAGGTAACTTTTAAATATATATATATTTAGGTGGTTATATATGTGGTTATATTTTTCATTCTATTTTGTTTTGGAATTACAAAAAATAAACCTAAAAAAAAGCAGCGAAAGAAATGAACTTTTCTTACTTACCGGTCTTTCCTCATCTGTTTTTATTAAGACATGCTTAGAGATTAGGAATGCAATTTATTTAGCTAGATTTGACTGTGATTTTTCAGAAATTCCTAACTCTGAAACTCTCACTGAAACATCACTAGGTGGTGTTTATATTTATAAAGACTAGAAGAAGAAGAAGAAGAAAAAAAAAAGGCTTGCTGATTATAACCTTTCAAACTAATTTCATTTCAAATAATTCAGGAGGAATACTGTAAGTTTTTGTTCTACATATACATTTTTATCAGGAGGGTATGTTGATTCTAAATAGATTGTAAAAAAAAATTGTGCTCTTGGGTTCCTGGATGTTGGAAAGCAGCATTTCATTCACATCTCAAGGTTTAGGAATAAACTTCATCGCATCATTAGTAGTGAGAGAAAAGAGGTTGAGTATCTCCCACATAGGCACCTTGAAGTTCTGGTAAAATGTCTCCCATGTATGTGTTTCCTAGTCTTCTGATTCTATCTGCTTCCTGAATCTCCAGTCTTTCTAATGTCTTGTGTGGACTCACTATCTCTCTCTATATTGGGTATGTGTGCTATGTAAATTATAAACATTTTATGGGTTATACATAAATTTAAGCACAAACACCTTAAAGGAATAATTAAACTTATTATCTTCAATTCTAGTGATTATATCAGATTCTGCGTTTACTCTGCAAATTCTGACCTTACCCCAAGGATGTAGACATAATTCAGGGATATCAGATAAAAAAGGTTTCAGGTTAGCTGGTTGCCCACTATCTGTGCTTGCCCTGATATGGCCAAAACATTCCCCCTGGAGGCTGCAGACAGAACTACAGAGAAAGCAAAGAATGTCTGATCTATCTGGTAAAATACATAAGAACTGTTAGTAATAAAGAAAAATAGTTCAGTAAAGAAATAACAGGCATGGGGCTGGGTTGAGCACACATGTTAAAATGTGCCAGGACCTGGGTTCAGGCCCCCCATCCCCAACTGCAGAGGGAAAAGCTTTATGAGTGGTGAAGCAGTGCTGCTGGTCTCTCTCTTTCTCTCTCTCTCTAGCTATCTGTCTGTCTATCTGTATATCTATCTCTATCTGCCACTATCTCTGTCTCTCATCCCCCCCTTTCTCTCAATTTCTGGCTGTTTCTATCCAATAAATAAATAAACTAATAATTAAAAGAAATAACAGGCATTATAATTAGGGGTTCTTCAATAATGGATGACACAAAATTTTAACTTCTCTTATCCTTATGAGAAAGTAAAAAGGGTTTTTTTTTAAAATGAAAACATTTTCTTGTATGCAGAACAATACAAGGTAAACAGAATGGTCAAGTTTCACAAGTGATTTAAAGAACATTATTGGCTCTTGGTCTTTGTTTTATTCTAAGCTAGATTATTTACTTCCTGTGCTGTGATTTCGCACAAAGGAGATTTGAGGTATATCATTTCTGGAAACGTATAAATTTCATGCAACATTTATAAATGATTTATTAAGTACTCTGAAAACCTTTTCAGCAAACACATATCTGTATTACATGATGTATAAAAGCCACTGGGAATGTCTTTTAGTAAATTAGCATCCTCTGATGGTTGATACCTAAACTTTTCCTTTTGAGTTAAGATTCAGGCATTATAAACATGTTTTTGAATTGGTATAAATGTAAAACTACCTACTAGTCTTCTCAGTCATGTTTTGAAGTGCTAGAGAATATTTCTTCATATAAAGAAGAAGATCCTGGATAGTGCTCTGCTTTGCCAAGTATGCAGCCCAGATTCATGTGCAGCACCTACTGCATTAAGGAAGCTTCAGTGCTATGGTTTCAGTCCTTGTCTTCCTGCTTCTTTGCCTTCTTTGTCTCTCTTCAAAAAAAGAAAATGAAAATTTTACCTCTATAGTTTTCACTGACTTTAGTCAAACTCTTGAAGTCTTGTGTTTTCTATATTTCATAATTCATAGATCGTAAGGTTAGTTAACATATATAAAAACAGCAAAGTTTAACACACCACCTCTTCTCTCTTTTCATCTTTTTTTAGTGCAGTGTCCTTGGGAATAATCTTAAAGACCTAGTGGATAAATATCAACACTATGAAGATGCTTCATGTGGACTTCTTTCTGGACTCCAGTCTTGTGAGACCACAGCAAGCAAACACATATCTGAACCCATTGCTGTGGATCCTAAAAATCTGCAAAGGCAATTAGAAGAGACAAAGGTAAAATATGAAGGGAAAAAGTAATGACACAGGAGGCGGCTGTTTTTCTTTATTTTGTCTATTGCTGTTACTCCAGCATTTAGATTAGAATAGTAACTGATGAAAAGTATCTACTCAATATATGTTCATCAGTGAACAAGTAGAAGGGAAGAAGGGGCATACTGTAACATTCAAGGACTGGATAAAGATAGGAGTTCCTGTGCAGCATCCCCATGGTTCATTGAGATACAAACTAATTGTTACCTAGCAAACCTCTCAGAATGTCTACCTGCTTTTCCAAAAATACAGGTCTCTTGTGAGAACTGCCTGATTGTGGATTTCTCAGTTAAACCTCAATGAAAGAGAAAGCTTCTAGTCTAGATCATGAATTCAAAGCATATTTATAATCTTCATGTAGGAGAGATAATCTTTGAATATTTTACTTTTAATGATATCACTGATAATTTTTAACCTGAAGGTTATATTTCATAAACATTTTCTTGTGATTCTTTTACCAGGTTGGCAACTATAGATTATAAATAGAAGGTAAATACCTCATTGCCAATTAAACAACTGCCTTTCAGTTATATCTTTTTTTTATTGAGGGGTACTGCTTACAGCACAATATGAGCACAATTTCATTCTGCACCAGGAACCCATAGTTCTCTTCCATCCCTCCCTACACCTGCTTCCCCCAAATCCTTTGCTTTGATGCAATACACCATTCCCATTCTATTATTAAATTTTGTGTTTTCCCTCCCTGTCCTTATTTATCAAGTCCCACTTATATGTGAGATAATTTGGTATTTGCCCTTCTCCTTTTGTTTTATCTCACTTAACATGATGTCCTCTAGTTCTATCCAAGATGACTCAAAGGCAACAACCTCATTATTTTTAAGAATTTAGTAATAATCGTGTGTGTGTGTGTGTGTGTGTGTGTGTATGACAGGTTTGACGGGTTTTCTTTTTGTTGTTGTTGTTGTTTTGATTTGTTTTGTTTTGCTTTGAGCCACTCATCTGTGGTTGAACATCTCTCTGCTTTGCTTCCAGGTTTTGGCGGTTAGAAATTGTGATGCTATGCTATGAATGTCGATATACATAGATCTCTTCTGATTGATGTTTTCCTCTATGTATTTGATAGTGTCTGGTCTAATGTCCATGTCTTTGATCCACTTGGATTTTGATTTTTGTGCCTGCCCATATGTGGTGGCTTAATTTCATTCAGTTACATGTTTTGATCCAGTTTTCCCAACACCACTTGTTGAAGAGATTCTCTTTCCTCTATTTAATGATTTGAAGCCCCTTGTCAAAAATTAGTTCTCCAAAGATTTGTCTCAATTATTTGCACAGACAGAAATCACTACTGTGATTTTACCAAGAAAAACAAGTACTCCACTAAGTAAGAATAGCTCTAGGCATTACCTGAGACTATCAAGTTATTTTTCCCTGGATAAAAGCTAAGTCATTCATCTAAGATGAATTATGACAGGTTAAGGCAGAGAGAAAGGAAATGGAAGATTGGGATAAGAGGGAGAAGAGAAGTGGGCAATTGGATAGAGATGATGGAGTGTACTGCTTCTTTCCTGAACTTGCCATTATAAGCATCAAGGAAATTTCCAGGACCAGGTCAGCTTCTCCATATTGATACAACCTTGTAGGGTGTTCATTCTTTCATTTCAATGCATATTTTTAAATTTTTTTTAAAATTTATTTTCCCTTTTGTTGCCCTTGTTGTTTTTCATCATTGTTGTAGTTGTTGTTGTTATTGATGTTGTCATTGCTAGATAGGACAGAGAGAAATTGAGAGAGGGGGAGAGAAAGACAAACACCTGCATACCTGCTTCACCACTTGTGAAGCGACTCCCCTGCAGGTGGGGAGCGGGGGGGCTCAAACTAGGATCCTTTTGTGGGTCCTTGCACTTTGCGCCACGTGCGCTTAACCCTCTTCGCTACAGCCCGACTCCCAATGCGTGTTTTTAGTCCTGCTTTTTTTTTATATTCTCTTATTTCCCGACGAACACGAGCAAAGTTGTCTTAGTTGAGTTTTCATTCACTGCTTGCTTACTAGTCCAAAGACTGTATATGTGGTAGGGAATCAGAAAAAGCTATGATATAAAGATCTTTGATAGAAAATGTGAATAATTTAAAGTAATTATTAAGATTGATTTTATTTATTTATTTATTTATTTCTGACACTAGAGTTATTGCTGGGGCTCGGTGCCAGCACTACAAATCCACTACTCCTGGTGGCTGTGTGTGTGTGTGTGTGTGTGTGTGTGTGTGTGTGTTTAATTAGGACAGAGAGAAATTGAGAGAGGACGGGGAGATAGAGAAAAGGGGAGAAAAATAAGATAGATACCTGTAGACTGCTGGTAAAGCAGACTCCTTGAAAGTACGGAGTGGAGTGGGAGGGAGGGATGATTCAAGCTTGGGTCCTTGCACTCGGTAATAATGTGCACTTAACCTGGTGTGCCACCCATCCATCACCCAAGATTATCTATGTTAAATTTATTCAGGGTTGTTCACTCAGCCCTATAAAGTAGATATTTTTAGTATAGGAAAGTATATAAAAGGGAAACACAAAATTTTAAACTAAATATCTGTATTGGAAAACTGATTAAATCTTATATGTAAAAGTATTTTATGTACCTAGAGAAAAAAAAGAAACCCACAGAAGAAACCCACAGTTTTTTTTTTAAATATGCGACAGAAGACTTCTCTACTACTAACTCAACCAAAAATCTGTAAAAGCTACTGAAAGTTTTTAAGGAGTAAAATAGATAAAAATTTGTGGCAGAGAGTGGGGGCAGTTAGGATGCTTTTCTCACTTGAGAGATTATCCTACAACGATCTAGAAACACAATTAAAACAAAATTAAGCAGATGTAAATTTTCTGGTCTAAATGATGAATTTGCATGTGGAAGGGTGGATTGATAGAAGGAACTCGAGACTCAGAACTTGGGTGTGGAGATACAACCTAGAAGGAAGTACAGGTGTAGAAGATAAGATGTTAAGATCAGATTTAACTTTTTGCATTTTTGGTGACTAGTAACTATAACCAGATGGGAACATTCCAGAAACAGTTGGAAAACAGGGACCAGAGCCAAGGATGAATTCATCAACAGTTGGACATGTGGGAATGTGAATTTGAGTTCCTATTCAGAAACTTGAAGGGGAGCACTAATACTTAAAATGAAATTACAGTCCATCAGTGATTCTGTTTGTCCAGGCATTTCATTTCGATAAAGGTATTCCAAATGCAGGGCCGAACTTCTGGAAGACTCAACTGTAGTTCCTGTTTAACTCTTTTCTCTTCATACTGGTCATTGAGCTGCATCTACTTACTCAGAGAAGTAGTCGGGGAACTAGTCAGTAAATACAAAGTTCGCTATCTTTTCTAAAGTAGAATACACTGTTAGTCTTTTCAACTGTCACTTCCTTTGCTTTATTGAGTTATCATTAGTTTGAATCATTGTATATGTTCCAGAATTTCTTTTTTATACCTCTTCAAAAGTAAATTGTCACACCACAGACACCACCAAAGTGCTAACAACCCACCATCAAAGTGCTGACATCTTTTCACTCAGTCCATTTTACGTTCTTTATTCTTTGTGCTCCTTCCATTTTTCCCCTTTGGAAAGTTCAGTCTGAGTCCAGGTATCAGTTTGAAGCTGATTTTGTCTCTTCCTCCATTCCTTCCTTCCTTCCTTCCTTCCTTCCTTCCTTCCTTCCTTCCTTCCTTCCTTCCTTCCTTCCTTCCTTCCTTTTTTTCTTTCTATCCCACACATGAATGGGATCATCCTATATTTCTGTTTCTCTTGCTAACTTACTTTGCTTAGTATAATGCCCTTCAATTCCATGTCTGTCTCTTATTATCTTCTTTTCCTGGAAGTGTATCTTATTTAAAAACCAGGTATCTATTTCCACCCTTTCTTCTGAGTTATTGACTTGGAACACTGGTGCTCTGGTCTGTTACTTCAGGCTATCTTTCCTTTGACTATATGTTTCTTGGAGACATAAGATGGATGGATTTTTCTTTTTAATCCATCTAGCCACTCTATGCCTTTTTTATTTGACCATTCACATTTAGGGTTATTATTGATATTATTGATGTGGTTTATTTTTGTTGTGTATTTATGTTTTTTGTGGTATTTAAAAGGTATTGTACAAAGTCTAAAACTGAGAATTATGGAGGAACTCAGGCTAAGAATAGAGGGTTTGTGGACCAGGAATCAGGCCAAAATATTATGAAGCAATACTTGAGAGTATATTTCAGGACTGAATTTATATAATTCTAACTTACTATGCTTTTGCAAATGCTAATTTATAACTGGCCTTATTTTAAGAACTCTGTAATAAGCTTATAGCTATAAATAAGTTATTCTGTTCAATGTAACTGAGTCAATATAATCATATTTTTTCCTCATTGAAAATCTGATACTTAGTTCACAGAGTTTAATTGATACATTCAACTCCATAGGCTCTGCAAGGACAGATATCATGCCAGCAGGTTGCTGTAGAAAAGCTGAAAAAAACAGCTGAAGTGCTTTTAGATGCCAGGGGATCTTTACTTCCAGCCAAAAACGATATTCAGAAAACACTGGGTAAGTGTTCATTCTCTTGTTCACTATCTCCTGTGAAAATTCCAAATTAAGGTAGTCTAATTAATTTGGAAAAAAAATTAACTGGTGTATATTATTTTACCGGTAATTTTCTCTGTGAAATGGTGCTTTTAAGTCTAGGAGATGGCATGTCTTCTTTGATAGAAATGTTAGAATCTGTGAGGGAGAACTATCAAGTTTGAAAATAGTATTACTTTAATTCTATATTTAATAAATGTAACACAAACTCCATCTAGTACTTATTTCCAGAAGTAGATTTTAAGATTCTCTAATTGATAAGTTTGAGCAGAACTAGACTGTCATATGTAGCAGAAGTAAATAAATACATAAATGAATAAAGTTCTCTGAGGGATGTCTTCATCAGAACTGGGGACCTGGTTTTATGAGGTTAAGAATCAAACTGTAAAACAATGTTCACACTGCTCAGTTTTTTAAAAAAATTTTGACTAGTCTTTCTGGGTTCCAGTTAACCCAATTCTTTAATGTTACTAGATTTTGTATCCAGTTATAAAAGGGAAGCTTTATTTTTGTAACCACACATTTTTGATCATTTATAACATTAATTTTCAGTTCTGCATGTATAATTATACTATAAATATATGTTTATATTATATTTTTCAAGTATCAATATATGATGGAAATACAAATGAAGTTCTAACATTTTTTTTTTTTTTATTGGAGACCACTGCTATAAGGATTGGTGTTTAGGGATTTGGAGGAAAAACATGTAATGTTAAATGCATTTCTGTTGTTTGAAGAGACATTTTGGCATTTTTCCATTTAAAAAGCTTTATCAGGTAGAGAGATGATGGTGTTAAGATTCACATTTGAACTTACAGCATGCCTGCAAAACAAATCCTGTTGGCAAGCTCCCCCCACCTTTTTTTTTCCTTCTATATTTGATAGGATAGAGAGAAATTACGAGGAGGAAGTGATAGAAAAGGAGAAAGAAAGGGGCCAGGTGTTGGCACGCCTGATTAAGCGCTCACGTTACACTGTGCAAAGACCTGAGTTCAAGCCCCTGGTCCCCACCTGCAGGGGGGAAACTTCATAAGTGGTGAAGCAGGGCTGCAAGTGTCTCTCTGTCTCTCTTCCTTTCTATTGCCCTATCCTCTCAATTTCTGGCTGTCTCTGTTCAATAAATAAATAAATAAATATAGTGAAAATTTAAAAGAAAAGGAGAAAGATAAAACACCTGCAGTACTCATGGAGCTTCCTTCTGCAGATGGGGAGCAGGGGCTTGAACCCTGGTTCTTGCTTATGGTTATTTGTGTGCTGAAGTAGGTGTACCACTGTCTAGACCTCTGAGTGTTTCTTTAAATTATCTGAACTCAGCCTCTCAATTCAGTGAAATTTTGGCAAACTAATTTCTCATTATACAATATTAGAACTATAAAAAAAAAAGCCACTTCGTATTATGGATAGTATTTCATAGGCCAACACAAGAATGTAAGATACTTCATTTTTAAAATTTTAATAGTTTATTTATTTATTCATGGGCAGGTGGGTAGAGAAAGAAACAGAACATCACTTTGGCACATGCAGGGCCAGGGCTTAAACTCAGTACCTCATTCTTTTTTTTTTTTAATATTTATTTTATTTATTTATTCTCTTTTGTTGCCCTTGTTGTTTTATTGTTGTAGTTATTATTGTTGTTGTTGTTGTTGGATAGGACAGAGAGAAATGGAGAGAGGAGAGGAAGACAGAGAGGAGGAGAGAAAGATAGACACCTGCAGACCTGCTTCACCACCTGTGAAGCGACTCCCCTGCAGGTGGGGAGCCGGGGTTCGAACCGGGATCCTTATGCCGGTCCTTGTGCTTTGCACCACCTGCGCTTAACCCGCTGCGCTACAGCCCGACTCCCTCAGTACCTCGTTCTTGCAACTCCCTTTCTACTACCACTTGAGCCACTAGATATTTCATTTTTATAATTATTTCTTAAGCTAGATATTTTTTCTACTGGACATGCTACAATATGTTAAAATAAAACTATAAGAATTCATTACAGTACTTTCTATTCTTGGAAATAAGTAACAAAATAGTACTAATGATGGATTGCTTTCCATAGATAAGTATTTTAAAAACATAGTACAGGGAGTGGGTGGTAGCACAGTAGGTTAAGCGCACATGGCGTAAAGCGCAAGGACCATTATAAGGATCCTGGTTCTAGCCCCCTGCTCCCCACCTGCAGGGGAATCACTTCACAAGTGGTGAAGCAGGTCTGCAGGTGTCTATCCTTCTCTCCCCCTCTCTGTCTTTTCCTCCTGTCTCCATTTCTCTCTGTCCTATCCAACAACAACGACATCAATAATAACTACAACAATAAAACAAGGGCAACAAAAGAGAATAAATAATAAAAATAAATAAATTTTTAAAAAACTATAATACATGGGGGTCAGGCGGTAGCACAGCGGGTTAATCTCATGTGGTGCAGAGTGCAAGGATGGCTAAGGATCCTGGTTTGAGCCCCCGGCTCCCCACCTGCAGGGGAGTCGCTTCACAGGCGGTGAAGCAGGTCTGCAGGTGTCTATCGTTCTCTCCCTCTCTCTGTCTTCCCCTCCTCTCTCCATTTCTCTCTGTCCTATCCAACAACGAACAACATCAACAACAACAATAATAATGACCACAACAAGGCTACAAGGGCAACAATAGGGGGAAAAAAAAACCATAGTACATTAGATTATTTGTTAGTGTAGTATGTAATGTAGCATGTCAAAATTTTAAATGTAGAATTTTACATTCAAGTAAAAATTAGACAAGGGAAGTTATTTTTGTTGTTTGATTATTTTAGTATCTGAAGTCTTTAGAATTTAAGGTGGTTAATCTCATATGAGAGATAAGTTAATTTGTAACTATTATTTGTCCTTCTTTTCTTGCTATTAATCTTTTCAAATAAATTCTACTTGTGTATATTTTGAAAGTACAATTTCAGCCTTCTTTAAGTAGATCCACTGCAGTTTATTTTCTCAGTGCATTTGTATTTACCAAATTCTGTGGATTAGAGTATTTTGTTTAGGATATAAACAAAATTTGTGTTAGGGAATTTTATCTTTAAAGATTAATTATTTTTGTTGTTTACCCTTCTGTGATGACTTTTTTCCAGATAAAAGGACAGAGATAGACAGATAGGTAAAAGAAAGATACCAAAGACTGAATCTTTCTCCAGTGCAGTGGGGGCAGATTTGAATTCTTTTTTTAAAATTTATTTATTGGGTGATTAATGGTTTACAGTCAACAGTGAAATACAATAGTTTGTACATGCATAACAAATCCACATGACAATACAACCCCCATTAGGTCCTCCTGACTGCCATCATGTTCCAGGACCTCCCCCACATCCCAATCTTTTACTTTGGTGCAATACAACAACTCCTGTCCAAGTTCTACTTAGTGACCTTCTGACCTTGTTTTTCTTTTTTTTTTTAATTTTTTATTTAAAAAAGGATTAATGAACAAAAACATAAGGTAGAAGGGGTATAACTCCACACAATTCCCACCACCCAATCTCCATAACCCACCCCCTCCCATGATAGCTTTCCCATTCTCTAGCCCTCTGGGAGCATGGACCCAGGGTCATTGAGGGTTGCAGAAGGTAGAAGGTCTGGCTTCTGTAATTGCTTCCCCGCTGAACATGGGCGTTGACTGGTCGGTCCATACTCCCAGTCTGCCTCTCTCTTTCCCTAGTAAGGTGTGTCTCTGGGGAAACAGAGCTCCAGGACACATTGGTGAGGTCTTCAATCCAGGGAAGCCTGGCCAGCATCCTGGTGGCATCTGGAACCTGGTGATTGAAAAGAGAGTTAACATACGAAGCCAAACAAATTATTGAGCAATCATGGATCCCAAGCTTGGAATAGTGGAGAGGAAGTGTTAGGGAGGTACTCACTGCAAACTCTAATGTACTTCTGCTTTCAGGTATATATTTTGCAGTAGTTTATGGATACGTGTGAACATATGCTCTCTCTCACAGAAACTGGTGTATATCTAGGTTATGGGACTTTGTTAGAAAGTGAACTACCTGAGATGAAATTAGAGTGTACTATAAAAGGAAAGGTCTCACCCGAGTAATGAAGCCGAAGGGTTGTCATTCCACATGTGAAGTCTCTGGACACAGTCTGAGGTGAAGCATGTTGAGGTGGCAATCATTGCGTTGGTTAGGTTGTGATCGGCGGATGCAATATTATTTGGTTTGGATTGAGAGACGCATACGGGAAAGTGGGCCCTGTCCAAGGGTTCCAGGCCCTGTCCAAGGGTTCCAAGGGTTCCAGGAAGTAGGGGCTCTATAGTGGAGATGTGAGGTATATATCTTGTATATAGCACAGCTGTATACAAGATACTGGATACTGTACAGCAAACCATAACAAAAGGACTTTTCAAAGTTAACCCAATTACCAAATAATGTGATGATAACATTAACTATCGATTGTCTTTTTGAACCCTAAGACAGCAGGAACCTCACATCTCCACTATAGAGCCCCGACCTTGTTTTTCAACTTCTATGAGTGAGATCATCCCACATGCAGCGTTGAATTCTTTATCATGCTTATTTACCAAATGAGTTATTTTACTTGCCTAAGGTTAATTTTTGATAAAACTTTTAAAAATAAATTTATAAGGGGAAAACAGTAGTATATAGGATAGTTGCATATATCTTTTTTAAATAATATTTATTCCCTTTTGTTACTCTTGTTGTTTTATTGTTGTAGTTATTATTGTTATTGTTATTAATGTCGTTGTTGGATAGGACAGAGAGAAATGGAGAGAGGATGGGAAGACAGAGAGGGGGAGAGAAAGACAGATGCCTGCAGATCTGCTTCAGCACTCGTGAAGCGACTCCCCTGCAGGTGGGGAGCCGGGGACTCGAACCAGGATCTTTAGGCCAGTCCTTGCTCTTTGCACCACCTGCACTTAACCCGCTGCACTACCACCCAACTCCCGGATAAATTTTTTATAACTGTATTATTCTCTGAGAATACAGTGTATGACAGTTGCCCTCCCCCACCCAGAAGTTGTAAATATGGCTAATTTTAAATATCAAATTGAGAGCCAGTATTAAAAGGACAATTTTCATCTATCTGGTATAATTAAAATGTTTATGTATAAAATTCTCTTTTCAAATTACTATTTGATTTTTATTGATTTTATTTTCTCTTATTTAAGATTCTTTGATTATCTTGATTACCAGTATGTACTTATCATTTAATTTTTTTTTCCAATCTTTGTGTGACTTTTTTGAGATTCATCTTAAGATGTTTTTGGAAGGCAAGTGTGCTCACTACTATACCATGTATGCTGTACAATTTTTGACAACAGAGCGAAGAGAAGTTTTTGGGTTTTTTTATTAAAAGGAAACATTGACAAAACCATAGGATAAGAAGGGTACAACTCCACACAATTCCCACCATGAGAGCTCCTTATCCCATCCCCACCCCTGATAGCTTCCCTATTCTTTATCCCTCTGGGAGTATGGACCAAGGGTCATTATGAGGTGCAGAAGGTGGAAGATCTGACTTCTGTAATTGCTTCCTCACAGAACATGGGTGTTGGCAGGTCGATCCATACTCCCAGCCTGTCTCTCTCTTTCCTTGGTGGGGTGGGACTCTGGGGAAGCTGGGCTCCAAGACACATTGGTGGGGTTGTTTGTCCAGGGAAATCTGGTTGGCATCATGGTAGCATCTGGAACCTGGTGGCTGAAAAGACAATTCCACTACTAGACATACACCCCAAAGGTATAATAACACTGATTCGAAGGGATATATGCATCCCAATATTTATAGTGGCTTTATTCACAATAGCAAAAACCTTGAAACAACAAAAATGCCGCTTAACAGATGATGGAATAAAAGAATTATGGGGCATATACTCAACAGACTGTTAAGCAGCAATATAAAGGGATGATGGTGTATCCTTTGGGATAAAGTGGATGGAGTGGAGAAGTAAGTGCAGCTAGTAAGTAGGTGAAGGACAACCACAGAATGGTTTCACTTACATGTGGAATATACAAATGTGAAGGAAAAAAAGAAGCAAAACATAAATCTGTTTTCAAGACTATGGCATGACTATAGTGGCTACTATAGTGTGTGGGGACACACTGACATTTGGTGGTGGGAGTGGTAAAAAATTAAAAAATTAATAAAAAAAAAGAAAATAGCTGCAAAAAGTGTTGCTGCCATGTAAAAGCAAGGCACTATTATTGTAACATTTAAAGTTTGGAAAAAATTATGTGTAATATGCCTTGTACTTGTCCAGGAACAGGGATTTGACTTTGAGTTAACAATTTCTTGAATTATGAGTTTATGTTAAAAATCATCTTCCCATTGCTAGCATTCAGAGAAGTGAGTAACAGTGTTATCAAAATTGCAGCACATTCACTGAGTTCCTAGTGGTTTTTAGCTCAAGATATACAGAAATTGTGGTGGACATTTTGCATCAACTAATTTCAATAAAATATATTGAAATTTTGACTACTGGAAATATATATATATATATTTTTTACTACTAGAGCTAAGTTCCTGCACTGTGAATCACTCCTCTTGGCAGTAATTTCATTTGTTTGCTTGCTTATTTACTTGTTTATTTGATTGAGATAGAAATTGAGTAAGGTGGAAGATAGAGTGGGAAAGAGAAAGACTGACACCTACAGCACTGCTCCACAACTCCTGATGCTTTCCTCCTGGGGGGCAAGGGTTGGGCCAGGAGTTCAAATCCAAGTCCTTGTGTATGGTAGCATAGGTGCTCTACTGGGTATGCCACAGCCCAGTCCCATACCTATATTTATTTTATTTTATTTTTATTTTAATGAGAGAGAGAGAGAGAGAGAGAGACAGAGGCATAGAGAAAGGCACAGAAAGAAAGACCAGAACACAGATCAGCTCTGGCTTATGGTGGTGCTGAAGATTGAACCAGGGACATTGGAGCCTCAGGCATGAGAGTCTTTTTGCATAATCATTATGCTATCTCCCAAGTCACCTAAGGTTTTTTCAAGGTAGGGACCAAATGAAGTCAGAATGTTAGAGTAAACTGTGTATAATCAGAGCCTACTAGAAGCTCCAGGAACTCTCAAGCAGTGATACTGGCTTCTGACATAGGATGGTGGGACCCTAAGCTAACATTAAACAAAATCTAAAGCTGAAACAACCCAACAAAATTTTTAGAAAAGATACGGAAGAAAGGGGGCCCTCACCTAATCTTGATGAATGTGTCAGTTGGTACAACCATCATAGGTAAGTGTATGAGGATTAAGAAAAATCAAATCAAAGTAAGAAACTGACTATGGAAAAAAAAAAGAGAGAACTATGTGGTTAACATTTACTGATCTTTTTGGACTAGATGACATTGTGGGGAGATATGATGATTTGTCCAAGTCTATTAATGAACGAAATGAAAAACTCCAGATAACCTTGACTCGCTCACTGAGTGTGCAGGATGGCCTGGATGAAATGCTGGAGTGGATGGGAAGTGTAGAAAATTCCCTGAAAGAACAAGGTCAAGTGCCCTTAAACTCTGTTGCTCTTCAGGATATCATTAGTAAAAACATGGTAAGCGGCATTTAAAATAAATTATTTATTATAGGAGATAGATGATGGTGGGTGGGTGGATGGATGGATGGATGGATGGATGGACACTAGAGCACTACTCAGCTCTGGCATACATGATAATCAGGGACTAGACATACAACCTTTAGGACCTCAGGTATGTAAATTATGTACTCTAACAGTCTGAGCTATCTCTCTGACAGTGCAAATAACACATTAAAATGCAAAAACAAAACTTTCAAAAGAGAAGACATTTAATAGTTTTAAGGATGGATAAATTTGAGATGAATTTAAGTATTTAGGATATTATTTCCTGAGTTTAGCTGTAGAAAGTATTGCTTGTAAGAAGACAAATCTGGAAACTGATTTTCTTCTGCAATGGAGTTACAGAAAGAGCTTTTTTATACATTTTTTCATTGTAGGAGACTTATATAGACATTGAATCCTAGCTTGTTAATCATTGCTACAGCCAGCTGCATATGAGCTAATCAGATCAATCTTGTTGTCTAGTCTTTTGAAAATTAGGACCATGAATAATCCCTAGGCTTCATTAGTTTCTAGGGATTGCTGAATAACAGTCACATCTGCTTTGTTCACACAAATAGTCAGCTGTTCTCCACTCTTCCTTGAAGAGATTTAGTATGGGAATCCTCAAGGGACAGATCAAACCTGTCAGTCAATTCTAAACCTTAACTTTTCCTTAGCCACAGGTTGTTGCTGTTTATAAGGAATATTAATTTTTAAACACTGACATTATTGGTAAGCATCATCATAAAAGGTGATATTTGGTTCATTTCAGATGTTGGAACAGGATATTGCAGGTCGTCAGAGCAGTATAAATGCCATGAATGAAAAAGTTAAGAAATTTATGGAAACAACAGACCCATCGACAGCATCCTCACTGCAAGCCAAAATGAAGGACTTGTCTGCTCGGTTTTCAGAAGCAAGTCATAAACACAAAGAAAAACTTGGCAAAATGGAGCAACTAAAAACCAAAGTAGAACTATTTGAGAATCTTTCAGAAAAGCTTCAAACATTTTTAGAAACAAAAACTCAAAATCTAACTGAGGCAGATGTGCCCGGAAAAGCTGTTACTGAATTATCTCAGTATATGCAGGTATATTTCTCATAGTATTCACTGGGCTGATTAAGAATGTTAACATATTAGGAGTCAGGCGGTAGTGCAGTGGGTTAAGCACAGGTGGTGCAAAGCACAAATGCTGGCATAAGGATCTAGGTTTGAGCCCTCAGCTCCCCACCTGCAAGGGGAGTCGTTTCACGAGTGGTGAAGCAGGTCTGCAGGTATCTGTCTTTCTCTCCCCCTCTCTGTCTTCCCCTCCTCTCTCCATTTCTCTCTGTCCTATCCAACAACAACAACATCAACAACAATAATAAAACAGGGGCAACAAAAGGGAATAAATAAAAATTAAAAAGAATGTTAGCGTATCAAATAAGCTCATATATTTTATTGGCAGAAAAATAGTTATTGATCATTATTTTTACTGCTTACTGATAGTTAAGATTCATGCTTTCTTCCCTTAAAAATCTCAGAGCCTGTCTCCTTAAAGCCATTGCTGGTTGAATAGAAATGAATACCGTTTCTCATGTGCACCCTTTATACATATTCATGATGTAACTATCTTATGTGCCAGAACTCTCAGATCATATAGAATACATTTAAAGTGAAAATTTACTGTATTCTGAACTTTGGTGGTAGGAATGGTGTGAAATTCTACCACTATAACCTTATAATACATCACTGAATTACTCATAAAAATAGAAAAAAAATTACTGTGTTCTTTTTTTCCACACAGTTTATTTATATTTAGGCTGAAGACCATAGGCAGGGTTAATTCCTCTTTGAAATTCTGAATGGAACCATCCTAGTTCTATATGGTTCTCTCAGTAGGATACTGTTTGAAGATCTAGCAGTATCTTCCTCAGTTCAAATAGTTAATTGTTTTTGTAGGAATCAACTTCTGAATTCTTGGAACACAAGAAAGTTCTTGAAGTTTTACAGAATCTCTTGAAAGAAATATCTAGTCATGGCTTGCCAGGGGATAAAGCTCTTGTTTTTGAAAAAACAAATAATTTGTCAAAGAAGTTCAAGGAAATGGAGGACACTATTAAAGAAAAGTAAGTTCTTTTTTCTTTTTTTATTGCCATCAAACTTGTCAGCTGGCTTTATTAATCAATCCACTGTTCCTGGTGATCATCCTCCCCATTTTCTATTTTATTTGATAGGATAGAAAGAAGCATGCTCCTGCAGGTGGGGAAAAGGGGCATGAACTTGGTCCTTGCACATGGTAATGTGTGCTTAATCAGGCATACCACTGACTGGCCTCCAGAGAAATAATTTTTGCAGTCCAGGAGATGGGGAGCATCCCAAGTTCAGTCCCCAGCATTGCAAATGCCAGAGTGATTCTCTGGTAATCCTATTCTTCCCTCCCTCTATTATAATAAACAAATAAATGCATTTTTAGAAAATAAAAATAGAATTTGTGCTACTTGATACTAACTAAAATGAATTATATTTTATCTATGTAGATTATAACATGATTTTATATTGATACTTTTTTCCCATTATAGTGTTATTGGGGAAATTCAGTACTTATATGAAAATGGGAAATGCTTTGTAAGTGATGATGGTAGTGTATTATTAAAAGTGTTCTAAATTGGGGCCAGGTGGTGGCGCATCTGATTGAGCACTCATGTTACAATATGCAAGGACCCAGGTTTGAGCCCCGGTCCCCACCTGCAGGGGGAAAGCTTTGCAAGTGGCAAAGTAGTGCTGCAGGTGTCTCTCTGTCTTTCTCTCTCTTTCTCGCTCTCTCTTTATCTATCTCTATCTATCTCCCCCTCCCCTTTCAATTTCTGGCTGTCTCTATCCAATAAATAAAGATAGTTTAAAAAACTTAACAAAGTATTTTAAATTCACTGTAGTCTCTAGAAAATTATCACATTTTTATTTTCAAGGGCAGAAATAATCTTAAAATTCTGGTTATGGTTCATTGCTTACTGGACATAATTCAGAAGCTATGAGCATACAGTTTTCATGACAATTTTCATTAAATTTTTAATTTTTAAAAATAGTTGTATTCATTTATTTTGAATAGAGAGAGAAGTCGAGAGCGATTGGAGAAAACAGAGAGAGAGAGAAGGAGAAGAGAAGGACCTGCAGCAAGGTTTCAACTTGTGAAGCTTCTCTCCTGCAGTTCGGGGTGAGAACTGGGGTCTTGAACCAGGTCCTTGCACACTATAATGTGTGCACTCAACCAAGTGTGTGCCACTGCCTGGCCCCCAAATATTCTTACATCTTGTGAGTGCTGTCTGTACTCTCACAGAGCTGTATTTTCCATTTGTCATATATGTGATTTCACACTGCACAGGAAACATATTCTTGACTTTCCTAGATATTTTCTAGATTGTTTCTTTTTAAAAACAGCCCCAATTATAAAACCATTTAGTCATCAGTAATTAGTATGATTGCAGTGGATTCTGGTATGCCAATATTCCACATATTTGCATATGTCCATGTGCCAACATGTCATCCATATACTATCCTCACAGTTGGACATGTGCTGCCCATCTACTTACCTTCCTGGTGCTGACTGTACAAAACGATTCAGTCTACAGTGGAACTTTCTGAGTAACTATAAGAGAAACATTCATGAATTCTTCATATGGTCGCACGTGGTATTAGGAGACTTAAATTCGTACTCCAAAGCACTCAGTTTTTCCCATCTTGTCAAGTGATTGTGGAATAGTATAGAAGCCACTAGGTGGCATCACACTTTTCTCATGTTGGTGATTTATAAATATTCCTTTCTGGTTCTGTGCCTGCTGGCATCAGCACTATATAAAGTAGATAGATCAAAGCTCACTGAATCTAAATACTGTTTAAATTGTTTATGTAACCTTTAGAGTTTATGTAGCATTACTGAGTTCCATAACATATGGGCTACAGATTTCTTAACTGCTCACTATCTCTATCTTGTCCTTGTCGGAAGAACGGATAATAACTTAGCTGATTTCACTTTCTATCTGTGAAACCTGTATTCCTCTGTCAGAGGAGTAGAGTTTATGGTATGGGAGACAGATTTTTTTTTCTATTTACTCTAAATTTGGAATGATAATTTATTAGAAATTAGTCATTTGGGGCTTCTCTTTTCTGTGGCTTAAATTCCCCAATTATTTTTGTTATGTAGAAAAGAAGCTGTATCATCTTGTCAAGAGCAAATGGAGGCCTTCCAAGTGCTTGTAAAATCACTGAAGTCATGGATAGAAGAAACAACAGAAAAGGTTCCCATTATGCAGCCCTCTTTTGGTACAAAGGATTTAGAAAAATCTTTGGAAGAAACTAAGGTGAATTGTTGTATCTAATACTAATTTTTCATTTGCTTGTGTTAAGTAATCTAAGGGTGAAGACTAATGTGATGGAACTGGGCAGTGATGTACCCAGTAGAGCTCACATGTTGCATGTGAAAGGACCCAGGCTCAAGCCCCTAGCTCTTACCTGCAGGGTGGATACTTCATGAATGGTGGAGTAATGCTGCAAGTGCCTCTGTTTCTTTCTACCTCTGTATTTCTCTGTGCCAGAAAAAAAGGAAAAGAGAGAGAGATAAAACAAAAAAGATACTTGAAACAGTGGAGTTGTAGTGCAGGCACCAAGCTCCAGTGATGACCCTATGTAATTCTTTTTTTTTAATTTTTTAAAATATTTATCCCCTTTTGTTGTCCTTGTTTTATTGTTGTAGTTATTATTGATGTCATTGTTATAGGATAGGATAGAGAGAAATGGAGAGAGGAAGGGAAGACAGAGAGGAGGAGAGAAAGATAGACACTTGCAGACCTGTTTCACCACCTGTGAAGCGACTCCCCCGCAGGTGGGGACCCTGGGGCTTGAACCAGGATCCTTATTCTGGTCCTTGTGCTTTGTGCCACGTGCGCTTAACCCGCTTCGCTACCGCCCAACTCCCTCAGTGATGACTCTATAACAAAACAACATAAAAAAGGGGGAGACTAAAGTGTTTCATTTATTACATCAAGTTAGATTCTCGTGTACTTACAGTATAGTTTGTTGATATTTAAAAATCTAGATATGGGGTTAATTAATCCTTTCAAGGAAAGATATAAACTTTCAGATAATTTTCTTTGTAAAACAGAAAGCTAGGCTCTGGGTGGTGATACCTGATTGAGTTCAAGCCTCCAAGCCCCATCTTCAGGGAAAATGCTTCATGAGCAATGAAGCAGTGCTGCAGCTGTTTTTCTATCTCTGTCTTCTCTCTCAATACCCTTCATCAAAAATAAATTAACAAATAAAGAGTGGTAAACTTCTGACTGTTTTAGTGTCTAAGTTGGCTTTCCCATCAAATAATTATGTAGTTTCAGTTAATTTTATCCTTTTTCTCAAACTGTTAAAAATCTGTTTCTTCAACCCAGCTTTCTCCCTCCAATTTGGATATAACACTATAATCAGTACTTGAAGACAAAAATTACTTGATGCTTTAGCGCAAACAGTATACAAATATCTTGTCATTTGACATAGATAATAAAGCCTACCAATGTTGATCACTTTTCTACACCATATTTATGGAGATTCATGTTTTTAAATTTTTGTTGAGGGCTAGTGAAATGACTCACTTGTGTAATGTAGTTTTTCAGTGTGCACAATTCAGATTTGAGCCTGGCCTACACCACATCAAAGGAGGCTTTGGTTCTATGCTATTTCTCTTTCTTTGTCCCTCCTTCTCTCTTTCTCTGTTTCTACCTTTAAAAGAAAATCTCATTTGAAATTTTGATGTTTTTAAAATTTTCCATTAATTGGAGTCTGACTTCTCCTTTACTATGCTAATTGTTCCTAGTATATTTTATCCCATAACTTTACTGTAACCTAGTATTTTTCTAGACTTATCATTGACAGTTACTTTCAGAACCCATGGCTGCTAGAAAAGACTTGACTCCCACTGTGGATTACAGGATGAACAATATCCCATTTCTCACAGGTAGCAGTACGAACAGTCACCTTGACTATTGGAACAAATAGGGATGGTGCTTCTTTAAATCTTTTTTTAAAATTATATTTATCTACCTATTGGACAGAGACAGTCAGAAATTGAGAGGGAAGGGGGTGATAGAGAGGAAGAGAGACAGAGAGACACCTGCAGCCCTGCAAAGCTTTCCCCCTGCAGGTGGGGACCAGAGGCTGGAACCTTGTGCATGGTAACATGCACTTACCAGGTGCAACACCACCAGGCCCAACCTCTAGGGATGGTGAATTTTTATTATACTCACTCCCCCACAAATCAGGAGCTATAATTATCACTGTTTTGAAATGTGTTTAAGAAATTGATTTATATTGTCTACCTGAAAATATCATAATGACTGAAGAAGAATGTGTTCTTTTATCTCCAGAAAGTACAAGAAATGTGGAGTTTAAAAACACCAGAAATTCAGAAAGTAAACAATAGTGGAATCTCACTATGTAACCTAATAAGTGCTGTGACTACCCCTGCAAAGGCAATAGTAGCTGTTAAATCAGGTATGTGCTTTATTTATATTCATAAACATATATATATATTGGACCCAGCTGTGTAAACTATGTTTACATGTTGTTTTTTAAAAGTAATGCATAATATGACATCAGAAATACAAAGGGAAATTAGTAAGAAAAATGATACTGACAAATGTATTAAAAGTCACCCTAGAAAAATATCTGGTAGTAATCAAATTTCAAAAACCTTTTATATTTTTATTAAAGAATACAGTTAAAATATAGACAGGTTAATGTGTAATAACAAGGAACATTATATTGAGAAAAGATAAAAATCAGATTTCAGGTTTTAAAAAATGATTTTTTTTATGGTTGCCAGGAGCTGTGGATTGGTAGTACTGGAACCAAGTTCCAAGATAATACTGGTGACAATTTAATTAATTAATTTTATTTTTTCAAGAGGCCAAATCCAAGAAAGTAACAAAAATAAATTTTGTCTTAACTAATATTAGTTGTTGAAATTTTATTTGAAATATTTGATAAAGTGAATCTGTTTCAGCAAAAACATGAGAAAGAAGCGGTTGTTTTTGAACAGTGGGCCTCCATTATTTTATACCCATCTCTTCATTCTACATATTTTATAGGTACACTATACCTCTGTACCTGAAAGTAAAAAAAAAATGCTGATGCATGTTACCTAACATATTTAAATCACAGTTTGGGTTGTGTTTTAGCCAATTCTCAGGAAAAGGGAGATTCTAAAATCAATTTTGTCCTGAGTATACTGTTAACTTTATAATATATTTCTACTGCTTGATTATCATGTTTAAAAATTTCGTGATAGAGGAGCTCTCATATCCTTATTTTGAGAGTTTCTGAGTATCCTCTGTGGTTTATCTGTTCTGCTCATCCCCTCAGCTGTCCCTCTGTGAGACCCGATGTTCCATCTGGACCTCTCTCAGCCAACTATTTATTCCACTCTATTAATCCCATTTTGGGGAGTACTCATATTATATATGGTGTAATGAACTTTCCTTTCTCTCCTAATCAGACTTCTTGAAATGGCAAACTTTTTTTTAAAAGGGAAAGGAATTCTATTGCTTTTTGTTTTAGATCTTTGTGTTTATTTTACATTTGCAATAAGTAAAATGTACTTTTACTACTTATTATCACTACCAAGAATGGCCAGGCTTTATCTTGAACATATATAGGATATTTTCACTTCCATATGCAATAGCATTGTACATGATTTCTTAAAAGAATAAAACTTAGGTTAAGATTCAGTAAAAGTTTTTTGTTTGCTTTTAAACTCACAGGCATGTGATTGGTTTAGGGGTAATGTCTGTGTTTTCTATAGGTAGTCAATTCAAACTAGCATAAAAACATCATTTTTTAAGCATTCTGATATTGCAGAGTGTACCAATGGTAGATGATCATATAATTAAAGATAAGTAATTACTTACTACTGAGTGGATTTTATTTGCTTGGTAATAGATTAACTATCTTCAGTCCCTACAATGGTGTTACACGTTAGGTGTTATTATCCCTATCACTTTGGTGGGGTGATGACTCATTTTTCTAGCTGCATGGCTAGTCAGCTGGCTTTCAGTTCAGGTGAATTATGCACCATAGACTAGGCACTCTCCATTTCTGTGCTCATCTTCTATGTGGATTTGGTGTGCATTTAACTAGTCATAAGTTTTCCTTTTCTTCTTTTAACTATTTTTCATGGCATTTTATATCATCCTGCTTCTGTTAAACCCTTCATAATACTGTGTTAGCTGCACTAGAAATTTTTCAGTTTTTTCAGATAGAGGCAGAAGGAAAGAGACCACAGCAATGAAGCTTCCTCCAAAGTGGGTGATAGCTGGGCTCAAACTGGGGCAAGGGCGGGGGCAGGCCTAACAAAGCAAGTACCCTATCCAGGTGAGCTGTTTTGCTGACTCGTCCCAGTTTTCAATTTTTTGTATAAGACAGGTGTTCTTTTGTTGGTTGGTAGCCGTTTATGTCTCATGCCACACAGCAAGCAATTTCTGACTTTCAGGGTCCTTATCACTAAAATCACTTGAAAATAAAGCAACTCTATCAGAAAATTTTCTTATAGAGTAATATTTTTAATTTTACATGATTATTAGCAATTCGGTAATGGTTTATAAGATTATAGGTTCACAGGGATATAACCACCAGAGTTGAAACAAAGCAAGGAATGAAGCCTTAGTGAACTGTAGTATTTCATAGCATATTTCTAGTTTCAGTGGGAGGGACGCTGGGAAAAGAGATCTAGAGATGTGGGGCCCAGTACCCTTTGGTGAAGGGTTGTTGTAATAGTTCACATCTTCCCCAAAACTTGTATTCTTTTAGTCATTAAAAATCTGAGATAAACACTAAAATAGAGAAGAGAAGATCTCAATTTGGGGCCTTTATTTGATTTTGGAATTAATTCAATAGTTTTTTCACATAGTAATATCATTTTAAGCTATTTATTGCTTGTGTGGTTTAATGTTATCTGTTATTAATATATATAAATGCTGTGGGAATCTGTGATTTTTTTCAGTACTAATATTTCTTACAGGTGGAATAGCATTAAATAGTGAAGGAACAGCCACAGAAACGCAGGACATTTTGGCAAATAAAGGTAATTATGACTTATATGCTTAATATTTGAAGTAACTTAACTTTTAAAAAGTGTGAGATCATTTTAGAGGTAAACAGTAATTACATTATAATTTTGAACTTGAGTGGAAATAAATTAGTTAAAATAATTACCATGCGCTTCATAAGTACCACATTCACATAACATTTTATGTAAAATTTTCCCCTCCTAAATTAGTGAAATCCAACAGTAAGTAAAATCAGCATGGCACATGGTTGTATTTCTTTCATTTTTGGATAACTTTAAAGTTTTTATCATGTGCTATGACAGTATTTGATCTAATATCTTAACTTTGATGCCTAAAGAATTATTAACTAACAATTTAGTTAGGGGCTTTTTGTCCCTTGCTGCCATGGCTTTGTTGGGACTTTGTACTTGCAAGATTTCACCACTCCCCATGGACTATATTTTTCTTTGTTAGTTTTCAAATAGTGGGTGAAGGGCAGGTAGGGAGAGATAGAAGACAGAGAAATATCACAGCATTGCTTCCTTACTCCTGAAGCTACCCCCTTAAAGTGCTGCTACCATGTAGTGGCCAGGGGCTCAAGCCCAGTGCCTTGATCATGGCAGAGTGTGTGCTTTGCTGGGCGATCCACCTGCTTGTCCCTGGTTTTGGTTTTTCATTTCATTTAAATTAGCCATTTTATTTTTCTTATGTTATTCAGCATTCCTAAATGTGTCATTATGACCTGAGCTGTACTTTTTTTATAGTTCTTTTTTATTTTTATTTATAAAAAGGAAACACCGACAAAAAACATAGGATAAGAAGGGTACAACTCCACACAATTCCTGCAACCAGAACTCTGTATCCCATCCCCTCCCCTGATAGCATTCTTATTCTTTATCCCTCTGGGAGTATGGACCCAGGGTCTTTATGGGGTGCAGAAAGTGGAAGTTCTGGCTTCTGTAATTGCTTCCTCACAGAACATGGGTGTTGGCAGGTCGATCCATACTCCCAGCCTGCCCCTCTCTCTCTTCCTAGTGGGGTGGGGCTCTGGGGAAGTGGGGCTCCATGGCACATTGTTGGAATCCTCTGCCCAAGGAAGTCCAGTTGACAGTCATGGTAGCATCTGGAACCTGGTGGCTGAAAAAAGAATCAGCGTATAAAGCCAAACAAACTGTTGACTAATCATGAGCCTAAAGGCTGGAATGGTTCAGATGATGAGTTGTGGGGCCTCCGTTTTGTAAATAGTAGGCCTATTTTAGTTATATTCCAAAGGGCCCATGACTATACTAGTTTCTTTTCTTCCCTTTTTTTTTTCCCCAGACCTACATATAGACCAGGTCCCATGAGATAGGGCACATGATATGCACTTTTTTCCCCTATAAATTCTATAACTTTATTATCTAAACCAAGATTTTATTTCTAGAGCTATTCCTGCAACAGTCTGAAAAATATGTCAATCTATATTTATTTACTCTCAGAGTTAATATCCATCAAAAAGGACATGGCTGAGATAAGCCATGGTTATGAAGATCTTGGCCTCTTACTTAAGGACAGAATAGCTGAAATGAAAACCAAACTCTCCAAACTGCAGAAGGCTCAGGAAGAATCAACTGCAATGATGCAGTGGTTACAAGAAATGAACAAAACTGCAACAAAATGGCACCAGGCACCTACACCTACAGATACTGAAGCTGTGAAGACTCAAGTTGAACAGAATAAGGTATATTATGCTGATACTTTTATTGAAGATATGACAGATTAGCATTTAGAACTGAGTCAGGAGCCCACTTCTGATTTTATAAACTGCATATTATTTGCTAGTTTTATGTAGTTTACCTAACTGTGGAGAAATTCTGTCTTGTAGAGTCACTCATACCTCCCCCTAGACCCCACTCCTTTTTTTTTTAAACACAGTGTTTCTTTTTATAGTTGCCAAGGTTCAGAAAATGTTTTTACATTGTAATAATGGCAAAAGTGACATATACTACTTATATAAATAATAAAATATATACTATAAGTTACATTTTGTCTCTAATATTATCTCCAAAAGGGCTTACTCATTAATAGATTGTCAGACCTGTCAGTCATTATCACCAGCTATCTTATTACTGAGAATCTTACTAACCTCATGTACCTTTTCTCTAAAGGTAATAGTTTGAGAATTAATATACAGTCCTTCTTAGGTAATGGAAACAAGAGTTACTATCACCTAGCTATAGGTTTTTTCCTTGGAATTTCTTCACCAGGTAATTGAAGATTAATTGCAAAAGAAGAAGCAGGAAGGAAAATAACTAGCTGCTGAATTTAGTGTCCCACCCACTTCAGCATTCAGCAGTATACTTTTTCCTTTTTTATTATACTAACAGGGGGAAATGCTTTATCATAGCTGTGGTTTTTGTCTTTTGATGTTAAGTACTGTAATGTAATTCTCTTTTTATCTTGTTAGTCATTTGAGGCAGAACTGAAGCAAAATGTAAACAAAGTACAAGAGTTGAAAGACAAATTAACAGAACTGTTGGAGGAGAACCCAGATACTGCTGAGGCCCCCAAATGGAAACAGATGTTGACAGAAATAGGTATGTTGCATTACAGTTTACAACAGTTCATGCACAGAAGCTCAACCTTTTTAAACCCATAATCTTTGTCAGAAAAGTTATCTGCAACTGATTTTGTTTATAGGGTATACTCTCTTATTTCAGAATCTATTGGTATATCAAAAATTGTCATTTTAAACTGTATTGTGTCAATGTTTTATATAATTTGTCTTTTTCTTGCTTAAGACATTAAATTTATTTTTATAATGTAGGTTCTAGTTAGTAAAATTCTGTGTAAAGCCCCAATATTTTTGTTATTTATTTTTTCACTATAATTTGGTACTTTCAATTTTAATATATTTTAAATATTCATTCCTACTTATTTTCCTAGAAGAGATTAGCTGTCTTCTTCTTCTTCAGGAAGTTCCTTCCATTTGGAGCTCCTTCAGTCCCATACTTTATACTTTTCTTCTCTTCCCCAACCATACTTCGACACAGTAGTTTTGCTTTTTTATCTTAGCTATCTCATCTCCATCCTATCATTATATAAATGATTTCTCATTTGGAACAAAATTTTCTTTATCACCTCTTCCCATTAATTCCAATAGAATTTTAGGGACCAGGGGATGACCCATCTGGTTAAATGCACACATTACAGTGCAAAAGGACCTAGGTTCAAGCCCCTGGTCTCCACCTGCAAGGGGAATGCTTCATGAGTAGGGCTTTAGGCATCTCTCTGCCTCTCTCCTTCTCTATCTCCCCATTCCCCCTCTCAATTTCTCTCTGTCTCTATATAATAATAAATAAGTAAAACTATTTTTTAAAATTAGAATTTTTACTACTTTCTATATTGCTTGTAGATATTATTGAGTGAATGTGTTTACAAATCACAAAACAGGGTGAGGGAGATAAGATAATATAATATAATATATAATAATATAATGGCAAACAGACTCTCACGACTGAGGCTCTAAGGTCCCAGATTCAATCCCCCACACCACCATAAACAAGAGTTGAGCAGTGCTCTTGATAAATATATATATATATATATATATATATATATATATATATATATATATATATATATCACAAAGCATTACCTGGTTCATAGAAACCGTACAGCTCACACAAATGGTATCTAACACATAATAAATGCATTTAACATGAGTATAGTTAGAACTTTTTTTTACTGTTTGCATTATTCCGATATATTTAGCTAAATAATGTTCTTTTAGAGACAGATGTGCTAGGAAATTTTTAAAAATCTATGCATTTATTTATTTATTTATTTTTGCCTCCAGGGTTATCGCTGGGGCTTGGCAACTGTCCTACGAACCCACTGCTCCCATTTCATTGCCCTTGTTGTTACTGTTGCCATTGCTGTTGTTGGTGGTGGATAGGACAGAAAGAAATCAAGAGGGGAGGGAAAGGCAGAGAGGGGGAGAGAAAGATAGACACCTGTAGACCTGCTTCACCTCTTATGAAGTGACCCCCTTGCAGGTGGGGAGCCAGGGGCTCGAACCAAGACCCTTACACTGGTCCTTGCACTTCGTGCCATATGTACTTAACCTGCTGCACTACCTCCCAGCCCCCTGGGGGTTTTGTTCTTTTTTTTTATTTATTTAAGAAAGGATAAATTAACAAAACCATAGGGTAGGAGGGGTACAACTCCACACAATTCCCACCACCCAATCTCCATAACCCACCACCTCCCATGACAGCTTTCCCATTCTCTATCCCTCAGAGAGCATGGACTCAGGGTCATTGTGGGTTGCAGAAGGTAGAAGGTCTGGCTTCTGCAATTGCTTCCCCGCTGAACATGGGCGTTGACTGGTCGGTCCATACTCCCAGTCTGCCTCTTTCTTTCCCTAGTAGGGTGGGTCTCTGGGGAAGCGGAGCTCCAGGGCACATTGGTGGGGTCTTCAGTCTAGGGAAGCCTGGCGGGCATCCTGATGACATCTGGAACCTGGTGACTGAAAAGAGAGTTAACATACAAAGCCAAACAAATTGTTGAGCAATCATGGACCCAAAGCTTGGAATAGTGGAGAGGAAGTGTTAGAGGGGTACTCACTGCAAACTCTAGTGTACTTCTGCTTTCAGGCGTATATTTTGCAGTAGTTTATGGATACGTGTGAACATATGCTGTCTCTCACAGAAGCTGGTGTATATCTAGATTTTGGGACTTTGTTAGAAAGTGAACCACCTGGGATGGAATTAGAGTATACTATGAAAGGAAAGGTCTCACCCGAGTAATGAAGCTGAAGGGTTGTCATTCCACACATGAAGTCTCTGGACACAGTCTGAAGTGAAGCATGTTGAGGTGGCAATCGTTTCGTTGATTAGGTTGCGATCGGCAGATGCAATATTATTTGATATGGATTGGGAGAGGCATGCGGGAAAGTGGGCCCTATCCTAAGATTCCAGGACTGGGGGTAGTAGAGGCTTTGTAGTGGAGATGTGAGGTTCCTGCTGTCTTAGGGTTCCAAAAGACAATGGATAGTTAATGTTATCATCACATTATTTGATAATTGGGTTAACTTTGAAAAGTCCTTTTGTTAGGGTTTGCTGTACAGTACCCAGTATCTTGTATATAGCTGTGCTATTGGTTGCTTCTGATCTACTTGGTCTAGGCTTTTGAGAGAGTCTGCATATTCTTAAAAGATGTTTGGGTGTCAGGTGTGAAGCATTTGATAGACCACACACATTACCATGCACATGGAGCTTGATCCTCATGATTACCATGCACAAGCCCTTGATCCTCACCTGATCCTCATCTTCCCTCTCAATTTTTATCTTTATCAAAAAAGAAAAGAAGGAAAGAAGGAAGGAGGGAGGGAGGAAGGAAGAAAAAAAAGGTGGAAGAAAAAAAAGGTGGATTCATTGTACAGGAACTGATTTTCAGCAGTAATATTGATGGAAATTAATGGAAATTAACCAACTGAAATGAATAAACTATAAAAAAATAAAATACATAAAAACAGGTACATTGGGACCAGGTGGTGGCACACCTGGTTGAGCACACATATTACAGTGCTCAAGGACTCAGGTTCAAGCCCCTGGTCCCCACCTGCAGAGGGAAAGCTTTGCAAGTGGTGAAGCAGGGCTGCAGGTGTCTCTCTTTCTCTCCCTCTCGATTTCTGGCTGTCTCCATTCAATAAATAAATATAATAATAAAAAGGTGCATTACTATTGATTTGAATCTAGTTCAGTAACTCTCACCAGGATATCCAAATTACCTGGGAAAATATTGTGAAGACATTTTAGATAAAGGTAGGAATGATGAACATGCATTTTTAAAAAGTGTCCTGTTTTTCCTGATTTTGATATATCTTTTTCCCAGTTTATTGTTTTAAGTGCATAGAATTGTTGACAGGTTGTGTCTAAAACATTTCTTGTTAGAATGATAGCACAAGATTATACTTCACAGATTGGACATTTTTAGAATCAACCTTTTAGCTTCCAGGCAGTATTGTACATGGTAGAATGTACAGTTTACCATGTGCAAGGACTTGGATTCAAGCCCTTGGTCCTCACCTGCAGAGGGGAAGACTAATGAGTGGTCATGAGGTGCTGCGAGGTTCTCTCTCTGTCCCCCATCTCCTTCCCCCTCTCTATCAATTTATCTCTGTCTATAAGAAAAAGAAATAAAATACTGGATAATTTAAATTGTAATCAACCTTTGAATGTACTATGCCAGGTAAGAAAATTCTGTCAAATCAATTATGACACCCACCATTGAATGCTATTGAGTGAAGTAAAGCACTCAATTGCTGAACTACATGTTATAGTCAGTAGAGCATGCCATCTTCAGGATAAGAAGAGCAAGGGGAGGGTCTTCTTAACAGAGAGTAAAATCCAGTGGAATTGTGATTGAAGGGCAGAGGTGAGGAGGGACAGGCTATCGGGTATGGAACCTCTGTGAAAGAGAATAGTGTTTTAAAAAGTAATCATGTTTATTTTAGTAGGCCAACGATAGGTGACTAGACTATAGAACTAGAAAAAATGAGGGATCTCAGGAACTTGTTTGTTTAAGGAACATTCCATTTTGTACACTATCATCTACAATTAGTTTCAAATGGATTTGTCTTGTATTTTAATTGATACTCAACTATAAGAACATAAAAGCTGCATTATTAAATGTCAATAACTCTTGGAGCTTAGACTCCTAGCCTATGTTAAAAGATTTATACATGTGATAATAATTAAGTATCACACATGGTTTAAGTCATGCATGTTCTACAGGCTTCATGTGTTGCGTTCAGTGTTCAGTTAAATATCAATGTGTGAAAATGTAATACCAGTTTATCCTTTTTATTAGATTCAAAGTGGCAAGAACTCAATCAATTAACAGTTGATAGACAACAAAAACTGGAAGAATCCTCTAATAATCTAACTCAATTCCAAACTGTAGAGGCTCAGTTAAAACAATGGCTTGTGGAAAAAGAACTGATGGTCAGTGTTCTTGGGCCCTTGTCAATTGATCCAAATATGCTAAACACACAAAAGCAGCAGGTGCAGGTGAGTATTACTTGACTTAACAAGGCAGATGTTTTCATTATAAATACATTGACTTTGTTAAACACTGTGTGCTATACCTGCCTCAGAGTGTGTTTGTAATGTTTCAGATATATGTAGGACATGGTACCAAAGTTATTGGGAAGCCCCAAAGAAACAAAGCTGTAAGTCATCCCAGATTAGTCTACTTAGCTCATGTGTGTCTAGTTCCTTAATCATTTTCCCCATCATACTGGTGGTTTGTTCAGATTCTGTTAAAAAGACTTTCTTTGAAGTATTAAAGTAATAACAGTAATAATATTTTATGAGAAGCTACATATACTTTATTATTGTTCAGAAATTATTTCTTTGAGGTTTTATTCATTCTGATTGGGGTAGTAGATAATGAAACTTGTAAAACTTGTGCAGTACATCCCTGATAGGGAGTGGGGACTGTAAGGGAGACAGAGTAAGAGGAGAGGAAACAATAAGGAAAATTGAGAGGGACCTTTGAAGCCCAGTGGATTAGTAAGACTAGTCTAATTCTAAAGCAGGTAAGTCCACAAGGGGAAAAACCCATAAATTTTAAGTTAGACTTAATAGCAGAAGCTCCATTGTGGTTTCAGTTAGATTTCTCTGTGGAATAGTAACATAGGAGCAGTAAGCCCTATGCTCTGAAAATACAGATCAGTTTTGTTCCAGCTCATGAATGGTTTTTACTTTATATTTTGTTTTTATTCTCTGAAGAGTATGAGCACAAAAAAGAGACATATAAGTGCATATTATGGCCCCTAGTCCTGGAAACTTTTCAAATATTGCTAGAATATTGTGTTATGAAGGAAATTTGGGATTTCCTGGCATCGTCGTATGCCAGAGATGATAGTTAATGTGCTTTATAATAGTGCATAAGCTGGGATTGGTCCTGGCCATTACTCCACGGGGGAAGCTTCAGTTCTGTAGTGTGTCTCTCTTCCTCTCCCTCACCCTCTCCCTCTCCCTCTCCCTCTCCCTCTCCCTCTCCCTCTTCCTCTCTCTTCCCCTCCCTCTTTCTCCCCCTTCCCTTATCTGTCTCCCTCTCCCTATTTGAAAAAGTCATCCTAGAGCAGTGAAACCCCAACGAAAAAATTAAAAACTGAATTGAAATTTTTAAAAGAAGACAATTTTGGACAATTCATTTTATAATATCTATTGTTGAAATTGTACACTATGTTATACAAAGCTTTGCAGATCAATGCATCATGAGCTACTACTTTCTAAAGATGTTATCATCACGCATTTCTAAAGATGTTATCATCATGCATTAGTGTAAAATGTTATAGAACATTTTTTTTAATTCTGCAAAGGAAAACATGAGTAGGAAAAAGCACATTTAATGTTAATATGGTATGAGCTTTTCCCATAGTAGTATTTCTATTTATATATGAAGACTTGTACATGAAATAATTGTTCATTTTTACCAATCTATGAAAACTATTAATTAGCTTTCTCCCTTGAAAGGTTGTGTTTTAGTTAAAATGTTAATTCTATAAAGCACTCTAGTAGTTTTGACTAGTTTAAGGTAATTGCAGTGCCTTGAAGTCCAATGTAGGAAAACAGTAACAAAACAAACAAAAATCTAGATAAACTATACCATTTCTCCCTGTTGGGAAATTAAAGCAGTGCTTTTCACAATTAATTATTTTGATAATCCATGTGCTTATTTACTTCTTTACCTAGATTCTGCTGCAAGAATTTGATACTCGAAAACTTCAATATGAACAACTAACAACAGCTGGACAAAGCATTCTGAGCAGACCTGGTGAACACCCTTCTTTCCACGGGATTGTGAAAGAGCAACTGGCAGCTGTGACACAAAAATGGGACAACCTAACAGGACAGTTGAGAGACAGATGTGACTGGATTGACCAAGCCATTGTTAAAAGCACACAGTATCAAAGCCTGTTGAGAAGTCTTTCCAATAAGTTAAGTGACTTAGATGATAAACTCAGTAGCAGTATGGCTGTGAGCACACACCCTGCTGCTATGAACCAGCAGTTGGAAACAGCCCAAAAAATGAAACAGGAAATTGAGCAGGAAACAAAACAGATTAAAGTGGCCCAGACTCTTTGTGAGGACTTGTCAGCACTGGTCAAAGAAGAGTACTTGAAAACAGAACTTAGTAGGCAACTCGAAGGCACCTTAAAGGCATTTAAGGATATTGAACAAAAAGCAGGTTTGTATTTCTCCTATTAATAGATATATTTTCTGTAAATAGAGATCACATATTGCCTGTTTCTAAGCTGTTGCCCATAATCTGGAACTCTCAAGAGGATCTGCTTTCATTGAGAGAACAGATAAAAGGAAGACTGCTCACAGGAATGCAAAGAGCAGTTCTTTGAGTACACACTGTAAGATAATTTTACAGAAATTATAGTCCATTGGTAAAATACACTTAATGAAGGCCTATTAAAATTTAAATATCACAAATGAATTTATAACAGGTGCAAATATTTTTGTTGTGTGATAGTTTTATTGCTCCAGAGAAAAACATCTGGGTAGAGTTATTACAAAGATTTTAATATCATTTTTTCATCTGTAGCTATTTTGTCTGATTCTGTTTTTATAGAGAAATGGGTGAAAGAGAAGCACTTGGCACTATTTTCTACTTTCACCTAGTGTGACCATAATTACATAACAAATGTGCCAGTAATAAAATAATAATGAGTTATTGGACTTTAGAAGGGCCTGCTAACGGAGAATACTTTCGGCTGCTACACTTGTTCTGTTTGTAAAGTAAAAGTAGGGATAAGGCATTCAGTTTATTACTTTTCACTTTATTAGATTTTTAAATTGATCATGGGAGCCCTTTTGGATTGACAGTATTATTTTGATATGATATTGAGCATAAATACTAACCACTATGATGATTTCTATTATAAACACTCATATGACAGACATTGAGCAAATACTTTACATGCAGTGTAATTTAATTGCCAAAACTGATTCTGTTAATGTTGCCGGTTAACATTTGGGGAAACAAGATAGGAAGATATTATTTTCCCACGGGCTTTAGTTCTTAAGAAACAAAGCTGGGATCTAAAACCATTTACTTTCTGTGTATTATCTTACACTGCTGTTATATATATAAAGTCATAGAAGTGGAAAAATTACACTAAGCAAGAGATTACATCTCAGAATGACCTAGAGTTTAGATCAGTGGTCACTTTCTCATACTGGAATGGAGATGACTTTAGCATGTAGCCTTAGTTGTTTCTTCTAGGGCCTATGCCTTGTTCCTTTTCTTCTGTTTGTAATAACTTAAGCTCACTTTCAGTGTAAGAGAGAAATAAGTGCCAATAGTCCTTGCTTTTAGACAGTTCTATACATTTACTAATGGTTTTTCTTGTTGCTTTTTATAAATTCAGTGAACACTTGAAATAAAATTAACTTGTGTGATTATGTTTTTAGAGAATCATGTCCAGCACCTACAGTCAGCTTGGGCAAGCTCTCACCACTTTCAGCAAATGTCTCAAGATTTTCAGGCTTGGCTGGATACAATGAAAGAACAAAACAAGTCTCATCCAATATCTGCTAAACTTGATATCTTGGAATCACTAATTAAAGATCAGAAAGACTTTAGTGAAGCTTTGAATGCTCACTCTAATATTTATGAAAAAACTATAGCAGAAGGTGAAAATCTGTTATTAAAAACTCAAGGGTCTGAGAGGTCAGCCTTACAGTTACAACTTAACACAATGAAAATCAGTTGGGATGCATTTAATAAGCAGGTGAAAGAAAGAGAAGACAAGTTAAAAGATACATTGGGAAGAGCCCTCAAATATAAAGAACATGTAGAAACTCTCCAGCCATGGATAGATAAATGTCAGAATAACCTAGAAGAAATAAAACTTTGCTTGGATCCTGCTGAAGCAGAGGATTATATTACCAGGTTAAAATCCTTGCAGAAGGAAATGGACCAACACTTTGGGATGGTAGAATTACTAAACAATGCAGCCAACAGTTTGCTCAATGTCTGTGAGATCGATAAGGAGGTTGTTATAGATGAGAATAAATCACTGATCCAGAAAGTAGACATGATCACTGAACAACTTCACAGTAAGAAACATTCTCTGGAGAACATGGCCCAGAAGTTTAAAGAATTTCAGGAAGTTTCCAAAGAAGCCAAAAGGCAGCTTCAGAGTACAAAGGGGCAGCTAGATGTGCACGATTCCCTTGGACCCCAAGCTTACAGTAACAAGCACCTGACTATGTTACAAACTCAGCAGAAATCACTTCAGACTTTGAAACAGCAGGTAGATTTGGCCAAAGAACTTGCACAGGCTCTTGTGGTGGAAGCCTCAGATTCAAAGGGAACCTCTGATGTCTTATTACAAGCAGAAGCCTTGGCTCAGGACCATGATGCTCTCAGTCAACAGGTTGCTGAAAAGTGTTCATTCTTAGAAACCAAGCTTCAGGGCATTGGACATTTCCAGAATACTATCCGAGAAATGTTTTCTCAGTTTGCAGTGTTTGATGATGAGCTGGATAGCATGGACCCAGTAGGGAGAGATGTGGGAATTTTACAAAAGCAAAAGGAGGCTATTAAAGACTTTCTAAAGAAACTAGCAGCCCTAATAACAAACAATGCCAATGCCAATAAAACCTGCAAGATGATGCTGGCCACAGAAGAAGCATCTCCTGATCTTATTGGAATCAAGAGAGATTTAGAAGCATTAAGCAAACAGTGCAACAAGTTACTGGACCGAGCACAGTCCCGTGAAGAGCAGGTTGAAGGGACAATTCAACGTATTGAGGAGTTCTATAACAAATTGAAAGAGTTTTCTAATCTTCTTCAAAAGGCTGAGGAACATGAAGAGTCACAAGGACCTGTTGGTATGGAAACAGAGACAATTAATCAACAGCTTAATGTTTTCAAGGTAGGGAGTTCTTAATTATTTACTCATTGTCTTTTGTTAATAAAGGAGATCTCTTGGTACCCAGGAGGTTGTGCATTGGCTAGAGCACCCAAATTGCAAGCATGAGGTCCCAACTTCAGTCCCTGACATATTGCATATGCCAGAGTGATACCCTGGTTCTCTCTCAAAAGAAATATCTCGTTGGTATAGAAAAGAGAATGCCGGCGGTAGCACAGCGGGTTAAAGCATGTGGCGCGAAGTGCAAGGACCAGTATAAGGATCCCAGTTCAAGCCCCCAGCTCCCCACCTGCAGTGGAGATGCTTCACAGGCAGTGAAAAGTAGGTCTGCAGGTGTCTATCTTTCTCTCCCCCCCCTCTCCATTTCTCTCTGTCCTATCTAACAATGATGACATCAATAACAACAACAATAACTACAACAATAAAACAACAAGGGCAACAAAAGGGAGAATAAATAAATAAACAAAATAAAAAACGAAGAGAATGCCTACTTTGTAGAACCTTCTAAAATAGCTGTGGCACTGTTTGAGCATATTTAATATCATACAACCTAGAGCAGTTTCAAATTCACTGGGGACTGAGCCTAGAATGAAGTCCAAGGAAATATCAAAAGACTGAAAAGACATTGAAAAGTTCTTGATGGATTTGAAACTGGCACTATAGGCTTGTTTCTTGTGTCATCACAACATCTGAAGTGACTGGAGCTGTGTTTTGAACTCTGCTGCAGAGAAAAACCTATAACAAAAACTTGTTCTCTTCATATCTATCTCCCAGCACTTTCTTTTTATTTTTTATTTATTTATTTATTTTACAAGTCAGTAGAGCAGTGGGGGAGTACTTAGTGCTGTGAGGCCCTGAGCTTGATCAGGTGTAGATCCCCATGATTTGTGCAAATGCCTCGAGAATGCAGAGTAGCCTTCCAGCATTTTCCTGGTCTCTTGGCATCTGCTACAAGGTTGAGGATGGGGTACTGGTCTGTCTGGTAAGGTCACTGCACCATTTGGTGATCAGCTCTCTCAGATTATCTAACACCACCTCTGGACGCTGGGCTGGTTGGTAACCTGGGCTTGGACAGAGGTCAGACATTCGATAAGGTCACTGTCACAGGCTAACAGTCACCTTCCCCTTGAATGGTGAGCCATCACTCTTCATCCAACAGTGATGAACACCAGTCTTCAGGTCACAGGGTTGCCTTGAGACTTGAGGGCAGGCAAAAACTAAGGAAGAATAAGAGCTTTTTTATACAACAGGATTCAGGTCGCCAATAAACAGGCAGTAGTGACAGGCGGGGCGCAGTGTTGAGTGTCAGACTATCAATCACCCAGTGGCACTGGATGTAGACAAGCCTCTCTTCTCTCTGCCACCTAATGACACACATGTGACACAGCAGTCACATCTGTAATGCCTCTAGGGGCAGGCCAGCACTTTCTTTTTAAAAGTATATATATTTTCTTTTTTTTAATTTCTATTTATTTGTTGGATAGATACAGAGAGAAATCCAAAGGGAAGGGGGAGAGAGAGAAGAGAGAGAGAGACAGATCTGTAGACTTGCCTTCACTACTCTTGAAGCTTTCCCCTTGCATGTGGAGACTAGAACTTGAACCGGGTCCTTACACATTTTTAACTTTTATTTATGTGACTCTGAGGAATTAACCCAAAGTCTTGCACACGTAGGCTATGCCAGTGAACAGTCTCCTCTGACCAATTCTTTCAAACCTTTTTTCTTTTTGAGAAGAGAGCCAGACATAGAGAAGGAACACTATAACTCCACTATCTACAGAGTTCCACTGGCTCATAGTGCTCTCCTGTTATATCAGAACTTGAACCCAGGGCCTCCCATACAACATGCATTCTCTTGGTCACATGTGAGTGAGCTCTTAACCCTAGATTCTTGATTCTTGAAGGTGAAGGAAGTTATATTGTTACTGACTTTATTTCTATCATTACTGTATCAAACCCTCACTTATAAGAATATTCTCTTCAGAAAAACAAGGTTAAAGGGGCGGCGGTGGCACACTTGGTTAAGCGCACACACTACAGTGTGCAAGGACCCAAGTGCAAGGCCCTGGTCCCCATCTGTAGGAGGGAAACTTCACGAGAGGTGAAGCCTCCTCTCTGTCTCACTCACTCTCTGTGTCCCCCTTCTCTCTCAGTTTCTTTCTGTCTCTCTCCAATAGTAAATAAATTTAAAAAAAAAAAGAAAAGAAAAAACAGTTTTGTGTCAATTGCTGCTTCAAAGACTGGTAGTGATTGGTTAGTAGTATCTTTTTCTTTTTTTTTTTAGTAGTATATTTTTCTAATGAAGTTCAAGTCTGTTCATTATCTTGTGAACTGTAATCATTTCTATGTGTTTTCTGTGAAGTTAGTGGAAAAGTAAGTAGGCTTTGATTTATCTTCACTACATCAACTACATGTAAAAAATGGGCAAAAGGACTCAACTGGTAGAGCTTTGGGTTTGCGTGTTGAAGTTTTCTGTTCAGTCCTCATCATTGCATGTGTACTAGCCTAGCTATTGATCTATTTCCCTCCCTTCTTTCCTCCCTCCCCCTTCTTTTCTTCTTTTTTCTCTACCCTCCCTCCTCCCAATGCAATGAATAAAATAAACATTTAAAAAAACTGGCAGAAGTAATAACATTGGTGCTGGTTCTTGTAGATGCCTTCCCTTTTATACTCTCAGGTATGCATACAGTGAAAAAATGTAACTGATTTGAAGAATTCTTTTTGAAAGTGAAGAATAGGAGGAGCTCTCTCACCATTACCTTTAAAGTGTTTTGAAAATGAAAAAGCAGTAAGCATCATTACTTTAAAAGCTACATAGATTTTTTTCACTAAAAAAGTGAACATTTCTGATGATATAAAACACTAGTATTGCTGTGCTTTGTTTCTTTTCTGATTAGTTTTGTTTGTATTATTAGGGAAATAATGATATATAAGACAGTATCCTCATATTGTTATATTTACTTTAGAAGGAGTTGATCAATTTTAATTGAACTCAGTAATAAATAGTATGGAACACCTCAAGAGCCATGAAACCCTTGATTAAATATGTTTCCAAGTAGACAAACCCTCTGCATTTAACATATTTCAGTATGATAGGTGAAAAAAAGAACAAGAGCATTATTACGGTAAATAAAGGTGACAGATTACGGAATTACTAATTCTGTGTATGTTTTAAAAGTAGCAATCCACATTTACCTTGTCAATCATTATTCTAATTTTTTTTTCTCTTTTTGGATCCAGAGCCTAGTACATCATGTGTACTCTCACCATTCCCAGCTTTTTTTTTTTTTAATTTCAGATATATAGAGATGGAGAGAGGAGACACCATAGCACTGGTGTCTTAGCTCCCCATATGGTGCTGTAGCTTGATGCTGTTCCTACTGAATCAGTCCCCTCCTAGCTTTGTTATTCTAATATTTCTGTCTTTAATTGTGTTAACAGTTTTATGAGAGGTGAATGCTATTATTATCTACATCTTTTTGAAAGGAAGTTGAAACCAGAGACGGTAGATGTCTTTCCCATGAGAGTCTGAATATTTTGGTGGAAATAATGCAGTGTTTTATGTCTACTGTATTCATCATGTTGTATGACTAGTATTTTTTTTTTCTGGGAAAATTTCATGTCATTTTTACTGTGTCCTAATTTGTGTGGCCTCAGAAACAAGCCATTGTTCGTTTTAATCCATAATTCCAGGAGCAGCCAGTAGTCAGTCTATAAAACTGACTACTTTGAAAAATAAAATATTTGCAGATGCTGATATGTAGGTGCTGTGATGGTGATGGTGATATGATAATAATGATTATTATCACTACTGATAGCCAAATATTTCATTTAATGATTTTATCTTTTTTATTGAATTGGAAATTAATTTGCTTATAGTTCTGATAGTTTGTTTTTGTGGATCATTATGCTTTTGTTAAACACTAGTTTTACTTAATATGTTAATATTGTTATTGTTCACATAGAACAATTTTAGTGAAAAAAATAATAGTTTAATAAAATAATTAGTAGGTGTTAATCTCTTTTTAAAAAGACAGAAAAGCACTGAACTACTAGGTCTATTTCATTATAGACTTTCAGATATAACTTTACCTGATAACTTTAGTTTAACTTATTATCAAGGATAAAACCTTATATTTGTATATGTTTTTTTTTTTTTCTTTTTTCCTCTTTTTTTTGTCACCAGGGTTATTGCTAGGGCTCAGTGCTAGCATTATGAATCCACTGCCCTGGTGGCTCCATACATCCTTCCATCTTTCTTTCCTTCCATCTTTCTTCCTTCCTTTCTTTCTCTTTCTCTCTTCCTTCCTTCCTTCCTTCCTTCCTTCCTTCCTTCCTTCCTTCCTTCCTTCCTTCCTTCCTTCCTTCCTTCAGAGAGAAATTAAGAGAAGAGGGGGAGATAGAGAGAAAGATACCTATAGACCTGCTTCGCTGCTTCTGAAGTGTCTTCCTCTGCCCCTGGGGAGCCGGAGGCTCAAACCCGCATACTTGCACAGGTAACCTTGCGCTGGGCACTATGTGCAATAAACCCGGTGTGCCAGTACCCGGCCGGGTTAGAGAGAGAGGGACAATGAGAGAGGGAGAGGGTTGGGGGGGGAGAGTTTTAAATAAAATGCCTTAAATATTTATAGTTTTTAAATGTACATAGGTGAAGCTGTGTTGCAGATGTCTCTCTTTCTCCCTCTCTACCTTCCCCTTTTCTCTCAATTTCTTTGTCTCCATCTAAAAATAAATGGATAAAAGTAACTACAAATTTGGGGGGCGGCGCGGTAGCACAGCAGGTTAAGCGCACATAGCACAAAGCAAGGACCCAACCAGCGTAAGGATCCCGGCTCGGCGGAAGGATCCCAGTTCGAGCTCCCGGCTCCACACCTGTAGGGGAAAAGCTAGAAATTGAGAGGCTAGGGGAGCATAGAGAGGGACAGAGAGGGCCAGGCGGTGGCACACCTGGTTAAGTGCTCACATTACAGAGCACATGGACCCAGGTTCAATCCCCTGGGCCCATCCCTCAGGGGACAGCTTCACAAGCGGTGAAGCAGGGCTGCAGGTAGGTGTCTCTGTCTCTCTCCCTCTATCCACTCTGTCTCCCTTCCCTCTCACTCTCTCTCGCTCTGTCTACAAAGAGAGGTACAGAGAAAGAGAGACAACTGCAGTACTGCTTCACTCGCAAAGCTTTCCCCCTGCAGGTGGGAGACCTGGGGCTTGAACCAGGGTCCTTGTACACTGTAACATGTGCTCTCAACCAGGAGTGCCTCCACCCAGCCACAGGCTGAGCAAAAGAGAAAAGCCCTACTGAAGCAACAGGGACCAAACCATATTACTAAGAGTTAATATTGATCTATTTTCTAGTATTAGTGATACTACATACTCTCACCTGCGTAACAGACTGGTTAAGTGACTTGGAAATGTGGTTTCTCTTTCTGCTAACATTTTTACTTGATTATATGACCTCTTTTCACTTTTATTGTGTCATTTAAGGTTGATGAATTAAAGTAGGTTGTTCTGAGGACTTATTCAGATGGAGATTTTATTGGGACAGGATTTGGAGGGGGGGAGTGGACACCTTCTTTTATTATTAATGGGATGAACTTATTTACCATTTTAAAGTGCTATCTCCCGAAACTTCAAACTACCATCTAGTGTCACTATTATAGACCTCCCTTGAATAAAGGAAATCTGTGTAACTAATTATACAAAGGTTGCTTGAAGTTGCTTGAAGATGTGTTTTTGAGAGAGAATAGGGTTTACTTTGTTTTTGTAAAATTGCAATAATTAGTATCTTGACAAGAAAATTTGGTGGGTAAATGTTTTTTAGACACTTATCTAGGACTAATAGTTCATGAATAATTACCATGGATAGGTCAATTCTGGGGTTGCAAGGTAAGTGTAAATATTTGGAGTACTTCAAAAACCAAGATACCTGAAGAAAATATCTCTGCTCACATATCCTGTTTTTCACATATCCTTAATTTTCTCAATCTCAAGATTATTTATTTTGTCAGTACTTTACTAGTAACAGTATTACAGGTTCTGTTTAAATTTGGGCTTTGTTTCTCTAAGGGAAATTGAGTGAAATTATTAACATGTTCTTTGTGATTGCTAATGTTGATACAGCTCAGTTTTTAGAAATCTTTATGCACATATTCTAATTAATAATGTTTACACAGAATTGTTTTATATTATGTGGGATATTTTAAATTCACTGTCACAACTAGTTATTAAAGAAAGAGAAAAGGGTGGCAAGAAGTATAATAGATGCTTATCTAACATATAACCTAACATCTACCTCAAGATAAATGCCCATCAAGATTAGACAGTGATTCTTTTTTTTTCTCACTTTCTTTATTTATGTATAAGAAAGGAAACATTGACAAAACCATAGGATAAGAGGTGTACAACTCCACACAATTCCCACCACCAGAACTCCATATCCCATCCCTTCCCCTGATAGCTTTCCTATTGTTTATCCCTCTGGGAGTATGGACCCAAGGTCACTGTGGGATGTAGACAGTGATTCTTAATTTGAAATCCAAGTATCCAACTTTCTTTTAAATATAGATGATTCTTTACTGAAATATATAGCAATTGCATATTCATCTGGTAAATAATATAAAAAATCCTTTAGCACTTTATTATTAAATCATTAATTTGTATGCAAATTAACTAAAATATTTCCAGTTTTCTTTAGCTGGTGTGTCTGTATGAAAAAAAAAATCAAAATTATTTCTAAGGTCTGTTTTTATACATAAAGCTGAAGCTACATGTCTCTTGTTTGGCTTCTAAAATTCTTTTTTTTTTCTGTTAGATTTCTTTATTATAAGGGGGATGTCGAGGGGGAGGCAGATGACCATCATCCCACACATACAGTGCAGGTGTTAAACTCAGGACTCATGCTTTAGAGACCAGTGTTTTATCCACTATATCACCTCCCAAGATACATAATTCATATTTCAGAAACTATTGAATCAGAATGCTTTCATTCATTTTCATGGATAATGAACATGTTTACTCACACACGCAATTCCACTGAATTTCTTAATATCTCAAATGTTACAGTCCTTAAAATTAAATATCAGTTGATTAAAGTATCCTTTTAACATTTCTATGAAGTGGATTATTACAGTGGTGGTTAAGGTTTTCAGGACATCTAGAGATTTGGACAAAATATGTTCCTTTGAATGGTCTTTCTGTAGTTTTTTTAGAGAGCTCAGTATTTATACACTTAACATACTTTTGACTTTTTATTTAAATTTGTCACTGTACTTTAAAGCAATTAATTTATCTACTTATTCATTGGATAAAGAGAGAAATTGAGGTGAACAGGGAGATAGAGAGGAAGAGAGAAAAAAATACTGCATCTCTGCTTTACCACCTGTAAAGCTTTCTTCTGGTAGGTGGGGAATCAGGAGCTTAAACCTCCATCCTTGTGTGTGATAACAGGTACACTCAACTAGCAATGCCACTGCCCAGCACTTCTGTTCTTACATATTTGGAATTTTATTTACCTCTTTTTTATTTTTTTATTATTTTTGTTCTTTTTCTGAATTGAGTTACCCCCTCACTTTATATTCACTTGAAAACTGAATACTTTAAATTTCTAATAATTCTATCCATAACTAATTATAAAATATGAACTTTATCAGTATAAAACCTTTGCTCATTTCAATCACTTTGTTTTTTAAATTTCTTTATTGGGGAATTAATGTTTTACATTTGACAGTAAATACAATAGTTTGTACATAACATTTCTCAGTTTTCCACACAACAATACAACCCCCACTAGGTTTTCTGTCATCCTTTTTGGACCTGTACTCTTCCTCCAATCAATCACTTTATTTTATATAAAATATGAAAACTGTAGCTATCATGATTAGTATTTAATAGTTTAATTATCTCTTGACTTTAACACTAGAGACTATTTAAATTTGTTACATAAACTAAATTTGGAAGGAAAACATAAACCAGTTCAGTTCTAAATCAGTACTTCTTTTATTATCCCAGATCCTGTTATCTTTCTGTTATCTCAGATATATCTCAGGTAGATACAGATTAGTAGGTAGATATTGGGTAGCAAGGACACACACACATAAATGTGTTACTGTTATAAATACTGAAATAATATTGATGATAGAGATTTTAACTTGAATCAGAACATATTAAGATCATATAGAATTAACATATAGAATTATTTGAGATAAGTTTAATAAAATAAAAAAATCTATTATTTAATAAGGGGCATATACTTAAACATAGCCTACTAGAAGACAACTGTCTGTCTCTCCATTGCCCTCCCTACTTGTAAACTGTATGGTACCTATTTTCTTATTCATACACTCCACTCTATATAAACTGTTTAAGGATAATTGTGATATATCTTTGCATCACATTTTGCCCATATTTACCATGATATTTGTCAGAGAATTAGCACAATTGATGTATAATTAAATCTGTGTTTGAATTATTTATATAACTTAAATATATACACTATCCATTTAAATGTGAAGTTAGCTTTATATAGTGCTAGAATAATACTGTGCTAATGATTCCTAGTTAGAATCAAAGGTGGACAGAATTAGAGCAATTCTTTTAAAAACAATGTAAGAGGGTCTGGGTGGTGGCACATCTGGTTAAGCATACACATTACAGTTTGCAAGGACCTAAGTTCAAGCCCCCTGGTCCTCACTTGTATGGGGAAAGCTTCACAAGCAGTAAAGCAGGTCTGCAGGTATCTCTCTGTCTCCCTCCCTATTTCAGTCCTCGCTCTAAATTCATCTCTGTTCTATCAAATGAAATAAAGTTTAAAACCTAAAGTAAATTATTTTTAAAAATGTATGAGAGTCTCAAAATGTTTAGGAAAGACACTTATTCACATTTCATAGAAACTACTGATATCATAAAACTTGCTGTGATTTAAGTAGCTTTCCTAAGATATTTAGTGGCAGTGGGGTGTAAACCCTGAAGATTATACCAGTTCCCTGCCTATTGCCCAAACCATGATTCAAACATAGTAACTTTGTGCATGTTTTTCTTTCTCTTATCAACACCATATAACAACCTGTGGTGCTTCAGGTGCTTGTTAAAACACTGCATTTCTTCACTATGAACAATAAGCATTGATATCATGATGTGGACAGGTATTATCTCCAGCTTAATGCTGACCACACACTGGCTTTCATGTCAGCAGGTGTGTATAGTTAGTGAAAATTTTTAAAAGTTAAGTGTGTGTGTGTGTGTGTGTGAGAGAGAGAGAGAGAGAGAGAGGAACAGAGTATCACTCTGCCATTTATAATATTCCATTGTGCTTTATTTTCATGTGTTGCCTGTATGTGGTGCCAGAGCTTGAATCCAGGCCTGTTGCATGTAAGACATTCACTCTAACTCTGAGCCATTTCCTTATTTTTAAGATTAAATTCTTAGGTTTATAAAAAAAATTTGGAATAATGTTTTAACTATTTCAAATTATAAAGATATGAGTGCCCTGTCACCTCTTTTCCATAAAATTATAAAAGAAAGAATGAGTTCATATTATTATTATTATTTTATCAGAATAATGCTCACCTCTGGTTTATGATAGTGCCGGGGACTAAACCTGGGAACTCAGAACCTAGGGCATGAAAGCCACTATATATAACCATTATGCTGTCTCCCCAATATTTATTTATTTATTTATTTATTTATTTATAGAGTTGTCTTCTTCACTTGTTCAAAGATTATTTCATGAAATTGAGGAACAAGTCTGTCCTCACTTGTTACTTTCATACTCTGATAATGGTTTTTATTTTGAAATAATACCTACTTTATTTAAAAAATTAAGTTTCCCCACAATGGTTAAGATTTGACTGTTGAAATTATTTTCAAATGGTATTTTCAGAGTGCTTATTAAACAGATACAAAAAAAAAATATGTGGATGGGATTTCGTGTATTATATACCCATTACCACTATGGCTTTGATTTTTGCCTGGGTTTTTCATTAATCTTGAGTGGATTGTGTGGTTATTAGTAACTACTAATGTTCTTGTCATCAGTGTGTAGGGCTCCATCCCTGTAGGAATAATTTACTCTGGAGAGTGGTTCGAGTTGAACTTGGGTTTTGAAGTAGTTGAACTAGTTGAGGTTTTGTAGGTCCCTGAACCAGAGACCTACCCCTCTCCTGTTCCAGGACTGGGGCTTTTTGTGCTGATGTCACCACCAGGCTGTTGCACTGCAGCCTCTTGGCCTCTAGGTACCTCCCCCCTGAAACTGCTCGCTGCCTCCTGAGAACCGCCAGAGTCAGAGGAGAAAAAAAAAAAAAGAAAAAGAAAAGAAAAAGAAAAAAGAAAGGCAAAGTTAAATCACGGGAGGGCGTAGCAGTGAAGTGATAGAGCCTAGAGACTAGAGCGCTGCGCCGGTGAACAGAAAAGAGAGGAAGTAGATGTTGTTTAAAGAAAGAAGGCTTTTCTGGATTTACCGGGGCTCCGGAGGATGCCTACCAGGAACCGCACTGTCCTGAGGAGCTGCAAACAACGCAGGGAGTCCTTGCTGGAGTTCCCTTTCTGCCTCTTTCACTGCCACCTCTGCTTCTCACCAACGTTTGCTAAAATGAAAGCCAAACTGCGGCCACAGTTCATCAGTTTCAAAGGATAGAGTTGTCTCGATTTTCAACTAAATGTGAATTTATCCTGCCTGTGCCTTAGAGGAAACCCGGAGCTCTTCTTTTGCTGCAATTGCCTCAGGTGGAATAAGCCTTCTTAAGGAGGTTCAGATAAGATTCTTTTGGGAAAATGACTTTTTTTCTAAGGGGAGTTTATGGCACACTGTGCTTTCTGACTGTTTACTTTAAATGGTTGCTGGATTGTACTAGTCTGGCTGTTTAACAGTATGGTTTTTTCCCTTTTCGGTAGTTCTGAATAGCCTTGAAGAATCTTAATATGGGAAAAACTGCCTTTTGAATCAAGATTATTTATAGGTATTCCTCAGAAAATAAGTTTTTAAAAATAACATTCTTACAACTCTAGACATAGCTTATTTTTCCCCACTGAAATTGTTCAGTGCCTTGAACAATACATAGTCCCTGTGTTTGTCTAAGATTCTGTTGCTGGCTTATTTATAAAGGAGATGGAGTTTTATAAGCCATCTTTAAGTGGATTATAATTAGCCAGAGCTTTGCTGAAACAAACATTTAGTTTGTTAAAATATTTGCTCTTTGGTAAACTTTAATCTAGAATTCTGATTAGAATGCAAAATTAGACTACAAAGAAAAATAGACTGACAATGGAATGTTCTGAGTGAGCCACTGTAAAGTGTGTATTTTTTTTTAAATCTGTGTTTTGGAGTGTGTGAAAGGGAATTTGGGGGATTGGGAAAGGGGGAGAGAGATTTTTGTTCTGTATTCTTGATGCACTTTATTTTTTTAGAATCATTCTAAAAGCAGTCAGGTAAAAATAATAGTTGCATTTAGATTGATGCACTGATGATGACCTTAAACACCTCATATATTACCACATATATTATTTGAGCATGTGTCTTTATGCTAAAGGCACCCTATAGTTCTGTTCAGAAGTATACTTTTTTAGAGATGTTTTATCTTACTTCTTATTTTCTGTGTCAAGAACTGCAATATTTACTTTAACTATCAACAAGATGGGGAAACCGCTTAGCAGACCAGACTGTTTACGTCAAAATCCCCCATGTGTAGGGAAAGGTGAAGAAGAAGAGGACCTGAATATTGAAGATTGCTACGTCCCACAGCGGTCAATCTATGATACTGTTAGGTTAAATGAACAGATAGACTCTGGTTCAAAAGGTAGCCTGTCTTCCAGGCATTTTACAGATCGGACTTTACCCTACAGTCACAGAACACTGGATGTTAGTTCTCTATGTTCTAATGGTGCCCTTGCTTCTTCCACTGTGTTTGAGCTGAAAAGTCGTGAAACTAACAAACTTGATGAAAAGATGATTTTTGATGCTCTCAAGCTAAATAGTGATATCATCCGAACCACAGGATTACCCAAAGCCAAATCTCACGCAGAAAAGAAAGAACATAGACAGTCATGGCGAATGTTTGTCCCAGCCAATTTTATGGATTATGCAAACAAAAGTGAAAGCTCTTTTGTTGAACCTACTGATATGTCAGATGCTGTTACCAAGGCCAGCAAGTGCAGATGGGGTACTAATTCTCTTACGTCAGAGGAAGATGACTCTGGCTTATGTAGTCCTCCAGTGGAACAGGAAGGAAAACAGGGCATTTTAACTAGAGACCAGTCACAAATTAGAAGCTTGTCTTCATTTGAAGATACTAACATAGCAGAGCAGTATAGACCATTTTTTTCTGCTAATTCTGTTAGTGAACAGAAAATCCCATTGCTATCATGTAAAAGTACCCACTCTGATGAAAACTGCAAAATGGTTTTGCATGATGTTTCTCCACTGGAGGAAATAAGCCATGTCAATGGCCAAAGGGTGGAAATTCATGGTGAAAATTGTTGCCCAGGGAATGATTTAAAAGGGAGCACTGTTAAGTGTGACCCATTAATTATGCTAAGAGATGGCGAAAACAAGTGTACTTCTTACCCTGGAGGAGGAGGAGAAGAAGAAAAACTTTATAAGTCAGAAGAATTCCAAGTCCCAGTGGAAAGTAGGGAATTTATGGACAGTTCTCCCAAGGATTTAGATGTTTCTCACACAGATCTGGGGGGTAATGATACAAATGGTGATAGACTAAGCTTAGTCGAAAATGTGACACTGTTGACAAGATATGATTCAGAAGAATTTTACATAGCATCTAAAAAGAAAGTGGAGACTCCACTTTCAACTCAGGAAATGGAAGTGATCCATATGAAGTCTTCTCCCAAAGTCATCCCAGTAAGAAAGAAAGCAACTCACAGGAAAACAAAGGCCCAGGCAGGACTATCGGACACAGTCTGTAAAGGCTTTCTGTCAGCTCAGGTAATTAATGGAAATGTGGAACTCTGTAATTCCCAAAGTTTGTACTTCTTTTATAAAGTGAATCCTAGTGTTTTGAATAATGATCAAATCCAGTCTTTCATTTGGGGGAGGGGTTGACCAGCACCTCACAAAATGTCATTAATTGATAAATTGATCATAATAACAAATTAATTAGGGACTGGCTTAAGGAATGATGATTCACAGCTGTTTAGAGTCCTGCTATTGATTGTGCACATGGTGGCAGTACCCCTTCATTCACAATGCCTCCTGTAAATTTATGTTAACATTAGGCTTTTTCACAAATTGTGGTTTAAGACACTGCCATTTAAGGGCAGTTATTTGTTAAGTTTTGTTAAGATTTGTTGAGTTTGAGCAGGCTTAGTCATAAAGGTACAAAGAGTGAAATATTGTTGTGGTCTGAGGAGTACTTAACTCATATTAAGGACTTTTAATTGTGTTGAAATTTGTGTCTAGTAGTTCTGCAAATGGAAGCAGACAAATTGCTGTGCAGTGTGTTGTAGTGCTTATAGCTCCTAACTTTGTGAGTGGTGAATGAGGTAAGAAAGTAGAGGGAGAAACCTTGTAATAAGTAGATTGTTTGTCAAGCCTGTAATTTTTTTCTTCCCACTTAGAGTGAAGTTCAGCTATTTTGGTACTTTCACTATGCTTTTCTGGTAAACTTTGCTTTATTTTAATTTATTTTAATTTACTTTAAGTGTGTCTTTGTGTGCTTATGAATTAAATTGTAGGGAGAGCCTGTCTTTAATTTTTTTTACCACTAAGATTAAAAAAAAACTGGACAATATTATAAAAATTACTCTTCTCAGTTTATAAAATGATAGAAATACCCTTTCCTTTAGCATGCCTTAAATGGTACACTAGTTTAGAAGTCGTAGAAAAGTAATGTATATATATATATATTTTTTTTTTTTTTCTGAAAGGATGTCACAGTTTATTTGAAAAAAAACTAAGTTCTTAGGAGCACAGGTGGATACTTGAAAGATTTCCTTTTTAAATCCATGAGACTTTTTTTTTTTTTTGGTATTTTAGAAAGACACCTCACATAGGGGTAGTGAGCATAATAATGGTTATGCAAAGAGACTGTCATACTTGAGGCTCCAAAGCCCCAGGTTCAATTTCCTGTACCATCAAAGTCAGGGCTGAGCAGTGCTCTGCTAAAAAGTAATAATAGTAATAATAAATAAAAATTAATTAATTTTGGAAAAGAAGATTTTAGAAGGTCAACTCACAGTCACCAGATATACCTAGGTATGCAATCAAAGTTAATTTTCTTCAAGCAAACACTAGAACTTAAAATAATTTACTAAGACATTACATTTTTTTATCTTGAAAACTGAAAGAGAAAATGATATTTTCTTATATACAGAACAAGTACTTAGAGTTATGAATGTGCTTCCCTTTTCTTTAAGTAGTAAAACCATCCTTAGTTATTATTTCTTAGACTACAACTTGCTCAACCACTCATCTGTTGTGTAACACCCGGGTTGCTTCCAGGTTTTGTCTATTACAAATTGTGCTACTATGAACATAAGTATACACAAATCTTTTTGGATGGATTTGTTTGGTTCCTTATGATATATCCCCAGGAGAGGAATTTCAGGGTCATAGGGTAGGTCTACTTCTAGCCTTCTGAGAGTTCTCCAGACCCTGCTCTCCACTGGACTTAGACTAATTTACATTCCTACCAGCAGTGCAGGAGGGTTCCTTTGTCCCCATAACCTCTCCAGCATTTGTTGCTGCTATCTTTTCTGATGTATGACATTCTCACAAAAGTGAAGTGGTGTCTCATTGTTGTCTTTTATTAGTTCTTTAGAAGTAGTGACTTAGAAATCACTATTGAAAGAAATAGAATCATTGCACCAAATTCTGTTTTCACCATCTTACTGCAGCTTTCTATTAACTTACTAGTTAAATTAATAATGTCTTTTAAAAAAACTATAAATTTATTTGATTAGTTGACTTTTTATGTATATATGTGGCGATTTTATAGGACAATGTGGAATTGTCTGTGTAGACTTTCTGTGGAAGAAGCAATTTTAGCTTTTTAGCCAGGAGGCTAATTACTTGTTTTGTGTTCCATTATTTACTTATTCACACATAACACAAGTAAGTATACTGCATTCAAAGCCTTGGGCTAGAATTTGAAGAGTTTATCTTTTGCAGGTTCTATATCTTCCAAAATTATCTTCTATACCTATCTTCTATATTGTACCTAAATTTAAAAAAATTTTAATTTTAAATTTTTTGCTCTTTTTAAATTTGCCTTTATTATGTTTTCATATGATCTGTCTATTCACTTGCTATTTTCTACAGTGATAATGCTACAATAACCTTGAAGCCTTAACTTTGTCTTACTATCTGCCTGAACCTTACCTTCCTTAGTTATCTTTCCTTGGCTATTTTATTTTCATGGCATCCTTCAAAATCTATATAAAAATGTGTTATCCTTGATAGAATTGGTAAATCCACAATATTATTTATTGGTGCTATACATACAAAGACATAATATAATTTTTCTTTACTAATATCCATTTGGGAAGTAATTGATATATTCAATTGGTAGCTTCATGACAAAGGACTACTATAAGAAAAACAAAACTTCTGCATTTGTGGAACTTCCTTGTTAATCTAATACACATCTTTTGTCATTGAATGAAACAAGGAATAGCAGGGCATAATAAATTGGGTGGGATAAGAGGTCTGGGAAAAGTTCTGGGAAACTGCTGACAGCACAGCTGAAGAGGCAGTGGGGACCAGAAAGTAACTGCTTTACTGGAGATGTATATTATCAGATACATAGCTGCCCACTGGCATCTTTTGCTTGAGAGCCTAGTGCTTTATCCACTGTGCCACCTCCTGGACCACCACTGACATTAAAAAAAAATATTAGTGATTTAATAGTAACTTAGAAAATTATAAGATAACAGGGGTATAATTCCACATGGTTTCCACCACCAGAGTTCTGTGTCCCCATCCTCTCCAGTGGAAACTCCACTGGAATTGGAGTTCAGAACCCTCTGATCATCTTCCCCTATCATTTCTTCCTCTCTGGGAGTATGGACCAAAATTCTTTATGGGGTGCAGAAGGTGGAAGTTTTGATTTCTGTAATTGCTGACTGGACATAAACATTGGCAGGTTGATTCATACCCCCCAGTCTGTTCTGTCTTTCCCTAGTGGGGTAGGGCTCTGGAGAGGTGAGGTTCCAGGACACATTATTTGTCTGTCCATGCCAACTCACATCTTGATAGAAGACTAGCAGTATAAGAATCCTTGTTATTGTAACACCTACCAATCAATACCTCCCCTCTTCCTATTCCTGTGTTTTGGCCCATTTGGCCAGCTATACATTGGCTTCTTGCATGACCACGTCTTCTTGTCAGTGAATTTCCAACTTGATTCTAAGGTTTCAGTTGCCAGCCAGCAGCAACCATCCATAAACAAACTTAAGAAGTTCCTGCCCAGTAGAACCTGTCTGAATGCCTATGTTAATCTTCTCCTTAACATTTTTCATACATTTTTGTGAGTTAAGTTGGAAATATAGATAATTCTGCTGTCATAAAAGAAGCAATAAAGAGAGCATGGGGGCGTTGCTGGGTGATGACACACTGGGGTTAAGCTCACATCATACTAAAGCACAAGGACTCATGGAAAAGCATCCCCATTTGAGCTCCCCACCTGTGGGGGAAGGGGGTCAGAGTCGATTCACAAATAGTGAAGTAGGTCTGCTGGTTTCTCTCTGTCTCTCTCCCTCTCTATCTTCCCCTCCCCTCTCAGTTTCTCTCTGTCCTATAAAAAAAAAATTGATAAAATAGCCACAGAAGCAGTGGATTTGTAGTGCAGGCACCAAGCCCCTGCGATAACCCTGGAAGGGGAAAAGAAAAGGGATGGAGAGAAAGAGAGCAAGCATACATATTCTCTTCTTAGTTTTAGAGGTAATTTAGTTAAATATATTACATAATGTATGTATCATTATGTAATTTTTTGTAATTTATTTTTGATAGAAAGGCAGAAATAAGAGTGAGTGAAAAAGACCAAAGAATCAAAGCTTCCTACATTGCAGTGGAGACAGGTTAGAACCTGGATTGTATGCTTGACAAAACAATACACTATCTAAGTGAGATATTTTGCTGGTCCTGTAAATGGTTTTAATAAAACTATGAGGGGTTGGGTGGTAGCTCATTGGTTTAACCGCACAAGGACCCGCACATAGTACAAAGCACAAGGACGCGCACAAGATTCCAGGTTCAAGCCCCCCCCCCCCCCTGCAGGGGGGTCGCTTCACAGGTTGTGAAGCAGGTCTACAGGTGTCTATCTTTCTCTCCTCCTATCTTCCCTCCCCTCTCAACTTCTCTCCTATCCAAAAAAAAAAAAAAATAGCCTCCAGGAGTAGTGAATTCGTAGTGCAATAACCCTGGAGGCAAAACAAAACAAAACAAAAAAATAATAAATTAAATAAAACTATGAGTTGAGGTTTTAGTTGTTTTTTTTTTTTTTTTTTTTGCTGGTTCTTTCTGCTAAGTAAGTGTACCTTATGACTAGGCAGCAACAATTGTCTTTACCTCTTATAAATTGTACCTGATAGTTGGACATAGCCAGTAATTGTTAGAGAATGTAACCCATATAATTATTGCTTTCCTAACTGCAGGCATTCCAAAAAGAAGAGATCGAACCTTTGCAGGTTAAGCAGCAAAATGTAAACTGGTTAGGGCAAGGCCTTATTCAGAGTGCTGCTAAAAATACCAATACCCAGGTTTTGGAGCACGACCTAGATGATGTTAATGCACGGTGGAAGACTCTCAATAAAAAGGTAACTTCCCATTTCCTTCATTGCTGTTTTTTGCTTATTACTCTTTAATATTTATTTTGTTAATCATATTTTAGTAACCAAACACATCCACTTTTTAAATTTTGCTGTATACACTGTGGCCCAAACTCTGATGTCTGCATAGATGAGAGAGAAAGCTCAATTAAATGGTGCCTCTCTCTGTTACTATCTTGACATTGGTAGAGATAATAGCAGCATGAGCTTGATGACCAATGACCCATCATCCATGGTGCTGTATTGAGAAGGTGTACCCCTATAAAGGTTTAACTAATATACCATCTGGAGATCTGAATCAGAAAACCCCACTTTTTATGTGACACTTTCTAATTTTCAAATGTCAGCAACCAGTATCACATTGAGTAATATGTTATAAACTGCAAATAAGAGCAGCTCTGTCTCTGTCAGTCTTAGACTAAGACTTCATCACCCCAGTATGGACCATTAACTCCAAATATTATTTAACTTGTGTTGTTAAAATTCGGAGGCTCTAGCTAGCCGGGCTAGCTTCACGGGCGGGTAACAGAGACGCGGAGACAACAGCTGGGCAGGGAAGCTGTATTTCTTTATTCAGGAACAACAATTCATAAACTAAACCAAACTAATCACCAAACAGAACTCTGCTGTCTCTTTGCGGCGGTGCAAGCACTCTCTCCAACTCCGGAACTCTCCAACTCTGGAACTCTGGCGGGGTTCCTAGGGGCGGGGCCAAGCGGGCCCACTAAACTAACTGGACTGATCCAATTTTCTTGGCCGGGGAGGGCTAGAACAAACCAATGTAAAGCATACAACAAACTTGTAAGATGTAGAGTCCACTTTTATTAAATTCCCTTGAGGATAAATTGGAAAATGAAACTCTAATGTCTTGAGACAGTTGTGACACACAATAATAACCCTTCATATGACACTACTTATCAGAAAATTATGGTGGGTTGACAATATTAAACTGAGTGTTTTTCTTGTAATTCCCCCTACATTAAAATCTTAAGTAACTGCTAGGCCTAAAAACTGCATTAATCATTCTTTAAAGTCTGATTCATATTGGAGTGTTCCTCAAACACAAATGGAATGCAGTGTCAGGTGTAAATATATCCCATAGTGCTTAAAATATCTTGGCAAGTACTGTTTCAGTTCAAAAGGGAAAGATTCATGAGAAGTATAATAGGATATCTCTATGTAGGACACAGATTCCATTTACTAGAAGACAAAGACCCCAGTTTGTCAAAAATGGACTCTAAAGCTTGTAGCTAAGAGAACTTAATTTTGAATAATTTATAGTTATTATGCCTACAGAGCTATAACTCTGATAATTGGGATTTTTGTTGCTATCCCTGATATTTGACAGTAAGAAATGAAAGGAATTCTAGAACAGTAAAAAAAAAAAAAACACAAAAACTACTGTATTGTTGTCCATTAATTTGTAAGTGAACAGGAAAGTAAAATTTGTCACCAGAGAGTAAAACAGGCATGAAAAGTGGTCATTTATGAGCAAATTTCACTCTTATATAAAACAAGTAAGATGAATAACTGTAACTTTGCAGGTGGCTCAACGAGCAGCCCAACTACAAGAAGCTCTCCTGCACTGTGGGAGGTTCCAGGATGCTCTAGAATCCTTGCTTAGCTGGATGGTGGATACTGAAGAGCTGGTGGCCAATCAAAAACCCCCATCAGCAGAATTCAAGGTAGTGAAAGCTCAGATACAAGAACAAAAGGTAAGCTAGTGAAGCTTTAGAATTATGTTTTATTTTAGGTCTTAATTTTGAAAGTAAAAAATGTACTATATATGATTCTTTCCTACTACAAGAGATCATCAATTTTCAATGCTCTGAACTTCATTTTATTATTTTTGCATTAATTCAAGTGTTTCTTTTATTTATAGTTCTTACGTTTCAAAAAATCACTGCTAAAAATACAATACTGAGGAATATTGTGGATAATATCACTATATTTCATGTTTATTAAACTGATATACACTTGATCTTAGCCAAAAGGCCGAGAAACAATTATATTTCCTTTTTATTCCCCCTCACCACTCCCATCACCAAAGGTCTGTGTCCTCATCCCCACCCCCGCCGTAGATAACCACTATAGTTCTCCCTGTCGTAGATATATGTTGATGTGTTTTTCTTGTTCCTATGTTCAATTCCTTACATTTCACATATGAGTTAAACCATTCTGTAGTTGTCCTTTACTTTACTTGCTTAACTAAACATAATCTTCTCCAATTCCATTCACTTTATCCCAAAGGATACAATAACATCTTTTTATTGCTGAGTAATATTGCATTGAGTATATGTCCCATAGCTTTTTTTGTCCAGCTATCTGTCGAAGGGTATTTTGGTTGCTTCCAGGTGTTTGCTATTCTGTATAAAGCTGCTATGAACAAGGCGGTGCATATATCCCATCAAGTCAGTGTTATTTTATCTTTTGGGTAAATGCCTAGGAGTAGAATTGCTGGATCATAAGGTATTTCCATTTGTATTTGTTTAAGGATTCTCCATACTGTTCTTACTAATGGCTGCACACCCACCAGCAGTAGTAGAGTTCCTGTCTTTCCACGTCCTCTCCAACACTTACTTTCTCTTGTTTTATTGATGAAGCCCATTCTCACAAGTGTGAGGTGGTATCTCAGTGTGCTTTTAATTTGCATTTCTCTAATAATGAGTGAATTAGAGCATTTCTGCATATGTGTGTGGGCCATGTGTATCTTCTTTTTTATGAACTTATTTTTTATTATCTTTATTTATTTATTGGACAGAGACAGCTAGAAATAAAGAGGGAAGTAGGAGATAGACAGGGAGAGAGACAGACACCTGCAGCCCTGCTTCACCACTTGTAAAGCTTCTCCCCTGCAGGTGGTGACTGGGGGCTTGAACCTGGGTCCTTGTGCATTGTAACATGTGCACTCAACTTGTAAAGCTTCTCCCCTGCAGGTGGTGACTGGGGGCTTGAACCTGGGTCCTTGTGCATTGTAACATGTGCACTCAACCAGGTGCACCATCACCGGGCCTGTATATCTTATTTAGAGAACCCTCTGTTCATATCTTCTGCTGACTTTTTTACTGGGTTCTTTTTCTTTTTGCTGAGCTGTATGAGTTCTTTATAGATGTTTGATGTCAACCACTTATCTGAAGGTATATACTGTGCAAATATCTTTTTGCTGGGTTTCCTGTTTATACTTAGGGAGAAATTTTTTGATATGCATCATTTTATTATTCATCAAATATGTATTGATCATCTGCCATGGGTGAAGCATTGTTCCATGTGCTAGAGATAAGATCACTGACTCAAGAAAGAAAAGGATTATTCATTGAGTTTAAAGTTCAATGGAAAAGGAGGAACAGAGGAGAGAAGCATAAATATAGCTAGAGCAAATTGTGGTTGGCTAACAAATGATAGATGAGAAGTAGAAAGTGATAGAACAAAAACAAGGGAAAGGAAGTGAAAGAGTAGGGCTGTGCAATATTATGCAGAATATTTAAGGAAAACCTCACTCACTGAGAAAGTAACTAACAGAAAATATTATTTTTTAATATGTTAATTCATGTGAAATTATTTCATTATGGTTGGTTTATACACTTCCATTTATTTGAAAGAAGCAGATATTTGATTCACATATGCTAAGGAATGTGCTGTGTATCTTTTGACACAAACAAACCCAGAACTGAGTTATATAAACATACACACACTAGAGGAATTATACCTACTTGGGACCGCTCGTATATTTTTTTGTGCTCCTAGAGATGGTGAAGCTCCTAAAGCTAGAAGTTTTGGTGACATTTTCACTACTAACTTTCCAGCCATGGCTTAAAAATTGGCATATAGAAAGGGACTTAGTACATAACACATTGGTAAAGTGTTCCTTACGTGAAACTTTTGAAAGAAAAGGATGGAATACATGACTTAATTTTATTTCAATGCTTAATACTCTCTGCAAAAGAGTACTAGAAACAGTAAAGACTTAAAATGTTTTTTTCTTTTTTAACATTCTATTTTTTAAAATGGTTTTTTTATTATCTTTATTTATTTATTGGATAGAGACAGCCAGAAATAGAGAAGGAAGGGGGATAGGTAGAGAGGGAAAGAGATAGACACATGCAGCCTTGTTTCACCACTTGCAAAGCTTTCCCCCTGTAGGTGGGGTCCAGGGTCTCAAAACTGGGTCCTTGCTTATTATAACGTGTACTTAACCAGATGTGCCACCACCTGGCCCCTTAAAATCTTTTTTTCTTTCTTTTATTCAGTGTGACATAAAATATTGGTTGTCAGAAAAGGCATGACATATTTTTTCATAGAAAAATATGGCATGACTTTCCCAATAGCCTAATATTTGAATATTTGAGGCATCCTCTTTTCATTGCAATAATGAGTATTTCATGCTTTCCCCATTATTCAGTGGCGTTAGCCAAAGAATCACCTTCTAATTGTATTATTTTATTCTTAAAATAAATTATTTGTTTAGGGGTCTTGTTAGTATTTGTTTCACTTACTATGAAAATCCACGTTCACACTGTCTAACACAATAGTAATGAGTCATTAAATTTAATTATTTTAAAATATGAATTCTTAGATCTTTACAAAATATTTTTCACACATCAAAAATAATGAGAACATAATTTTTCTTTAATATTGATATAATTTTATTTTGCCCTATTTTCGGGTCTTTAATGTCTTTTCTCTAGCTTCTCCAAAGATTATTGGATGATCGCAAATCAACTGTAGAGGTAATCAAACGAGAAGGTGAAAAAATTGCTGCAACCGCAGAACCGACTGATAAAGTAAAGATTTTGAAGCAACTCAGTCTCTTGGATAGTAGATGGGAGGCATTGCTTAACAAAGCTGAAGCAAGGTAATTTAAAAATTTTTAGTAATGGTTTCAGTAATGATTTTTTCTTTTTCTTTTTAGTAACATCTTACTTCAAACTGTTGTTTTTCTTGTATTTACATATTTATAACATAGGAATCAAAGACTGTGGCACCTCTCTTATTCCTCTCATGGTAGTGTTTCATAGTCATTGGGGCTTATCATTAGTCTGAAGTATGAAAAACAGTTGCTTCAGGGACAGTTCATCTATTTGTTTATTATATAATTATTGCTTTCCTGCCATGTATTATGCCCACAGTAGGCCTTGGGTTATAGTGATGTCAGTTCATAGTTGCTCTCAGAGAGTCTATAATTTATTAACTTAACTTTCACTCCTTTAAAACTTGACTTAACTGTTTTTACAAGTGATGAGGCAGTACCACAGGTACCTTATTTTCTTCATCACTGTCTCTCCATCCCTCTCAATTTCTATCAAAACAAAAAATAAAGAGAAAAAAAAAGGAAGAAAAATGATTTCTAGGAGTGGTGGATTCCCTCAGTTCTTAAGTCATAGCAAATTAAACTATCACACAGTAATCATTTCCACTAATTACAGGTGATTAAAAATTCAATTTAGAAACAGGAGTTGTTAATAGTGACAGAAGTAAAACAATACATAAAAAGAAAAATTAATTTTGAGGGATCATCTATTCAAGAAAAATTTAAATGCATGCACATATAGTTTGTGATTTGAAGATACATAAATTATATTCAGTATCATGTGCCAATTTTCCATGATTATTTTTGTCCCTATGAAAAGTTGTTTTCTCAAATCGAGTGTGTGTGTGTGTGTGTGTGTGTGTGTGTGTGTGTGTGATCATTTTATTGGGGGAATGGTAATAATTTACAGTACAGTTGTAGAGACATGGGTGAAATTTCTCATCTCACCATGATAGGTGTTTCTAAAACACTCTCATCCTCAACTTGGGCCCTTGTCCACTATCTTTTTACTAAGACTCCATACCCTCACCTCCAGCCCCTTCTCTTCCCTACTTCCCCAGAGTAATTTTCTTTGGTCTAGTACACCAAACATAGTCTAAGTTTTACTATGTGTTTCCCCTTTCTGTTCTTGCAAATTACATAATTTTTAAAGAACTAAACGTGATAAGAAGTAATGACATTTTTTGGTCACAGTAGATGTAATTTACAGAATTTGCTACTGACTAGGTACATTATACATAGAAAAGCACAATCATTTACCCTACATAAAGCATGAGGACAGTGGAAGTAGGTTATTACTTACATAGTGCCTCTGCAACTAAAAAAAACTGATTTAAAAAAAAATATTTCAAACTGTATCACATGTAAGTTAGAGGAATATTATTCCTCTATTAGATTTTTAGTTCCTACTATACTAATGATATTCTGGGGATACTTGACAAGTGTACTTTTAAAAATAGAAATAATGGTTATACAAAGAAACTCTCCTGCCTGGGGCTTCAAAGTCCCAGGTACAATCCCCTACACCACCATAAGCCAGAGCTGTGCAGTGCTCTGGTGTTTCTCTCTGTTTCTTTCTCTCTCTGTGTCTCTCTCAAAAATTAAAAAATAAATAAATGAGAGAATTAGTCTTTTAAAAAATAACTATTAACTCCATTGTTACTGGGATGGAGTTGGGAATTATATTTGTTTTTCATATTTTGAATTCAGTTTTGACCATTTAATTAAAGAAGTCTCTGACTGATGCTCTTATGGAAGGTATTAATATTAAACCATTGAAAAAGGACTTAGCACAAAAATATGTGCTCTATAAGTGTTACATATTGTTGGGATTACTGTTACTTTTACTGTAGTGACAAATATTCTACTGTGTTATGGCCAGGTTGCTTAAGACTTTCATGAGAGTCAGATATTTAAGGTTGTTCTGTTGTTTAACTATAAATGTATTCAGTAGAACTATTTGAATATGTCCCATAAATGTGAGAAATTTTAATTTTAACCTGATAAGTTTTCTACTAAATGTTTAGAATAAAATGCAGGAGCATGAGTGGAGATTTTTGTTGAATATTTCACACATTTTTCATACTTAAATGTCCTTTATCTTGGCACATTTATAGGAATCGTCAGCTGGAAGGTATCTCGGTGGTAGCACAGCAATTTCATGAAACCTTAGAACCACTGAATGAATGGCTTTCAACCATAGAAAAGAAACTGGCAAATTGTGAGCCCATAGGAACTCAGGCATCTAAACTTAAGGAACAAATTGCACAGCACAAAGTAAGATACTAATCAAACATTAGTAAGATTCAGTTTTCCATTTACTTTGTGGTTTTCTGACCAAATTTCAGTTCTGTACTATTGTTTTGCTATGTTTAATTGCTAACTACACCCATCTCAAATGCCATACTTTACTTCTATTTATGCTTTCATTTTTATTTGTCTATGCTCTTGTGTTTCTTTATTTCATTTTTTTTAAAACTTTGTTTAGGCCTTAGAAGACAACATCATCAATCATAATAAACATTTACACCAGGCTGTTAGCATTGGCCAGTCCTTAAAGGTTTTGAGCTCCAGAGAGGATAAAGATATGGTGCAGAATAAATTAGACTCCTCTCAAGTATGGTACATTGAGATTCAAGAGAAAAGTAACAGCAGGTCTGAGCTCCTCCAGCAGGCCTTATGTAATGCTAAGATTTTTGGGGAAGATGAAGTTGAGTTGATGAATTGGCTGAATGAAGCACATGACAAACTGAGCAAGCTCTCAGTTCAGGATTACAGCACCGAGGGCCTTTGGAAGCAGCAGTCTGAACTTCGGGTATTTTGATTTATTTTTTAATTTCAGTTGTCATTATTTTCTCATTCTTCCTTATTTCTTTTATGTATTATTTTATGTTCATTATCATTTAGAATCGCTGTGGTCAAAAGACTATCTGTGACTTTGGCTACTTTTAATGAAGTCGCTTTTCAAAAGAGTTTGTCTTTATCCAATAGCTGGATTTCCCACCCCTTACTTCCTATTTTATCATTACTATGGAGATCCATAACTTATACTCCAATATCTCTGCATAATCCATTTTAATGGAACACTAAATCTTTTAGGAAAAGGAGAAAGCTATGGATTATGGTAGATGAATATGGGGCATATAGTTAAGTAGTACAAAGAGGATGGGGTGAATGTGGGGATATAACATAATTTGAAAGTATGAGATGCTTATTCTAATGTCTTTATGAAATTTTATAAATTTTTCTGACATTAACTACTATGTTTATTTCTTTGCCCCTCCCTTTACCCACACATAAAAATGGCATCTGTGTTTTAGGTTCTGCAAGAGGATATCCTACTCAGAAAACAAAATGTAGATCAGGCATTACTAAATGGTCTAGAACTACTTAAGCAAACGACAGGTGAGATATCTTGCAAATAACATAATCACTCATTTCACATATTGCATTAATTTCAAAAAATATTTTAAGCATGAAGTGAAAATAGAACACTTCATAATTTTGATGCCACTCCAATACTTCATTCTGGAGAATGCTTTGAAGACCAGTGGGGAAGGGGGTTGGAATATGATCTCACATTTTCTTATGATCTTACTTAGGTTCTTTATGTGTATTACTCATAACAGTGTGTGTTACTCATAACATAAAACACCCTTGAGGCCAGGAGATAGAAAAAAACCACAATGGATTTACATTAAGTGAGCACATCAGTGGTAGAAATTTATTTTATTTTATTTTATTTTATTTTATTTTATTTTATGACAGACTGTATTTAGTGAAACACACTTTGGTTATAACAGCGCTTTATTTCTCAATCCTTGAACTAACTAAGTAAATGGACACAAAATAACTTGTTTTAGTAACTCCATTGAGTTATAGAAAAGTTAAATTTTACTTGTATTCAGTTAAGCATATATCTATGGTGGGGGCAGTTAGCATCATTATCTGCTAAAGGAATTCTATAGATTAGAACCTACTTATTAGGAGTCAGAAACTAAAGATAGTTTCCCTGTTTGAAAATGAGATAGAGGCAAGTTAGAATCCCCTGGAAAAGGGCAGTTTAGTTTATTTTCCTAAATTATGTTAAATATTAAGCAAAATAAAATATTAATAAATAAGTATAAATACGTGTAATTATATACATATGCCAGACACAGTCTTCTTTTTTTAATTGTCACCAAGGTTACCACTGAGGCTTGGTGCATACTCAGCAAATGTACTGCTCCTAGTGTCCATCCCCTGCCTCTTTTTTTCTTTATTTGATAGCACAGAGAAAAATTGAGAGTGGGGAGGGGGAGATAAGAGAGGGAGAGAGGCAAAAGATAACTATAGTAATTGCTTCACCACTTATGAAGCATCTCCCCTACAGGTAGAGAGCCAGGGCTCAAAGCCAGGTCATTGGGCGTGGTAACCTGTGCTTAACCAGGTGCGCCACCACCCAGACTCAGTTCTATGTACTCTGTAAATATAAAGTCATTAAATTTTCTTTACCCACCAGATACTTACGATTTCATAAGGTTTTATTTAGATTCTATTTATACACCTAAGTAATGATGACTAGCCAATGGCACAGAATGGTTACATATCTTATAGACATTAACCATGAAGTTATTGAACTCAGGCAATTTTTAACTCTTATACTTAAAAACTGAAAACATCATATAGATAGATGCAAAGATGATGCTTTCCACATAATGGAGGGCACTGTAACTCCTTCCGGTCTTCTTCTTCTTCTTTTCTTTTTTTGCCTCCAGGGTTACTGTTGGGGCTCGGTGCCTGAACTAGGAATCCACTGCTTCTGGAGGCTATTTTTTTCCCTTTTGTTGCCCTTGTTCTTCTATTGTTGTTGTGGTTATTACTGTTGTTGTTACTGATGTCGTTGTTGGCTAGGACAGAGAGAAATGAAGAGCGGAGGGGAAGACAGAGAGGGGGAGAGAAAGATAGACACCTGCAGACCTGCTTCACTGCTTGTAAAGCTACCCCCTGCAGGTGGGGAGCTGGGTGCTCAAACCGGATCCTTACACTGGTCTTTGCACTTAGTGTCATGTGCGCTTAACCCGCTGCACTACCACCTGACACCCCCCCCCCCCCCCCAGTCTTCATTTTTGTGGCTTTAAACTGAGATTTGCCAGAAATCCTGAGAAAGATTAAAACCTAGAAAAGTTTTCTCTTGAGTCAGGTCTTCCTTAGGGGAGAAAAAAATTTCTCCAGAAAATTTCATTTATGTATAGTATCTGACAAGTCCCCTCCCCTTTATTTTCCTTTCATGAGATATAATATGCCTTTAACATTACAGGTGATGAAGTTTTAATAATTCAAGATAAGTTAGAAGCCATTAAAGCAAGGTACAAAGACATTACTAAATTAAGCATGGATGTAGACAAGACTCTGGAACAGGCATTGCAGCTTGCAGTGCAACTGCATTCCACACATGAAGAACTCTGCACCTGGCTGGACAAAGTTGAGGTAGAATTGAGTTCATATGAGTCTCAGGATCTGAAAGGGGAAGCAGCAAGCCAAGCACAAGCAAGACAAAAGGTATGCTCTGATGGAATACATTTTGAATCAGTTTTTTATCTTCCAGGCAGTCTTCTTCACACATACATGACATGATACGTGTTTTCTATATGTAGTATGTAGGATGGCTAGCCTGATAAGCAGGGGCTTGGCAGAATTTGACAACAGATCAACAGTTGAAGCATTTAAGAGCCCAGAGATTAAACACTTATTTCCAGAGGTTGTTTTTGTTTTGTTTTGTTTTTGCTTCCAGGGTTATCACTAAGGCTTGGTGCCTGTACTACAAATCCACTGCTGCTGGAGGCCAGGATTTTCCATTTTTGTTGCCCTTGTGGTTATTAATGTTGTTTTTGGGTGGGACAGAGAGAAATCAAGAGAGGAGGGGAAGACAAAGAGGGGGAGAGAAAGATAGACACCTGAAGACCTGCTTCACCACTTTTGAAGCAATCCCCTTGCAGGTGGGGAGCCGGGGGCTCAAACTGGCATCCTGCACTTTTTTTCGTGCACTTTCAGCCATGTGCGCTTAACCCTCTGCGCTATCTCCTATTTCCGGAGTTTTATCTTTGGAGTATGACACCAACTGATGAAAAACAACAATAAAAACATTATTGTTTCAGATTTATTCTGGGTAACTATTCTTTTAAAAATATTTTATTTATTTACTTATTGGATAGAGACCAGAGAGAAATTGACAGGGGAGGGAGAGAGTGGACGGGAAAAGAAATGAAAGGGAGAAAGAGAGACACCAGCAGGACTACTTAATCACTCCTGAAGCTTTCTCCTTACAGATGGAAACCAGGGGCTTGAACCTCAGATTGTTGCACATTGTAACATGTGTGATCAACTGGGTGTACCACTTGCCAACCCTGGGATAACTATTTTTAAAGAATAAACATATAGTATGAGTTGGCTTTACTGATTACATTGCACAAGACTGTGCCAGTCATTTTTTTCCCCCTGAGATAGCAGCCTCTGCTTTCGTCATTCCTAAAGTAAGATCATGTGCAGGTAGAAGTAAGCTAGTAAAGTTAGGTTCCCTCTACCCATGATGCAACATTTTAATTAAATTTCATTGATATAATATTGTCATGTTGAAAAATGAGAAATTATTAGGACTTCTCAGGAAACACTTTTCTTCATGCAAAATTCAGTTTTGAACTGAAACTAAGAGGCCAGTGAATCCCTTTAATTGCCTGCAAAGGACTTTATCCACTAAGTCAGTTAAGGGAGAAATCTTTTCAAATTCAAGCATTACCCAACAGATTTGTATTTTAATCCCGTTTTCAGGAACTGAAGAGGGAAGCTAAAAACAGCAAAGCTTTATTGGATTCCCTTAATGAAGTGAGCAGTGCTTTACTGGAGCTGGTGCCATGGAGGGCAAGGGAAGGGCTTGAAAAAATGGTCACTGAGGACAATGACCGCTATAGAGTAGTGAGTGACACTATCACTCAGAAGGTGGAGGAGATCGATGCTGCCATTCTGAGATCACAGCAGGTAGGAGCAACTGGCTTGTTGTTTAGACAATAAATATTCTTCAGTTGTTTTCAGAACCTTTACCTCAACAAAGGTCTCTGAATAGTGTTACCATTAATTCGTTATGCCTCACAAATGGAAGGAGGGATTAAAAGAAAAAAGAATTTGATGGGTTTACATGGACATCTAAGTGCCAGTGCCAGTGCAGAGCTAATCTGTACATTGTTAACAGCCATCTGCCTCATTGTTTCCCTGACTTAACCTTATTACATCAGTCACTGGAAAGATCAGCCTCACTTTCTAAACAAAATGTCTTTTGTCTACATATATGAATATTTCTGATGCTAATTTTATGCTTTAGCTAAATCTACTCTGTATGTTAGTAAACATTTTGAGTTAGCATATAAGTTAATAGTAATGTCATGTATGTAGAGCTATAGTAAACAGGCTAATTTCTTTTTTTTTTTATTTTAAAGATTTATTTATTTTAGGAAATAGAAGCAGAACAGCACTCCGGCATAGGTGATGCCAAGGAGAGAACCTTGAGTTTCACAGATGCAAATTACCTCAGTGGTTGCAATCATTTTAATTTTATTTATTTTTTATTTTTTTTTTATAAAAGGGGAACATTGATAAAACCATAGGATAAGAGGGGTACAGCTTTGCACAATTCCCGCCACCAGACCTCTATATACCAACCCCTCCCCTGATAGCTTTCCTACTCTTTAACCCTCTGGGAGTATGGACCCAAGATCATTGTGGAATGCAGAAGGTTGAAGGTCTGGCTTCTGTAATTGCTTCCCCACTGAACATGGGCATTGACAGGTCGATCCATTCTCCCATCCTGGGGAGACTATTTTCTTTTAAAAAAATTTATTATATTTATTTTACCTTTTGTTGCCCTTGTTGTTTTTTATTATCGTTGTAGTTTTTATTGTTGTTATTGATGTCATTGCTGTTGGATAGGACAGAGAGAAATGGAGAGAGGCAGGGAAGGCAGAGAAGGGAGAGAAAAGTAGACATCTTCAGAGCTGCTTCATCGCCTATGAAATGACTCCCCCGTCCTGACACTTTGTACCACATGCGCTTAACCCGCTGTGCTACCGCCCAACTCCCCAGACTATTTTCTTTTTTTTTTTTTTTTTTTTAATTTTTTATTTCAGAAAGGATTAGTGAACAAAAACATAAGGTAGGAGGGGTACAACTCCACACAATTCCCACCACCCAATCCCCATAACCCACCCCCTCCCATGGTAGCTTTCCCATTCTCTAGCCCTCTGGGAGCATGGACCAAGGGTCGTTGAGGGTTGCAGAAGGTAGAAGGTCTGGTTTCTGTAATTGCTTCCCCGCTGAACATGAGCGTTGACTGGTCGGTCCATACTCCCAGTCTGCCTCTCTCTTTCCCTAGTAAGGTGTGTCTCTGGGGAAGCTGAGCTCCAGGACACATTGGTGGGGTCTTCAATCCAGGGAAGCCTAGCCAGCATCCTGGTGGCATCTGGAACCTGGTGATTGAAAAGAGAGTTAACATATGAAGCCAAACAATTTGTTGAGCAATCATGGATCCCAAGCTTGGAATAATGGAGAGGAAGTGTTAGGGAGGTACTCACTGCAAACTCTAGTGTACTACTGCTTTCAGGCATATATTTTGCAGTAGTTGATGGATACGTGTGCACATAAGCTCTCTCTCACAGAAACTGGTGTATATCTAGGTTATGGGACTTTGTTAGAAAGTGAACTACCTGAGATGAAATTAGAGTGTACTATTAAAGGAAAGGTCTCACCCGAGTAATGAAGCTGAAGGGTTGTCATTCCACACGTGAAGTCTCTGGATACAGTCTGAGGTGAAGCATGTTGAGATGGCAATCGTTGCTTTGGTTAGGTTGTGATAGGCAGGTGCAATATTATTTGGTTTGGATTGGGAGATGCATACGAGAAAGTGGGCCCTATCCAAGGGTTCCAGGACTGGGGGAAGTAGGGGCTCTATAGTGGAGAAGTGAGGTTCCTGCTGACTAAGGGTTCAAAAAGACAATCAATAGTTAATGTTATCATCACATTATTTGGTAATTGGGTTAACTTTGAAAAGTCCTTTTGTGAGGGTTTCCTGTACAGTACCCAGTATCTTGTATATAGCTGTGCTATTGGTTGCTTCTGATCTACTTGGTCTAGGCTTTTGAGAGAGTCTGCATATCAATTACACAGCCTATATATTAAAAACATTCAGTTTGTGTTTTGAAAAACTTTGAGACATACAATTAATTTTCCCCCTCTCATATTAGTGATTCCCCCTCTCATATTAGTGATTTATATGACTACATTTTACTAGGAGTGTACATAAACACCTTTCCCACCACCAAAAACTGTGACCCATCCCTCTCACCCACCCCCACCCACCACTGGCCCAGGAAGCTACATGTCTACCCCTCACCACTGGGTTTTTACTTTGGTGCCCTACTTACAATTTAATCAGGTCCTGCTTTTAGTTTCCCTTTCAGATCTTCTTAGTCAACTTCTGTTGATGAGTGGGATCATCCCATACTCCTCTTTATCTTTCTGACTTAGTTCACTTAGCATAATTCCTTCTAGCTCTGTCCAAGATGGGTCAGAGAAGGTGGGTTCATTGTTCTTGATAGCTGCATAGTATTCCATTGTGTATATATACCACAGCTTTCTGAGCCACTCATCTGTTGTTGGGCACCTGGGTTGCTTCCAGGTTTTAGCTATTATGAATTGTGCTGCTATGAACATAGGAGTACACACCTCTTTTTGGTTGGGTGTTATGGAGTCCTTGGGGTATAACCCCAGGAGAGGAATTACTGGGTCATATGGAAGGTCCATGTCTAGCCTTCTGAGAGTTTTCCAGACTGCTCTCCACAGAGGCTGTACCAATTTACATTCCCACCAGCAATGTAAAAGGGTTCCTCTGTCCCCACATCCTCTCCAGCATTTGTTGCTGCTGCCCTTTTTGATGTATGCCATTCTTACAGGAGTGAGGTGGTATCTTAGTGTTGTCTTAATTTGCATTTCTCTGACAATCAGTGACCTAGAGCAGTTTTTCATATGTTTGTTAGCCTTTTGGATCTCCTCTGTGGTGAATGTTTTGTTCATTTCCTCTGCCCATTTTTGGATGGGGTCATTTGCTTTTTTGGTGCTCAGTTTGCTGAGCTCTTTATATATTTTGGTGATTAGTTTCTTGTCTGATGTCTGGCATGTGAAGATCTTCTCCCATTCTGTGAGGGGTCTCTCTGTTTGTTTAATATTCTTTGGATGTGCAGAAGCTTTTCAATTTGATGTAGTCCCATTGATTGGTTTGTTTCTGCTTTAGTCTTCCTTGCAATTGGGTTTGATTCATCAAAGATGTCCTTGAGGTGTATGTGGGAAAGTGTTTTACCAATGTTTTCCTCTAAGTATTTGATTGTTTCTGGTCTGACATCTAGGTCTTTGATCCATTTGGAGTTGATTTTTGTTTCTGTGAGATAAAGTGGTTCAATTTCATTCTTCTGCATGTTTCAACCCAGTTTTCCCAGCACCATTTATTGAAGAGAGCCTCCTTTTTCCATTTAATCCTTTGGGCCCCCTTATCAAAGATTAGATGCCCATAGGTGTTGGGATTTACTTCTGGGCTTTCAATTCTGTTCCACTGGTCTGTGTGCCTATTTTTGTTCCAGTACCATGCTGTTTTGATGATGATGGCTTTATAATATTGTTTAAGGTCTGGGAGTGTGATGCCTCCATTTCTGTTTCTTTTCCTTAAGATGGTTTTGGCAATTCTAGGTGTTTTCAGGTTCCAGATAAATGATTGTAGTGTTTGTTCTATTCTCTTAAAGAAGCTTGGTGGAACTTTGATGGGTATTGCATTAAATTTGTATATGGCTCTGGGGAGAATATTCATTTTGATGATATTTATTCTTCCAATCCATGAGCATGGGATATCTTTCCATTTCTTGGTATAAGTTTCTATCTCCTTGAGTAGCGACTCATAGTTTTCAGTATACAAGTCTTTCACTTCTTTGGTCAACTTTATTCCTAGGTATTTGATTGATTTTGCTGAAACAGTAAATGGGAGTGATTTCTGGATGTCTTCTTCTTCAGATTTAGTGTTTGCATAAAGAAATGCCACTGATTTTTGTACATTGATTTTGTAGCCTGATACCTTGCTATATTGCCTAATAACTTCCAGTAATTTTCTACTGGGTTCTTTAGGTCTTTCTATGTATACTATCATATCATCTGCAAATAGTGAGAGCTTGACTTCTTCCCTTCCAATCTGTATCCCTTTGATTTCTTTCTCTTGCCTGATTGCTATGGCAAGAACTTCCAGTACTATGTTGAAGAGTAACGGTGACAGTGGACAGCCCTGTCTAGTCCCCGATCTGAGGGGGAATTCTTTCAGCTTCTGTCCATTGAGTATGATGTTGGCTGTAGGTTTGCTATATATAGACTCCACTATCTTGAGGAATTTCCCATCTATTCCCACTTTTTGTAGAGTTTTGAGCATGAATGGGTGTTGGATTTTGTCAAAGACTTTCTCTGCATCTATTGAGATAATCATGTGGTTTTTGGCTTTGCTTTTATTGATGTGGTGAATGACATTGATTGACTTACGGATGTTGAACCAGCCTTGCATTCCTGGGATGAATCCCACTTGGTCATGATGAACAATCTTTTTGATGTGTTGCTGTATCCGGTTGGCCAAGATCTTGTTTAATATTTTGGCATCTGTGTTCATCAGAGATATTGGTCTGTAGTTTTCCTTTTTTGTTCTGTCCCTATCAGCTTTTGGTATCAGGGTGATGTTGGCTTCATAAAAGGTGGAAGAGAGTATTCCTGTTTCTTCAATCTTATGGAATAGCTTAAGAAGTATGGGTATTAACTGTTTCCTGAAAGTTTTGTAGAATTCGTTTGTGAAGCCATCTGGTCCAGGACTTTTGTTGTTGGGGAGATTCTTAATAACGGTTTCAATTTCTTTGTCTGTGATTGGTGCATTTAGATTTTGTAGTTCTTCTTGGTTCAGTTTTGGAAGTGCATAGGTTTCTAGGAATTGTTCCATTTCTTCCAGATTCTCTAGTTTGTTGGCATATAGTTCTTTATAGAAGTTTCACAGGATTCTCTGGATTTTGGTGGTGTCAGTGGTGATATCTCCTCCATCGTTTACAATTCTATTAATTTGAGTCTTCTCTCTTTTTTGTTTGGTGAGTCTGGCTAGGGGTTTGTCAATTTTGTTTAATCTTTCAAAGAACCAACATTTGGCTTCATTGATGTTTTGTATGGTTCTTTTATTTTCGATGTTGTTTATTTCTGCTCTAACTTTAGTGATTTCTGTCCTTCTGGTTGCTTTATTGTTCCTTTGTTCCTTTGTTCCTCTTCCTCTAAGTCCTTGAGGTGTGCAGTAAGGTCATTCATTTGGGCTTCTTCTTGGTGTTTAATATGTGATTGTATGGCTATAAGTTTCCCTCTCAGTACTGCTTTAGCTGTGTCCCAAATATTTTGATAGGTTGTGTCTTCATTTTCATTAGTTTCCAGGAACATTTGAATTTCCTGTTTGAGTGAGTCTCTGACCCAGTGGTTCTTAAGGAGCATGTTGTTTAGTTTCCAAATTCTATGTCTTTTAATAATTTTCCGTTTGTTGTTAAATGTTAGTTTTACTCCACTGTGGTCTGAGAAGATACTTGGGATGATTTCAGTGCTCTTGAATTTATTGATGCTGTCTTTGTGGCTTAACATGTGGTCTATCCTTGAGTATGTGTTATGTGGATTTGAAAAGAAGGTGTATTCCAGTTTTTTGGGGTGGAGGAGTCTGAAAATGTCCAAGAGGTCTAGTCTGTCAATCTCTTCATTCAATTCTCTTGTATCTTTATTGGTTCTCTGCTTTGTTGATCTGTCTAAATGTGAGAGTGGGGTATTGAAGTCTCCCACTATTATTGTATTACTATTGATGTATTTTTGAAATTCTTTCAGTAGATGCTTAATGTATTTAGATGGTCCCTCGTTGGGTGCATAGGTGTTAATAATTGTTAAGTCTTCTTGGCTTAATGATTGATCCTCTAATCATTATGTAATGTCCTTGCCTATCTTTTATTACTTTATTTAATTTAAAATCTATCGTGTCTGAGATGAGAATGGCTGTTCCTGCCCTTTTTTGTGGTCCGTTAGCCTGTATGATATTTTTCCATCCTTTCACTTTAAGTCTGTGTTTATCTTGTTGTGACAGATGGGATTCTTGCAAGCAGCATATGGTTGGGTTATGTTTTCTGATCCATCCCCCCACCCTGTGCCTTTTGATGGGTGAGTTTAAGCCATTGACATTTATTGATATTATGGATTTAATGTATTGTAGTGCCATTGTTCTAAAAAACAATTTGTTTACTCTGATATATTGCAAGTATTATAGTGATGTTCTTGTTTATAAGAGGTCTTTTAGTACCTCTTTCAGGGCCGGCTTGGTGATGGTTGCCTCCTTTAACTGTTGTTTGTCTAAGAAGGTTTTGATCCCTCCATCTAGCTTGAATGAAAGTCTAGCAGGATATATTATCCTTGGTTGAAACTCTTTTTCATTCAGGGCTCGATAGATTTCTTGCCACTCCCTTCTGGCTTTTAGAGTTTGAGTGGAGAAATCTGCAGATAATCTTATGGGTTTTCCCTTGTATGTGACTTTTTGTTTCTCTCTTGCAGCCTTTATGATCCTTTCTTTATCCTTACTTCTTCTCATTGTGACTATGATGTGTCTTGGTGTCTTCAGGTCTGGGTTGATTCTGTTTGGTACTCTCTGGGCCTCTTGAACCTTGATATCCTTTCTGTTATTCAGGTCTGGGAAGTTTTCTTGTATTATTTCCTCTAGAATGTTTGCTTCCCCTTCCTCTCTTTCTTCCTCTGGCAGGCCAATTATACGAATGTTACTTCTTTTGATATCATCCCATATGTCTCTGTTGTTGTTTTCAGTGTCTCTCAATCTCTTTTTAAGCTCTTTCACCTCTTTCTTTGTTTTCTCTAACTCATCCTCTGTCTGACTAATTCTGTTTTCTGCTTCTGTTAGTCTGCAATGCCCGGCGCACTTGCCTTGCCTGGCGCCGCCTGGGAAGTATGGAGCCCCGCTAGTCCGTATCACCTTTACTTTAATTCTTAACCCAAATTAAATTATAATCACCTCTTTGGTGTCACTCCTTATTGACTGGCCTGCTAAAGGCAGAAAATCCTACCGTTGCTGACGATGCGATCAGAGCACTCGCTTTAGCAGCTTCTCAGTCCGCCATCTTCCTCCTCCCCCCCCCAGACTATTCTCTTAAGAGAGGAAGGAAGGAAAAAAGAAAAACTGTTAGATTTTTCTTTTTAAAAAAAAAGGTGATTGGATTGGAGGGGGGGAATAATTTTTGACCTCTTTATGACTCATAAGGTTTACAATTTCTTGAGTTTTCACAGGCATGCAGCCACAACTCCCATAGAAAAACATGAACAATAATTAGGACATTTACAATAAATACTTTGACTAATCTTTATTGAATTCCCTGAGTATTTTATGTTGTCAGACCTCTGTAAAGATTTCTGTGATGGTGTTAGTGTGGTATTTCAGTGTTTTTTTTTTGTTTGTTTGTTTTTTTACAGACTACATGACAGGGTTCAGCTACACAATGTCAGTTTTACAACAGTAGTTATCTATGGTCCCAGGTGCAAGAAAGGGGAGAAGGTCTTTTTTTTAATTTTTTTTTATTGGGGAATTAATGTTTTACATTCAACAGTAAATACAATGGTTTGTACATGCATAACATTCCCCAGTTTCCCATTTAACAATACAACCCCCACTATGTTATCATCCTTTATTTCAGTGTTCTTAAGGGCAAAACTTAGGGATGCGACTAACCTTTTACTAGTACAAACCAAACAAGGCACAAATCAAGCAAACGTGACAACATCCAAAATTAATTTTCAATTTTACTTTTTTTTTTTTTTTTGCCTCTTAAGGTTATTGCTGTAGGTCAGTGCTTGAATAAAAATCCTCTGCTGGGGAGGGGATGGGATAGGGACAGCTGGTGGTGGGAGTTGTATGGAACTGTACCCCCTTATCCTGTGGTTTTCTCAATGTCTCCTTTTTATAAATAAAAAATAAAAATAAATAGATAAATAAAAAATCCTCTGCTCCTGGTGGCGATCATCTCATCCCCCCTTTTTTTCTTTTACTATTCAATAGGATAGAGAGGAATTCAAGTGGCGGGAGAGGGCGAGAAAGATAGGCCTGCTATCTTTCTCTTGTGACTGCTTGTGAAGTGTCCCTGCTACAGCTGGGGAGTTGGGGGTTGGTTCAAACCTTGGTCCTTGTGCTGTGGGTCCTTGCACATTAAATGTGCTTTACTGGGTATGCCACCAGCCATCCCCTCCATTTTGCTTTTCAACAGAGTGCAGCTCAGCTCTGGTTACTGGTGGTGCCAGTGTTCAACCTGGGACTTCTTACATGCAAGTCCTTTGTAGTATTTCTGTGTGTCTGTTGCCCCTCAAAACTAATTTTGGAATATTGCTTTAAAGTGCAATTTTCCTAGCTTTCTAAGGTAGAATGTTTCACTTCTTGATTTAATACTATGCTCCAACTTAATGAAATACAATGATAGCAAAAGCCCTGCTTAAGAAAATTTTCTGAGAGAGGGCATTCATGCCAGAGGAATGTACTTGCATGACTATTGTTAATGTTTGAATGGATCTGTATGCCCTGTATGTAGCAAAGTGAATGCATTTATTTCTGAAATAAAGTTCAACTATTTGAAAATAATGATTTTTTTTCATCAAAATTTATTTGGACACTTCAGAATTGGCAGTTGAAACTTCTTTAAATAGTAAGAATAGTATTCTGTATGCTTGGAAATGAGGTTTTCTTGACTATGGTTGGTTAGTTCCATGAAGTCAGGCCTTTAAGGGCAAACTGATAGACTGAGCCTGTATTTACTAGTAAACTCTGCTAATGTTACTAATTGTAGCCCCGTGCTGTATAAACAAGCAAGCAAGCAAGCAAAACGACTGCCTGCTTCTCACAGTATGTGCCATTATCTAGTTTACAACTACATATTTCAGCTGCTTTGCATCTTAAGCCCACGCAAAGTAAGATATCTTGGTTGACTTTCTTTGTCTAAGTGCAAATTGAACTAAATGAACTGTGTGGAGTTGGTAATAGTTTTGCATAAAAGATGCTCAGGCTATAGCCACAGTCCTTTTCTAAAACATTAGAGCAAATTATAGACCTTTACTGCTTATAAGTGCAAAATGTACAGTTGTCTAAAATTGCTAAATTGTGTGTATCTTGGATTTCTAGGCAGTCTTCAGTAGTTTTAGTTGCTTGGCTTACTTTAATAGATCCTAACAACCCCAATGTAAAGGCACATAGGTGATTGGGGGAATTAAAGTAAACAACTCATTAGATTATTAAGAATCAGTCTTGGGGAAAAATAACACCTGTTTCTTTTAAATAACTAGAAGGAAACCTTCCCCAAGGGAAGTGAGTTTTGTTTAAACCTTCCAGGTGTTTGGAATAGGAAAATATTGGCTGTGCTAGGAATGATAATAAGCAAAATGGAAGGAAATGCTAATCAAAAGAAAGTGATAAGGCCCTCAGCTAAGGGAAGGGAGTAAAAGTATGTCCTTATGGTTAAGGTTCACTTATCACTCAGGCATAAAACCCTATTTTCAGCTAAAAGGGACTTAAAGTAAATATAAAAGTAATTTGTCACAGAACAAAGATATGCTTAAATAGTGAGTTATTGGCTGTTGACTTATTGGAGTCATTTTCATTGAAATCACATGAATATTCTGAGTTTATGAAGCCTAAGCTGCATACACACACAAGTAATGTTAAATGGGGACCAAAAGTAGTGTTAGTTACTGGGATTAGACCAAAGTCTGAATCTCAGATCTAGCATTTACCAACGGTTTTCTCTGGTAAACCTAAATTTTCTCAGATGTAAATGGAGTTCATGGTAATAGTCACATCATATAATAATAATATAATATGACATTAATAATAATATTATGACATATTATATTATTAAAATAAGGAAATATTGCTTGTTCAGTATTTAAAACAATGTAGTTAGTAGAATGCTGGCTATGACTGAGTATTTTCCAGTAATATTTAGAAGAGTCTATTGTATACCTTTCACTACATGGTAGAAAATTTCTGAAATGTTACTTGAACCATACTAGAAGTTATAGTATCTAAGGCTGGTAGAAGAACTCCACTGATGACACCAATTAAAACATTATCTGGGAGAGTCAGGTGGTAGCGCAGCAGATTGAGTGCATGTGGCACAAAGTGTAAGGATGCCAGTTCGAGCCCCCGGCTCCCCACCTGCAGGAGAATCGCTTCACAGGCCATGAAGCAGGTCTGCAGGTGTCTGTCTTTCTCTCTCCCTCTGTTTTCCCCTTTTCTCCCCATTTCTCTCTGTCCTATCTAACAATGACGACATCAATAACAACAATAACTACAACAATAGAAAAAAAAAGCAACAAAAGAGAAAATAAATAAAACTAAAAAAAAATCTGGAATCCAGTTGTGAGATGCTATAGTTACTTACAATTTATTTGAAATCAGTATTTGCAATATGTAAGCAATATGTATGAACAGTTGTTTATTAAAATTTACTCTAGTAATCTCACTCTTCATGTTGTTCACATGTAAAATGAGCAATTTTATGGTCTGTGCGAAATATACACATTAACTAGCCATTTTAATAAGTCATGGTAATAAAATAGTTGATTTTATTGTAATAGCTTCTTTTAAAACCCTGTGGCTATTCCATTTGTTGCTGAACAGTAAATATTTGCATATTTAATTTGAAAAACTCTTAAAAGACAGAAGGAAATGCTCTGCTTGACTCCTTGTTTTCTTTTAGTATAGCAAATATTTGTCTTGGTTAAAGAAACTGAGTTTCAGCTTTCCATTTTGGCAATTTGGGTTGTATCCTCATGCTGTTTTTCATTGGATACTTTTTTAAAAAGTAAGGTAGTCATAGTATTAAACTAATATTAATAGAAACATCCTGGATTTATTAGGACTGCTATGAAATTACTAAAAATAGTTTGAACACAACTACATGAGTTGTATGTTACTTTTTTCAGTGACACTAGGAGTAAAAAATAATGACTGTTTAATTTTATTCAGATACCTTGAACTATTTGTACCATTTCTACTCAAGTGGAAAGACCTGGATTGTTTTCCTTAATTTTGGCTTCTAAGTGAATCAATCACATAGTAATCTTTAGTCTTTGTTTACTCATGCATTATTTGGTGAAGAAGAAAGCAGCTGGGCTCAATGTATATACAAACATTTACAATAATTTTATGATGTTAGTATGCCTTTTTACTCCTATATGTATATTTTTTAGTGAATTGAAACCATAACAACACTCAGTATTATGGCAGGTTACTACTGGCAATTTGCTTTCTTAGGATCAAGGCAAGTTCACCTGTAAAGTTGAAAAATATTTTTAAATAAATTATGTTCTTGTTGGTGAGGGTAGAACAAAACTCTGCTTGTGATAAATTGTTCTACCTAGAGGGCAAAAGTTTGGCAGTACTTATCAAAAAGAGGAAATAGAAAACAGTAACTTTAAGCAGTTAATCATACACTTTTGCACAGATTCACATGCAGTCATAAGAAGTAATAGAAATCCTACTGTACCTCTTACCAACTAGGAGCTTGCAAAATTAGGAGTATAATATCACTAGTAGGCTACTGGCATTGATGTAGTCAAAATCCAGAACATCTTCATCACCAAACAGATTCTTCATATTGCCCACATTCTTTTTCAATTTGATTCCTTTCTTAAACTGCTAGCAAAATTGGTCTTCATTTCTATAATTCTTTTGATTAGAGAACAATAATGAAAATCCTAAGTATCCTAAGGCCTCTTTTAACACCACTCCTAACATCACTCAGAAGACAGGGAGAAGAAAACTCACTACAATTTGGTAGAGATGAAACATTAAGCACTTCACATGGCCTCCACTGAGACTGTGGGCAGGGACCTTGTTTGTGGAAATGAAGTTCCAGCTCCCACTTGATTTTTCTAACATACCTCTAGCTGGGTCACCTGGTTATTATGGCCTGGTGAGGGTGGAAACTAGGTTCTGCATTCTGAAAGCCTTTCTTGATATGGGTTTATCTGAGGTGACACTTTTTTCCTTTAGTGTTTACTTATATTATAGAATGGTTATTGTCTAACAATTTTTGTTTTGGAAGACTGCCCTTTTCCTGGTTTTCTGGCAAGAGATAGCAAATTTTCTTTGGGTTTTTGTCTATACCTTTTGGTGTTTCTGGATTGCCAGTTTTGTTCAGTACCCAATCTAGAGAATAAGGCAAAATGAAAAGACAGAGCTCAGCACTGTGTTTTTCTTTGGGTTCCAAACACTCTTGCAGTTTTTGTCTCTTCCCTCTGCTGAGCCATCTGTTATATGTGTTATATAAATGCTGAAGGAGGTTGATATACTAATGAAGAAAAAAGAAAAAGTTCATCTTTCCCTAAGTCTGCATAGTGTGAAAAATACATACAAATTATTGAATCATTTGTTCCCTTAAATGTAAATCAATTTACCATATATAGATGTAAATAAACAGTAGGAATAAGTGTGTATATGCATGTATATATTCTTAGATATGAATGATGAATTTATACCAGGTATCTTGACCAAAAAAGAGTACAAATTATTTTCCAGTAGGCCTTTCTATCTCCATCTTTCACTCCCTTTAACCAATTTTTTCTACCCTCATCAGAACTTCCAGGTTATCTGGAAAAATTAGAACTTCTGGAAGGACTTGAATACTCACAATGTTTAGGTCTATTAAATATTTGAGATGATTGTTAGCTACTGTTTATTACTGGTGCTTATGGTGTTACTTGCCCATTTTATTCACTGTAATCTTTGCAGTATTTTAACTGATGCAAGGCATCAAAAATATTCTTGCCTTTCACTTGGTAGTCATCTTCTTGGAGATACCAGCAGAAATATATATGTAATAATATTCATGTCAGCAATATTTACAGGGGGTCACTTCACAAAGGTGAAGCGTGTCTGCAGGTGTCTATCTCTCTCTCCTCTTCTCAATCTTCCCCTCCTCTCTCCATTTCTTTCTGGCCTATCCAACAACAATACTACTAACAACAATAATGATAACAGCAAAAATAAACAATCAGGGCAACAAAGGGGGAAAAAATAGCCTCTAAGAGCAGTGGATTCATGCCCTACTGATAACCCTAGAGACAAAATAAATAAAATAAAATGTCCTTTAAATAATTTGACATAATTAATTCATAATGAATTCAAAAACAGATTCTAAAACAAGTTCTACAGTACTAATTCAGGTCTTTATAAGTCTTTTCAACTTGTGGAGAAAAATTCTCTAAAAAAGTTATTTTTTAAAAAAAATATTTATTTATTTATTTATTTATTCCCTTTTGCTGCCCTTGTTGTTGTATTGTTGTAGTTATTATTGTTGTTGTTGGATAGGACAGAGAGAAATGGAGAGAGGAGGGGAAGACAGAGAGGGGGAGAGAAAGACACCTGCAGACCTGCAACTCCCCTGCAGGTGGGGAGCTGGAGGCTCGAACCAGGATTCTTCCACCTGTCCTTGCGCTTTGTGCCACCTGCGCTTAACCCACTGCGCTATAGCCCGACTCCCTAAAAATTATTTATTCCAGGTTTTAATATTTTCCTGTGTCTTTTCCTTTGCTTTGTGGGTGTCTTTCATGTGCATAAATTACTTTCATGATCTAAAAAAATAAAAATCTCTTTAAATTTTTGCTTTCTGCTGTTATTAAACTAGATGATAAATGGTAAATATGAATTAGGGGAGGGTATACTCTGCATATGAGAAACTTTATATATGTGTTTATGTGTGCATGCAATGTTGTAAATAAATTGTATTGTTTTCCTCTTTTTGCTATGACTCTTTGATATGTTAAAAGTCTAGAGTCATTTGGGGACCGGTGGTGGCACACTTGGCTGAGCGCATGTGTGCAAGGACCCAGGTTCGAGACCCTATCCCCACTTGAAGGTGGAAAATTTTGCAAATGGTGAAGAAGTGTTTCAGGTGTCTGTCTGTTTCTCTCCCTACCTACCGTCCCTCTTCCCTCTTGATTTCTGACTGTCTCTATCCAATAAATAAATAAAGATAAACTAAAAAATAAATTTAAAAGTTTAGAGTCATAGATGAAATAAATAAAAGGTGGTATCCAACTACTTACTTACTTTTATAGTTGATAACCTAAGGAATTTTCCTAAGGAAAATATTCTTACAGCTACTAGAAAGAAGAAAAAAAAAGATATTGCTAAGTGTCCTAAAATTTGTAATGGCTCAACACATTTTTAGAGCTTATGTTTAATTACCTGGGAAGTTCTCCTTTCTTTACTACTTTCATCATCATTGTGAATTATTTCAGGATGCCAGGGTGAGATAAGATCAAATAATTCCAATTGTATAATAAGGTTACATAAAAAGAAAATTTGATAGGTATTTTTCTGTCATTATTTACAGGAACTTGCTGACAAAATTACTTATCTTTTGTTTAGTTTGACCAGGCAGCTGATGCTGAGTTGTCCTGGATTATTGAAACAGAAAAGAAATTGATATCTCTGGGTGACATCATGCTTGAGCAAGACCAGACTTCTGCTCAACTTCAAGTTCAGAAGGTGAACTCTATTTCCATTTGCATCTGAATATTTGCTAGTGTGCTTCAAGTCTCTAATTTATGTTTGCACATTTACTCTGTGATATCCCTCTAAAAGAATATATTTTTTAACAACTTCATGTAAGTATTTTCATTTTACTAACACATAGTCTCCTTTTTAAATCTTTATTTTGGTAAATCAAAGACATTCACTATGGAGATTTTGAGACACAAAGATATTATTGATGAACTTGTTAAATCTGGACATAAAATTATGACCACCTGCAGTGAAGAGGAAAAACAATCTATGAAGGTATGATTATGTGACTGGTAGTTAGAATTGAATAATCAGCATACAATAAACTTTTAGTCCTAGAAAATCGCCTCTTTTTTGTTTTGTTCATAACAGTTGTTTCAACTAAATCATTAGTTTTTAATAAAACTTTGTCAAGCTCACAGAATAACAATGAAAGGAATACTTTTTAAGAGGGGAGGACAATTTTTTTAAGAGCTATTAATGTTTAAGTCTTTGAAAACTCACACTTTAAGCATTAAATTAATATTAGCTTCATTATTATTAGTATATATCAACTCTTGTTTATAAGCTTCAAAAACTTTTATGCTGAAACTAAAAACGCCTAGGCTGAGCCCCATTCTGAACATTGAAATGCAAAGTGGGAACACTGAGTTGAATAATTAGGTAAATATCCAGTCTATTTAAGTTTGATTATCTTTAAGTAGAAAACCAGCCAGCCTCAATGAAAAAAATTGGTTCTGGACTAACTTGGATAGTGTACTCCACTTATCACATTCACAACCCAATTTCAAGCCCCCACTGCACTGAAAGAATCTTTGGTGCTGTGGTGTCTCTCTCTCTCTCTCTCTCTCTCTCTCTCTCTCAGAACATCAGCCTGGAGTGGCAACAAAAATGGAAAAATTTTAGTCCTATTCATATTCATACATCTGAAAAGCTTAAATAAATTAATGTATATTAATCCTTCTAGTAGGAAAATATCCCATGCACTTCAAAAGAGAATTATATAAATGCCTATGCCTAAAATCACATTTTAAAAGTATGCATTACATTTAAAATATACCCCAGACAAACATTTGAAATGTATACAATGTGTTAATACTTTATCTTCTGTTTATATTCCTCAAGTAACAGTTTTCTTTAATATCTTAGTTATTACATTTGCAAGGGTTCTGTGGATTTATACAATAATCTAGTTCATTATCATTGCCCCTAATTAAGTCAGTATAGTGCAATATTCTACTTTGTTTCTAATCTATGTATTTAATTCTGCTGACTAGCAGTTCCTATTTTAATTTCAATTGTACAAAGAATCAAAAATATTTGTTTTTCTAGACAGTAATGTAAGACTTACCTTTTCACCTAGAGACATTGCAGGAAAGGCTTGGAGGGCGGGGTAGATAGCATAATTGTTCTGTAGAGACTCTCATGCCTGAGGCTCTAAAGTCCCAGGTTCAGTCTTTCATACCACCCTAAACTAGAGCTGAGCACTGCTCTGGTAAAAAGGAATTAAGGGAAGAAGAGAGGGAAAAAAATAATAGTTGGAGAATTTTACTGACTATATGTGAGGAACTCAGTATCTTAAAAAATACAAATTCAGGCAAGGCAGATAATATAATGGTTATGCAAAAAATTTTCTTACCTGAGACTCTGAAGTCCCAGGTTTAATCACGGTCACCACTAGAAACCTGAACTGTTCTGTGCTCTGATAAGATACAGTATAAGTAAGAATTCAAAGCTAGCTATTCATTTATAATCTTTTGATTCCTGTCAGTTAGTATTTTTTAGACTTTCCTTATATCATTAAATCCTATGATTCCTTATTTTGTTTTGTACAAGATTGTAATTGTCTCAGGAATACAATTTCACATCTCCCCAAAATATGTGTTAGCATAAACCCTATGATTTTTGTGTAACAGCAAAGAAACTCCATTGTATGAATATATAATTTATTAGCCTGAACTCCAGTTGTTTAATGCTTAAGATGTTTTCACATATTTTTCTATTTTACATATATGTATATATACTTTGAATGCAAAAGGAATGCATAGTAAATATTAGAATATTATTCAGCCTTAGAAAGAAAATCCTGTCATATGCAATAACATCTACATATGGAGGACTTCTCTTTAATATAAAAATTGTATGTATATCTCATATGTATATAATTGCAGTTAAAATGCTTTGTTCATTTCTTTAACATACATGTCAGACAGATCATTCTAGAGCCTGTGTAATTTTCTAAATACCACAAAAAATCAGTTAATCACAGTAGTACATCATTTTATTACTAGAAAAAATTGGACAACGTATTGAAGAACTATGATGCCATCTGCCAGACAAACTCAGAGAGATATTTACAACTAGAGCGGGCACAGTCTCTGGTTAGCCAGTTTTGGGAAACATATGAAGAACTTTGGCCATGGCTAACTGAAACACAAAGAATCATCTCTCAGCTTCCTGCCCCTGCCCTTGAATATGAAACACTAAGACAACAACAGGAAGAGCATCGGGTAAGCTTGTGTGGAGCAGTGGAGACAGTGATCTTTGCAATAGATTTTCATGTTTGGGACATCACCATAGGTCAGAGCTGAGCTGTACTCTGGTCCAGAAAGGAGAGAGAATTGTGATCTTTTCTGATGTTTTTAAATGCAAATAGATATCTTACATGATTAGGACATTTTAGCAAACCAGTAGTTTGGTCTGCAAAATGTGCTTATCATAGCTGCTTGCTTGTTAGGGTTGCTGTGAGGTGATTCCTTGGCAGAGGCAATATTATGTATGTCATAATTACATTATACTTTTTTTTTTATTTAAGAAAGGAGACATTAACAAAATCATAGGATGGGGGGTACAACTCCACACAATTCCTGCCACCCAATCTCTATATCCCATCCCCTCCCCACTAGCTTTCCCATTCTTTATCCCCCGGGAGCATGGACCCAGGGTCATTGTGGGTTGCAGAAGGTAGTGTGAAATATGAGCCATTTGGATACAAAAACCAAATTTCCCATTTAAAAAAATGTTAGAGCTTTTAAAATACTTAAATTTTGTGTGACTAGGTATTATGGTTTATATGAATATAAAACAAGAGCCATCTTGAATTTAAACAAAAAGAAGAAATACACTAATACAGTAGCATACAGAGAAGTCCTCTGAGAAAATGTATAATATAATGAATTTGTTAAATAGAAATACTGAGAAAGCAACTACAGAAAGCAAGAATGTTGAAGAACCAAAACAGTTATCTCCTCACCTACTTTGATTCTAATATTTATAGTAAATTTTGCTGACTAGAAGTCCCTCTTAAATTTTCATTTGTGGTCCGGGAGGTGGTGCTTTGGACTCTCAAGCATGAGGTCCAGAGTTCGGTCCCCGGCAGCACATGTGCCAGAGTGATGTCTGGTTCTTTCTCTCTCCTCCTATCTTTCTCATAAATAAATAAAATCTTTAAAAAATAAATTCATTTGGACAAAGTAGTATTTTTTTCCGTCAAAAGCAAATCAAAACTTCCTAAAGTCATAGACTTGTTAAAATTTTTTTATTTATAAAAAGGAAACACCGACAAAAAACTTAGGACAAGAGGGATACACTCCACACAATTCCCACCATCAGAACTCGGTATCCCATCCCCTCCCCTGATAGCTTTCCTATTCTTTAACCCTCTGGGAGTGTGGACCTGGGGTCACCATGGGGTGCTGAAGGTGGGAGGTCTGGCTTCTGTAATTGCTTCCCCACTGAACGTGGGCATTGGCAGGTTGATCCAATTCCCAGCCTCTCTCTTTCCCTAGGGGTGGACTTTTTTAAAAAAATTTTTTATTTAAGAAAGGATTAATGAACAAAAACATAAGGTAGGAGGGGTACAACTCCACACAATTCCCACCACCCAATCTCCATAACCCACCCCCTCCCATGATAGTTTTCCCATTCTCTAGCCCTCTGGGAGCATGGACCCAGGGTCATTGTGGGTTGCAGAAGGTAGAAGGTCTGGCTTCTGTAATTGCTTCCCCGCTGAACATGGGCGTTGACTGGTCGGTCCATACTCCCAGTCTGCCTCTCTCTTTCCCTAGTAAGGTGTGTCTCTGGGGAAGCTGATCTCTAGGACACATTGGTGGGGTCTTCAATCCAGGGAAGCGTGGCCAGCATCCTGGTGGCATCTGGAACCTGGTGATTGAAAAGAGAGTTAACATACAAAGCCAAACAAATTGTTGAGCAATCATGGATCCCAAGCTTGGAATAGTGGAGAGGAAGTGTTAGGGAGGTACTCACTGCAAACTCTAGTGTACTTCTGCTTTCAGGCATATATTTTGCAGTAGTTGATGGATACGTGTGCACATAAGCTCTCTCTCACAGAAACTGGTGTATATCTAGGTTATGGGACTTTGTTAGAAAGTGAACTACCTGAGATGAAATTAGAGTGTACTATAAAAGGAAAGGTCTCACCTGAGTGATGAAGCTGAAGGGTTGTCATTCCACATGTGAAGTCTCTGGACACAGTCTGAGGTGAAGCATGTTGAGGTGGCAATCGTTGCATTGGTTAGGTTGTGATTGGCGGATGCAATATTACTTGGTTTGGATTGGGAGATGCATACGGGAAAGTGGGCCCTATCCAAGGGTTCCAGGACTGGGGGAAGTAGGGGCTCTATAGTGGAGATGTGAGGTTCCTGCTGTCTTAGGGTTCCAAAAGACAATCGATAGTTAATGTTATCATCACATTATTTGGTAATTGGGTTAACTTTGAAAAGTCCTTTTGTTATGGTTTGCTGTACAGTATCCAGTATCTTGTATATAGCTGTGCTATTGGATGCTTCTAATCTACTTGGTCTAGGCTTTTGAGAGAGTCAGCATATCAAATACATAGCCTATATATTAACAAGATTCAGTTTGTGTTTTGAAAAACTTTGAGACATACAATTGATTTTTCCCTCTCATATTAATTAACTACTGATTTATATGTCTACATTTTGCTAGGAGTGTACATAAACACCATTCCCACCACCAAAGGACTGTGACCCATCCCTCCCGCCCACTCCCACCCCCCACTGGCCCAGGAAGCTGCATGTCTACCCCTCACCACTGGGTTTTTACTTTGGTGCCCTACTTACAATTTGATCAGGTCCTGCTTTTAGTTTCCCTTTCAGATCTTCTTAGTCAACTTCTGTTGATGAGTGGGATCATCCCATACTCCTCTTTATCTTTCTGACTTAGTTCACTTAACATAATTCCTTCTAGCTCTGTCCAGGATGGGTCAGAGAAGGTGGGTTCATTGTTCTTGATAGCTGCTTAGTATCCCATTGTGTATATATACCACAGCTTTCTCAGCTACTCATCTGTTGTTGGGCACCTGGGTTGCTTCCAGGTTTTAGCTATTATGAATTGTGCTGCTTATGAACATAGGAGTACACCTATGACATTAACCTAGAGACATTGCAAGAATGGCTGAGGAATAATACTCGTATGTGGGGAACTCAGTTCTTAAACGATCCATTGAACATTTTTGAAATGCTCCTATAAGTACATATCAATTAACCAAGGATCAGATTTATATGAACAAGTATATTAGGCTTCAAAAATATTAAGCAGACTCCCATTTCAGCAATCACCTAAACATTAATGTAACTTAACATTTTGTATGATTTGAATAAGAGAGGGTTCAACAATGTGGGGAAAAAAATCTGGAATTCTTGCTATTTATAGACTTGAGAACCTAGTTGCTCTTTCTAATCAGAACAAGATGTACTATGAGATTAATCAAAGTGTGTGTGTGTGTGTGTGTGTGTGTGTAATACATTTTAATTCAGGGTGTATCATATCCTTCTTTGAGATACATGACATACTTATTACTTTTGTTTGTTTACTTTTTAATGTATTGGCATTGGAGAATAAAATTTAGAAGAGATTTTAAGATAATATTTACGTAAAATATGAATTATATGAACTTTTATTTAAATCAACAGGAGAGAGACTTGTAAGCTATGACAAGTTTAATTTTAGGGTGCTGGGCTGTGGTGAGCGCTTATGTTACCATGTGCAAGGACCTGAGTTCCAGCTCCTACTCCCCACCTGTGAGGGGAGTACTCCATTAATGATGAAGCAGGTCTGCAGCTATCTGTCTTTCTCTCTCCCCTTCTCTCAGTTTCTCTCTGTCCTATCAAAAAATAGAGGAGGGGATAAAAAGGCAAAATATGACTGTTGGGAGCAGTGGGAATAATCATGCTAGCACCAAGCCGCAGCATTAACCCTGGTGGCAGTAATAAGAGAGAGAATTGTATTTTAGTATGAAAGTTTGTTACAGAAATCCTGATACCCATTTAATAATTTTCATATAGCTTTCAACTCTCAAAACCAACTTAGTTTTACATATGAAGGACACTACAAAATTTGTGTAACTGATTCTTCAAATTATTCTAACTGATTTGTTCAGAATATTTGTAACTTTCCAGAACAGTATTTCTTCTGCTGTCCTACAATAACCTCTCTAGTATTTGTGGGGAGATCTGCTAGTTTCATCCAGGAATGAAAGATGTCTCTAAGAGTCATGTTACCGAGTAGCAGATGTTTTGAAGTCACATTACATAATGGCATTATTAGATAATTATGGCAGTATTTGCTCAAGTTCATTTTGTTACGTATAAGGCAAGCAACATCTTCCATCAGGCTCTTTCTTCGTCTACATGCATACCTTGATAGGTGTTCTCTTGTATATCATGAAACAACCTCTATAGAATGAAATGATAATAAATAGTAGTCCTTTTAAGTAGCATGATCTTGGCTAATACTTTATTTTTTTAAATATTTTATTTATTTATTTACTATTGGATAGAGACAGAGAGAAATTGAGAGGAGAGGGAGAGATAGAAAGGGAGAGAGTCAGAGACACCTGCAGCCCTGCCTCACCACTCCTGAAGCTTTCCTCCTCCAGGTGGGGACCAGAGACTTGAACCCTTGTCCTTGCACACTGTAATGTATGCGCCTAACCAGGCATGCCACCTCCTGGCCACCTAATACTTTTTTTTCTTGCAAACCATTGTTATTTGTGGCAATAGTAACTTAAAAGATTGTACGAGTACATTACACCCACCACCAAAATTCTGTGTCCCCACTCTTCCCACTATAGCCACCATAGTTCTCACAAAATTTTGGAGACTGTTTACTTCTGAGGTGTTTGTTTTATTTTGCCAGTTCATGCATTTTAGTTTTCTAGATTTCAGTGGGCACTTTTAATAAAAATCTAGTTATGTGGTCATCCTGTTGACTCATCTTGATAAATGATAGTAGTGTAAATATTTACAAGCTTTGTGTTTTTTTTTCTCTAGATTGTAATATATATAATTTTTGTTAGGGCCTGGCTAGCAAACAATTTGTAGATAAACTTTATGATAAAGATAAGGAAATGCTCATAGATGATTCCAATTAGTAATGTGGAAGGCCCCCTCATTGTTCCATGGATGTCTGCTTCAGAGAAGCCTGTACTGAAGAAACTTTTACTTTGAAGTACTTGGATTTAGTCCATGTAAAACTGCTCAATGGAGTCTCTGATTTCCATGAAGTGTAAATACTCCAGATTTATTTATCTTTCTAGAAAGAATAGGGCTCCACTTTGGTTTTGCACACTCAAGAATATATGTACCTTTGTGTTTCTTGATTAGATCATATTATGTGAAGTATTCTTATATTGTAAATGATCAAATACAAGTAGTATTCAGTATATAGCTTTGTATTCACTATTACCCTTGAAGTCCATACCATTTTAAAAACAAAAAGATTAATATGAATTTTACATATCATATGTATGTTCATAGGATAGATTCATACATGGTATATATTGTGTAATGTATATTTACACATTTTATTAGTTTACATATATAATTACAGTTCCTTGTGGATTTACTGCTTTAGTTTCTTGTTTTTTTCAGCATGTGTCTCTTATACTAATTTTCTTTCTTCTTTTAATTAATTTTTGTGTCTATCATGAGTGAAAAGAAAGACCAATATTTATGGCTTTGTCTTTGTAAGATAGTATGATAATAAATTATAGCTCTTTTAAATGGTATGATCCTTTGCTCAGACCCTTGTCATAATGGGCTGGCCTTTGTGTGAAATGCATAATGAACTGAAAATTGTTATTTCATTTGACCAGCATCCTGTATGTACCCGTACAGGGACTTTGGGGTAGCCAGACTATCGTTGAATGTTTTTTTTTATTTAAGAAAGGATTAATTAACAAAACCATAGGGTAGGAGGGGTACGACTCCACACAATTTCCACCACCCAGTCTCCATAACCCACCCCCTGCCATGATAGCTTTCCCATTCTCTATCTCTCTGGGAGCATGGACCCAGGGTCATTGAGGGTTGCAGAAGGTAGAAGGTCTGGCTTCTGTAATTGCTTCCCCGCTGAACATGGGCGTTGACTGGTCGGTCCATACTCCCAGTCTGCCTCTCTCTTTCCCTAGTAAGGTGTGTCTCTGGGGAAGCTGATCTCTAGGACACATTGGTGGGGTCTTCAATCCAGGGAAGCCTGGCCAGCATCCTGGTGGCATCTGGAACCTGGTGATTGAAAAGAGAGTTAACATACAAAGCCAAACAAATTGTTGAGCAATCATGGACCCAAAGCTTGGAATAGTAGAGAGGAAATGTTAGGGAGGTACTCACTGCAAACTCTAGTGTACTTCTGCTTTCAGGCATATATTTTGCAGTAGTTTATGGATACGTGTGCACATAAGCTCTCTCTCACAGAAACTGGTGTATATCTAGGTTATGGGACTTTGTTAGAAAGTGAACCACCTGAGATGAAACTAGAGTGTACTATAAAAGGAAAGGTCTCACCCGAGTGATGAAGCTGAAGGGTTGTCATTCCACACGTGAAGTCTCTGGACACAGTCTGAGGTGAAGCATGTTGAGGTGGCAATCGTTGCATTGGTTAGGTTGTGATCGGCAGATGCAATATTATTTGGTATGGATTGGGAGAGGCATACGGGAAAGTGGGCCCTATCCAAGGGTTCCAGGACTGGGGGAAGTAGGGGCTCTATAGTGGAGATGTGAGGTTCCTGCTGTCTTAGGGTTCCAAAAGACAATCGATAGTTAATGTTATCATCACATTATTTGGTAATTGGGTTAACTTTGAAAAGTCCTTTTGTTATGGTTTGCTGTACAGTATCCAGTATCTTGTATATAGCTGTGCTATTGGATGCTTCTAATCTACTTGGTCTAGGCTTTTGAGAGAGTCTGCATATCAAATACATAGCCTATATATTAACAAGATTCAGTTTGTGTTTTGAAAAACTTTGAGACATACAATTAATTTTCCCCCTCTCATATTAATTAACTACTGATTTATATGTCTACATTTTGCTAGGAGTGTACATAAACACCATTCCCAACACCAAAAGACTGTATCCCATCCCTCCCACCCACTCCCACCCCCCACTGGCCCAGGAAGCTGCATGTCTACCCCTCACCACAGGGTTTTTACTTTGGTGCCCTACTTACAATTTGATCAGGTCCTGCTTTTAGTTTCCCTTTCAGATCTTCTTAGTTAACTTCTGTTGATGAGTGGGATCATCCCATACTCATCTTTATCTTTCTGATTTAGTTCACTTAACATAATTCCTTCTAGCTCTGTCCAAGGATGGGTCAGAGAAGTTGGGTTCATTGTTCTTGATAGCTGCATTGAATGTTTGTTTTAAGAGCATCTCTTCCTGGCAAATAGTTGCATAAGTCATCATGTGTTAAATGCCTTGTGATGGGGAGGGTGTTTGGAGTTTCTTGCCAGCTGGATGAATGCCTTGGGGCTGTAGACAACTGTAATATGGAGGTGTGACCCTGAGATACTGAGAAACTGTTTGGTTTGTTATAGCAACTGCGAGAGTTAATAGCTGAACACAAGCCTCATATAGATAAGATGAACAAAACTGGGCCACAGTTACTGGAACTGAGCCCAGGAGAAGGCTTTTCTATCCAAGAGAAGTATGTGGCAGCTGACACCCTGTATAGTCAAATTAAAGAAGATGTCAAAAAACGAGCTGTCGCATTGGATGAAGCCATTTCTCAATCTACTCAGGTAATCATTAATACCAGATGTGCGGCTGGATTATTCTAAACAACAAAAGATGGAAAAGCATTTTCCTGAATCTCTTGATTAAATTTCAACCAATATTATTTCAATTAAATAAAACAAGTATTTTTCTCTCTCAGAGAAGCATCTATTTATGACCAAGTCCTTATATTCTGCCTACTTATAATTCTAATAGTAAATATATTAATGTGAGTTTACATACAACTATCATTATTGTCATATATTTAAATAAGTGTTCATCTGGAGTATAGTGTGATATTTACCAATGGGGAGAAGGTAAAGGAAAATGTTATCAGTGCAAAGAAAAAACTTCCAGAAATGCAAAGAACAAAAAAGACTAAGTAAAAATTTGAGAAGGGGGAAATATATGTATGTGGAACTTGACTGTTTTAATTTTTTAAATATTTATTTTCTCTTTTGCTGCCCTTGTTTTTTATTGTTGTTGTAGTTATTATTGTTGTTGTTACTGATGTCATCGTTGTTAGATAGGACAGAAAGAAATGGAGAGAGGAGGGGAAGACAGAGAGGGGAAGAGAAAGACAGACAGACACCTGCAGACCTGCTTCACTGCCTGTGAAGCAACTTTCCTGCAAGTGGGGAGCCGGGGGCTAGAACTGGGATCCTTATGCTGTTCCTTGTGCTTCGCGCCATGTGTGCTTAACCCGCTGTGCTACCGCCCGGCTCCCATGTTTTCATTTTTTCAAGAAGTTGAATTTTAAACAACCTACAGAAATTTCTTTAATAAAACTTCTCATTAATTTCACATTTAACAATATTTTTAACAATATATTTTTACAATATCCAAATAAACAATAAGTCAATAAAACTATTTTATAAGCACACAGTTTATTTGAACTAATTAATTGAATTAATTAAAAATTAATTTGTTATTATAACAAGATCAAGCAGATAAGATGGTACTATGACATAATCCAACTACATAGTAACATATACCATATCTTAATTAATTAAAATTAGTTATTTGCAAGAAATACTGTGGTCTTCGTGAGTAGTGAGACATGAAGAGATGCACAAAAGTCATGAACTTAGCGGTGCCCTCATATACCACTTCAATGTTATTTTGAAAATGGTTATATACTGGCCAAATAAGTTCATATGTATTTCTTATCATATTAAATTGATGTTTTACTTTTTAAGATATAACTTCTCCCCACAAATGATCTCTTTATATTTTCACTAGTTCCATGACAAGACAGACCAGATCCTTGAGAGCCTAGAACGCATTGTGGAGCGTTTGAAACAGCCACCTTCTATCTCAGCTGAAGTGGAAAAGATTAAGGAGCAAATAAGTGAAAATAAGAATGTGTCAGTAGACATGGAGAAGCTACAACCTTTATATGAAACTCTGAAAAAAAGAGGAGAGGAAATGATTGCACGATCTGGGGGTACTGACAAAGACATATCTGCCAAAGGTAATAATCTCACAGTAAGAGAGCCAGCCAATTCCAGATGTTCATGCAGTTTGTCACAGTCCAAATGCATAACAAGTTTCTAGATTTTAGAAAAAGTATTACAAATTAAATATGAGCTTTACATTATAACTTTGTGTTGGAACACATTGTCTTTGGGATTGTAGGGCTCTGCGCATAAATTGCATAATAATGTCTTCCTGTGCTAGTGAAAGTCACTTAAATACAAAAGTATGCCATTTTACAAAATGCATATGTTCTTAGGGACTTGTAGACCACTTAAAGTATAACACTAACAAGGCTGTATTTTCTCTTATTACAGACTACAACCTTATAAAACTGGTACCTTGTCTTGTCATCACAGAAATGGCAACCAGTCACTGTCAGCTATCATAAAACTATGAATGGGGCTAGGAAGGGTTGAGGTCAATTGGAAAAATGTGCCTAGATTAATAGAACTCTATGACAAAGACTCTAGAAATAAGTCTGAAATGGGTTTTTATTGTTACAGTCCTTATATTGAACAGATATTTTGATTCTTGATTTGAATGTATTCAAGGTGTTATTCCTTTTTTTAAAAATAGGGCCGGTCCTGGTAAGCTTGAAACTCAGTGAATTTGACTCCCATTAAGAGCTCACTTACCTTTGAACCACTACTTATGTTAGAAGACCCATAGGCTCAGGAGAAGCAGAAAACCCTCAGCTCTTATATTTTTCTTCTGATAGAACAGGCCATCAGTCCCAGTCATACCCACCAAATCCAGCTATAGATAGTTAATAAACTGAATCTCTCTTTCTGGAGGAACATTGTATTTTATACTTAAATGAGGCTGACATACTGACTTTTTAAATGTTTTTGCTGTAGCTGTTCAAGATAAGCTTGACCAAATGGTTTCCATTTGGGAGAACATACACACTCTGGTGGAAGAAAGGGAAGCCAAACTACTGGATGTAATGGAATTAGCGGAAAAGTTCTGGTGTGACCATATGTCATTAGTAGTTACCACCAAAGATACTCAAGATTTTATCCGGGATCTGGAGGATCCTGGAATTGATCCCTCAGTAGTGAAGCAGCAGCAAGAGGCAGCAGAGGTAAGCAGGAAATCTCATTAAAGTTAAAAGATAGGATGTAGTATACTTAATTGTAGGTGCCATGAGTATGCGTTCAGATTTATTCTACTATAGTTTCTATTTGGTTTCGAAAGTGGGATGAGGGGGCCGGGCGGTAGGGCAGTGGGTTAAGCGCACATGGCGTAAAGTGCAAAGACAGGCATATGGATCCTGTTTGGAGCCCCTGGCTCCCCACCTACAGGGGTGGGGTGGGGGTTGCTTCACAAGCAGTGAAGTAAATCTTTAGGTGTCTAGCGTTCTCTCCCCCTCTGTCTTCCCTTCCTCTCTTGATTTCTCTGTCCTACCCAACAACGATAGCAGTGACAACAATAATGATGGCAGCAACGATGAACAACAAGGGCAACAAAAGGGAAAAAATAGCCTCCAGGAGCAGTGGATTTGTAGTGCAGGCACCAAGCTCCAGTAATGATAACCCTGGAGGCAAAAAAAAAAAAAGTAGGATGCATAGTGATCTATAGCAGCAGAACACACCACAAATTTTTAGAACCTTATCCTCTCTTTTATTTGTTTTGAAAGTAGTCCAAAATGGTACTTCTGTCTATGAATCCTTTTTCTTTATTAGACCTCCAGTCTTACGGCTAATTATCCCTACACAGCTGCTCTTATTGTATCATTGCTAAGAATGCCTCAGGGGAACCCACTTACTGCAGATTGTCCAAACTCTCTAGAACAGGGTATCTAACCTAGTTCATGTCTATGTTTCCAAACATAGTATTTTTTTTTTCTGTTCCTCCTTTACCCAGCTTTTTCTTTCCTAGAAATTAGAAAATGGTGAGGGTCGGGCAGTAGTGCACTGGGATGAGCACACATGGTGCAAAGTGCAAGGACCAGACTAAGGATCCCAGTTCCAGTCTCTGGCTCCACACCTGCAAGGGAGTCGCTTTACAAATGGTGAAACAGGTCTGCAGGTGTCTATCTTTCTCTCCCCCTCTGTCTTCCCTTCCTCTCTTGACTTCTCTCTGTCGTATCCAACAACAACATCAATAACTATAAGAACAAGGGCAACAAAATGGGGGGAAAATGGCCTCCAGGAGCAGTGGATTCATAGTGCAGGCACTTCTTCTTCTAGCGTTTGCCCTTCTTCCATAGCCAGTCAACAGCGTCAGGTTGAGCCTGATGTAAAGCACTGAGCCCCAGGATAATCCTGGAGGCAAAAAAAAAAAAAAAAAAAAAAAAAGAACTTAGAAAATGGTTTTCACTAGAGTTTCTATGCTTTTTCTAACATCTGTACTTTTTCTTTAAAATATTATTTGTTTGTTTATTTACTGGATAGAGATAGAGAAACTGAGATGGAAGGGAAAATAGTGAAGGAGAAAGACACCTGCATCACTGCTTGACTATCATGAAGTTCCCTGCCTCCCCCCCCCACACACACACTCCCAAACACATGGCAATGAGGACTTGAACCCTTTCTTTGTGTATGATAACAAGTGCACTCAACCAGGTGTCCCACCACCTGGCCCCTCTAGCATCTGTATCTTAGCCCATGTTAACTCCTTACTGAGAATGTCCTTTTTGTCATTAGTCTGGCACATCCCACTGAAATTAAAAGTTTAGTTGGATTGTTAAGCTCCATGTAAAATCTTTTCTTGTATACTTAGCAGAGATTGTCTTCCTTTCATAATTTCTTCATTCATAGAACTGGATACTAGGATGGCTTATCAACTTTTGCCTAATATACTCAGAGCTCCTTGAACAGAATAGCCACACATATTATTTTTTGTATCCCCAATGCTTACTTTAGGATTTGACCCATGTTTATTAAATATATTTAACCAAGATGAAAACAATGTGGAATAATGACATAAAATGTAACTAAGCAGCTAAACCTTGCTGAATCTATCTACTAGCAAATACATTTATTTGTATGGAGTCTTTGAAATCATATTTAATTTACACCTGTTTTAAATTTATATTACCAAATGAGTCGGTTTGAAAAACAAAGTAAGTTGCTATCCTTCTAAATGTTGTTGATGTATTAAAAAGCTGGTTCTCATATTTGCCACCTAGGATTATTTGCTAATGTCTTTAAAGTGAATATTTAATGCTTAATATTCAATGATGCTTTTTTATTCTTATGTTCTTTTATTTTATTGAATAAAATAAAATACAGAAACTTAGAAACAGAATAAAAATGTATCATGATTTCCTACTTACAAATAACTGCCACTAGTGTCTTTATGTACATCTTTCCAGTTTCAGTGCAGGTTTACTTAAAACACTAAAGCTGCCAACCATTTCTTGTTCCAGGCCATAAGGGAAGAAATAGATGGACTACAGGAAGAACTGGATATAGTTGTAAATTTGGGTTCTGAACTCATTGCTGCATGTGGGGAACCTGACAAACCCATTGTTAAGAAGAGTATAGATGAGGTAAACTAGCATATTGTCTTCTCTTATCCAAACAGATTTTAAAATGTTTTAATATAAATAGTTGAAAACTTAAGACATAATATTAAAAATATTATAATACTTATATTTTAGTTAAATTCAGCCTGGGATTCCTTAAATAAAGCTTGGAAATATCGGGTAGATAAACTTGAGGAGGCAATGCAGGCTGCTGTTCAATACCAAGATGGATTACAGGTAAGTTTACAATGGGTCTGTTGGTCTTAGCAAGGAAGCATCATACTAAGTGATGTCTACAAATTTACATATTGGCACACCTGAGGTTACAAGTTTGTATGCTATTTTTAGCAATTCAGTTCCTCCTGGTTGCCACATCTATGTCAATCCATATTTAAGCTGTTAAAAGATACTTCCAACACTGAGATTTTTTAAAAATTTTATTAGTGATTTAATATTGACTTACAAAATTACATATCAACAGGGGTATAATTCCATACCATTTCCAAGACTAGAGTTCTGAACCCCACAATCCTTTCATTGCAAGCCACAGCATTTCTCCTAAGTGGCAGACATGGATTAACTGTCATCTCTACAACTATCTGTCTACATTTTTATTCCCTTTTTCCTCCAGGTCCTGTCATCTCTTCCCCTCCAAGCCACACATAACTCTATTACTACATCCAAATGTCCCTCCCTTTTTCCTCTTCTCTCTCTGGGTTCTGATGGAGCTGGAGTTCAGAGCCCTCTTGTCGTCTTCCTCCTATCACTTCTCCCACACTGGTAGTATGGAAAAAATTGTTTTGGGAGATGCAGGGGCAGAAGTTCTGGCTTCTGTTATTGCTTGGCTGGACTTGGGCGTTGGCAGATCAATCCATACCACCAGCCTGTTTCTATTATTCCCTAGTGGGGTAGATAAAGCTCTGGAGAGGCAGTGTTCTAGGACACATTGGTGAGGTCTTCTGCTCAAAAAAGTCACGATAGAATCATGGTAGCATCTGCAAGTTGGTGTCTGGAAGGTGGCAGGATATAAAAGTGACACAAAATGCTTAATGAACAGGAACTGAAAAGCAAGAAAAAAGCAGATGAGATTAGGGATTTTAGGGTGGAAGAAAGCTAGAAAGTCCATTTTAGGCATGTTTCTCGGGGGCCACGACTGTGGTAGTTTTGCTTGAGTTTTTATAGTTAACTTGAAGTTGGATAAAGATATTGTCTGAGAAAATGGTTTCAGAGTAGAGAAAAGGGCTAGAAAGTTGGATTAGGGCAGAGAGGAGTTCCCATTCTTAGAATAATTCTATGAATAAAATGAATTGTTTAACCCTATCCACACAGCCCAGGGCCCATATATATTTGTTTATATTTATATTTAGTACTCTTGTAACAGTGCAGCCTAGTGCAGCCTGTGTAACCTTTCTAAGTCCCTATTGGTCTGAGATAGAACCCTGTGATTCACAGCTGGGAACATTGCAGGCTGCACTCATTTCAGGGCAAGTCTTCCTTATGTGGCAGCGCAGAATACCTCAGCATCCCTTTGGAGACTGGGACAGTCCCTATCATCACTGCTTTATGGCCAACACTGAGATTTGTATACACACACCCCTCAAAGTACATTTTTACATATATTTTCAGTGAAATTTGCTTTGAAAAGAAATGTTTTTAAGTAAAAGTAAATGTTCTCACACAGTAGTTTTCATAAATGACGACACTAAGCAGTGCAATGGAACTGTATCAAAGTGTTGTTCTAAAGTTGAGTGGAATAAGATGAAAGAAGTAAACACTATCTATAAATAACATCAAGTTTAACTAAAGTCAGAAGTAAAGAAATTTGATGTGAAGCCAATGTTCCCCATGAACTAAAATAGATTTCGATTAGGTCATAGCCTGTTGTGTAAGAAGTGTTTTTCTTCTCTTTCTACAGATATATTTCTTCTTCATATGTGCTTTTCACATTGTGTGGGTTCTCATACATTCTGTGTATTAACTGTTCTTTTTAAACTTTCTCTATTCATTGAAATTTCTCTTTCAAGTGAGTCTACTTCAGGAATATTATTCTTTTTACCTTCTTTAACTTTATTTCATTTTCTAATTGGCTGACAAGAATCTCATCTTTTGCCCCTCCTATCATACGGATAGGAGGGGCAAAAGATGAAATTCTTTTCTTTCTTTTCTTTTTTCTTTGAATTTATTTATAAAAAGGAAACACTGATAAAGCCAAAGGATATGGGGGGTAAAATTCCACACAATTCCAACCACCAGAACTCCATATCCTATCCTCTTCCCCGATAGCTTTCCTATTCTTTAACCCTCTGGGAGTATGGACCCAAGGTCATTGTGGGATGCACAAATGGGAGGTCTGTCTTCTGTAATTGCTTCCCCACTGAACATGGGCATTGGCAGGTTGATCCAACTTCCAGCCTGCCTCTCTTTTTCCCTAGTGGGGCTGGTTCTGGGGAATTGGAGCTTCAGAACACATTGGTGGGGTCATCTGTCCAGGGAAGTCTGGTTGGCATCATGGTAGTGTCTGGAACCTGGTGGCTGAAAAGAGAGTTAATATATAAAGCCAAACAGGTTGTTAACTAATCATGAACCTAAAGTCTGGAGTAGTGCAGATGAAGAGTTGGGGTGGTTTCTGTTTTGTAGATAGCTAGTAGGCATATTTTAGTTATATTCCCAAGGGCCTGTGGCTATACTAGTTTTTTGTTTGTTTTTTCTGAGCCTGAAATTTGATATGCAGGTGGATCCAAGTTATTGCCTGGGGAAATGATGTCATGGCTGGAAAAGGAACAGAAACCTAGATCAGGGAAGAGAATAGCTTCCAAGTATGGGAAAAGTATATAAATATTGGTAACTGTAAACCCCATCAATTTGATGTGATCTGGGGCCCATATTCAGCTTAGGAGCCTATGTGACCTCTGCATCCCTGTAGATCCGAGCTCACATTCTGTGGTCATAAGTAGGAATGTTCCAAGTTGCCCCAATATAGGACCCATCTTCTCAGGTGTAACATAGAGTATGTTGTCCAGCCTCCCTTCAGAGGATGGAACATTTTCTACTGTTGTTAATCCAAGTTGAGGGCAAGGTCCTATGGGGCCCCACAAAGGGCTCTGTTTTGTTGTTCTTGGTAGAGATGACCGATAACCATGGAGAGAGGTATTTATTCAAGGTCTAGGCCCGTCATGTCTGTTTAGGAATCTCAGGACTCCCCAAATAGGGCCCCAACTGATGCGGGCCTGATAGTGACTAAAGAGTCATCCTTAACGTATGCTAGTCTCTTGCCCTTATTCAGCTTTTGCAGTCCTTGCTTTGAGAAGGTTAGCTTTTGAGTCTGTGAGAGAACTGTAATAAATAGGTGAGGAGGGTATTTAAGTCTAAGTAGACACTATTTCAGTATGAACTTCATACTGATTCACTGTAGAATATTGTGCACTTTTGCTTTGAGGTATATATTTTGCCCTAATTTATGGATACATATGCCTTATCTCATGGCACCTGGTCTATATCTAGGTTTTAGGACTTTGTTAGGAAGTGAACCTCCTGGAATGGAATTAGAGAATCCAATGAAAGGAAAGGTCTCACCTGAGTAATGAGGCTGAAGGGTTAACATTCCATGCCTGATGTCTCTGGACACAGTCTGAAGTGAAGCATGCTGAGATAGTACTCGTTGCATTGATTAGGTTGGGATCAGTAGATGCGATATCATTTGGTATAAACTGAGAGAAGCATGCAGGAAAGTTAGCCCCACTCTAGAGGTTCCAAGAATGGGGAAATATAGGCTCTACAGAGGAAGTGGGAGATTCCTGCTGTCTTAGGGCTTAAGAAGGCAATAGATAGTTATTGCTATAATACCATTATTTGTCAATTGGGTTAACTTTGAAATATCCCTTTGTTAGGATTTGCTGTATCATACACAACATCACCATAATTTATGTCCTTTGACATCATTTGTATATAGCTGTGCTACCAGTTGCTTCTGTTCTTCCTGTTCTAAGCTTTTAAGAGAGTCAGCATATCAAAAACTCAGCCTATGGTCTGTGCATTAAAAATTTTGAGACATTCAATCAATTTTCCCCTATCATATTAATTAAATAGTGATTTATATGACTACAGATTAATAGGAGTGTATATAAACACCATTCCCACCACCAAAAGACTGTGTCCCATTCCATCCACCCCATCCCACCCCCACCCCTCCAGGAAGCCGAATTTACTCTCACTCTCAACCCTACTCCAAAAAGTCTTTCTAATTACTTCCATAACATAAAGTGAATATGAATTTTAAAGATTCAGTGAGAACATTCTGTCCTTTTAGTTTATACCACTCCATCTCAGTAATTGTAAAAGTCAGTATCACATATCTGACTTTATGTCAGCTAAAAGTAGTTCACTAGGTTATTCTATTACTTAAGAAAATCATATTATAAGGGCTTAGTTGGGCCAACAATTTTTCAAAAGTACTAAATAATAAACTTATTTGAATAAATATGGACTTGAGTATTTTTCATTCAACATATTTAGGCTGATATAAGGAATTAAGGAAAATATAAGGAATTTTATTTCACTTATAAAACTTTCATTTTTAAATAAGTTTTTTTAATTGTAGATTCTTAGTATTTTAAGATTATGCAAGAAATATTTCCTTTACAAACTTGAATACAAAACTTAAGGTTACGTCTATTTCATATTTTGAAACAACTGCTTAAATATTTTGATGCTTTACTTGTTTATGTGAATTATCTTAATTTCTAGTAAAAGAAATGTATTCTATAGTATCTATATGTGTATGGTTGAATTTTTTTTGTAAAACTAAGTTTTGTGGCAATTTCAAGTGTATTATTATAGTAAAACATGGTTTAATGTCTTTTGCAGGCAATATTTGACTGGGTAGATATTGCAGGTGGCAAATTAGCTTCCATGTCTCCAGTTGGAACTGATCTTGAAACTGTCAAGCAACAGATTGAAGAACTAAAGGTATGAGTGGTAGCTCACTAATTTATCAAAGCCATTCATTGTAAAATTATTATTTCATAAATCTTGTTGTTAAATGTATTCTTTTTTAAAGAACTTATTTATTTATTCATGAGAAAGAAAGGAAGAGAAAGAAAGAAAGAAAGGACCAGACATCATTCCGGTACATGGTTGAGAATCCAAAGCTCTGTTCACTACATTACTTACCGGACCACTTAAATGTACTCTTCATAATTAAAGTATTACATTTTGATCATATAACTGGTTTAATATGGAGCCTGCATATAATAAGCAGTATTTAAGTGTTCACTTAAAGTTTAAGTGAGTAACTATCTTTCCTTGTATAAGGCCTAGAAAATATAAATAAGGGAGAATAGTTTTTGTTTGTTTTGTTTTGTTGTTAACCAAAATACTATACACCTAGAAGCAACCATCTAGCCCATAACTTTAAGATTTGATTTATAGTCTTTTAGATATCCTCATGTTGGGAACAGAACAAAATATGATGGTACGGGTGTGTGTGCGCGTGCGTGCGTGCGTGTGTGTGTGTGTGTGTGTGTGTGTGTGTGCATGCGTGTATGTGTGTCAGAGAGAGATTACACTGTAAGGAATTTTGTTACTTTATTGTATTCAGTGTGTTCAGAGTAATTAGTGCAAAAGGCTAAAGAGAAGAATCCATGATATAGTGTTTCTCAAAATATTTGTTTAAACATGTTTGTTGTTTTCCATCTGCTTTCCTCTGTGAATATGTGTGTGTGTGTGTGTGCATGTTTGCTTCTTGATCTCCAGCTGTGAAAATGGCTAAAGTGTTTCCTATTTGAATTCTTCTGTGCTTCCAACTTCCTTACTTTAAGTCTTTCTCCACAGAGATATCACACCATTTTTTATGAACTCTACTAGATTTTTATGTAACATTGCTATCTAGCTTTAAAATTATAACTTGTAGAATTTTGTACTCTAAATGAAATATAGATAACAATGTTTCTTTTTGAGTATTTTACTGTTACTATGATTAAATTACATTTTTAAAAAATTATCTCATGTAGTAAATTGTGATATACTTTATATGCAATTTCAGATGCAGAGTAGAATTTATTTTGCACATGTGTATGTGTCTCACTGAGTTCAGTGTAATAGGCTGGTTAGAATTCTTTTTTCATATCAAGCTGTAGTATATTATATCCAGTTTCATTCATTTCAATTACCAAAGGACCTCAGAAAAGTCACCAAACTGATCTCACTTCCACGACTTGAGCTTAAACTAAAGATAAAATCATGTTCATTATGTGAATAACTTAAATACAAAAAGTGTTCAATAAATCTCAGTTTTTGTTTTTAACATATTTCTATTTTTTTTAAAGTCTTTATTTACTGAATAGAGACAGCCAGAAATTGAGAGGAAAGGGGGTGATAAGGAGAGAGACTGAGAGACACCTATAGCACTGCTTCACCACTTGTGAAGCTTTCTCCCTGCAAGTGGGGACTGAGGGTTCAAATCTGGGTCCTTGTGCATTGTAACATGTGTGCTAAACCAGCAGTGCCACCACTTGGCACCTAATATATTATTTCTGTATATTTGAAAAGTAGAGGATGCTCAGGCCCATATAATTTAATTATTTACTAATACAGGTTAAAGTAAATAGTTGAAACTTTCTTATTATAAGCAACCACTGACTAGTATATTTAAGTTGGGACAGTCAAGATTATTAAGTGAATGTCAGTAAGCACCAGTAGAGAATATAACATTATTCTGGATCAGCAATTGAAAAACATAAAGTAACTAAGTATCAAAATTAATGAGAACAGCACACAGAATACATAAAATGTTAAGTAAATGCAAGATGTGTGTTTTAAATATTAATTTCAGTTTCTCTGGGGTACATATATGTCAATTTATATTTTTCCTATAATTTCAGAGTTCAATTATATTTGTGTTATATATTATACTCTAAATATATTATATATATTATTGTATTATATGTTGGAATAACTTCAACCATGAAATTTGTTAAACTTTTTTAGAGAAAAAGTACAATATATATTATAAATAGATAAAATATGTTTTCACTAGTTAGCACTGAATTAAAAATTGCCTTTTATTATAATTTTTTCATCAGTGAGCCTGTATTAATTTTTATTCCTCTTTACTTCTCCCTCACAATAAGAAGTTTGTGAACTAGAGTAGGATCAATGCCTCAGAACTTTTAACTTATTGATATATATTTATAATAACTTGCAAATTTATAACAAATTCTTCTTATATATCTCTTTTTAAAATATAGCAATTTAAGTCAGAAGCCTATCAACAACAAATAGAAATGGAAAGACTGAACCATCAAGCAGAACTTTTGTTGAAGAAAGTAACAGAAGAGAGTGACAAACATACTGTCCAAGACCCATTAATGGAATTGAAATTGATCTGGGATAGTCTGGATGAAAGAATTATCAATAGACAGGTAAATAGTATCACTTTTGTTAAGGATTATTGTTTTATTTATTTATTGCCACCAGGGTTATCACGGGCTTGGTGCCTGCAGGACAAATCTGCCACTCACAGTGGCCATTTTTTCCTTTCCCCTTCTTCTCCCCCTCCCCCTTCCATTCCCTCTTCCTGTTTCCATTCCTTTTCTTCTTCTTCGCCTTCTTCTTCTTCTTCTTCTTCTTCTTCTTCTTCTTCTTCTTCTTCTTCTTCTTCTTCTTCTTCTTCTCCTTCTCCTTCTCCTTCTCCTTCTCCTTCTCCTTCTCCTTCTCCTTCTCCTTCTCCTTCTTCTTCCTCTTCTTCCTCTTCTTCCTCTTCTTCCTCTTCTCCTTCTTCTCCTTCTTCTGCTTCTTCTCTTTCTCCTTCTTCTCCTTCTCCTCCTCCTCCTCCTCCTTCTTCTCTCTCTCTCTCTCCTGTTTCCCTTTTCCTTTTTTCTTTGCATAGTGACAGAAAAATTGAGAGGGAAAAGGGGAGATAGAGATGGAGAGAAAAAGAGAGACATCTACAGTACTGCTTCCCTATTCGTGAAACATCCCCTCTGCAGGTGCGAACCAGTTTGTTGAACTGGGGTCTTTGAGTATGGTAAGGTGGATGATGCTGTATCAGGTGCACCACCACACAGACCCGAGAAATGAAAATCTTTTGATTTCACATAGTAATGCAAAGTAAGTATTAAAAATAAAATTAGCTGAGTATATATGCAAACTTACAAAGTTCCTATGTTCCCTTATTTTGCTAAAGATATTCTTGTTTTTATTTATTTTATAAAAGAGAGAGAGAGAAATCAAAGCACCACTAAGCTCATCCATAAGCATTACCAATGATCAGAGCTGGGACCTTGTGTATGCAAGTCCTGTACTCTACTACTGAGATGTCTCCCCAGCCTAATGTGCCATTTTTAATAACAAATAGCTTCCAATTTAAAATATGGAAGAGTTTGTAACTAGAAATGATTTTTTTTTGCTGGGGATCATAATGTAGCAAGCATTTACAGATGTTGAAGTATAATTCCATAAACTTGAAACCTATATAATTTTGTAAACCAGTGTTACTTTAATAAGAAATTTAATGTGAATATTTTTGTATGCATATGCAGCATGAAATGAGAGATTTTTGCCATTGTTTTATAAATGTGTGCTATCATAAAATTTATAATGTATTTTTGGCATTATCATTTTTTCTGTAGCATAAGCTTGAAGGTGCTCTTTTAGCACTGGGGCAGTTCCAACATGCTCTGGATGAACTGTTGACATGGCTGACAAACACTGAGGGTTTGCTAAGTGAACAGAAGCCTGTTGGAGGAGACCCTAAGGCCATTGAAATTGAACTTGCCAAGCACCATGTATGTAACTGTTACAACATACTGTGTCACTTCTCTGTGTATTTATAAAAGGGATGTGTTACACATTTTTAAGTTCATATTTAACAATTATTCTAGAGGTTATTCTTTTTTCTGAAGAGATTATACTTAAATATTCTTCTTAATGCTTAAGGTTGTAATACAAAATAGTAATGATGAGAAACTTCTGGCTAAATCTTTTTAGAAATGCTTGACAAATACAGATCTCTGATTATAAGTATCATTTGGTTAACATATTCTAGTTTTAGGGGTTGCATTTCTTTTTACCATTGACTTGTATTCCAGTTATTTTGTATTCTAGTCATTTTTAATCTAGTAAAAGGCTCATTGAAGGATGCTCAGATTGCTCCTAGATCTTGGGTGCTGAAAATAATGCTGCAGTGAATACATAAATCTTTTCAAATTAGTTTTTTTTTTGTATTCTTTGAATAATGTACACATTTTATTTCATTTGCTTATTGGCTAGGACAGAGGAATGGGGAGATAGGGAGAGAGACAGAGAGACACTTGCAGCCCTGTTTCATTGCTCATGAAGCTTCCCCCCCTGGCAGCTAAGGACCAGGGTCTTGAACCCAGGTCATTGTACATGGTAAGAGGTTCACTTAACCAGGTATGCCACTGACCAGCCCCAATAATGTAGCATTTCTGTGCCTAATTCTGAGGGATTGCCATATTGTTTTTCCATTATGGCTGTAGCATCTCATATTCCCATCAACAAAGTATAAGAGTTCCCTTTTTCTAACACACTCATCAATATCACAATGTAGTATATATTGATGTTGCAATTAAATGTTCAACAACTTAAACGTACACAATATTATAAGTCCATGTTTCTTCAATTAAAAATGAACCAAGGGATGTTGATTATAGCCTGGAAATATTCCACTGCCAGATGTGTGCACGTTTCTTCTATATCACCCTAATCTCCATGTGCCTTGCATATTTTTCTCTAGCATGTCCCCCATATTTCTCTTCATGTATCTCTGTTATGAAGAGGTTTTCCTTTTATCACGTGTCTCTCCTCATTAGTTTTGTTTTTCTTAACCATTTTCTTTGGCAATTAGTACCTTTAACTATTTACTTATTATGTTGAAAGATTTTTAGGTGCCCCACACTTGATTTAAAACAAATTTAAAGATTATTATTTTATCTAATTGTAACCTCTGTGACACTAAGTTGCTTATTATCACATAAAATTCCCTAGCTATAAAGTCACTTAACTTACCGGATAAAAAGTTATACTCTGTACTGAGTTTATCCTAACATTTAATAGTGTCCCTTAGAACTGTTAAGTCACATCAATAGTGGATTCTTATTGAAGATTGGGTCGTGAATTGTAGCATTAAATAGACTTACCTTAATTATCAAATAGGAACTTTCTAGAAGGCCAAAAGATGTGGGGAAATGAGGCACCCTGTTTCAGTTCTTTAGCCTTGGGAAAAGTCAGGGATCTTTTGTTTCTAGTCTATGATGAATTAGGAATGACTCCCTCTTTCATCTGTTTCTCATTGGTCAATAATTAAAGGAGTTAGCATATCTGCAGCTCCTTTGTTTTCTCCCTGATTCTGCCACCTTGTGTTTTGAAGAGAGATCTTATTGGCAGGGGGAGAAGAAAGAAATGTGTTATTATCCCTTTTATTTTGACTACAAAAATATTTAAATCTTGAAAATAATGTCAGTGGTTAATACCTAGAAGTATATGCCTTCTTAAACTCAGATAATTTTGTAAATGCCTTTGAAAAACACTTCCTCACTGAATGCCTCAGGAAGGATAAATATAGTTAGTGAAACTATCTCAGTTGGTTAGTGATCTTCACTCAGATTTTTCCCTAGTCTTTATTTTCTTCCAGATGTGGGATGTCTTACGGTAGACAAGAGATGATGTTCCTTTGCTTCTCTTTTGCCAACCCTGAGTCATTTAGTGTAGAGAATAACTGACTCACTGACACTGAAATGAGTTGTATTTCTGGTTTCCAAAAATGTAACCAAAGTTGAAAGGAGACTGTTGCTATGCTTTATTTGTTTTTATTGTTGTTGTTTGTTTGGGTATGTGGTTGTTTTATGTGATATGGCAGAGAGAAGTTGGAAAGGAAAGGGGAGATAGAGAGACACCTCTAGCTCTGTTTTACTACTTGTGACGCTTCTCCACCACAGGTGGGGACCAGGGCCTTGAGCAAAGATCCTTGCACTTGGTAAAATGCTCACTCAACTGGGTGCACCATCACTTAGCTCCACTTTAGCTGCTTTTTAAAATCATAGTTCTGTTTAGTTTAAGAAATGTATATCTTTAGCTTTGCACTTACACTCTTGCTCCCTCTTAGTACATTTGAACATTATTAATTTATTCTTTTATTTTCACTGTTTACTAGGATCTATAGCAAGCATTAACATACGATTTTCTAGTAAGAAAACAGTTAAGCTTTGTAGTATTGGATATGGTATGCTTCATATACAGTGAAAATCTTTCCCTCAGTATCAGAGCATCCCAAGAGTCCTAGGAATTCTGCAAATTCTAGCACCCTTTAAAGGAGAAGAGATAGACTATTCTGTTAATTTTTTTGTATTTTTAGAGTGTTCTTTTTCTAAATTATGGCACCACATATCATGAAATGTAATGATTTTTATTTAATAATAAGTATATTGAAATAAAATATATTTAAATTATTTAAGACATGAAAATTAAATTCAATGATCTTGAATGAAATACAACTTTTCAGTTGTATTTCCAGATATTTAATGTCATCAATTGCAAGATTATTCTAATGGAAAAAATATCAAAATATTCTCACATTATCCTCTCAATGCATATTAGTAGATTGAAGAGATATCTAGAAAAGCTATGAAATTAAAGGTAGAACAGTCCATCATTAAACATTTGTGTTGTTCTTGCTTCAAAATGTCAGTAACCAAGATATAAGACAACTTTGTTAAGAAGTGATATTGACATGTTTCAAATTAGCAAACACATTTTCCTAATATTTATAGGTACTCCAAAATGATGTATTAGCCCATAAGTCCACAGTGGAAGCCGTTAACAAAGCAGGAAATGATCTAATTGAATCAAGTGCAGGAGAAGAAGCAAGCAACCTTCAGAACAAGCTAGAAGTTTTAAATCAACGCTGGCAAAATGTTTTGGAAAAAACAGAACAAAGGAAACAGCAGCTGGATGGTGCCTTGCGCCAGGTGAATAAAAGAATAAGTTCTGAAATTTTTATAACCTTTAAAATCAAAAGAGTATGTTATTCTTTATGTGATTTGCAGAAGTGTTTTAATTTTTATACCTCAAAAGAATAGAGATAAGTGAACTGAGGAACAGATCAGTTGAGTATGGAACTCTGTTCTTAATGTAATTAATCTTATCTTTTAGAGCTGTTCTATCAAGATAGACCAGGCAAATCCAGTGGAACGTGGCTATTCTTAAGGATGCATAGAGAGACTTAGAAGGCTAGGGTTGTTTGAACTTTGTTTGCTGCCTTAAGGAAACAGTATGTAAGGTCTGAACTGAAAACTTTATCCCTCTAGGCCAAAGGGTTTCATGGTGAAATCGAGGATTTGCATCAGTGGCTGACTGACACAGAGCGTCATCTGTTAGCATCTAAACCTCTGGGAGGGTTACCAGAAACAGCCAGGGAGCAGCTGAATGCCCACATGGTATGTCCAGTATTTCCATCGGCTCTGACCTCAGAATAAGAAATTTACTGTTTAGAGGGATATTGGTTCTTTGGCAATGGATATGGTGCAGTGACATAGACTTTGAAGGACTAGATTATAACCCTAAAACTTACATAATTTTATAAATTGTTGTTATCTCAGTTAAAAATAATTAATTTAAAGAAAATAAGTCACTGTTTGGGGTAGACCTCTGTGGTAAGTTATGGGAGAGATTTTAAGGATAACCAGTTGTAGCAGAAATCATTATTTGTAAGTAGTAGAAACACTTTGACTTCTGCTGCTCAGAAGTCTGAATTATCTGCATTGTCAGCATAAGTGTGTTCTTCTGCCTGCATCTTAGCTTTCTATCTATGTCTTCCAAGAACCAAGTTAAATTATACAAATAACATATTAATCATTGTATCATAAACCCTCATTTTGGGAGTGTTTCTAGGTTCTTTATACTGGATTATGGTTCAAGTTTAAGAACTTGAAGCTAGTAACTTGAAAAACTGTAATGACTAAGTTTTATTATCTTAGTAATTATCTATATATAAATAAATAACATGAGGACTATTTTAATTCAGGAAATATGTGCTGCCTTTAATGTTAAAGAAGAAACATACAAGAGTCTGATGCAGAAAGGCCAGCAGATGCTTGAAAGTTGCCCCAAGTCTGTAGAAACAAATATTGACCAAGACATAAATAATCTGAAAGAAAAATGGGACTCAGTGGAAACTAAACTCAATGAAAGGAAAGTATGTGCCTTTATAAATATAATAAAAATGAATGTTTTAGCTCTATTTAGTAGGTTTTTCTTACCTCTATATAGGATAATCACTGGAATTTTCAACATTTATCTTAAACATTTGTAACCAGTTGAAGTTTTCATGGTGTCAATTGAAGAGTTTTTGTTTTAACATGGTAATACAAAGGTAAAGGACTCTTCAAATATAGATAAAAGTTTATCACATGTCAAAGTTTCTATACATATATTTAAACTCATGAGCCACTGCTTATGGATTGTTAAATAACTGTCTTCTAATCATACTTATTTATTTTTTTATCTTTTTTTTTTTAAATTACCACCAAAGTTAAGGTTATCATTAAGGCTCGCTCAGTTCCTGCATGAAGAATCTACTGCTATCAGTGCCATTTTTTTTTTCATAAGGCAGTAAGAAACTGAGAGGGGAAGGGAGGGGAAGATAGGGAGAGGGGCAAAGAAAAGGAGAGTACACCCTCACCACTCATGCAGCTTACCCCCTGTAGGTGGGGACTCATGGTTTGAACCCTAGTCCTTATGCATGGTAATATGTGCACTCTATGTGGTGTGGCACTGCCTGGGCCCTCTAATTGTGCTTATTAAGCAATGGACTTTATATAGGAGGGATAGAGCTAGTGACATCAAGAGAGTGACATAATTGTAAATATAATATAATCCACAAGAAGAGATTAAAATGTGAAAGTTTTGTCACTTTTTTAAAAAAGCAGGAACAATAATTTAAGAAAAGAAATATATATATATATACACCTAACCAGAGCATTGCCGATCTCTGGCTTTATGGTGGTGCCAGAGGTTGAACCTCTGAGATTTAGTCATGAAAGTCTCTTATGTTATCTCTCCATGACTTTAAATAAGTCTTTATGTTAATATTTAATGCTCTTGAGAAAACAAAAACTAGAAATACTACATTGTGTGCCATCATTGGCTTAATTTAGTGTATCTTTCTTGGCATTTGACCCCCAAAATAAATTGTTATGAATGTCTTTTCATTTTTTGCAGTCCTGTTCAGTAATCTGTAATCTGTTGTTCATTGCCCCCAGACTACAATTTTAGTGCATATTAAAAAATATTTTAACTGCAATGAAATGCTTTTTTAGGGATTTATTTTGCTCATTATATCCATAAACTCTATAAAGGCCTATATAACTGATGTTTAAATAAAGTATATAAGAAGGAGATTTTTTTTCAGACAGTGGTTAAAATGAGGAGTGGAGACTTAAATATCATTAAGACAAAATAACCTGTCTTTGCAGACTAAGCTGGAAGAGGCGCTCAATTTGGCAATGGAGTTCCACAATTCTCTCCAAGACTTTATCAACTGGCTAACACAAGCTGAACAGACCCTGAATGTAGCTTCTAGGCCAAGTCTTATCTTGGATACGGTCTTATTTCAAATTGATGAGCACAAGGTATATTTTCTTATATGGATAACATTTTTTTAATAATTAATAATAGTTTGGAATAATTTTTTATAAAATTTGCAAGTTACATAACAAAAATCATTATAGAAAAAACACAGTAAAATGTCAGCAATGATTAATCCTTGGAATAGTGTGAAACTCTTTCCCTTATACATTTTTAATACTGATGAACATTTTGCCACTAAAATATTTAGTGAATATTTGACAATATATATTAATTGTGTAATTGCAAAACACTTTTTTGTTGTTAATTTTTTTTATTAGTTATTTAATAATGGCTTACAGGATTATTTATTTGTTTGTGTGTTATTCTTTTTTTTTATTTAAGAAAGGATAAATTAACAAAACCATAGGGTAGGAGGGGTACAACTCCACACAATTCCCACCACCCAATCTCCATATCCCACCCCCTACCCTGATAGCTTTCCCACTCTCTATCCCTCTGGGAGCATGGACCCAGGGTCATTGTGGGTTGTAGAAGGTGGAAGGTCTGGCTTCTGTAATTGCTTCCCCGCTGAACATGGGCATTGACTGGTTGGTCCATACTCCCAGTCTGCCTCTCTCTTTCCTAGTAGGGTGGGTCTCTGGGGAAGCGGAGCTCCAGGACACATTGGTGGGGTCTTCACAAGCTAAAAGCTTCTAGGAAGAATGTTTTAAAAGGTTGAGTATGAGTGGTCACAAGGATCATGCTTTTATTTCAGATAGTTATAGACAGAAGGTTGTTTTAATATCAACTTGGTAGTTTGAAGATTTCTTTTGTCCTTTAAAATAATTCCAGCATATAACATCAGAAGTATTTTAATATTTACTTGGATATTGAAGGGAGAAAGGCAGGAAGGGCACAGCAGGCCTGAGCACTGCTCTGTTGTACCAGGAATTGAACATGCAAGTCCTGCTGTCTACTCACTAAATCATCTCGGCAGGTGTCAGGAAATATCTTTAACATGGATCAATTTTTATTTGTTTCTAATTATAACTCTCTTTTGGATTAAAGGTTTTTGCCAATGAAGTCAATTCTCACCGTGAGCAAATAATAGAACTGGATAAAACTGGAACCCACCTGAAATATTTTAGTCAGAAACAAGATGTTGTCTTAATTAAGAATCTATTGATCAGTGTACAAAGTCGATGGGAAAAGGTGGTTCAACGGTTAGTAGAAAGAGGAAGATCTTTGGATGATGCGAGGAAGAGGGCCAAACAGGTAAACATTTATAAAGTCACTGAATTTGGCAATGAAAGACTTATAGTTATTGAAACATGTATTATTTTATCAAAGTACTTTTATTACAGGTTCTAATAAATATAATAATTATCACTTAAAGCCAAGGCATTTATTTCCTAAAAGAACTGTGGTCTAAGTTTCTATGTTGACATTCATTACTTTTTGACTTAGCAGCCACTTAGGGCCCTAGGGACTAATCTAGAAGAGAAAAAATCAAAATCATGGATTGATGTCATACTCTATTATATTGCTGCCTTTTTGTTTAGTTCTTAAGCCTTACTGTTTTTACATAGACCCAGAGTTGAGAGTCAGACATGTCTTGGTGTTGGTATTCCTAACCTTCATTTATTCTCTGATATTTTGATAACAGTTCTATCTCATTTTTAAATGAATTGCTTGAGTCTTTTGATATTGCTTTTTTTGTTTAAACTAAGAGAATATCAAAAATATCACCAGAATATTTTCTTCTCTTTTTTTTCTCCCTTTATCTACTACTAGTATTCTATTTTAGGTTAAATACAAAGAAGAGGTAGGGTTATACAGATGACACATTTCCATACTTAAGAATAGAATACTAGTAGTAGGTAAAGGGAGGTAAATATATATATATATATATATATATATATATATATATATATATATATATATATATATATTATATATATATATATATCCTGATGGCATTCTTTTAATTAAAAAAAAAGCAGACAGAGAGAAATATATGCATCTTGTTTGGCATACAGCTTTAATTTTTGTTAGAAACTTGGTATAACACTGAGGATGAATTTTGTAATGACACTTTTGCCCTTTTCTACTGCATTTTTCTTTCATTTGTGTCGAACTCATTGTTTTGGAGGCAATAAACTCAGTTTTGGAGGCAATAAACTCATGTTCTAAGCTATCAACATACATTTTTAAAAGAATTTAGAAGTGACAGATTAGACTATTATTGGAATCACATGCCACACAAGTAATTACATGCCATATGGAATTACATGCCTTCCTAAGTGAGTCATATAAAATTTTTGATGTTGTGAGACCCTGGCATAGAATCTGTCTCTCAGGCTGGAAGTATGGATCGACCTTCGAACGCCCATGTTCAGCAGGGAGGCAATTACAGAAGCCAGACCTTCCCCCTTCTGCACCCCATCATGACCCTGGGTCCATACATACTCCCAGAGGGATAAAGAATAGGAAAGCTTTCAGGGGAGGGAATGGGATACAGAGTTCTGGTGGTGGCAATTGTGTGGAATTGTACCCCTCTTACCCTGTGATCTTGTCAATACTTCCATTTTATTAAAAAAAAAAAAAAAAGAATCTGTCTTTGATGTTTTTCAGTACTGCTTTATTTTACAACCCACTATGAAGTTTTTGATCTATAGTGCAGACTTGTCTGGAGTTACAAGTACCTAATTTATAGGTCTTTCAGCTGCCAGCAGCCCATACTTCCCCCTCCTATATTTAATCAGTTTTATTCCTTCATTTTGTTTAGTGATATTCATCTTTTATACTGTTTTCTGTGCAAAGATCTAGTGTTTCCTCTATTTTATAGTTTAAATATAGTTTGGAAATCAGAACCAGTTGTAGAACCCGTGTATGTACATGACTGAATTTACCATCTGTTTTTCAAAGCCTTATTTTATTTATATTAAGGCTACCTAACACTGACTAGCTTTTTTTTTTTTTTTCTTTTCACTTATTCCTTATTTTAATGTCAGCTTTGAACTCAAGTGATGATCCTAGTTCTCTGACTTGGACAACTTGTGTGCCTATTCTGGCCTCCATGTGTAGTGTTTAAATTGATTAGAACTGTAGTAGAAATGTAGAAGGATGGATCTAGGTGATGTCTAGTGAACCTTGCAGCTTTGTGATTTTGCACTCTTGTTGTGTTCTTGTTGCTGATTACTTATTTATTGGTGTGACCTAATAAAAATATAATCTATTTTGATTACTTAAATTAGGCTATATGCAAATCTACTTAAGCTTCTTATTAGAAGTAAAGTACTTTATAACCAGTTTTAAATTTTGGTATACAAAAGTAGCACCTACAAACTTCCTGTGAAAAAACAGCAAAGAAACTGTGGCTGAAATAAAATAGACATAGCACCAGAACATTTCAAGGCTATTAGATGTCAAAGAGATTTATATTTTATTCTAAATCAAGTGGTATGGATCTCCTTACAACCAATATGCAAAGCACAGGAATTAACTTAAGGATTTCGATAGAAGCAATAAGATGTTGTGTGAAGTTTCTGTTAAAAAGGAATGTAATGGCCTCCATTTGTTTTTTTGTTTTTTTTTTGCCTCTAAGGTTATCACTGGGGTTTGATGCCAGCACTATGAATCCACTGCTCCTGGTGGCCTTTTTTTTTTTTCTTTTTATTAGACAAGTCAGAGAGAAGGGAAAGATAGAGGAGAAAGAAAGACACCTGCAGACCTACTTCACTACTTGTGATGCATCCCCCCTACAGGTAGTGAGCAGAGACTTGAACCCAAGCTTAGTAATATGTGCTCTTTAACCAGGTGCACCACCACCTGACCCCATCTTGTTACTTTTTAAAAATCAATTTATAAACTGACCCTCCAGCTCTCCATTTCTCTTCTTTTTTTAAAACATAGGAAATGAACATTTTAGAAGTAACCATGGAAACTTCAATGGCAAATAAAGTTCTAAGAGAAATTAGTGAGAAAAGGATACACCTCCTAACTTCTTCCAGTCTTATTTTTATTTTTGTTAAACAAGATAAGTTTGAATGTATTACAACATAATAACTATGAGGCATAGCCACAGAAACCTTTAACAAAAAATTTCATAAACAGCAAATGAAAATTCTCCTTTTTTGCTTATTCAATGAAAATTTTGAAATTAAGGCAGCTGAGCAGTGGGTTAAATGCACATAGTAAGAAGCACAAGAACCTGCACAAGGATTCTGGTTTGAGCCCTGGCTCCCCATCTGCAGGGGGTGTCGCTTCACGAGTGGTGAAGCAGGTCTGCAGGTGTCTCTCTGTCTCTCACCCACTCTGTCTTCCCTTTGCCTCTCAATCTCTCTCTCTCCTAGCTAATAAAGCAGAAAAAATGGGGGGGCTCCAGGAGCAGTAGATTCATGATACAGACACTGAACCCCAGTGATTACCCTGGAGGAAAAAAAATATTTCTCAAGATTTCTGTTAATGCTAATTTATATAAAAGCATACTAGATTTCAAGTATTGAGAGTATAGCTGAATATTCACTAAGCAGAGATGTGAATTTCCTTTGCAGTTTCATGAAGCTTGGACTAAACTTATGGAGTGGCTAGAAGAATCAGAGAAGTCTTTGGATTCTGAACTGGAAATTGCCAATGATCCAGACAAAATCAAAACACAACTTGCTCAACATAAGGTGGGTCTACAGTTAGGCATATGATGTCACTATATATCTCAAGGCAATATTTAAATTCATACTTGATTGTGTATTTTTTCATCACTAAAGAAGAAACAAAAAGGTCTAATATGACCTTGTATTAACACCAATTTGCATTTGTGAAGCAGTAGCAAAGTGATTATCAGTCACCAGTATCTTTCATCTCCACTGACAATCTATTATGTGTCTAGGGCTGGCTATTAAGATAAAGTATGCAATTTTAAAAGTATAAATATTCTACAATATTAAGACATCAAGAATTGCTGCTCTAACATGAAACTTGTCAAATAATTTTCTTGGAACAATTGCCACCTAAATGGCAACTTTGTGGTATACATTTTGTCACATTGATAATCTCTATCTATCTACCTATCTGTCTATCTCCCTCTCTAATCAGAGCATAGCTCAGCTATGGCTTATGGTAGTACTAGGGATCAAACCTGAGTTCTAAGGGCTTTCAGTCATAAAAGACTTGTTATGCTACTGATGATGTTATCTCCCAGCCCAATATTGATTCTTCTAATCAATGCAATAGGGAAAATTGGTTGCCCTTACTTACATTAGTATCTTATTGTATATATGTGAGTATATAAAATTTTATCTCTGGGAATTGGACGGTAGCATAGCAGGTTAATCACTGGTTGCACAAAGCTCAGGGATCCTGGTTCGAGCCCCTGGCTCCCCACCTGAAGGGGAGTCACTTCACAAGCGGTGAAGCAGGTCTGTGGGTGTCTATCTTTCTCTCTCCTTTGTCTTCCCCTCTTCTCTCCGTTTCTCTCTGTCTTATCCAACAATGATGACATCATAACAACATAAATAATAACTACAACAATAAAACAACAAGGGCAACAAAAAGGGAATAAATAAATATTAAAAAATAAAAAAAATTAAAAAATTATCTCTACACTGAAAGATATGTAATCAGTGGCTCCCTTGTGTAGACTCGGAAATATAGAAACTTTTTTTTTTTTTTACAATTTTCTACTAGCTATATTTTACCATATGACATTCTTCCCTACCCCAACCCCTCTCTTTTGAATGTGGTTCTATCATTCTGTTTGTAAAGTGATCATCAGCCTTCAGTATGAGCATGCAGATAAAAGGACAGTTTTAGACATCTACATATAAGTAATTTCCTGAAACATACATTTTTTTAAAAAACTGGAGAGCCAGGATCATAAGTCTGCCTATCAGACCATAGGACTCGAATACTCAAGGCTCTAGAGGCCAGAGGCTGTAGGATCAATTAATGCACCACCTTATGCCAGAACTGAACAGTGTTCTGGTCTCTCTCATTCATTCTTTTTTTTATTTTTTTAAGGCCATTCTTCTTCTAGCGTTTGCCCTTCTTCCATAGCCAGTCAACAGGTCAGGTTGAAAGCTTTCAGGAGCTGCTTGTTGCTGGCTTTGAAAGTGACTGGGATCCATGTGGATTCAGTCGGCTAGGAAGGATCGTCAGTTTCCCCAATGAATGGGTACTCACGGGATGCACCACGAGAAGGTCGATCCAATGCATCCCATGAAACTTTGTAAAAATATTTTCTTTGTTAATTTATTGTATTGAAGACAGAGAGAAACTGAAATGGAAGGAATAGACACAGAGGGAAGGAGAAAGAGTAACACCTGCAGACCTGCTTCACCACTTGTGAAGCTTTCCTCCATGCAGGTGAGGACCGGGAGCTTGCACCTGGGTCCTTGTGCACTGTATGCACCATGTGTGCTCATTTCATTCCATTGCCTGGCCCCTCACTCATTCATTCATTCTTTCATTCTCTCCCCTCCCCTCCCCACACACTCCCTCTCTTATAATAAATGAACCTTGAAATAGATAACTAAGTATCAGGAGGCTGGAACAGTGAGGCAGTATAACCTTTATCGTCATTAGGAAACTCTAGCCATGATCTTCATATGTGTTTGCTATTTCCTTAGGTAGGTCTCACCTCAGAAGGTCATGATTCTGATATGATGAAGAGAATCATTGAATGCCTCTTCTTTAGCTAGGTTAGGGCTTGTTAGTGGGCCACTCTGCCAGCATCCATTGCTCATTAATTGCTTTATGTCAACACTGACAACACAGTGTTAGTGAATAACACTTTCCTTCCTTCCTTTCCTGCTGGTGGAGAAAATGAACAATGGAAACAGAACTCACAATAGAATACCTTACTTGAACTTGAACACAGATGTTGTGTCTTGTAAACTTTTGAATATATACTTCATATTAGAATATTTAGAATATATACTTCATATATACTTCATAGTTAGAGAAATCATGAAAAAGAATATGCAAAGAACCCAAGGAGATTATTTTTCCTAATGTGACCTATTGTCAAGTTAACCATTTCTCATGTCTCTGAGATAAATATAGAAAAACTGTTAGGACTTTGCTTTTTCTTAATATTTCTTATTTAATAGAGTTGGGTTCTAGACTACTCTTCCACTCAGATAGAGAAACTGAGAAAGGTAAAGATTTGAAGATACCACATCATCAATGCTTCTTCCAGTGCCATAGCATCTTCCACATGGTGCTGGGACTTTTACTTGGGCCATACACATCTCAAGGCACATACATGTCAAAACTGTGGCTATCTTTCCAGTCAAGACTTTCTCTGCCCCCCCAACACCCCCATAGCTTTCACTAGAGCTTTGCATCTGCATTATTCCAGCACTCCAGACAGAATTTAGTTTTTGATAGAAGAGAGGAAGTGAGAAGAGACACCACAGCGCTGCTCCTCTGCTCTTATAGTGTCCCCTGTGCATGGTACTCCTGTGTGGTGACTGAGGGCTCATACCTAGGTCCTTGCCCATGGAAAAAGTGTGCACTGTTTGGTAAATTATCATCTTTCCTTTATTTCACTGTGACATTTATTACAGATTGGCTTCGTGTAGAAAACATTCTATAGAAATAATGACATTAAGGTTTTTTGTTTGTTTTTGTCTCTAGTTGCTGGGGCTTGGTGCCAGCACTGTGAATTCATTTCTCCATCATCTTATTCACTAGGACAGAAGAAATTGAGAGGGGAGGAGAGATAGAGAAAAAGATAGACACCTGCAAATATGTCTCACCACTTGTGAAGTGTCCTCGCTGCATGTGGAGAGCAGGGGCTCAAACCCGGCTACTTGCACTAGTGTTTGCGCATAATACTATATGTGCTTAATTTTAACCAGGTGCACCTGGCCCCTGTCATTAAAGTTTTTATTCCTTAATAATTTTACATGTAGTTGCCTCCTGGCACAAGACAAAATGAATAGCTTAATCATATTAAGAAACTTAAAGTATAAAGCTTTTAAAGGCAAAACCAAACAAACTTATTAGGTAATTATAACCTGGATTTATTTGTGGGGGGAGTGTAGTTGCATGCTATTCTATCTAGTATGATTCTAATGTGTTGCCAGGATGTGTTGCAGATCACTTTCCATGATATTTAACTAACTTGCAAAGTATCCACTAAGTTCAACTTTTTCCTTTTGTCCCTGAGATTACATATTAAATGGAAATTATCTCCTTTTTATTAAATATTCAGAGCTCCATAAAATACATAATGATAATAAGAAAACAAAATAAAAACCATGTCCCTACTTTATTTAAAACTATCACTAGAGTGGGTTATTTAGAAAGACCTGTTTACCCCTCCCACACATGCATACATCTATACACATCTTCTAGCATTTGCCCTTCTTCCGTAGCCAGTCAACAGCATCAGGTTGAGCCTGATGTAAAGTTTCGAGACCTCCTTTGAATCTGGAGAGGTGGCAGTCGTTGACTATGTGGGTCATAGTCTGTCTGTAGCCGCAGGGGCAATTCGGGTCGTCTCTGGCTCCCCAGCGATGGAACATAGCGGCGCACCGGCCATGGCCTGTTGGATAGCGATTGAGGAGGGCCCAATCATAATGAGCTAGGTCAAAGCCGGGTTGACGCTTGCAGGGGTCTGTGATGAGATGTTTGTTCTTTACCTCAGCTGACTGCCAACTCTGTTTCCAAGAGTCTGGAACAGAGAAGTTCAGTGTAGGCGTAGGAGACCAGATTGGATGACGAGACATCAAGCGTTGGACAGGGTGGGCGAAGATATCCACGTATATTGGCAGGTCCGGTCGAGCGTAGACGTGGGAAATGAACTTAGATAAAATGTATGGTGATAAATCTGATAGTAAGAGCCAACTACACCCCACACCACCATAAGCCAGAGCTGAACAGTGCTGTGGTAATAAATAAATAAATAAATAAATAACAAGGGCAGCAAAAGGGAAAATAAATATTAAATAAGTAATTAAATATAAAAGGCAACTACATTAATGCTTTGTTTTGTGTTTAAGATTTATTTGATGAGAGACAAAGTATACTAGTAGCCAGAGCACGACTATAGCGTAGTGTTACCAGAGATTAAATAGAGGGCCTCCCTTGCATACTCATTTACAAGTTCTATGATCTTCTGCTAGGATATCTCCACAGCTGCTACATTAATTTTCTATATGATTGTAATCCCCTGTTTCACCATAAGCCAGAGCTAAGCAGTGCTCTGGTTAAACCAAAAAAGATTATATGTGATTGTACCACTCTGATCTCTTTTGGTCCATAGTTACCCATCTAGTGTTAACCACATTGTCCTCTCCAAACTCTTGGGTTTTAAATATATTATTAGCAATTGTTATCGTACCATTAACTATTACACTATTTGTAGTAAACATAAATAGACTCAGGGTTGTTTTTTTTAATTATGTCTTGATAATAATAGGTATTTTCAGAGGTACCTGGCTATTGAGAAAAATCCTTCAGTTTGAAAGTTTTAAGTATTCTTTTCTGTACTGGTGTTTTCCTTTGTAGAGCATAGCACTATATTTTTATTTTTAGTTTTTAGTTTTTAAATACTTCTTTATTTATGAGAGAGACAGAAGAGAAACAACCAGAGCTTCATTTCAGCACATGGAATGACAGGAATTAAGTTCAGGAAATCATAACTCAAGAGTCTAATGCTTGGGACCTCCTGGTCCCAAGAATAGCTTTGACTTTATTATTCACTGAAGTTTTCCAGTATTTAGGTTCCATTATTTAAGGATGCTATCTTTCATCTGTTTATTAGTCCCAACTATTTACATGTTGTTTTCTTACTAAATATATAGGAGTTCCAGAAATCACTTGGAGCCAAGCATTCTGTCTATGACACTACCAACAGAACTGGACGTTCTCTGAAGGAGAAAACTTCCTTAGCTGATGACAACTTGAAACTGGACGACATGCTGAGTGAACTCAGAGACAAATGGGATACTATCTGTGGAAAATCTGTGGAAAGGTAAAGTGTTCTTTAAGGCAATTTCATTACTTTATAGACTGACCACTTCCAATAATAGGATAGTGGTGCTATTCAGGGACATTTTAGGAACCTTAAATGCCTACTTTCTTTAACTGGGAAATTTCTGGGCACCTTTAATACACATTTAACACTATGATACCAGCATTTATTTATTTATTTATTTTTATTTTTTATTTAAGAAAGGATTAATTAACAAAATCATAGGGTAGGAAGGGTACAATTCCACACTGATACCAGCATTTATAAGGCTCTAGAACTCATTACGTGTGTGTGTGTGTGTGTGTGTGTGTGTGTGTGCGCGCGCGTCCTCCAGGGTTATTGCTGGGCTCAGTGCCTACACCATGAATCTACCGCTCCTGGAGGCCATTTTTTTCCCCTTTTGTTGCCTTTGTTGTTGTTGCCTCGTTGTGGTTATTATTATTGCCATTGTTGATGTTGCTCGTTGTTGGATAGGACAGAGAGAAATGGAGAGAGGAGGGGAAGACAGAGATGGGGAGAGAAAGACAGACACCTGCAGACCCGCTTCACCGCCTATGAAGCGACTCCCCTGCAGGTGGGGAGCCGGGGAGCTGGGGGCTCGAACCAGGATCCTTACGCCGGTCCCTGTGCTTTGTGCCACATGTGCTTAACCCACTGTGCCACTGCCCGACCCCCTACTTTTTTTTTAACTCTTTGATCCACTCAAAAATATATCATTTTCTAAGTCTTCTATAGGCTAACCCAGCTCTATTATGGCCTTCTTTAATACAATTTCCACATGACTACTTAGGTGAGCTTTTAAAAATGTAAATGACATCTTGTTATTCCCCTAATTCATACCCTCTAGGGACTTTTTATTGTTCATAAATTAAAATGCAGATTTCTTATATGACATACATGATTACAGTGACTTGACCCCTATGCTTCTTTCAAATACCATCCACTCCTTTACAATGTATCTTATCTTATAACATTCTAATTATAAAGACCAAAGACAACTCAAAAGGTGATAGAGTAATAAAAGAGTTCCAATTATTATAAATGTGTGCAAAGTTTTACTGAACTTCAAACTCATTTTTTATTAGTACGAAGTTGAACAATTATATTCAGTTCTTAGGAACTTCATAATACATTGTAATAGTATTATTTTGTAATAGGATTTTTTGGTCTTAACGTACTTACAATGTCAGTTACGTGACTTTATTTATATGCTGTCTTTAAAAAAATCAGTCACATTTAATGGACAACATATTTGTATATGCCAGACTTGGAAATGAGGACAGGCTGTGATTATAAAGAAACTGCAAGAGAAAGACTTTTGAAGTAATCAAACTGTCTTTATCTTGTTTGTGATAAAGTTTATATGAATTTATTATACATGTATATAAAATTTACATTGCTTACCCCCCAAAAGTTCAAGTTTATTGTGTGACAGTTCATACATGATTTGAAAATTTTTCAACATAAATCAGTTTTCATGATGAAAATAGGGACTGTTCTCTGAGATAATAAAGGAATTTTCCTGGAAGGATGATAATTATTTAAAAAAAAAACAAAAGCCAACCAGACAGGAACAGTTTTGATATTTTATAAAGAAAACAAAGAAAAAATAGTCATTACCAATGTATTAGGGTTTTTTCTTTTTTCTTTTTGATTCCAGGGTTATCATTGGAGCTCAGTGCCTTTACTATGAATCCACCAGTTCTGGCTTCCATTTTTTTCTTTTTTTCTTCATTTTATTCAATAGGGCAGACAGAAATTGAGAGGGGAGGGGAAGATAGGGAAAAAGAAAGATAGCTGTAGACCTGGCTCACCATTTGTGAAGCATCCCCACTGCAAGGGGAGTGGAGGCTCGAACCAGGTCCTTCTGCATAATACTGTGTCCACTTAACCGAGCTTGCCTTGGGTTGATTTATTTATTTTGTTGTTGTTGTTGTTTGTTTTTTTCTTGAGTATAGCAACCTGCATACATGAGTTTTAAATATTCAGAATAATAGGTGGCTTTTTTTGTTTCTCACTTTGATTTTTCAACTTTTCTTCCCTAGACAAAACAAATTGGAAGAAGCCCTGTTATTTTCTGGACAATTCACAGATGCCCTGCAGGCCCTCATTGATTGGTTATATAGAGTTGAACCCCAGCTGGCAGAAGACCAACCTGTCCATGGAGACATTGATTTAGTGATGAATCTGATCGATAATCACAAGGTATTGCCATCTGGGAAATTTTATTTAATATCATTTGATTACTCAGAGTACAGATGGAACTGTAATTTAGATTTTAAAATTTAGACACTATATATCACTACTAACTGTCTTTAACATTTAAGTATGTGTATATTTGGGAAGAATCAGAAAGCAACTTTTAAATGACATTGGAAAATTACCTTGGTATTCATGAAACACTTTGTTTTTAATTTTCACATCTAAAATCCATTTAGAATATGGAAAGTGATTTTATTTTCTGCTGCTATAAAATAAGCTTCATGAATATTTTTTGTCTTTTGTTTCCTTTAAATATTATGTAATATAAATTTACATATAAAATAATTTAAAATCATTTACTTGGTTTACTGAAACTTGGTAATTACATAAGGGTGTAAATATGTGAGATAGTCTTTGGAGGTCACAATTAACTGCTTTTCTTTTTCATAATTTACATCCACAAGGGTTTTGAACCTACACAATTCCACTTCTAGTCTTCAGACAGTGAAATAGAGAGGGATACAGAAGGAGAAATACCACAGCACTGCCCCACCATTCATGGAGCTTTGCTTTGTGTCATGTATAATATTCCCATGGAGTGCTGGGGAACTGAACCCAGGTCTTTGTTCATGCTAAAGTGTGAACTTTCCTGTGTTCTCTCTCAACTCTTTAACTTGCCCCTTGGACTGTATCCGTTTATGAGACAATGGGAGATTTGATTATTCAAAAACATTAATTTCTCTGTACTCTCCTGATATGTATGTTAAATTGTGCACATCAAAGGTGGTATTTAAACATAATACTTATTAGCATCCAGGTAATACTGGATTTTGATCAGCTGCTGTAATGGCAACTTTACGAATCTTGAAGACATGAGGCATAGTAATGAATCATTGCACAATTAAAAATACTTAAATTCATGTGTTTTCTTTTTAAATTTTATTTATTTATTTATTTTTGATCAAGAGAGATAAATTGAGAGGGAAGTGGGAGATAGAGGAGAGACACTTGTAACACTGCTTCATCTCTCATGATGTATTCCCCCCTGCAGGTGGGAACTAGGGGTTTAAATTGGGGTCCTTGTAGATGTAATGTATGCACTTAGGCAAGAGTACCACCACCTGGCCCCCATGTACCTATTTTTTCTATAAGAATATTTAAGTTTAGAGAATTTATTTTGTTTTAAAATGTTCTCTTTATAATTCCCTGGTTATGGTGTTTTGGACTTATCTGTTCTTTTTTTAAAAAAGGTCTTTTTGTGTAAATAGTTACCCTTACATTGTTTTGTTTTGTCTTTTTTTTTTTTCTTCATATGGTTTTACTATCTTGTTTTATTCATGAAATAGAGCTTGGTACTTGGGACATTAACAGGAAATTTTAAAACCAAGTAAAGAACATTGATCAAGCTTATAAGAATAGAACATTTTTAAAATTATGTTGCTTTGCCTATATTGAAACAAATTTTGGTACATGATTAATACAAACTTTTATATTCCTTGGCATTCATTCAAAGAGTAATGAATAATGTGATGTTACTTATTACATAAATACCATTTTTATAAGCTCAGTGTCTAAATATTTACTCCCCTAGACACGTGCCAGGTCTATATCAAAGATCATCATGAATGCATTAATCATCCAGCATTAGTAATACAATTGGGAGGTTCACACATAAGTTCAAGTATACATAGTACATTGGAATGCCATGTCAGAACTGTTGCACTAGTCCTGTCATAAATAATGTGCTTAAACAATGTACTTTCATGTACCCTAGGCTTCTTTCTTCCTTTCTTTCTTTTTGCTATCAGGATTATCACTTGGACTAGACACTGGCACTATGAATCCATGGCTCCTGTCCATTTTTTTTCTTTGTACTTTATTTTTATTTGACAGGACAGAGGGAATTTAGGAGGGAATGGGAGATAGAGAGGAAGAGAGTAAGACAGATACCTGCAGATCTGTTTCACCCCTCATGAAGTGTCCTCCCTGCAGATGGGGAGTGGGGACTCAAACCTGGATCCTTGGAACAAGGTGATATGTATACTTAGCCAAGTGCATCACTGCCCAGCCCCTCCTCTTCCCACCCCCCAGGCTTATTTCTTATATTAAATCTGTGGCAAATTTAACTTCTTAAAGCATCAAAGTTTGTCAAAATTAAACAGGATTTTTAAAAAGCTTTTCTACAAGTGACATTACTTGTCACTTGGAATTTTAAACTCGAAAGTTTACACTATGAGTTAGTATTTAGGATGTTGTGATAAAAAGATATGTGTAGTAAAAGGATTACATGACAACTTCCTATAGGATTCCTGCCATTATCCCTAAGACCCCTAGAAAGCGCTCCAGGATTGCTGTATCTGTTCATTTATATGTATAGTTACTATTTAAGAGTATTACAATAGCTAGCAATACTCTTGGCTTTCACACTAATGAATTGGGACATCATTTTAAATAATCAGATATAAGAAGTTTGGTGTTTTCATGTGGAATTGAAATGAAATGGCGGGTTAAGCGCACATAGTGCAAAGCTCAAGGACCAGCTAAAGGATCCTGGTTTGAACCCCTGGCTCCCCACCTGCTGGGGGGTCACTTCACTCACAGTGAAGCAGGTCTACAGGTGTCTATCTTTATCTCCCCCCTCTCTGCCACCCCTCCTCTCTCAATTTCTCTCTATCCTGTCCAATAAAAACAACATCAATGGCAAAAATAACAAGGATAGCAATAAGAGCAACAACAGGGACAATAAGATGGGAAATAAATGGCCTCCAGAAGCAGTGTATTTGTAGTGCAGGCATCGAGCCCCAGCAGTAACCCTGTAGGAAAAAAATAAAAGAAATGAAATGAAGAGTGGCTAACATTACTTAAAATCCCATTTGTCATTTTTAAATTACAGTATTTTCTCAGGAAGATGTTAAAGGACTGAACAAATTTATATAAGACTATTCTGAACAGAACTATAGTAGGAGCAATATCCCATGTCTTCTAAAAAAAAAAAAAAGGTCATAAAACTGTAGACCTTACAAATTGACACAGGAAACTATGTACACATACATATTTCGAATGCTTTATTTTAAAGTTTTGTTTTTATAATTAGGACATTGTTTAAATATGGTTGTCTTAGGCCTTCCAAAAAGAACTGGGGAAGAGGACCAGCAGTGTGCAGGCCCTGAAGCGCTCTGCCAGAGAGCTTATAGAAGGCAGCCGAGATGATTCCTCCTGGGTCAAAGTCCAGATGCAAGAACTCAGTACACGCTGGGAAACTGTGTGTGCACTTTCTGTATCCAAGCAAACAAGATTAGAAGCAGCCCTGCGTCAGGTACAAGCCTTGTAAATTAGAACTGGGTATAGTGAGAAAGGTATTAAAATCTCAACAGGAATGGCTTTTCTTGAAAAACTATATAAACATCTTCATTTCTTGATCAGAACAAGCATAAAGATAGGAATTCTTATAGCATCTCTACCTTTACCCTTCTCCAAGAGTTTAATTACTCAGTAGAAGTTTTCCTAATTTTCACCTGAAAGTGTTGCTGGAGTTATTTTTAAGCTTGAATGAATGGTGACTACAATTAATCTAAAATCAGATTTGTAAAATGGTGAATTATTTTTTCATAGAAGGCTTTTTGAGACAATAATAGTTTTCTGACATTTGTGAAATGTAGCACCATGTATCTTTGTCTGCTTTTTGTGTGTTTGCTGTCAGAAATCAAACCCAGAGACTCACATGCAAAGCATGTAACTACTACTCCCCTATGATTTCTATTTTTAATGTAAATATATATATGTATATATATATATATAACTAAGCAATGTAAATGTAAGAGTTTATTTCCACTGAGAGAAAGAACCTACTATGCTAACAAGCATATGTGGTCTCTTGTTTGGGGTGTTGTATGTGTAAACTGTTAGGCAGAGGAATTTCACTCAGTGGTGCATGCCCTCTTGGAGTGGCTGGCTGAGGCGGAGCAAACCCTTCGTTTTCATGGCGTTCTCCCAGATGATGAGGATGCTCTCCGGACTCTCATCGATCAACATAAAGTAAGTTTAGAGTGTTCAGTAAAATTAATGAGAAAATTTAATGAACTAGAGAAAGTAGACACATAATTGCAAATCTCATCTGCATGATTATTATTCTTTCTGCAATTAAAGATGTGATACATTTGAGAAACTAACCTACATCCTCCTTGCTTACATAGTTATGTTTTCACACCCACATACACATGCATAGGCTAGCATATAGTATTTTTTTTTAAAGATGATGATTATTCTAAAATAGACCTTTGGTTTCCTAGCTCTAGAAAGCACATTGATTCACATTACATTTTGTAGAGATGTATTTGGCTTCTAACACAAAGTAGTAAATTTTGTTGCACTTTCATGTACATTTCAGAGATGAAGCTTTATTAATGAACAGTTTGGCATTTATGAAATTATGCTATTAGAATCACAAATGAATTATTTTGACCTTTGTAGCCAAGACAAGCAATTAATTTAATAAGTGGTTTCTTAGTTTTATTTTTAAGCCTGTGCCACTTCTGTCAGTAATTAAGATCCTTCTTCAGTCCCTTTTTAGAAGTAAACCATAGTGTAAACCGTACCTTTAAAAGTGCATTGTAAAAATAGACATAATATTAAAGAATTAACTGAGTCAAAATCTGACTGTTGAATTCTCAGGTCGGAGTCTTAATTATGAATATACATAGAACTAGCAAAGGTGGGGTGAGGGAGATAGCATAATGGTTATACAAAAGACTTTCATACCTGAGGCTCTGAGGTCCCGAGTTCAATCCCTAGCACTACCATAAACCAGAGCTGAGCAGTGTTCTGGTGTCTGTCTGTCAGTCTGTCTATTTCTCTCTCTCTCTCTCTCTCTCTCTCTATCTATCTATCTATCTATCTCTCTTTGATTAAAAAATAAGTAGGGGGCGAGGCAGTAGCTCGGGTTAAGTGCACGTGCCACAAAGTGCAAGGACTGGCATAAGGATCCCTGTTCTAGCCCCCGGGTCCCCACCTGCAGGGAGGTTGCCTCACGAGTGGTGAAGCAGGTCTGCACATGTCTATATTTCTCTCCTCCTCTCTGTCTTCCCCTTCTCTCTCGATATCTCTCTGTCCTATCCAAGAACAATGATGGCAATAACAAAAATAATAGTAACAACAACGATAAGCAACAAGAGCAACAAAAGGGGAAAAATGGCCTCCAGGAGCAGTGGATTCATAGTGCAGGCTCCGAGCCCCAGAAATAACCCTGGAGGCAAAAAAAAAAGGAACTAGCAAAGGTGTTTAGAGTCTTAACTTTGAAGACTAATATCATTTAATAATGGCTTGTAGACCTATAACAATGCTATACTATTGCCTTGTCATTAATGAAAGTGATCCAAGATTCCCTAACATTATATGGAGGAATGGAATGCTACTTAAAATATTTAAATCTGAGGGCCAGGCAGTGACACACCTGGTTAAGCGCTCACATTGTAATGTTTAAAGCTGAGCAGAGAAGCAATTATAGAAGCCAGAACTCCTACCTTCTGCACCCCTAAAACTGTTTTGATCCATACTTCCAATGGGGGTGAAGTGATAGGAGGAAGAGGATAAGAGGGTTCTGAACTCCATCTGTATCAGTACTTGGAGAGGAGGAAAAGGAGAGGGGCATTTGGATGTAGTAATGGCACCATGAGTGGCATGAAGGGGAAGAGAGAACCAGACCAGGAGAAAAAGGGGGAAAATGTATAAATGTAGACAGTAGTTATGAATATAGAAGAGCATCAGGGAGTTTATTGTTCAGCCACAAGATGCTGGATAAGACCATGTTCTTGTAGGTGTAGGAATGGTTAAAAATACATGATAGCGTCAGCTATTTTTTTGTAAAAGCATAACTTTTATTAAATTCTGACTTTCTCTTCCTACTAAGGATTTTTTATTTTGTTTTACAAATGATCTGTATTGGGGAAATTTAAAATTTAAGTAGATTTTGACACTTAAATAGCAGGTCATGTTAGAAGAGCTTATTGTTCATTGAACTTCAACTCAGGGGACATACAAATAAAGACTTTAAAAAGTATCCCATTGTGAAGACACAAAATTAATATGACAGTTTGTTTTCTTTAACTAAGTGTACCTTAGAATCTAATGGATATGTATGTAAAAATACCATTTTAGCAAAATAAAATCTCAATTCCTGACAATTTCTTCTTCAGAAGATAGTAATACAGGGATTCAAATATACCGATGGACATATCTGTGGTCACTTTTTTATTTAATGTGAAGGTTTGAAATATGAGGATGAAAAAAAATCTGTGTCCCTCTAAGTTAGTACTGTGCATATAGTCAAACAAGAATGAAGCAAATTAAAGGGAGGAAAGGAATTTGCTGATAATATGTACCTCCTTTACACAGTGAGATTACAATGAATTGTGAGAAGAAGTTTGCTCTGTTGGTTCTTGGCACATGGTAGGATTCTAGGGAGTTGAAAAGTTAAATAGGTGAAAATAATACAAATATCTCCTTTTTCTACTGAGAAGAGGAGGGTACAGAAAAATCTTAGACAGTACCAGGCCATGTTTACTCTCAGATGTTTCAGGATACCTGGGCTAGGCAGTGCTCTGCCTTTTTCACAGATCAGATCCCCCCACCCCCACCCAGAAATGTTTATTTAATACCTTATCTACCTTTTTGTTTTGGTATTTCCTCCCATGAAAATAATGCTTTTCTCAAAGACCTATTTTGGAGGTGGCCGATTTTTGCATGTCATACACATTTTGAGAACAAGGGTTATTTCCCATGTATCTATAGGTGCAATTCTGATCAGAAGTAGGTATGTGTATGTGAAGCATTTGTAAAATTGTTTCAAAAACCTCTGTCAAAGTGTATTTATCTTGCCAGCTCTGTGGGTGACTCTTAAAGGCCTTTGAAAGAGATAGTTCCCATTCAACCTCGTGCACTGTCTCCTTCCAGCCCCCCTCCCAAACCCCCATCAGTTGTTCATTCCTGCTTGGGTTTGTGGGCCCTCTTGCCTACTTCCCCAGCATTTTTAGTTCCTTGTATAGCCATCTCTCTTCCTTGTCATTTTTTGAGTACATATTTCTATCTTTTCTTGCCACGGTTAGTGCTATTTTAAATACTAATCTTATTGTCTCATTTGTGAGAATCTTTAAAATCATATTTTTGTATATCTAAATTTAGAAAAGTATTTTTCCTATATGATGTGTTTCAGAAAGCATGAGATTTACCTTAGATTTGTATTTTGAAATACATATTATAAGTATCATATTTTATATTTTTGTTTCTTCTCCTCCCTTAATCCTCCAGTTAAAGCATTATTTCAATTTATGAATAACCCAAATGAAGCTCTTGTGTGTTTGTTTAACTCAAATGAACATCAGCAGGGTTTTGTTTTCAAGTAATGCCAACAGCTAATTCAAGTCTTTTTGATGTAGGAATTCATGAAGAAACTAGAAGAGAAACGAGCTGCTCTAAATAAAGCTACCAGTATGGGAGATGCTGTTTTGGCCATCTGCCATCCTGACTCCATCACCACCATTAAACACTGGATAACAATCATCCGAGCCAGGTTTGAGGAGGTCAGTTTTTCTAAGGTTATCCTAAAAAGGGAGGTGGCTTTGAGTATCAGACAATGTGGGAAACTTCAGCAGTTAAGATGCACTTGAGACAGAATGTGAGGCTTCTACAAGAAAAACTAATGTTCTTTGCGATAATTTTCCTCTGTACATTACCAGTCTCCGCAATGTACCTGTCTTATAAAAGTTAAAGGAATTTTACACTGTTGCTCTGAAACATGAAAAAGGAAACATTAGGTTCACTGCGTGGCTTTTTTATTTCATTTCCACATTGTGCCTTTTGAATAGTCAAGCAGCTGAACAGTATTTCAGAGTGGTAGAGGTGTATACAGGGAATTATATAGACAAAGTGAATTATCTCTGCACTTAGAATCTTAGTTGTTTTTATTTTCACCCTGTATATCATGAAGTAAACATACATGATTCTACAGAGATCACATAGTTCAAATTCATCTAGACAGCAAAGGGAAGCCTAGATAATTAATATACATATCTAAAATTGTAAGGATAACAGGTAACATGGAGGTTTCCTATTCCACAAGTTAAGTCTTGGTGACAGTGATAAGATATTGAAAGACCAAAAGCACTACGGATTTATCCCAGGACAATCCTATTTTCTGACATGTAAATTTTATGTATTCTATATCAATTAAGTTATTTCAGAAAAAATTCAGTTATTCATTAGATGGAAGAAATTAAAAGAAATACCTATTTCTCCAACAGGTGCTGGCTTGGGCAAAACAACATCAGCAGAGATTAGCAAGTGCCCTGGCTGGACTCATCGCTAAACAGGAATTATTGGAAGCTCTGCTGGCTTGGTTGCAATGGGCTGAAACTACACTTTCTGATAAGGATAAAGAAGTGATCCCACAGGAAATTGAAGAAGTGAAAGCCCTTATTGCAGAACACCAGGTAAACACCCTCTGCAACCCACAACAACCCTGAATCCATACTCCCAGAGAGATAGAGAATGGGAAAGCTATCACTGGAGGGGATGGGATATGGGGATTGGGTTATGGGAATTGTGCGGAATTGTACCCCTCTTATTCTATGGTTTTGTTAATGTTTCCTTTCTTAAATAAAAAATAAATAAATAAATAAAATAAAGTCCTAATCACTTTCTTCTCATATTATTTCTTTCTTTCATAACTGTACTCTAAAACTTCTTGCTTCGGGGGCCTGGTAGTAGCACAGAAGGTTAAGCACAAATGGTGCTCAAGGATCCTGGTTTGAGCCCCTAGCTCCCCACCTACAGGGGGGTCGCTTCACAAGTGGTGAAGCAGGTCTGCAGGTGTCTTATCTTTCTCTCACCTTCTCTGTCTTCCCCTCCTCTCAATTTCTGTCTGTCCTATACAATAAGAATAATAACAATAACAACAACAAAAATGGGGAAAATGGCCTCTAGGAGCAGTGGATTTGTAGTGCAGTCACCAAGCCCTAATGATAACCCTGGGGGGGGGGGAGACAACTTCTTGCTTCACCTCTTCATTCTGTGTGGCCTTCCCCAAACACTTGTTTTTATAACCTCTTTGAACTTATATTCATGAGGTACTACCACAGATCGGCTCTGTTATAAATGTCAGCTTACTGTACATTTTATCCTCAGAATTCTACTCCTTTCATCCCTTTCTCTGTTTTGTTGTTCTTTCTTACCTGTGGTTTCAACTAGAACCTTCTTACTTCATGTTTATATTGTCTATTATTTACTAAATAATAGTAGTAACTAAACATTTCGCTAGATGGCCATTATTACTTCAAATACATAATATCTACAGTATAAATTATGTAAATTAGACTATACATGTTCAGAAAAATTATTCTCCTGTGTATCCAACCTATCTTCGAAAGTAATTACTGGGGCTGGGAGCTGGCACACCCAGTTAAGCATCCATACTGCCATGTGGAAGAACCTAGGTTCGAGCCTCCGCTCCCCACCTGCAGTGGGTTCACTTCATGAGCAGTGAAGTAGGTCTGCAGGTGTCTATCTTTCTCTCTTCCTCTTAAAGAAGAGAAAAGAATATCTAAGCATGCCATTTCTTTAGATTTCCATTTGCTTCCCCTTGCTCTTTTTTCTTTTCATTTTTTATTTATGATTAATAGTAGGTTACAGTGTTGTAATATTACAGTGTTTAGTTCCACATAACCCACCACCAGAGTTCTGTATCCCCTCTTACCTACTCCCACCGATAACCACCATAGTTTTCACAAAGTCTTAAATACAGTTTGCTCTTTTTTTTTCCAAGTTCATGTGTTTCCCTTGCTCTTAAATGTTGACTTCTGCCCTTCTCACTAGACCATTCTTACCTCAGACCACCCTTATTTTGTTCTCTTTATCCCAACTACACTCATCTTTCTCAATTTCTCCTATTTTTCCCACCACTCCCATCACCAAAAGGAGTGGTGTCCCCATCCCCACCCCCACAGATAACCACTGAAGTTCTCCCAGTCTTGAAAATAGGTTGATATTTTGGGTCTTTTTTTTTTTTACATTTGTATATTCAGTTGTCTATATTCAGCATATTAGTGAAACCATTCTGTAGTTGTCCTTCACCTTTTTACTTGCTTCACTGGCCATGATTTTCTCCAACTCCATCCACTTTATCCCAAAGGACACAATATCATCCCTTTTTATTGCTGCATAATACTCTGTTGAGTATATATCCCATAACCTTTTTATCCAGTCATCTGTAGAAGGGCGTTTTGGTTGTTTCCAGGTTTTTGCTATTGTGAATAAAGCCACTTCTCTTTCCCTCTTTATCTCTACTCCCCTTTCAATTTCTCTCTGTCCTGTCAAATAAAACAAGAAAGAAAAAAAAAAAGCTGGGGAGCACTGGATCATAGTGCTGACACCGAGCCCCAGCAATAACCCTAGTGGTAATAAAGCAAACCAAAAAAAAGTGATGACCTTTGCACTGACTCTGATGTATTTGTTGGTTTGTTTAGTGTACATTTATAGTCGGAACCATTATGTTCCAACTGTATTGCTGTTATATATTAAGATAAGGTGTGCAGTGGGGGCAGGTGGTAGTGCAGCGGTTTAAGCAAACATGGCGTGAAGCTCAAGGACTGGCATAAAAAAAAGGGTAAGGTATGCAATGCCAGTTTCTATAGTAGTTTCAGACCATGTTCTCTGTAATTAGAGGTAATAGTTACCAAACATCCCCAAGATGACAAATATTCTAGAAATATATGAAATAATTTTAATCTTTCTCCTGTCACTTTTCATCACTGTTTGTGCCTTTGCAACATATCCCACAGCTAAGGAAACCTAGTCAATAAAAATAAATAAGCCTAAACAGACAAGCAATGGCAGGATAGATAGTCAACCTTTTAAATGTGATAGGGAATACGAGGACTTGCATATGCTTTGAAGGATTTTGCTGTTTCCTTGCAAACTGTTTTTCATCCAAAAGAGAGATAACACCATAGCACCAGAATTTTTCCCAATGCTTTGGCACTACCATGTGGTTTCATAATTCAACTTGAAACTGCTCTTATGGCAAGGTAAGCTATCAGTGAGCTATCACTCAAGAATTTAAATGTGAACTTTAATCTGAGTAGCATGAATCCTTCTGGGAATAAAATTTATTGATAGGAATGCTTAAATAAATCCACATTTAATTAATTGAATGTGTTATCTTCAAAGATACCTTCAGTATTTTAAATAAATTGCTAACATGTGCTATGTAATGGTGCTAGGGGCTGGGCCACCTTAGTTAACTAGCTCCTTTGAAAAAAATACTCATTTTCAGATTCTTCAGAAAGAACTTGGAAAGCTTAATCCTGGTTGATGTACAGACCGTGCGTCTTTCACATGGTTTGCAAGTTAAAACAAACTACGTTTTTTTTAAATGTAAAACTACTGTCATTATTAGCTATAACATTTTAAATTCTTTATTACTGTGACACCAAGGAAAGAACCCAGAGTCTTGAGTTTCTGCACTACTGCTGAGGGGCCACCCCAACCCAATTTCCTGTTCTTAGTTTCTGAGTGAGGAAGAGACAGAGAAGAGTTACAACACCATCATCATCTGTGTAGCTCCCGTAGTGTCATCCATAACATAAGTGTTCCTATGTTATACCTGTACACAAAGCCAGGGTCTCACACACAGGAGGGCATGTACTCTACTAGATGAGCTATATCCTGGCCCTTGAATTATTTATAAAAGAGTAAATATTATACTTTGATTTAAATTTCTTTCTTAAAGATAAAACATAATGAGAGGCCAGGTGGTAGTAAACCTGGTTAAGCACTCACATTACCATGTGCAAGGATCCAGGTTTAAATCCCTGTGCCAACCTGCCGGGGAAAGCTTCACAAGCAGTGAAGCAAAGTAATGTAGGTGTCTCTCTGTCTCTCTACCTCTCTATCTCCCCTTCACCTCTCAATTTCTGTCTTATCAAAAAATAAATAAGGGGGTCAGGCGGTAGCGCAGTGGGTTAAGCGCACGTGGCGCAAAGCGCAAGGACCGGCGTAAGGATCCCGGTTCGATCCCCTGGCTCCCCACCTGCAGGGGAGTCGCTTCACAGGCGGTGGAAGCAGGTCTGCAGGTGTCTTTCTCTCCCCCTCTCTGTCTTCTCCTCCTTTTTCCATTTCTCTCTGTCCTGTCCAACAACAAATGACATCAACAATGGCAATAATAACCACAACGAGGTTACAACAACAGGGGCAACAAAAGGGGGAAAAATGGCCTCCAGGAGTGGTGGATTCATGGTGCAGGCACTGAGCCCAGCAATAACCCTGGAGGAAGAAAAAAAAAAGAAAAACAAATAAATAAGACCTAATGATTTACTGATGCTTGTAAATGATACCATGACCCTTTTAACCTTTGCTTTAAGTGCGTATCTAGAGAAAGTTCTCTCTGATATACTTCTGTTTATCTGACATCATTTCTTTCATTTCAGATCTTCATGGAGGAAATGACCAGAAAACAACCTGATGTAGACAAAGTTACCAAGACATATAAAAGGAGAGCAGCTGATCCTTCCTCATTACAATCTCATATTCCAGTTTTGGATAAAGGTCGCACAGGAAGTAAGCAGTAGCCAATTTCTTTAAAATAAAATGGTTATACAAAGAAGTAAGTTTTATTTATTCTGAGTAAGTTGCAATTTCAGATCAATTTGTAACTCTCATGAGCAGTTTATCAGACATAGCTTTTTAACCTTCTTTTTTAATAAGCAATTTTCTTATGAGAATACATGGGTTCAGTAAGTAGCAACAATTAAAATTAAATTAATAGTTATGTAGTTCTCTCTATGGGGCTTTATTTGCTTGAAGTATATCTTCCAGATACTAGCTACAATAAATTGAAAATTTTTATAACAAGAATGGAAGTCATCACTGCCTTTGAATGGTTTCATTTTGTTTCTTTACTGTAAATAATCTAAGCTGAATGTAATAAAAATGATCTTTTCATGGATAAAATTCATGATGTAATTGTTCATAAATGTCTAGTAATTTGATAGCTTTTTATCTATGCTTATATGATTCCAGGTATCCCAACTCAACAAAATGCCATTAAGAAATAACAGTAGCTAGTTTGAAGAAGATTTAACAGAAATACTATTTACTGCAGTTTGTTTATTTCTGAATGATGCATTAATTAAAAAGAGATGGTTTCATGTTTGCTTTAATTAATATGTTGCACATGAGATAAGATAACCAAGTAATTAAAAACTCTAGAGAGAGACTTCTTGGCTCTTCCCACCATTCACCAGTAAGGGACTATAACCTGGGATGAATTATTTATAAATTCTCTGAGCCTCAATTTCCTTTTTTAAAAATTTAATTTAATTTAATTTTTGCCTCCAAGGTTATTGCTGGGACATAGTGACTGTACTGCGAATCCACTGCTTCTGGTGGCTATTTTTATTCCTTTTATTGGATAGGCTAGAGAGAAATTGAGAGAGGAGGGAGAAGTAGAGAGAGGTAGAGAGAGAAAGATAGACACCTGCAGACCTGCGTCACCACCTGTAAAGCTCTCCCTTACAAGTAGGGAGCCTAAAGCTTGAACCCAGATCCTCGCATTGGCTCTTATGCTTTGTAGTTATATGTGCTTAATTGGGTATGTCAGCCCCTCAATTTCCTTATTTGTAGAAGAGGGTGATTATGACCTTTTTTGATTATGGTGAGGATTAAATTAGTTAAATGAGCTAATGTGTAGCTGGAAGGTGGCTCAGATATACAAAATCATTCCTTGCATGTGTGAGGTCTTGGGTTCCATCCCTAGTATTGTGTATAACTAAGCAGTGATTAAATGTCTTCTCTCTCTTAAAATAAATATGTAGATCTATAAAATATATAAATAAACTATTACTTTTAAAGTGCTTATCTTATTCCTAGAATTTAAACTCTTCAGTGAACATTAGCTATTTGACATTTTTATATAGCCATATGAAAATGAGGAATTCTTGGCAAATTCCCAGCGTACACTTTGACTTACTACATGGCCTTAGAACAGTAACTTTTCTCAAATACATTTAGTGACTTAACTAGATGAAGAAAATATGTTGAAATGATTTTTGAGGCCATTGTATCTAGTCAAAAGTGAACAGGAAGAGAGAGAAAACTTGAGTACACCTGTAAATTGGAAGTTGAGTCCATGCAGTCTTAGGAGAAAAGGGACTTGGATGAAGATGGGGATGCCATGCATACTTCCACATTTGATACTTTGTGAGGTATCTTGCTCTGAAATAAATGCTCTGTTCCCTGACCTCAATTTCACTCATCTCAGCTAAATTATCTTAGAAAGAGCAACTGAATTTGCTGAAATTTTTTCTAAAATATACCTCACAGCTCAGTGAGATTTCTTTAATCATGCTTTACCAAAGAGAAGGATCCCTCAGTACTTCATTGTCACTGAAATGGTGTTAGTTTTAAACTGGGGGGAAAGTTTTATACTATTAATATGAGAGCTTTCTAGTATTGATATGCTCCTGTCAGGATATATTTCTTTCATTTCATTTAGCAGCAGTGTGTTATTTAGTTAATAACTAAACACATTTTGACCTTAACATCATGCACCACCTAAATTAGGATGGTCTTACTTGTAACACCCAGTGAGTAAAGTGATTCAGTCTTTATGAGGAGCAATAAAGGTCAAACCTTAACACATTTCAGAACCCAGAAAACATTACCATTCTAACTAATGTTATATTTTCACAGGAAAGCGCTTTCCTGCATCCAGCTTATATTCCTCTGGAACACAGACACAAATTGAAACCAAGAATCCCAGGGTCAACCTGTTAGTGAGCAAATGGCAGCAGGTCTGGCTCCTAGCATTGGAGAGGAGAAGGAAGCTAAATGATGCTTTGGACAGACTGGAGGAGGTTAGAATACTCATGACTGGTGCTCATCATCACATTGTCTTTTCTTATTCACCCTAAGCACATTGCCAAGATCTTGATGTTTTTAAACTTGTTTGATGATAAACAAACTCGGGCTACTTGAATGCATTTTTTTTTTTTTATTCCAGGGTTATTGCTGAAGTTTGGTGCCTGCACTATGAATCCACTGCTCTTAGAGCCCTCCCCCCCATTTTGTTGTTTTTGTTATTGTTTTCATTGGATAGGACAGAGAGAAATCGAGAGAGATGGAGAAGACAGTGAGGGGGAGAGAAAGACACCTGCAGACCTGCTTCACTGCCTGCAGGTGGGGAGCCAGGGCCATGATCTGGGATCATGCTGGTCCTTGTGCTTTGCACCATATGTGCTTAACTGGTGCGCTTAAACAACGTGCTACCGCCTGGCCCCCAAATGCATATTTTAAGACTAATAAACATACATCAATCTTTATGTTTCGTGGGAAGAGAAATGATATATGGTGCTAGGGAGGTAGCATAGTGATCATGTAAAAGATTTTCATACTTGAGGCTCCGAGATTACAGGCGCAGTTCCCAGCATGAGCAGTGCTCTGATATTAAAAAATAATAATAATAAAATTTTAAATGATATATGAGACTTGGATATAAGAAACCAAAGCAAAAAAATTTTTAATATAATGAGAAGCTGACTCCTTTTCTAGCTTTTTAGATATTTGATATATTGGGTTCTTGAAAAAGTCATCGTGTATATTTTTCTGTGTTTTTCTATAAAAAACACCTCATGACTTTTCCAGCAACCCAATGTATCTACAGTTTTTATTAGCTGGAAAATATACTTAATGAAGCAGAGTCAAGATGGCTGCATGAAGACAGCAGCTAGGTTGACTCTCCTCAAAAAATTCCTTCAAATTCTGGCAATTCTAAGTGGAAGCAGAATTTTCAGGACAGAAGGACAGAAGCTACAGAGGAGGGGACAAGGAGAAACCACAGTAGAAAATTATAACTCACCTATGAATTGGAAAATATACTTAATATTTAAACCTAGTTGTAGTTTTATATATTCTGTGATCTAAAATCAGAATTTCTGTTTCTGAACTGAGACATATCTAGAAGTCTAGAAGATAATCCTAGATAGCAGTGAGATGAGTGCTATTTAGTTGGGACTGCTTAATTTAGTTCTGTTGCTTTGGGGCAGACTACCTTGGTGATTTTGGTATTGTGAGAAATGTCTAATTTGCATTTTTGAAGAGTTTTAAATTCTCTCTAAAAAAATTAATGAGACAGTAATGAATTCAAACTTTGCAGAAAATGTTTCTCATTATTTTTACAATCTCATACCTTTCTTTAAAGTGGGAAAGAAAAATTACATTGTGTAAAGAATCACTAGAAATAAAATTTTATTCCAAAGCGCTTTTTCCCTTTTCAGCTGAGAGAATTTGCTAACTTTGATTTTGATATCTGGCGCAAAAAATATATGCGGTGGATGAATCATAAGAAATCTAGAGTGATGGACTTCTTCAGAAGAATAGACAAAGATCAGGATGGAAAAATTACCCGACAAGAATTTATTGATGGAATTCTTTCCTCAAGTAAGTCCCAAGAGGGATGACTGTACTGGCATAATTTTTAAAGAAATAAGTTAAAATTGTGGAGTTGGTAAAGTTTGAGTTACTCAAGAAGTCATTGCCCTTAAACATTGCTATGAACTAACACATCTTAAAAATAAGAAGTGTCCTTGTTAAAATATCTGGCTTTAGAGTCTGGCATACTTACTAATTCTGTAACCAAAGATACAGTTCTTGAGCCCACTGGAACTGTCCACCTTAATATAAGCTTAACAATACTTGATTCCCAGATTGTATTGTCTAGTATATGGTAATAGATCAATACATTGCAAGTCAGTCCTTTATTTTCTTCTTTAATTCACATCCTAATGTAACAGTGTATTAGCAGAAAATTATATCTCAAAAAATTCTTAATGTGTATGATGCCTTATCTGGTGATTCAGTCGTGTGTATCTGATTTCTCTAGCAAATATATATATCAAGTAATTTTAAAGTAAATTTCCTGTACATTATTCCTGAAAGTGGTAGTTGAATCATATAAAATATTAGCGTTTTCAACATTGAAAACATAAATTTCATGAAATTTATCTTAATAGTAGTTGAAGATAGAGTTGTGTCAAGTATGCAGTAGTTTCATCTACTGTGACATAAATGTTTGTTAAGGACTTTAAGAAACTTGGTCACCCTCATAATTTAGCATTGTATACCAAGATTAAAAAGTGACAGTTGACATATCTTCAGAATTAATAAGTTATACTGTTTACTTTTTAAAAAACAAATATTTTTGTAAATTTTTATTGCGATATCAGATCTGATAAACTTGCAATAAAGCACTTGGCATACTGAGAGCACCTTAGTTACCATTCAATATATGAAGTCTAAATTTAAAAATCTTACAGAAACAGTGAGTAGAAATGTGATTGTTTGCATTTGGGAGGTAAATGAAAGGCAATGTAGGTGGAAGGAGAATATATGTATTCCCAGCTGCTAGATGAATGAGGTCCGAGGATCTAACATATAACATAGTGACAATTGGTAACAATATTGTATAATTAAAAATTGCTGAGAGTAGAATTTGTTTTGTATTAGTGATTTGACAATAGTATGGTTCTACAACCAAAGTTCTGTTGTCCCTATACCATGATAACCACCATTATTCTTTTTTTTTAAATTTAATTTTATTTATTTATTCCCTTTTGTTGCCCTTGTTGTTTTATTGTTGTAGTTATTATTGTTGTTGTCGTTGTTGGATAGGGCAGAGAGAAATGGAGAGAGGAGGAGAGAAAGACACCTGCAGACCTGCTTCACCACCTGTGAAGCGACTCCCCTGCAGGTGGGGAGCCGGGGTTCGAACCGGGATCCTTATGCCAGTCCTTGTGCTTTGCACCACCTGCGCTTAACCCGCTGCGCTACAGCCCGACTCCCGATAACCACCATTATTCTTACAAAGTCTTAGAGATAGTTTGGCTACTTTTTGTTAATTTGTTTTACAAGTTCACATTTGAGTTATCTCTGTTCAACATATGAGCAAAATCATCTAGTAGTTGTCTTTCTTGAGAGTAAAATCTAAATTTCTCACACACAAAGATGATTTTTAAGGATGTTTTTTCCAATTTTTTTTTTTTTTTTTTTACCAGAGCACTGCTGAGCTTTAGCTTATGGAGGTGCTGGGGATTGAACCTGGGACCTTTGGTGCCTGAGCGTGAAAGTCTTTTTGCATCTCCCTAGTCCTGTACACACAAAGATAATATGTGATATATTGAATGTGCTAATTATTAAATTAAATAATTCAATTCTTCCACAATATATAAATACATATAATCAAGTGACTAGGCTGAATATGTTAAATGGCTCATAATTTAGTCAATTATACCACATTAACACCTACTTAATACTGTTTTGAAAATGTCAGAGTTCCCAACCAGTCGCCTGGAGATGAGTGCAGTCGCTGACATCTTTGACAGAGATGGTGATGGATATATTGACTACTATGAATTTGTAGCTGCGCTTCACCCAAATAAAGATGCATATAAACCTGTCACAGATGCTGACAAAATTGAAGATGAGGTATTCATTATCTTTCCACAACCTGTGACATTATTTTGTCTTCGACTTATGTTGTTCATACAACCATTTATTTCTATGCTTAATTGTTATGTCAAGATTTTAAGGACTCCATATGTAATATTAACATTAAAGTGGATATTTCATCATTTTTTATCTTGGCAGGTGACAAGGCAGGTAGCAAAATGTAAATGCGCAAAACGATTTCAAGTTGAACAGATTGGAGATAACAAATATAGGGTGAGTTTTCAAAATAGTTTTATAGCTATTTAAGGGACAAACATTTAGTTAATATATAATTTGATCTACATTGTTTTCCAGGAATATTAATTAATTATTTCTACCTCATACCAAATTTGGTGGTATAAGAACTTTGTAATTTTAATTATATAAAGATAGCCTAAATTTTATATAACATGTAATTTACTTTAAGGAAAAATATTCATAGGAAAGCACATATTATCTCAAATTTAGATTGCTTCCTATTTCATTATATATTTTCTTGTGATTAGAGGGAAGTTATCCAGTTTCCAATAACAAAACTGGTGCACCCCAATCCAGAAAATATTTAATGTTGACTCATTTTTAGAAAAATAAAAAATAGTATGTTTTTCTTCTGTGCAGTTATTTTTCCTTTTATATAAAGTCTCAATTCTTTGGTTAACCTTTTTCAAAACAATTACTAGAACAATGTGATTTCATCATTCTTTCTCTTAACTTCTCTGTTTTAGAATACTTCTTACATATACATATAGTAACTAGCTAGGAAATGTTCTGAGTTTCCCTAATATGTAACTTTCAACTGAAACATTTTTTTTGTTTTTATATCTTCTTCTTTTTAATTAATTAATTAATTAATTTTCTGCCACTGGGGTTATTGCCGGGGCTCAGTGCCAGCACATGAATCCACCGCTCCTGGTAGCTTTTTTCCCTTTCTCCTCCCCTCCTCTCCTTTCCTCTCCCCTTCCCTCCCCTCCCCTCTCTCCTCTCCCCTCCCCTCCTCTCCCCTTCTCCCCTCTCCTCCTCTCCCCTCCTCTCTTCTCTCCTCTCCCCTCCCCTCCCTTCCTCTCCTCACTCCTCCCTTTCCCTCACCTCTTCCCCACTCCTCTACTCCCCTCTCTCCTTCCTTCCCTTCCCCTCCCCTCCCCTCCCCTCCTCTCCTCTCCTCTCCTCTCCTCTCCTCTCCTCTCCTCTCCTCTCCTCTCCTCTCCTCTCCTCTCCTCTCCTCTCCTCTCCTCCCCTCTCTCCTCCCTTTCCCGCCCCCCTCCTCTCCTCTCCTCTCCTCTCCTCTTTCCTCCCATCTCTTCTCCTTTTCCCTCCCCTCCTCCTCTCCTCTCCTCCTTTCCCCTCCTTTCCTCTCTCCTCCCTCCTCCCCCCACCCTCCCTCCCTTATTTATTTATTTATTTATTTATTTATTTATTTATTTATTTCTATTGGATAAGACAGAGAAAGAAGTAGAGAAGGGGAGAGAGAGATGTCTGTATACCTGCTTCACCACTTGTGAAGCATCCCCCACTGCAGGTGAGGAGCAGGGGATTGAACCCAGGTCATTCCACATGACAATGTGAGCATTTAGCCAGGTTTGCTAATACCTGGCCCTTATTTTTATTTTTCGTGTTGAAAAATATTCACATACAGATTTTGTAATTTTAATTTGAAGCACATATTTTTTCAAAATAATCATATAGAAGGTGTTGGGACAGGCAGTGGCACACCTGGTTGAGTGCACATGTTATAATGCTCAATGATCGGGTTCAGGCTGTGAAACAGTACTGCAAGGTGTCTGTCTTTCTCCCTCTCTTTCTCCCCTCCCTTCCTCTAAATTTCTGTCTCTATTGAATAAATATTTTTAAAAGGAAATGTTCTAATTACTTAAAGTTAGGACAAATGGGTATCAGCACATTTCTCTACTAGATACTATATTCAGAAGCCCATAGTGAGATTGTATGTGTATGTCTGTGTGTGTGCTCTAGAATCACACAGAAAGGTTCCTGTTAAACTAATTGTGTCTTTCTTCCATTTTTTCATTTTTTTTTTATCAGTTCTTCCTGGGAAATCAGGTATAAACCAGTGGAATGTATTCTCAAGTTCCTAATGATTTTATTTCTACTTTAATTCATAATCATTAAAGCTTGTCATGGCCAATCTTTCCCATGCTGCCTCCCTAGCTACTACATTGTTGGTTGGTGTGGTGTTTCTGTAAACGCTTTAAGGGTCCTTGACCCAGGATTTCTTTTGCCTTGTGTCTCAAGGAGATTACTTTTAAGCAAACCAGATAATACTGAATACAGTGTTACAAATGCCATTTTCAGTTTCCATTTTAATAATAATACAATTAGCATATACTTTATACAAATATTCACCAGAACAAATTTGATTCTCCACACTTCTCTGTGTTGAGGACATGCAGTTTATACCAGTTAGAGACTTATCTTTACCAGGCAGAGACATCAAAGACAAAGTAGTGAACAGCTATCCATGGCACTCAACCACAATGTGTTCTCTCCAAAGCAGTCATCTTCCATTTGTTCTAAATATTAATTTAGTGCTTTGTGTCCTATGAGTAGACATTTTAACTCTGTGAGGTGAACTGTATATTCCTTTTGAGGAAGTGTTTCCCTTGTAACTTATTTATCTATTTTGGCCTCACATTTTTAAGTCACTGTAAACTGTCTAGTAGCACTACTTCTTACTCAGAATTTCAGAACTAAAGATGAGGAATTGTGTCATGCTTTAAATTGGACAAAGCATTTTTTAATGCACATTTTTAAAAAGAACAATTTATGAAACTGTACCTTATTATGTTATTATGTTAGTTATTACTTTGCCATTCTTTTTTTTTTTTTAACCACTAGGGTTGTTGCTGGGGTCCCATGCCCTTTTAATAAGTTCATGATCTCAGCTAATTTTTCTTTGTTTTTTTTTAACATTTTTTTAATTTGATAGAACAGAGATAAATTGAGAGAAGAGGAGATAGAGAAGGAGAGTAGTAAGAGATACCTGCAGACCTACAGGTGGGGAACAGGGCTTGCATCTAGGTCCTAGCACATGATAACATATGAGCTCAACCAGTTGTGCCTCTGCTTGGCCCCCTGCTGTTCAATTTTAAATTATTTTAAACTATTTTTTGTTATAAGTTTTAAAATACTGTAATTCCGAGCACATATTTTTAAATATAATTTCTCCTTAAATTTTTTTTAAAAATTTATTTCATGTGAAAGAAATAGGGAGGGAGAGGCCAGCATAGTACTCTGGTATATTGGGACCTCATACTTAGAATTCCAAAGCTCCATCACTATGCCACTTTCTGGACTACAAAATGTTTCATTTTGAACAGATATTTTTAAATTTTCATTAGTTTCAAGACATAAAAATATTACATTTTCATTCTTTTTAAATACTTTATTTTTTAACAAGGCAAGATCAGGGCACTACTCAGCTCTGGCTTATAGTGAGTGTTGCTAGGGACTGAACCTGGGACCTTGGAGCCTCAGATAGAAAAGTTTCTTGCATAACCATTATGCTGTCTCACCAGTGCTCGTTTTTTGTTATTTTTTGAGTTAGCAATTGAGATAATATATTTTATTTGTGTAAAGTTAAAATCCCTCAGGTTTTATTCACTTTAAGCACAAAGAGCTGTCTCTATTAGTCTATCTTTTTTTCTTGTTTCATACTTTGGCTTTTGAGAAAATTGGGAGTTTTCTGAACACAGTACATCTAGAGAATGCCTTCATATAGAAAAATCATTTATATAATGTTTATTTGAGTGAAATCTCCATAGGCTAGTTCTTTAAAACTTTTCCTATGAACATTATCTTGTACCAAAAAGTAACTGGTCCAATTATCTGGTTCCTTATGGGTAATTTTCTTTAAATCCCCTTGTTTCCCTTTGCTTATTAGCAGCACAAAATGTATGCTAACAAATTGATACATGAGTTGAACTTTAATTTTTACTTTACACTACAGGAGTAGTATCAATTATAAGTGTATGTTGTGAGACTAAATTACAAACTTGGAAAAAATGGTATAAAAAGGTTTAATGTGGTGGTTGGTGCATTTAACATGCTTCCCAAGATTTTCTGAGTTTCGTAGTCTTGAATGGTTGGCTTCATTTTCCAATTCTTATCCTAGAACCCAATGTCAAATATTATTTAAAAGTAGTAGATTATTTCAAACTAAAATTTTCTGTTATCCACCATGAGCACAATTTGTCAAAAATCGTAATTGTATCTTAACTGACTTACAAACAAGTTAATTTTGTTTAGTTGACCAGCCATTTTGCTATGATATCTACTAAGTTTGACAGCCATGAAATTTAGTATGGTGGTTTTTATAATTTAGATCATGAGCCTATTAGAAATGATCTAGAAATATGAAATCATTTCTCATTGGCTTTCAAAATAAATATATCTTGTGATTAGAAACTACCAGTACCTTCACATTTATTCAAAACTTGCAAAATTTGTAACATGTCCAAGTGCATAAAAATTTATTGAAAAGATAAAAAAAAATTAAAGATTGCTTATTAATGTCTGCAATGATGGTACTAACAGCTTTAAGTGAGATCCTCTAAAATGTGAAAGCCATATCAATAAAAATGTGTTGGTAACTGTTTTAATGCTACAGTAATCTAACATGACACACGAATCTGCCCTTTAACAACTTGTCTTACCAGATCATTCATGATAAAGAAATTTTAGTTGACTGTGAAATTTTTATTGGTCATGTTCATTTACCACTTTATCTCCCTGAGTGCTCTTAGAGAAAACAAAAAGAATTTCTAAGTAGTTCTCCTACAGATTTCAGTGGAAATAAGTTTTAATCTATGGAGAAGTTTTAATGAAAAGGAATGGCTTTTCTAAACTTTCTTAAGTGTTCTTATTTTGTATTAACCCCAGACAAGAGGGCCTATGCTTATTTTCATGATGTTTTTAATTTCTAAAACATTATTCAAGTATTGCCTTACTAATACTGTTTTTGTTATAAGAAAGATAATTTTAGAAAGCTTCAATGTTATACTTTATAACCATTATCTGATTTAAATCATTTCTTTTGGGCTAAATCAGCATGCAGCAGTCTAACAAGCAGATCATTACAGATTCTTTTTCTGAAATTTTTACTAATCACTGTAAACTAAGCAAGAAATTAAAATGGTTGCTTTATTGCTACTTCAGATTGCATACCACCCTCTTGTTTAGAATTACTACTAACAATTAGAGGTTATTTCTTTCTTCAACTCACAGTTTGGAGATTCCCAGCAACTGAGACTTGTTCGCATCCTAAGAAGTACTGTGATGGTTCGTGTTGGAGGCGGATGGATGGCACTTGATGAGTTCTTAGTGAAAAATGACCCTTGCAGGGGTAAGGAAATGCCTGTGTTAGAATGATGGAATAAAAGTATTTCAGCCTTACATTATTTTCCAGCATTGAAGTGCACTAGTTGATTTTTTAGTTATTTATTATAGTAGTGAGTGAATGTTTCACATTGCTCTCTTGACAACCTAAATTTCCTAAAGAACTTGTGGCAGTCTTGTAAACCATGTTCTTCTTCTTGTGTGTTTTAAATTTCTTCTATAAAAACATGAAACAAGTAGTCTTTCTTGCCTATGAGACTAGAAAATACTCAATTAGATTTTCTTTTTAAGATAATACCATCTACAGTCCTCAAAATGAAGAAGTATAGCAACCATCCAGAAAAGTTCTCCATAAGTCATTGAATAGTGAAAAAAGATTATGAAGACTGAAGATACAGGATAGTAAAAGTTTAAAAAATAAGTTTCATGAAATGAATGGGAGAAGAAAACTATACATTTTTAAAGTAGTAATCAACTTCTTACTTGACTCTTGGAAGTTATAGATTATAGCATAAAAATATAGGCATGTTATGTGATGGCTCTCTTCATATCTATCTGCCAAAGAGTTCTTAGTTACCTTTTAATTTTCCTTGTTTTTCAGATCTTACAGTTATTTTTGGATCCTTAACTGGCTTATCTTACAAATGACCTTTGCCTTTGATTGCAGTGCTAGGTACCATATGCTTAGTTCGTTAATTGTTTTTAAAAAAAACAAAAGTACTGCAGTTTTTTTTTTTAATCTGTCAGCTCATTTTAATCATTTTATGTAAACATAGCACATTATACCAGAGCTGTTGATTTTGTTACTGACACCTGCATGGCTTCCTGTGCAGCTTGCTGGTCTCTACTAAGACCACCAAGGATTGTTACACAACTTTACTCAGTAGCCTTGCTCTCTGCAAAGCCAAGATGCACCCACATAAGAAGTAGAACAAGAACAAAAGTTCCCTTTTTGTTTCACATTTTATACATTAAACATCAGAGGTAATGTAGCACCTTTCATTAAACAAAGAAAATAGATGGCCTAATCTGTGTTGGGTTACTTAGGTAAGTTAATGTAGCAAGTTCTTAATTATATTATCTCTCCAGTCAAGCTTTTGAGCGCTTCTTTTCTTGATCAACTTTCTTCTAAAATGTGTGCTAAAGGTCCAATCTGAGCATCCTTTGCATTTTCAACTACTGTACTTTGTTTCTTCTTCTGCTAACAGTATTCTTTAATGTGATTGGTATCCTGTGTCATTTTTTCTAGTTCATCATCATGGGAGTAAAATGTTACGTTCGGAATCAAACTCTTCAATTACTACTACTCAGCCTTCTATAGGTTGGCAACCCCTCTCTTTGCCTTTCCCCTCTTTTTCTCTTTCCTACTTTTACATTCTTGCTTTGATCATTTGTTTTTAAACAATGTGCTTCATCCATCCTGTATGGCTTAACTCATCCAACTGAGCTGCTGCTTCCAAATTTAAATTCTGAAAATTTGACAGTTCTAATATGTTGCAAACATATGCTAGCTAACACATTGCTCATTGGGTTCTTGTGGAGTGTCCTCTATGTGCTTATGTGTTTGTATGAGTGTTGCATCACTGATTACCTCATGGATCCTTGGGTCTGGTGTTTGTTATTGCATGTTGTTGTAAAACAGTTTTACAAGGCACAAGATGAAAATACTAGCTGACACAATTTAAGTGAAAAACCTGAACATTTATATGTTGTCATCATGATTAACAAGTCATCTCTCATTCTATGTGATTCTATTGTTTAATTGATCCCAGTGTTAAAATACTGTCATTCTCCTTACCTCAGTAGTTCATGCAAACAACACAGTCCCTGCCTCACTGGCTTGTCTTCTCAGTGTGGGGAAGGGTGATGAAGCCATGTGGGCATCGGTAACCAGTGGATTAGCAATATTTTAGCATGAGCTTTCCATTTCCATGCTGACTCCTTCTTTAATGGTGGTTATTCTTGCTGGTGTCTAGTGTTAGAATCAGCACACTTTTTTTCTTTCTTAAACTTCCTTGTATCCAAAAGGAATGCATTATAAAGGAATGCATTTAACTTTTTGTTATGCTGAGTTGAAGCTGGCATGGCAAAAAAAAAAAAAAGATGTTCTCAAAGTCCTTCATGATCTCTGATGCCTGGTTGTCCTACCCATAAATGATTGAATGCCCCTTGTTTTTCTTCCACTTTGTTTGTGTACACTGTTGTATGCTACATGCAGCCAAAGGAAGGACAAACATGGAACTACGTGAGAAGTTCATTTTAGCAGATGGTGCCAGTCAAGGAATGGCAGCTTTCCGTCCCCGAGGCCGAAGATCACGGCCTTCATCTCGCGGAGCTTCACCCAACAGATCAACTTCTGTGTCTAGCCATGCTGGCCAGGCAGCCTCCCCACAGGTCCCCACCACCAGCACACCCAAGGTAAGGTTGGATCATGCCATGTTTTATTCTTCCTATTCCATCAGTACCTTGGGTTTATTTTATAATCCTTTAGGATTCTCTAATTGGTTGAACCTTCTTTCCCCATTTGTGTCCTTTCTCACAATATAACAAATGAAGAGTTTTGTTTGTTTTTGTTTTTGTTTTTTCCCCATCTATATTTGTGCCTTGTGGCTGGTCCATTAATACACTATCTGTTCAGGAGGTTTGTTTGCTTTTAAGAGTATATTTTCTTCATAAAGCTTCAGGTGTGTGTGTGTATGTGTGCGTGTGTGTGTGCATTAATTTGCCGTCAAATCTGTTCACTCATTTTAAATATTTTTACTGTTTACTATAAGTATCTTTTTCTGTGGCTTCATTTTTTTATATTTGGTTTGCCATTGTTCCATACAGATTCTTCATCCTTTAACACGCAATTATGGTAAACCATGGTTGACAAACAGCAAAATGTCAACTCCTTGTAAACCAGCAGAGTGCTCAGACTTTTCGGTGCCATCTGCAGAGGTATTGTAAGGCTCCAGATTCCAGTCTAACAGTCTTCTCTTAATTAAAACAATCACCCACTAACACTGCTTCACCTCACCCTTAATATATGTACTTTAGATAATACTGCATCTTTTTATAATAATCGTTAACCCAGAAATTCTTGGAAGACCTCGAATTAAGGATTAACAGAAAAGAGAGTTTATATCTTCTTGAGCAGAGTCAGCTTAAAATAGTCACACCCACAGGCTTTATACTTTCTCTTTAATAACATTATTTAATAAAAATAATAAATTTTAATTAAAAACATATTTATTTATTTGATAAAAGAGAAGTTGAGAGGGGAAAGGAACATAGAGGAGATAAAGAAGGAAAGGGGGAGAGTGAGAGAGATACTTGTGGCAGTGCTGATTCATCACACGCTTCCCCCCCACAGGTAGGGACAGGGGACTTGAGCCCATCATGTGTGCCATCAGCCCACCCCCAATACTTTCTTTACTTTGTTTTCTTGATCATACTTAATTTCTCATTTATCTTTTTTTTCTTTTTTTTAATATTTATTTTATTTATTCCCTTTTGTTGCCCTTGTTGTTTTATTGTTGTAGTTATTATTGTTGTTGTCGTTGTTAGATAGGATAGAGAGAAATGGAGAGAGGAGGGGAAGACAGAGAGGAGGAGAGAAAGATAGACACCTGCAGACCTGCTTCACCGCCTGTGAAGCGACTCCCCTGCAGGTGGGGAGCCGGGGTTCGAACCAGGATCCTTATGCCGGTCCTTGTGCTTTGCGCCACCTGTGCTTAACCCGCTGCGCTACAGCCCGACTCCCTCTCATTTATCTTTTGGGTGAGTACAATATGTCCAGACCTAAGTAACGTTTCTCTTAAATCTAACTGATACATTTTTTTTTTTTTTTTGCTTCTAGGCATAACTTTGTAAAGAGATGTAGCCCACCCACTTTAGTTGAGAATGGGAGGTCAGTAACAGTTGCAAAGATAATATTTAAATTAAAAGAATGTTTCTTAGGGGGCTAGGTGGTGGCACACCCAGTTAAGTACACATATTATTAAGGGAAAGGACCTGAGTTTGAGCCCCTGCTCCCCACTTGCAGAAGGGAAACTTCATGAGTGGTGAAACAGGTCTGCAGGTCTATCTTTCTCTCTCTACCTATTTCCCCATTCTCTCTCTACTTCTCTCTGTCCTATCTAATAAAAAGTAGGAGGGAAAAAGGGCCACCAGGAGCTATAGATTCATAGTGCTGGCACCAAGGACCAGCCTAAGGATCCCCATTAGAGTCCCCGGCTCCCCACCTGCAGGAGGTTTGCTTCAATGGCAGTGAAGCAGGTCTGCAAGTGTCTTTCTCTCCCCCTCTCTATCTTCCCATCCTCTCTCAAGTTCTCTCTATCCTATCCAACAATAAAAAGAGCAACAAATGGAAAAAATGGCCTCCAGGAGCAGTGGATTCTTCATGCAGACACTGAGTCCCAGCAATAGCCCTGGAGGCCAAAAAAAAAAAGTTTCTTAGTTGTTCACTTTGATTAATATCCTATTGACTGTTACCTTTATTTCTGCCCAATAACACTAAGTGAGTAAGAAAGAAAGACATGGGCACTTAGATATCAGTACAAGCTCCTGTGGTAGGGAAGGGGGCTTAACTAAGCATGCAGAAAGTTTCATTTTCAAAAAGCATATGTATTTGTTATACTTTAATGATCATTATTATTCAAGTATGTTCTAGATTTTCAGTATGTTATAGTACCTAATGAGCAGTAATGTTTGTCAAAATAAATTCTTATACCAGATTATTTAAACAGTTAAATTTCAGCCATCTATTTTTTAAATTTTTTTTATATATTTATTTATTTATTTTCCCTTTTGTTGCCCTTGTTGTTGTTATTTAGATAGGACAGAGAGAAATGGAGAGAGGAGAGGAAGACAGAGGAGGGAGAGAAAGACAGACACCTGCAGACCTGCTTCACCTCCTATGAAGCAACTCCCCTGCAGGTGGGGAGCCGGGGGCTTGAACCGGGATCCTTATGCCGGTCCTTGGGCTTTGCGCCATGTGCACTTAACCCACTGCGCTACCACCCGACTCCCAGCCATCTATCTTTTGAAGAAATTTCTCTGGGGACTAGGCAGTGGCACACAATGTACAGCACACATATTACGATGCACAATGACACAAGTTTAAACCCCTGATCTCTACCTGTAGAAATAAAACTTCACCAGTAGGGAAGCATGGCAGCAAGTGTTTCTCTTTCTCTGTCTCCTTCTCTGTCTCCCTTCTACTTCCTTGCTTCCAGGAGTGGTGAATTCATTGTACAGGCACTGAGCCACAGAGGTAATCCTGGTGGAAATTTAAAAAAGAAAAAAGAAAACCAATGTCTCTGTAAAATGACAAACATAAGGCACCAAATCATCACACATTTAATTAGAATTACAATAATTGAGGGATATGTAAATATTTTTTCTTGAAATGTGGGCAGTGTTTCATGTTAATGATCAGAACCTTATATAAATGTACTGTAATACCTTTTAAAAATTCTTTCATGTTTTTCAAAACCACTTGTCTTTTGCTTAATCCTGACATGAATAATTAGAAGTAGGCAGAGAAAATTTATTTCTTTTCACAATTTAGGTGGCAATGATGAGAAATAACATTATTGCTGGTGGGAAAAGTTGCTTAGAACAACTCCTGATTTATCTTTCTCATTCACCCAGTCCTTCATATCTACTTCATCTTTCAAGTGAAAGTTGCAAGTATTGTTTATTACATCTACAGATAGCTGTAGATTATCAATTATGATGGTGCTGTTGTAGCAGAAATTGAGAATGGATGAACTTCAAGAGACGTTTCTTATAAATACTGACTACTACACATCTGTGTTACTCTACGTTTTTTTAAGTAAAAACATCCTTATGTTCTAATAGACATTGATGTTGCATTCAAATAAGCTCATCAAACAAAAAAACCAAGTAAACAAAACCATAGTTACTTCTGTAGAAGAATCTCTTTAAGTGTTCTAGGCGGAGTATAATAGTAAGATGAAAATAAGACATTCTGAGAAGAATGATTTTGGCCATCCATAGTAATGAATTTTACCACGAGTAACATATCTCATGTTTTTTAGACCCACTTGTATATATGAATTACTGAGATTCTTTTAAAACTAAGAATTTAGCAAAAGCATAGTTGTCAGATCTTGTGTAAATCACTTCAGGTGCTCATCTTTCACATTTAATTTATAATTAGATGATTGTGACAACTAATTTGGTTACATGTGTGAAAGTATTTAGGGAACTTAAGTAGTATATGTTTGCAAATCATATATAAATTTCATACTTAAGTGTAACTTTAGGGCATATGTGTGTATACATACATATATAAAGAAATTATGAATATTGCATTATTAATAATTTGTCATTATGCAATTAAATGACCTTTCATGTGCTATATTAAGCTTTCTAATAATAGAGCAATTTATTTTTTAAAAACCATGTAATTTTTACAGATTAGTTCCCTCCAGGCAACTCCCTGGCTCCAATGTGTTCATTGAGAACTACAACATCCCTTATTCCCTTGGATTTGTTCTTTTTTTTTTTTAATTTTTATTTATAAAAAGGAAACGCTGACAAAAACCATAGGATAAAAGGGATACAACTCCACACAATTCCCACCACCAGATCTCCATATCTCATCCCCTCCCCTGATAGCTTTCCTATTCTTTATCCGTCTGGGAGTATGGACCCAGGGTCATCATGGGGTGCAGAAGGTGGGAGGTCTGGCTTCTGTATTTGCTTAACATGGGTGTTGGCACGTCAATCCATATTCCTAGCCTGTCTCTTTCCCTAGTGGGGCAGGGCTCTGGGGAAGCAGGGCTCCGGGACACATTGGTGGGGTCCTCTGCCTAGGGAAGTCTGGTTGGCATCATGGTAGCCATTTGGAACCTGGTGGCTGGAAAAAGAGTTAACATATAGAGCCTAACAAATTGTTGACTAATCATGAACCTAAAGGCTAGAATAGTTCAGATGAAGAGTTGAGGGGGGTGGTTCTCCGTTTTGTAGATAATTAGTAGTCTTATTTTAGTTATATTCCAAAGAGCCTGTGACTATACTAGTTTTTTTTTTTTTTTTCTTTTTTTCCTGAGCCTGACATCTGATGTGCAGGTGGATCCAAGTTATTGTCTGAGAAGATGATGTCATGGCTGCATAAAGGACCAGAAAGCTGAATCAGGGAAGAGAGTAACTCCCTAATATGGGAAAGGTGTATAAATATTGGTAACTGTAAAACCCCATCAATTTGATTTGATCTGGGTCCCATATTCAGCTTAGGAGCCTATGAGACCTCTGCATCCCTGTAGATCTGAGCTCACATTCTGTGGTCATGAATAGGAATGTTCCAAGCTGCTCCAATTACAGGACTCATCTTCCTCAGGTGGAACATAGAGTATGTTGTCCAGCTTCCCTTTGGAGGATGGAATATTTTCTACCATTGTTGATCCAAGTTGAGGGCAAGGTCCTATGGGGGCCCACAAAGGGTCCTATTATGTTGTTCCTGATAGAGATGACCAGTAACAATGGAGAGAGGGATCTATTCGAAGTCTGGGCCCATCATATCTGTTTGGGAATCTTAGGACTCCCCATATAGGGCCCCAGCTGATGGGGTGACCTGATAGTGACTGAAGAGTCATTGTTAAAGTATGCCAGTCTCTTGCCCTTATTCAGCTTTTGTAGTCCTTACATTTGCTTTGTTTTTAACTGTGACATTTCCCAAAATCAGGACCTGAAGCTTGTAAGTCCAACATTGCATCCACAATACCAGCACCCAAACTACCCTATACGGAAGCATTTTTATTATGGGGTTATTATTATTATGGGATACAGAGGGTTTTTTAATTTTTATTTATAAAATGGAAGCACTGACAAGACCATAGGATAAGAGGGATATAGTTACACAGAGTTCCCACCACCAGAACTCCATATCCCATAATAATAATCAGTTATGGAATAATCAGTTATTATTATCAGTTTCAGCCTTTCTGAAAATCAGTTACTATTATTATATAATTAATTATTATTATGGGATTATTATAGTTTCATTCTTTTGGGCTGGGAGATAGTTTACTTATTAAAAGCACACACTTTGCTGTGCATGACCTATGGTGTCTTCTTATCTCTACTCTCTCTCTCTCAGAAAGTAAAAGAGAGAAAGGAAGAAGGGGAGGGAGGAAGGAAGGAAAGACTTAAACTGAGTGCTAACTCAGTGACATCATACATTTTTAAAGCACATAGTAGTAACAACAACAAATCCACCGATGTTGTATAAATAACTTGTGTATAAGAACCTTACAAGGTGTCAGAACCAAGAAATGTACCAAATTATACACTGTTGTATAAAGTACTAAGTTGCTTCATATCAGGTAACCAAGCATGCCAAGTTGTAAATGATCACTTTTATTTAATGTTCAAATAATAATTGTCTAGGCATTTGTATTTATATTTACTAATGTTTCTATTTCTCTGTATTTCTACTCACTTTCATAAAATCATTGCAGTCAATCACCATCACTCTCTAGACTCTATAGTAACCACTAATAGTTTTAAAGGTACTAATATACTCACTGCTTTGACTTATTTTCCCTTGCCATCATTTGGAGAACTCTTTTTGTATGCATCCCTCTGTCATGAGTTCATTTTTCTTCATAAGGTTCCCTTTGAATTCAAAGAAATAAATTGGTGGAAAACACAAGAAGCCCATGCCTTTTTAAATTGTTAATTAACTTCACCTCCCGAAGTCTACTAGAGAAACTCCACCTAATTGTAAGGTAGTGTTGGTGGAATACCAAGGGACAAGAGCAATATCTTGACGTATCTCTTTACTGAATAAATGCAGGGAACACCAATACAGGGAAGCAAACTTCGACTTCCAGGATATTTATCAGGAAAAGGCTTCCACTCTGGGGAAGACAGTGGCTTGATAACAACAGCAGCCACCAGAGTACGAACACAGTTTGCTGGTGAGTGGAGAATATTTCTTCCTTCAGTATTTCTGCTTTGATGAAGATGAAAGTTGCTTTTCTCCAAAATTGGGGTAGAAATTATGGAGTGCTAAATCTTCCAACAAAGGCAAGAGATAAATGAATCATAGGAATAAGAGAGTAGAAACCATTTTGGAAAGTACCAAAGGAAAGACTGAGAGAAGGACTTTAGAATAAAATGTAGTAGTATCCTACCTGTTGAAGTATCCTCTCTGTTGAAGGATAATGTTCTTGATTCTTTTCCCTACTTGGAGACTACACTAGACTATTTTGAATAATAAGGCAAAAACAGCCATACTAGGACTTGCACAAATACTTCTCATATTTCTTCAAAGAATAGTAAAATTTACCCCTACATTGATGAATTCAGTACATATGAAACATATTTAAAGTTCAGTCTTGTCTGTTAGATTCTCATATTCTTCAAGTTAACCTCTAGCAAAAGACTGTTTGCTATATGTTTGTACAACACGTAATATGTTAAAGGAAGACATAATCTTAAATTGTAGATATATTTCTTCTGTCTGTTTCTAATAAATAGAATCTTGTGTTTGGAACTAAGCCTATATTACCTCTTATTTGTAAATCTAGCTTTTTATATATTTTGTGTGCTTAGAATCTTTACAGATGCATCCCATAGTAAGGGTTCCCATCTGTATTCTCTCCTCAGATCCCAGGAAGACTCCCAGCAGACCAGGAAGCCGAGCTGGAAGCAAAGCTGGTAGTAGGGCCAGCAGCCGCCGAGGCAGTGATGCATCAGACTTCGATATTTCAGAAATCCAGTCAGTTTGCTCAGATGTGGAGACTGTCCCCCCAACACACAGACCTACACCCCGAGCAGGTTCTCGGCCGTCTACAGCTAAGCCTTCAAAAATACCCACACCACAGAGGAAATCACCTGCTAGCAAATTGGACAAGTCCTCAAAGAGATAGTGCAATGGCTTCTACCAAGGGCCTTCCTTGAGCATTTATTATTTAAGTTGAAAGTTGTAAAATAAAATGTAGAAATTATTGTGAAATATTTGTAAGGGGCAAGTTTAAAATTCTGCAGATGGCCTTATTTGTGTATTTGTCTTTTTATTTTATCTGTATAATGTTTTGTCAACTATTTTGGAGTTCAAGTCACATCATGTGAGGGCAGAGAAGAGAGTTTAATGTGCACTAATATTTCTGCACTGTAATGTGTGGAACATACACTAAAATCAATTACTGTACCTACCAGTAAGTCCATATCCTCTCTGACAGCCACATCACTATATTCATAGCTAACATTAAGGATACCTCATGACATTTTCATGTTTTTGTGGAAACTAAAAAGCCAAATATGGGAATATATTTTGAGATAACTTAAATATAAACTAAAAGATGGAAGAATGAAAGGCAGACACACCCATACACTGTTCTTTAAGCAGTACCTGACTGAAAACTCACAGGAGATTACTATACACACTTGACAGTGCTGTGATATTCAAGAACCTTGCATTTCTGTGCCATTGCTTTACAGTAGGCCAGAGGTGTCCTGGATATTAGACCTATTATACTGTAAGACTATAAGTATAAAGTGCATTCATACAAATGTGAGGTTTTCTTTTGCTTGAATGGACAGTAGCACCTGTATAATTGAACTCATTTTGTATTAGAGCAATTTTGCTTGCAGAAAGCTACAAAATAAAACATGTCCCTTAATTACATTGCTATGGAGTTAATTTTTCTTCCCCAGGGAAAATCAGTGTATTTTTTTATGAGCAGTATCAATTTGGAGTGACCAAAATATACTTTAAATGGGTTTATTTTGATTTCTCATCTGAAATAATCATGTTCTGGTATTATATCTATATTTAATAAATATATACATTTTAATTTATTATGTATACTCACATACTATAAAAAGATATTAGTATGCATTTAATAAAACATATTCACTTGAACATGTGGAATATCTGATTATTTAGAGTAAACTCTGTGCTTTAAATAAAAGGTGAATATATGGGTGGGGGAGATAGCATAATGGTTATGCAAACAGTCTCTCATGCTTGAGGCTCCAAAGTCCCAGGTTCAAACCCCCACACCACCATAAGCCAGAGCTGAGCAGTGCTCTGGTGTTTCTCTCTGTCTCTCTCTATCTGCATCTCTCTCAAAAATAAAATAAATAAAATATTTGCAAAAAACAGGTGAATGTATAATATATATTAACATTGTGATATTCTAGTTTGGGAACATCAAACAGGATGTAATAAGTATATAACATAAATAATATTAACCACCCATTCTACAAATATTTTCACCAAAAATTATATAAAACTTACTGCCAGTGACCCTGAGGCAATAGGGTCGTACAGTCTAGGAGAAAACAGTTTATTAACAAAGCACTAAAAACATGAGCTGCAACCAGGAGTTGTGGGACAGTCACTAATTTGAAAAGGTAATAATTTCCTACTTTGTGCATTTTTAAAGATAAAGTTGCATCTAACAAGGTAAATTCTGACTTCTGAACCTGGTTTAGTGACTTCAGTTTCAGTATGTACACCCCCCCAGCCCCTACTATGTATAAATGGCGAGGGGGGAGAATAAAATCATATATTTTTCCTGTGGCATAAATTAAAAGGATAATGTATTGTTAGTCTGGGCACAGCAGTTCACAACTTTCTGCTTAACCTTATAAATTATTTCAGCAAATGGAAGTGGTGATACTTGGGTTTAAGATTATACTACTGTTTTCCCTGCTTGAACTTTCTAGTGGAGGCCACTGCTGAAGAGGCTGGAGTTTCCACTGACACAAATTCGGTGCCATTTCTAAGTGATAGCATGTTTGTTTCTCATAATATGAGTCTCAGGTGAAAGCTTCTGATGGAAAGGGTAATTCTAACCTAAGAAATCACATGCTATAATTCAAGTATTTGATTATGAACATGTCATCTGAGAAGGCAATTATAATTGTTTTTATTCCTTTGATGCTTGGCAAGTGATCACATTTCCTCTTCAAAGACAAATTGAAGGGAATGATTTTTATCTCCCTAGCTGTAAATGCTGCCCTGTTAAAGAGCTAGGGATTTTCCTTCTTAGTAGGAGTAAAATAAACTTTTGGAGAAAGATAAATGCTTTAAAATATTACATAGAAATTTTAAGATACTGCTTCTACTTATCTGCATTGAATCACAGCTCTAAAAATTTCAATATAAAGCTTGATTCTTTCTTAATTTTTCTTTATGTGTTGGATAGAGATAGCCAGAAATTGAGAGAAAAGGGGAGGATAGAGAGGGAGAGAGACTAACACCAGCCCTGCTTCACTACTTGCAAAGCTTTCCCCCTGCAGGTAGAGAGAGACCTGGGGCTTGAACTGGGGGCTGTATACACATTGTAACATGTGCGCTCAACCAGATCCACCACCACCTGGCCCCTAAGATCAATTTTTAAGTATTAGGAAACTGAGTTAAGGGGTAGGCGATTTTTGTCTTCAAAATCAAAAACTACCAATTCCCCTTTACTATTGTGATAATAGTGCAAAAGTAGATGGACCGTACATAACAGTTCTGACTATTAAATAGAAAATATGCGTGGGAAGTTTGTAAAGTGTCTGTTAGCTATTAAGGTTGACCTGTATATAAGTGAAAATGAGGAATCTAGATAAGAATATTGATTTTTTTGTTGTTGAAGACTTAACTAGATGTTTGCAGGGAAGGGAAATGTAATGAGGTGTATCACTTTCTACTTTTAGACAGAATACTTACATATCCTTTGTTGTCAAATGGGTCATCTAATATCACCCAAAAATACATTGTAAGTGCTAAAATTTGTGTGTGTGCCTGATGATACTACAACCAAGCTGTACAGTTGCCCTTGAGGTTCTACAAATGAAACAAGTACATTTTAACTGCCTTCTAGAACATTTGTAGTTAAATGTCCCTTAAATCTTGTTGGAATTTACATAGTATTCTGAAATCTACTTGGAATTGAATAGGGTGACAAATAAGTTATTTATGCAAGAAACAGCTCCTATGATTATTTAAAATATACAACATAGCCCACATAATTGTGTGATTTTAACATATTCTTATAATGAGCTTTAACAGCATTGATAAAGGTGTATGTTTCCAGTAGTCTTGAGAGTCTTTTTTTTTTTTTTTTACCAAATTTTTGCCAAATATGATAAGATCCTTCTTGGTTTAACTCATGATGTGGCCCATTCAAGTGCAATGGACTTGTTCTTGAAATGCCAACAAAATCAGGGATTTATTATTTGCATTATAAGTGTCATAAATCCATAGGTCCCTTTAAGCCACGGGTTTTTTTTTAATGATTTTTATTAGTGACTTAATATTGATTTACTCAATTATAAGATAACAGGTACAACTCCACACCATTCCACCACCAGAGTTCTGAATCCCCAATCCCTCCATTATAAACTCCAGTTCTTCTAAGGTTGCAGATATGGGTTAACTTATGTCTACAACTGTCTAAATTTATGTATGTTTGCCCCACCCCCTTTAGGGTCCCATCATCTCTTCCTTTCCAAGTCACACATAAACCTATTACTACATCCAAATGACCCTCTTCCCTGTTCTTTTTCCGGGTCCTGATGGACTTGGAGTTCAGAGCCCTCTGATCATCTTCCCCATACCATTTCTCCCCCACTGGGAGTATGGACCACAATTATTTTGAGGATTCTAAAGGTGAGAGTTCTGTAAGCCATAGTTCTATAAAGATAATTTCATTAAAAAGAGGTACAGTTGGGGCCAGGTAGTGGTGGTACAGGTTCCTGGTGGTGGCACACCTGGTTGAGTGCACGTTACAAAGTGCAAGAACCTGGGTTTGAGCCTCCAGTCCTCATCTACATGTGGAAAGCTTTGCAAATGGTGAAGCAGTGCTGCAGGTGTCTCTATTTCCCTCCCTAGCTCCTCCCTCCTCTTTCAATTTCCGGCTGTCTCTATTCAATACATAAAGATAATTTAAATATAGATACAATCTATAAATTCGAGCTTAAACTGTAGTCTATGTTGAAAGTCTCAATTGCTACAATCTACATGCTAAAAGCAAATGGGGGAGTTTGGGAAATGTTAAGAGATTCTCATTCTGTCCTCATGTCACCTCCAAGACAGGACATGTATGAACATTTGGATATAGCTGAAGGGTGGGTGCCAGTTTCACACTAGTAAGTATGTTCACCTTTTTCCTCACTACCTGTGTTTTCAATATGCATTAGAGATTAATTGTTTTCAGGAGATGAACAAGCTCTTCCATATGAAGGACTGCAAGAAAGAATTTATAATATGGGGTAAGAAAAGTTACACTGTTCTGATTTCATACTCAGCAAATTAGACAAAGACAGTGTTCTGCATTGAGTTATGGGACATAAGGCATTTGAGTTGAGCTGAGAAAATTGAAATAAAATTCTTAAGTTTATAATTTACCTCATCTGATGCTTGTAGTCTCTTACAGGGAGAGGGAAGTTATGTAAAGTTAATTGATTTGAAGAGAAGGACTCTCTGTTCTGACTCAACAGGAAAACAAGGAATTGGAACCATGGAAGGAAGCAGAGAGTGTAAGATGTTTTGTCTTGTTTCTTTAAATCTCAAAATCAAGGTTTAGGGTATCCTGAGAAAATAATTTGGGGGAAAAAGGCATACTAGGTAGAAATCTGAACCAGAGTGGTTGAAAGCTATAAAGCTAGATCACCATCAATGAGTACTCAGGAGCAGATGTATGGCCAAAAATGACTTAGAGAGATAGCCCTGTCTCTTCTAAAGTTCTTATTATGTCACTGGATTTTTATGAGAGATATATATTTGCACTTATTTTTCTCTAACCAAAAGATCAAAAGAGGATTTTTACTTTTACAACAGCAGGCTGAAGTGAAAACAGCGCTCAGGTATTTGTTTTGCACTAGCTATTAAAGAAACTGTGCAAAAAGAGAGGCACTGCCAGGAAATACTTCCTGTAGGTTGTGTGCTCGCCACAGTCCTGATTTTACTATATGTTAGTGTTATCTTGGGCTTTATGTGTTATTTTTTATGATTTAGCAGATTATGTTTTGGTTTGGGGGAACATGCAAATTTAATGGTAACTGCTTGCTTAAACGCAATTTTGTATTACGAGAGGTTTCTAGACATGCTCTATGTTCAGATGGGAAGGGTAACTGTTTGGATCATTGTTTAAGGGTTGGGAAAATGTGAGTTTTAGTGACCTCAGTATTTCTTTAAAAATTAGTCTAAGAAATTTGGTCTCAGCTGTTTCAAATTTTCTTCAATTTTACTGTGTTATGGGTGTAGCTTCAAGGAAGTAGTAGTAGTAATTAGCTTCTGGTGGGGTGCGGGGAGTGCAAAAGCCTGCCTCTCAGCTGGAATTGTGCTTCAAAATGATAAATGGGTTGAAGGGATTTTTGTGTAACTTTGACTTTTTCAAGAAAGCAGAAATCTTTGACTTCTGGAATATATAGCATGATGATTTATAACTTTTTGGTCTAATTGAGAAAAATAAAAAGGTACCATACAGACTACATTTTTAAAAGGAGGACCAACCAGGTTGAAAATTTGCATTACTATGTTTCTGACTAAAGTAGAAAAGTTTGTTTCAAAATAACCAGTCTTAGGTCCCTCAGCTATAGAGTCACTGGACTTATATACATGAGCACCTCAGTTTATTACCACATATATAGCAGTGCTCTAGTCTCTCTCTCTCTCTTTCTCATAAAAATAAGTAAATTTTGGAGTGAGCAAGATAGTTCATTCAGTTGAATTGCCTGCTTTATCATGCACTCAAACCAGGTTCAAGCCTTACCTCTACCACACTAAGGTAGGAGCTTTGGTATTTTTCCTTGTATATGTGTGTCTGCCTCTGTCTCTATCTGAAAAAGTCCTAGCATGGGGGTGGTATATATATTCATAGAAAATAATACATATATATATTCATTGAAAATAGTCAATGGATATATTGTGGTCAACAGCTTAGTTGCAGTATGCTAGGGAATTCACTGCTAAATTCATGGAATTAAAAGAAGTTTGAGGGGCCTGGTGGTGGCACACCTAGTTGAGTGTATGCATTACAATGCTCAAGGACCTGGGTTCGAGCCCCCCAGTCCCCACCTGCAGGGGGAAAGCTTCGTGAGTGTTGAAACACTGCTGCAGGTGTCTCTCTGTCTCTCTCCCTCTCTATCATCTCCTTCCCTCTTGATTTCTGGCTGTCTCCATCCAATAAATAAAGATGAATGAAAAAATTTTTTTAAAAAAAATGCCATAGACTGGGAGTATGGACCGACCAGTCAAGCGGGGAAGTAAATACAGAAGCCAGACCTTCTACTACCTTCTGCAACCCACAACGACCCTGGGTCCATGCTCCCAGAGGGATAGAGAATGGGAAAGCTATCAGGGGAGGGGGTGGGATATGGAGATTGGGTAGTGGGAATTGTGTGGAGTTGTACCCCTCTTACCCTATGGTTTTGTTAATTAATCCTTTCTTAAATAAAAAAATAAAAATAAAGAGAATGGGAAAGCTATCAGGGGATGGGATGGGATATGGAGATTGGGTAGTGGGAATTGTGTGGAGTTGTACTCCTCCTACCCTATGGTTTTGTTGATTTATCCTTTCTTAAATAAAAAATAAATTTTAAAAATGCCATAAAAAAGAAGTTTGAGTTAATGCATTCAATTTAGACCATAGACTTCACAATGGATTAATCCAGTTATGGATTAATTTTTAGTTATTTATTTCTGGGAATGCTTTTAATTTTTAATTTGTGTATATTTTTCTTTCTTTTTTTTATTAGTGACTTAATATTAATCCACAAAGTTATAAGATAACAGGGAGATAACTCTGCCCCGTTCCCACCACCAGAGGTCTGTATCCCCATCCCCTCCACTGGAAATTACAGGAGCACTCCCAAGGTTAAAGATATGGATTGACCACCATTTCTACAACCATATATCTATATTTTTCTCCATGGTTCTGCCCTCTCCTCCTTTCCAAACCACACCCCTACCTATTTCAGTTTTCAAATGTTCCTCCTTTTTTCTTCATCTCTTGATGGAGTTGGTGTTCAGGGCCCTCTGGTTGTCTTCCATTATCATTTCTCCCCTTCTGGGAGTGTTGTATGCTTTACATTGGGTTCTAGTTCTCCCCCGCCAAGAGAATTGGATCAGTCCAGTTAGTTTCGCGGGCCTTCCTTGGCCCTGCCCCTAGGAACCCCGCCAGAGTTAGAGAGTTCCATGGTTAGGGAGTTCTGGAGTTGGAGAGTTCCAGAGTTAGAGAGAGTGCTTGCGCTGCCGCAAAGAGACAGCAGAGTTCTGTTTGGTGATTAGTTTGGTTTATTTTGTGAATCGTTGTTCCTGAATAAAGAAATACAGCTTCCCTGCCCAGCCATTGTCTCCGCGTCTCTGTTACCCGCCCATGAAGCTAGCCCGGCCAGCTGGAGCCTACGAATTTTAACAACATGGGAGTATGGACTAAAACTCTTCCTGGGGTGCAGAAGGTGGCAGTTCTGGCCTCTACAACTGCCTCTCCACTGGGCATGGGTGCCCAGCAGATCAATTCATACACACAGCCTGTTTCCAACTCCCCCTGGTGAAACAGAACTCTGGAAAGCCAAGGCGTCAGGATACATTGGTGTGCCATACACCCAGGGAAGTCAAGACAGAATCATGATAGCCTGTTATTTGTTGTCTTGGGGAAGAATCTGATCTGGTCACTCTTACTCCATGGCTACATTTCCTGGTAGTCCTCCACTTTAACATCTTTAGTTACTTGATTATCTCTACACTGATTTTTAAAAATTCTTTATGCATATTTCAGTGATGGTTTATAAGACTCTTAATACAATGTTTCTAGCCAATTGCTAAAATATTAGTAGATAAATATGATCTGAATTTTATGAGTAGTTCAAATGAAGGTAAAGAAAATGTTATTTGTCTAGTCTTAGACATTAGAAAAAAAATCAGTAGATTGATATTCTACTACATTTTACCTGATACTAGGTCCTATCCATTGGTTTCTAAAGATATAACCTCATAAGGAAAATGTGATAATGACTTCTGTCAGTAAGCTATATTGCATCTGGATACCCCCAACACATGGATACCCCCAACTACCTTATTGTAGTTAGACTTTTCTTTGAAGTGTTGGATGCCTTATATTCCATAACTAGACTAAGTTTCCAGTATGCCATGTTGTTGTTTTCGCCGGGCTGGCTTCATGGGCAGGTAACAGACGACCAGGGACTCATGGCTGAGCTATACGCAGTATCTCTTTATTCATGCAGGACACAACGCAATCTATACCAAGCTAAGCTAAACTTACTACTACAAACAATCTTGTCCTTATAAATATACTAGCCCAGTAGGGTGGGAACAGGATGCGACGCAGAGAGGGTGGAGAGAAAAGTGACTGGTGAAAATCAGGGTATGACAAGGAGAGGGGGCGGAGCAGGCAAGAATTCTATCACTGAACCACCAATGCCCTAGAGGGAGGGTGGTGCTTGTTAACAGAGGTTATGTAAATAGAATACATTGTTATGTAAATAGAATGCAGGGGGGATTAAACCAAATGAAACAGAAGGGGTTTTTAAAAGCATACCAACAATTCCCCCTTTCTTTTTAACTATTTGCCATAGTATCAGGATTGTGGGGTGAACAGAAACCTATATCGTACAGGCATTTTCAAAACAACTGGCATAAGACATGGAAAACAAAATAGGCAAACAGCAATAACCAAGTGTGATGCCAAGGGGAACGTTTCTTGCCTCAAAGGGCAAGGCCTAGCAGGCGAAAGGGCATTTCTTGCCTCTGGGAGCGCTTCATGCCTCTGGGGGCATCTCTTGCCTCAAAGGGCGTTTCCTGCCTCTGTGGGCATAACCTAATAAGGAGGGGGAGTTTTCTGACTCTGGGGACAGAGCCTGCAGGCGAGGATACATGGTCTATAAAGCCTCAAGGCAATTGGCTGAAGTTAGTCTTTGAGAAACACAGCAGCGTGTACCAGTAAGTCCGATGGAGGTGTCAGTCCAAAGTAGCTGGCCACAGAAGAAAATGCCAAGGGATGAAACGCTGCATGTCTGTCTCGATGGGGAATGTTGGCCACCAGAATTCTGCTTTCCTGTAGAGAGTGATCTTTGGAGTCTGTGAATGTTTCTTCAGGTCATGCCAGGTTACATCATTGGTTTCCGATGGTGCATTGTAGTCATTCCATCTTGTGGGCGATGTCAGAGAACAGGGGTCCAAATGGATTTCCGGGAATTCCATTCGAGTAGATGCTTTTTCATGTGGAGACTTGACAGCTGAAATTCACTTACTTGTCAAACAAAACTTGTAGCAGATTAGAAGTTTACTATAATTGATAACTCCATTATAATTGGAAGTCCTTTCTAGTATGATTTTAAGGTTGTTTAAACAGTTTAATCTCAATAAAATGTGGAAAGGTAAACAGAAGAATCACGGTTAAAAGCTTCAGGCATGAGAATAATTAACATAATCATTTCACTATCTGCTCCACCCATAAATCATACCCTTTCAGGATTAAATGTTTCAGATTTATGCCAAGACGTAAAAAGGAAATCAAAGGAGGGAAAAAACAATTTTTTGGATTGTTTCTGGATGTCTCTAGAAATCATGGCTGCGTCCAGCATTTTTTTTTTTAAGTCAATGTCAAACAAAATTTTAGTCATTCAAATCACTCTCTTATGAAACAGATCTCACCATGTAGTATCATGAGTCCCCGGAGGGTGTCCTAGTCCAAAAAGCTCTTCAAAATTCCATTTAGGGTGCTTCTGACTGTTCCTGCTAGATTGCTTCAGGCACCCATTTTTAAAAGTGTCTTCCCATCGAAGAAAGAATCCAATCAGGAGAGTAGAACTAACCACGTGTCTCCATTCTTGGGGACTGCCAGGGTACTGGAGAACGCTCCTCAAATTGGAGTAGTCCTTCTCCATGGGAAACATGTGAGAAGAAGTCCAGAAAGTCCCAGTGGAAATCTCCATGCATATCCCAAGGTCTACGATGGTCATAAAGAACCAAATTGTGGCCCGGAGCAAAATGCAGTCCTTCTCCTCGGGAAACATGGGCGAGGGAATCCAGAAAGTCCAAGGAGAAATCTCAGTGCATCTCCCAAGCTCTATGATTAGGGTCACAAGAAACCAAAGTTCCCGGTCAGGGAAACAAAGTGTGGCCCAGAGCAAAATGTTCCAGAGACAGAGTAACTGTCTCATGATGAAACAGTAGAGGCTTTGGCAAACCTCTTTATATGTAGAAGAGAAGACCATAGTGCATAGGTAGGCAAAGTCTTCACTTATCTGGGAGTTGCGCAGGTCTGGTCCCACGTTGTAGGCGCCATAATGTTGTTTTCACCCGGCTGGCTTCACGGGCGGGTAACAGACGACCAGGGACTCATGGTTGAGCTATACGCAGTATCTCTTTATTCATGCAGGACACAACGCAATCTATACCAAGCTAAGCTAAACTCACTACTACAAACAATCTTGTCCTTATAAATATACTAGCCCAGTAGGGTGGGAACAGGATGCGACGCAGAGAGGGTGGAGAGAAAAGTGACTGGTGAAAATCAGGGTATGACAAGGAGAGGGGGCGGAGCAGGCAAGAATTCTGTCACTCAACCACCAATGCCCTGGAGGGAGGGTGGTGCTTGTTAACAGAGGTTATGTAAATAGAATGCAAGGGGGATTAAACCAAATGAAACAGAAGGGGTTTTTAAAAGCATACCAACACCATGTTTTGTCAAAAGCAGAGAAAGAGATCTTCAGCCTGATTCAACAGCTTTTGAAGCTTCCCCCCCTTCATGTGGGGATGAGGGACTTAAACCCGGGGTTTTGCATGTGATAACTAGTGTACTTTACTAGCTATACCACTTCCTTGCACCAAGAGTGTGCAATTTTCAAAAATAAAGTTTTATAGTAGATAATGTACATTCAGATATTCCAGCTATATATTTTGGCAAGTCTGTCTACAGTGCTTTATTAGGTTGTCATAATCATTTATCCTGATTCTGTCATCTAACTACAGTCCAGTTCTGTCAGTACTTTCATGCTTGTGTTCTTTTCCGCACTCCCATATACCTCCGAAAATGTGACTTTTAAATATCAAATATCGGTGTCAGAATTACTTGGTTTTGGTTAGATAATACTCAAAATGGTGAATTCTTGAAGGATTTGAATTTAAGTAGTGGTTTCTGGTTAATTCATACAGTAGCTCTAAAATTTGATGAATTTAAACAGCTTATTACCACATAGATTCTATGGTTAAGAACCCCAACAGAATTTGGCTGGGAGGGTTTTCAACTTCAGGGTCTTTACCAAGGGTATAATCAAGGTGCCAACTAGGACCAGAGTCCACTGTCATAGTTCATTTGGGGAGAGGTTTAATCTTTAGTTCATTTATTAATTGGCTTGTTGATTGGTTGTCAAAATTCCATTACTCTAGACTCTTGGAATAAGAGCCACCGTTCTGTTATACACAGAAGAAAAGTCATCCTTCCCCCTTCCTGAGTTCTGATATTGGGCAATTGGACAAATTAACATCACACATATTAGTAGGAGAAAAAGACAAAATTTAATAATACATACAAAGAGTTTATATTACTATAAATTCTAGACTATAGAGGGCAAAGAGTATATACCCTGTACAAGGGACCTGGGACATTGAAAAGAGGTGAGGCTCTTACATGATGAGGAAAGGATTGCTTCATCTATAAGAGTAAAAAAAGTGGATTTATCAAAGAGAGCATATTATGAGATAACTAGTAGCTCCCAACTGATACTCTCCAACCAGATTCCTTTAAGTCACTGGAAAGAGAAGTGGTCACTTTTTCATTTAAGAATAGGACAAAGAGGGAGGTTGGGCAGTAACAAAGTGGGTTAAGCGCACATGGTGCCAAGTGCAAGGAACAGTGTAAGGATCCAGGTTAGAGTCCCTGGCTCTCCACCTGCAGGGGAGTCACTTCACAGGTGGTGAAGCAGGTCTGCAGTTGTCTTTCTCTCCCCCTCTCTGTATTCCCCTCCTCTCTCCATTTCTCTCTGTCCTATCCAACAACAACAACATCAATAATTACAATAATAAAACAACAAGGACAACAAAAGGGAAAATAAATAAATATATATTTTTTTAAATAGGACAAAGACATTAGGGAAAAGGTGAGGAGAATTTCTCCATAGTCTCTAGGGCTTTGGTTAACCTTATTCCCATATGCCAATATGACATGTTAGAAATTTCCTAGTCTGAATATATTAGAAACAAAAACAAAAACAAAACAAAAACAAAAAAAACCCTGTATATTTTACCCCTTTTGGAAAACCCACAGTTCCTCATTAACTATTATCTGAGAACCATTCTGGTTTCTTAGCCACCTTGACCCCTTCGACATGACAGTTTGCCTCATCAAGATGTGCAAGCCAAGGAGGCAATAGGGTTCAGCAAGATAAAGTCAGTTCATAACTTAAGCATGGAAATGATTCTGTCACTTTTGCATCCTCTCTCTCTCTCTCTCTCTCTCTCCCTCCCTCCCTCCCTCCCTTTCCCTTCCTCTCTCCCTCCCTCCCTCTCTCTCTCTCTCTCCTCCCACTAGGGTTATCACTGGGCTTGGTGCCAGCTAAGGAAATCCACTGTTCCCACTTGCCTTATTTTTCTTTCTCTTCTTAGGATAGAGAGAAATTGAGAGCCAAGGGAGATTGCTTCACTGCTCAAGAAACTTCCACCTATAGAGGTGAGAAGGGCTAGTGGAAGCCCCAGAGGAGCTAGAACTCGCAGTCCTTGGCAAATGTGCACGTAGCCAGGTGTGCCACCTCCCAGCCCCCCTTATTTATTTTATTATTTTATCTATTTATTTATTATATAGAAACAGAAAGACAGAAAGAAATTCAGAGTGAAGGGGGAGATAGAAAGGGAAAGAGACACATGTAGTAGTGCTTCAGGTAGAAACTGGGGGCTTGAACTTGCATCCTTGCATACTGTAACATGAGTACTCAACCAAGTGCATCACCACCAAGCCCCCTTCTCTCTCTTTTAAACAAAGCACTACTCAACTCTAGCTTATGGTGGTGCTCAGATTGAAATCTGGACCATCTCATGTCTCAGGAACAAACTATACTTAAGGATAGAATTTATAAGAGGGTATGATTACCAGGAGGCAGCAGTCATCAAAAGCAATCTTTGAACTGATGCTTAGCACAATACTTAATCAGGAAAAACAAACACAAACAAAAGCCTATACTGGAATCCTTTAATCTCTTCATGTAATGATGATGGTGGTGGTTAAAAGTTTCCTTCAAAAAACCTTGAGTCTTTGTCTTCATTCTACATGTGCACTCAACGAGGTTCACCACCACTGAGACACTTCTTTGTCTTCATTCTATATTTTGAAGTATAACATAAAAGTGAAATTCTTGGCTCAACACACTCTAAATTGGCAGAGTAATAGTTCAACAAAAATCTTTCATTAAAGAGTTACTTATAAGTCAGAGAGATGTCTTAATGTTAGAGTGCTTGCCTTGCATACCTGAAGTCCTGGGTTCAACTTGAGTATCACAAGAAAGTAAAAATGATAATTAAAAAAAAGGTAAGTAATGCTTCATGGCTGATGGCTGCTTTGTACTCCCTCCCTCTTTGCATTCCCTCCTTCTCTCTTTATTGTTATTTGGAATTCTGTCTCTTCTCACTCATAAGGAAAGAACAAAGAATACTTATTAGAAATGAGTAACACTAACACCCAAGCTGAGATGACTTATTCTAAACCCAGGAGAATTATATGATATTGAAAACAAGACAAAACAAACAAAAACAAGGCCAAGTGGAAATAGGCATCAGTCATTCCTTGATAGGGAAGATGGAAAGGACCAGAGAAGTTACCAAAATAATAATAATAAATACATAAAACATATATGGTGAGAAGATTAATGAAGTAAAGAGTCTAGGTTAGAAACTCACTAGAACTTCACCTCACCTTGTTAAATCTTTAGCTTTTTTTTTTTTTTCGAAATCACTATAAGCTGATTTTTTCAGAGAGAGACAGGGAGGCAAGGAAAGGGAGAGGGAAAGAAAACACTGCACCAAAGTTTCCTCCAATACCATGGGGGACAGGCTCGAAGCTTGGTCACACACAAGGCAAAGCAGTTCACTATCCACATGAAATATTCTGTCAACTCCTTATTGACCTCTTAACTACGTTTTGTCAGCCTTGAGTCTCTGAGCTGCTGTTCTATGCAAACATTCTCTCCACTAGGGAACACCTTATTGTCATAGCTGGGATTTTGTGCTTATTATTTCCACCTAAATGCTCCTCTGTTGGCCTAGTAGTTCTCAGGAATTAATTAGTTAACTGGGGTTGACATTGCATTCAAATTTTATTCCAAGGATTCTCACATTTTGCAACACATGCATTCTAAAAGACTCATCATGTTTTTTTATGAAACGGGAAATAAGTTTGGCAACAGATAAAACATATCCCTATGGGCCCTCCCTCTTTGTATGAATGTTCCGGTGTCTTATGACACTTGGTTGTACTGGTGACATCACTTCATATTCAAAGGAACTGCTTCTTTGTATTCTCTAGAAAACTAAAATGTACAAAATCCTTCATAAACAGGCAGTTTTGTGGATTTGGGAATTAAAGTTTAGCCAAGAAATGAATAATGAAGCAGTACTACTTAGATGTTTTTTGTTTGTGTTTTGTCACAGTCATGAGTCAACTTTCTTGTTAAACAATCCGTAAACAATTGAGATAACACTTTTCATGCCATATGTATACATTAGCTTTCAGGGAACAAGGTTATTTTTCCAGTTTTATTATTTCCAGAGAAAAGCCAAAAGAATACCTACCGGACCCATTTAGAGTGTTTTGTTCCCTTGAACTCCACCACCTTGCCTTTTTTTCTCCACCACCTTCTCCATACAGGTACTGCTGACCAGTAGTGAAAAGATGAAAAGAATCAGGATGCCTGCGAGACTCATTATACTAAGAATATTGTTCTCCCCCACCACCCCCCACTTTACAGGGGATTTATGATTTATAGTACAGTTATTGACAAGTAAGTACAGCCTTTTATTTCCCCATGGTAAGTGTCTGCAAGACTCTTTCTTTTCCAACCTAGTTTCTTTTCCACCATCATTTACCAGGGGCCCAGAGTCCCTCTATTCCATTCCTTTCGCACATTCCCCAGAGTCCTTTGAGTGTGGTATGTTGTAAGAAACCATGTTTTCTTAATTTACACCTGACCTTTGAGATAGGAGTCATCCCACATCGATGATAAAGAAATTAATGAAGCCAAGACTGAGAATTTCAGGCCCAGGTCACCCAAATAATAAGTGGACAATTAATTCCACATTTAATAAACTAGCTATAGATGAACCCCAAATCCATGATCTTTCTACTGTACCACGCTACTCATGTAGTTTTTATTTTTGTGAGTTTTGAATTACTTTTATTGCTTTCTTGCATTACTTGTCCCTAATTTGAATCCTACTAACAACAAAACCAAAAGATATGTTCTTCCCTATCCTATTTCTCCCATCAACAAAAATAAGTAAAAGGAGTCATAATATTTTTTACCAAGTCATATTTTTATAATAAATTGTTACTCAGGGAACATTGTTTCACAAGACTATTGTTGTCACAGTATACAATTTCATATCTGCCCAAGATATGTATCAGCCAAGCTGTTTGTCCTACCACCATCTCATTACACCATAGTGCACTGGGACCCCAACTATGTGGAATCTATCTTTTGTGCCAAGGATTAAAGATCCTGGCATGTGCTAGCCTCGTATATATTAGAACTTTTTTTAAAAGATTTTTTTAGTTGTTTATTATTGCAGAAACAGAGAGAAATTGAGAGGGGGAGATAGAAAAAGAGACAGAGAGATACCTGCAGCTATGCTTCACTACTCATGAAGCATTCCCCCTGCAGCTGGGGACCAGGGACTTGAACCTGGGTCTTTATGCTCTGTAAAGTGTACACTTAACCAGGTATGCCATTGCCTAGCCCCTGTTAGAACCTTTCTTTTAAAAATTATTTTGAGGAAATACTGACAAACCATAGGCTAAGAGGGGTACAACTCCACATAATTCCCACCACCAGAACTCTGTATCCCATCCCCTCCCCTGATAGCTTTCCTGTTCGTTAACTCTGTGGGAGTGTGGACCCAGTGTCACTATGGGGTGCAGAAAGTGGGAGGTCTGGCTTCTGTAATTGTTTCCCTGCTGAACATGGGCATTGGCAGGACAATCCATATTCCCAGCCTGTCTCTCTCTTTCCCTAGTGGGGCATGGCTCTGGGGAAGCAGAGCTCCAGGACACATAGGTGGGGTCATCTGCCCAGGAAAGTCCAGTTGGCATCATGTTAGCATCTGGAATGTGGTGGCTGAAAAAGAGTTAACATATGAAGTCATACAAATTGTTGATTAATTATGAGCCTAAAGGCAGATGGAGATTTGGGGTCTCTGTTTTGAAGATAGCTAGTAGGCCTATTTTAGATATATTCCAGAGGGCCCATGACTATACTAGTTTTTTCCTGAGCCTGACCTCTGAGATGCAGGTAGACCCAAGTTACTGTCTGAGGGATGGTGTCATAGCTGGAAAAAGGGCTAGAAAGCTTAGAACTTTTAAGAAATTTAAATTGATCACAGTTTTATTGATGTTTCAACTAATATTTTCAAGAAGGCATAATTTTTTAAAATTAGAATTCACAATCAGGTAAAATAGATCACCTATATAGTTTGCCAGCTATTCTATGTGCTCAGTCCAGATTTAGGTGTGACCCTCACAGCATTCAGGAAGCTTTGGTGCTGTGGTATTTCCCCAACCCCTAGCCAACCTCCTCCTTTCCCAATTAATCTGAGAAAGGCAAACCAAAGCAATGAAGCCCCAGTGATGACTAAAATAAATAAATAAATAAATAAATAAAGCAAGCAGTAGTCTGGGAGATGGTCCCAAGTTCAATTCCTGGCAGCACATGTACAAGAGTGATGTCTAGTCTTTCCCTCTCTCTATCTTTCTAATTTTCTATTGAAAATATTAATATAATTTTTGAATTTTCTATTATTGAAAATATTAGTTGAAACATCAGTAAAACTGTGATCAATTTAAATTTCTTAAAAGTTCTAAGCTTTCTAGCCTTCTTTTTTTTTTTACCAAAGCATTGCTCAACTCTGGCTTATAGTAGTGGCGGGGGTGGGAGGTGGGGATGGGGGGTGAAAGGGTGGAGGGTTGAAAGGGAGACTTCATAGCCTCAGGCATGAGAATCTCTTTGCATAACCATTATGCTATCTCTCCACCCCCGCTTTGTTTTTATAAAGAACTTCCTTAATACTTGTTTTTGCTACCTGAAAGACATCGAAAACATATTTCCACTTTTGTGATACTAGGTCAAAAGTCAAAATAATATCCGGAATTTGTTTTGCAGTAGCCATTATAGAGATAGTTCTAAGCAATCAAGCTCCTTTCAATTATTCTAATATTTGGGAATTATTTTAATACTGTCTATACCACATTATTATTAATGGACCAGAGTAAGGATCCCAGTTCGAGCCCCTGGCTCCCCACCTGCAGGGAGGGGTCACATTACAAACAGTGAAGCAGGTTTGCAGGTATCTATCTTTCTCCAGCCTCTCTGTCTTCCCCTCTGTCTTGATTTTTCTCTGTCCTATTCAACAACAGCAATAACAACAACAAGGGCAACAAGGAAACAAAATGGGGGAAAAAGCGGCCTCCAGAAGTAGTAGATTCATAGTGTAGGCACCGAGCCCCACTGATAACCCTGGCGGATATATATATATATATCATCTAGATTTTATGTTAATTTGAGTTCGGAGCTGAGGAGTATGTTGATGAGAACCAAATGACTTTATAGACCATGTCTTTAAGGAACTGTAGTTGTTTTTTTAAAATTTTTTAAAATATTTATTCCCTTTTGTTGCCCTTGTTATTTTATTGTTGTAGTTAGTGATGTCATCATTGTTGGATAGGACAGAGAGAAATGGAGAGAGGAGGGGAAGACAGAGAAGGAGAGAGAAAGACACCTGCAGATCTGCTTCACCGCTTGTGAAGCGACTCTCTTGTAGGTGGGGAGCCAGGGGCTCGAACCTGGCTCCTTAAGCTGCTCTTTGTGCTTTGCGCCACCTGCGATTAACACGCTGTGATACCGCCCAACTTCAGGAGCTGTAGTGTTTTATATTTCCTTTTATTTACTACTCTTTTGTAAAGCCAGGACCTCATGCATATTCACCATTCCCAGACTGACCATTTTATCAAATAAAGAGAGTGACAGACAGCACAGCACCAAGACTTCCCCTGGTGCAGTGGAATAGAGGTCTGAACCTGGACCATGGGTTTGGCAAGGCATGTAGCTAATCTGGTAAGCTCTGTCTCCAAACCCTGGCCTTTCACATTTTCTTTGTTTCTTGTTCCTTTATCAAATCACTGCACTCTAATCCCTTGATTACTACAGGGAATAGTAGAGAGAGCAAAACATAGCAGCATCCTACTTTTTTTTTTTTTTTTTTCCTCCAGGGTTATTGCTAGGGCTCGGTGCCTGCACTATGAATTCACTACTCTTGGAGAACATTTTTCCCATTTTGTTGCCATTGCTGTTGTTGTTGTTGGATAGGACAGAGAGAAATCGAGAGAGGAAGGGGAGACAGAGAGGGGAGGGAAAGACAGCTGCAGACCTGCTTCACCTCTTGTGAAGCGAACTCCCTGCTGGTGGGGAGAGGGTGGGGAGATCAAAGTGGGATCCTTACAGGGGTCCTTGTGCTCTGTGTCATGTGCGCTTAACCCGCTGCGTTACCACCCGGCCGCCAGTATTTCACTTCTTATTAAGATTTCCTAGAGGGGTTGGCATAGTGGCACACCTGGTTGAGTGCACATGTTACAATGTGCAAGGACCTGGGTTCAAGCCCCTGGTCCCCACCTGTGAGGGGTTGGGGGGTGGAGCTTCACAAGTGGTGAAGCAGGGTTGCAGGTGTCTATCTCCCTCTTCCTCTCAATTTCTGGCTGTCTCTATCCAATAAATAAATAAAAAGACAATTAAAAAATATTTCCTAGACCAGGAATGAACAGGTAGTACATAAGGCAGATCTTTATGCCTGAAGCCCTGGCACTAACATATGCCAGATCTGAGTTGCTTTGGTTTCAACCTCTCTCTGTCTCTCCTCTTGTTTACCTCATTGAAACAAATAAGATCTTTCAAAAAGTAAAGTAAAATAAAATAAAGACTTCCAGAATTGTGGTGGTAGAGATTCTTGGAAATACACATCTAAGGAGAAATGTGTCTCTTCAAGGAATTCAGGGGTTTCTACCAAAATGTAGCATGTCGAATATCTTTTCTGTTTTATTCAATAAAGAGTAAGACATTGGGAGTATTCTTCCTAGAGATGAAGATTAGAATAAATAAATTCTGACAGACCTCCAAGTCACAAATGAAAAATGAGTTAAAATTATGCCCTATTTGAAGATAACAAAACTATTGCTTTGGAAGCATTTAGAATAAAACACTTTAGAAGTCTTCCTTAATGGGTATATCATGGTACATGGTATTAACATACTGTCACATTAATTCCTATTAATTCCTTATGTTAGTTCCATGCTGATAATTGATGAATAATGAAAGTTCAACTGAGGTGCCTTTCAGATTCAGCTCTTCCAAGCTATGTGATCTTTTTATGAGAGACAGTTGTTAGGACTGTAAAAACAATCATTGTCTGGGTGCAAGAACAGAAAGCCAGCTGCCCATAATATAAAAAAGAATCATTTATATGCTCAGAGTTAGCAATATTTCTTTCTTTTTCTCCCTCCCCCTTTTTTTTTTAACCAGAACACTGCTAAACTCTGGCTTATAGTGGTATGGGGATTGAATTTGGGACTTTGGAGCCTCAAGCATGAGTGTCTATTTGCATAACCATTATGCTGTCTACTCCCATGAGTTAGCAATATTTTTATAGAGATGTTTTAGCTTACAATCAAGAAAAACTTGAAAACACCCCTAGAGAAAGAAACCAGTGCTATAAGTGTCACTGCACTACCAACATATACAAGGAAAACAAACAATTTTATAAAATATTTTATAATTGTAATAATGTAAACTCTTCCCTAAAAATTACAAAAAACAAATCAAAACAAAACAAAACAGATAAAAAAAATAGAAATCTTCTTACTTACCCAGATCCCAACCTGAAAAAAGTTTGATTGTACAAGAGAAAATAAGAATCCAAAATTTTAGTGTGGTAAAGGCTATTTTTTCTTTTTAAAAAATACGTTTTATTTGTTTTATTTTAATGGACAAGAGAGAGAAAGACCCAAAGAGATACAGAGAGAGCAGGAAAGACACTAGAGATCTGCTCATGGTATTAATATATTGTCACATTAATTCCTTATTTAGTTCCATTCTGATAATTGATGAACAATGCAAGTTCAATGGTGGTTCCTTTCAGATTCAGTTATCATGGTGTGGGGAAATGAACCTGAGACTTTGGTGGCTCAGGCATGCATGAAAATGTTTTCCTATAATCACTATGCTAGCTCCCCTGCCCAGGAAAAAAAAAATTTTTTTTGCCTCCAGTGTTATTGCTGGGGTTCAGTGCCTGCACTACAAATCCACTGGAGGCCATTTCCTCCCCCTCTTTTTTTGCCTTTGTTGTTGCCATTGCTGTTTTTGTTGTTGGCTAGGACATAGAGAAATGGAGAGAGGAGGGGAAGACAGAGAGGGGGAGAAAAAGATAGACATCTGCAGATCTGCTTCACCACTTGTGAAGTAACCCTCCTGCAGGTGGGGAGCTGGGGGTTCAAATTGCAGGTCCTTGGGCTTTGCACCATATGTGTTTAACCCGTTGTGCTATCGCTAGGCCCCCAAGAGAGACTTTCTTAAGAAAAACAGAAAAGAAACGATCTAGGAATGACGAATAAATAACTATCCATAAGAAAAAACTGTGCCATGCTCATGGCCTGGGTTAGAGCCCCAAGACCACATGGGGAGTACCACAGCACTGGGGAAAGCTCTGGTGCTATGATAGCTCTCTCTATTGTGCTCTCTATCTGGGGAAAATAAAAAAAAAAAAAGAAGAAAGAAAGTTGCCCTGGGAGAAGTGAAATCTCACCTGTACATAACTTGACTCTGCAAAGCCAAATAAATGTGAAGTGCATATATCATTTGACTAAGTAGTACTAGTTCTGGAAATCTACACCACTAAACAACTTTTCCTTCACAAGACTCAACATTGCTTTGTCAGTCAATGGTTCATGATCAGCAGATTCTAGCATGAGTATAGAAAAATAAATAAATTTTAAAAGTAGAGAAGCCAAGCACTGGTACACCTGGTTGAGCTTGTGTGTTACCATGTGCAAATACCCAGATGTAAGCCCCAGCCTTCACCTGCAAATTAGAAGTTTCACCAGCACTGCAGCAGTGCCACAGGTATGTCTCTCTCTTTTCTCCTTCTCTCTCTCCCTTTTCCTTCTCAATTTCTCTTTATCCTATCAAATATAAAGAAAAGATGGAATAAGGAGGTATCTCCCTTTCAATTTGTTTCCACCCAATAAATAAATAAACATTTTAAAAAGCGTTTTAAAATAGAAAAAGTATACAATTTATAAAATGAGAGGATTCATCAAGGTATTAGTTGGGGACACTGTCTTTCCATGAAGTGGGTAGAGGACTTATATACACACTGACTCCTCTTGCAAAGGGCAGTATTTGAGGCGTTAGCACTATTCTTCCTCTTTGGATCTTGTCCAGTAGTTACAGCTTCATTTTTCAGCTTTAGTTTTATGTTGCCTCCCCCACCCCCTGCAACCTTTACTATCTTCTGGGATTGTAGTTTCTTTAATATATAGCATGTAAATCTCTATGCACATTTCCAGTCCTTTAATCCTCTGCATTGCCCATCCTCAACAAAATGTTGGGTCTCATGGAGCCCCACCAGGGTGGCATCATAATGCCTCCTGCTCTGGAATTCTTAGTCTCTTGCACCCTGTCTCCTAGGAACATTTTCCTTTAATCCTCAGTTTTGTATCTGCGAAGAAAAAAGGGAACTGCAGAGTCTTGAAGAGAAGGCACAGTTGATAAGATCATTAAATCTTAGGGCCCTGAAAGTCCAGGGAGGATAAGCTCTTGCTCCACCAGCTTGTCTCTTCCTCAGCTTTGCCTGTCCTTAGATGTTTAAAAAATATTTTGTTTTATTATTAATAACCAACACATGTATATAAAATGTGTATACATAAGAAATGATATAATGGTATACATAAGAAGTCTCAGTCCCACTCACCTCCATCTCATTTTACTAGTCTCTTAATAATTTTTCCAGGGTTCTTAATATGAATATATATGCTTGTATATGTGCATGAACAGACAGCAATAAATTAAATACAGCAAGATACTAAAGAGATTATGATAACTTTTACCCCTCTTTCTTAGCCAAAATTTTCCATATAAGATAAACTATACTGCACTTTATTTTATTTAAAAACACCTGGATACATGTGTATGTATGTTTACTTATGAAAACATACACATAACATAAAATCACCACCTTGACTTTTTTTTCTTGTCACCCCTAGTGAAATCTTCATTTGCTTTTCAGGTGAGTTCTTTCCCCTCATTGGTAGCTATAATGCCACTGCTGTGGTGTCTTCATTACTTTAACTCTTTACAATCTGTCTGACATGTTCCCCTGAAGAAGTCTAATGACATTCCTTCAAAGCCCACACAAAATTTTGTATGGTTCTGATGAGAGGAGAGTGAGCGATTCTTTTTTATCAGATAGAGAGAGAGGCAGACAGAGAGAGTGGAAGAGACAACAGCACCAAAACTTCTTTTAGTGCAGTAGAAGTTGGGCTCAAACCTGGATCACAGCCATGGCAAAGCACACTATCCCCGAGACAACAGTTCAGTTGTCAAGAGACAATAATTCAATAAATGCTGAAAATCTCTTTTGTGGACTGAAGTGGTGTCTGCTTTGCAGGCTTGGTCTCTTGTTAACCTGCTTCTTCCTTACTCAGCATGTACCTGAGCATATTCCCTTGTAGGAGATCATTACTCCCCCATTCTGACTCCGGTACTCTGAAATTCACTTAATAATGCTTGAAATAAGATGTGAAGATCTTTTCTCTATCCCCTCCCCTTCAAATTTGTCTCTGAATGGTTAATTCTTAAATTTGGCTCTGTGTTAGGATCATCTAGAGAAAAATTCTAAGAACAAATGTCTGGAGTATAATACTCTAAGGAGATACTTTTAAATTTAATTGTGTGGTCTGGAAATTGATGTCCTAATGTACAGTGAAGGTTGAGAATTGCTGACTCAAATTTTTGGAATAATTAATTCATCTTAATTAATTTTATTAACATGCTATTAACTCCTTGCCTACAAATTAAAATTCTTCTCTCAGCAGCGCATAGTGTCCTGAGGCTTTCTCTTGAGTAAGTATCTTATCCCAGGGTTCCCCTCTGACCTAATCATAAATTGTTTTTTCTAATTCCAACTATTGAAAGAATCTGCCTTAAAAAGGGGTTTGGGGACTGGGCAGTAGCACAACAGGTTAGGTGCACATAGTATGAAGCACAGGGACTGGCTTAAGGATCCTGGCTCAAACCCCTGGCTCCCCACCTGCAGGGGGAGGGGTAGCTTCACAAGCAGTGAAGCAGGTCTGCAGGTATCTTTCCATCTTCCCCTCTTCTCTCAATTTCTTTCTGTCCTATCCAAAAAAATATCGAAAAAAGGGCCACAGGAGCAGAGGATTCAGAGTGTAGGCACCGAGCCCCAGCAATAACCCTGGAAACAGAAAATAAAAAAAAATAATAAAAAAGCTTTAATCTCTTACCAATGTGTGAGGAAGAGATGAGAAGAAAATATCTCAAACTACATTTAAAGGCAGGAATGCATACTGGCAAATATTAAGTTCTATACATGTTATAGTCAGTGTGTGAGGCCTGATTTCTGAGATAGTAGAATTCTACTGAAATTTCATATTTCCACATATAGTCTAGCTTACATCTTCTTTTTAAAAATATTTATGTTAATAATAGGGATACAGAGAGAAAGGCACACAGACAGACTAGAGCATTGTGCAGCTCTGATTTATGTGGTGCTGAGGACTGAACCTGGGACCTTAGAGCCTCAGGCATCAAAGTATTTTGCATAACCATTATGCTGTTATCCCAGCTCCAAGCTTGCATCTGCTATTATAAAAATGCCCATGAACCTAGAAAGGAAAGAGACTTCAAATTCTAATAAAAAATAGTTAGAAATAATGTATGAGGAAGATTGACATTTTGACCTCTAGAACAAAGTCAGTTTGTCTCAGAATTTTCAGAAAGCTTTGTTTTTAGTTTAATTTATATGTTTGCTTTCAGGCATACTGCTTCTAGTATTTGTGACATGTAGCTCATTGCTTAAAGTCAAATTATTTTGCTATGAGGACTTAGGCACATTAAACATTTTTCTTTGCTGTTAATTTGGGTGTATGCTCATCTTCTTACTAATGTGATAAGAGCCAGGAGAAACTCTCTCTCCAAGGTTTTCTCTCTTTTATGTCCAGCACAATCAGAACTGGTTCAGTTTGGGGGCACAGAAAATGTTATGATAGGCAAGCCACTAGTCAACAAGTCAGATTTGGCCATGACATGAAACAAAATGTGATTTACTTGCTAACAGATACGGTTAGACTACTTTTCCCTAGGTTGAGGGCAGGAATATCTAGTTGACTTCTTTTTTTTTTTAAATTTTTTATTTCAGAAAGGATTAATGAACAAAACCATAAGGTAGCAGGGGTACACCTCCACACAATTCCCACCACCCAATCTCCATAACCCACCCCCTCCCATGATAGGTTTCCCATTCTCTAGCCCTCTGGGAGCATGGACCCAGGGTCATTGAGGGTTGCAGAAGGTAGAAGGTCTGGCTTCTGTAATTGCTTCCCCGCTGAACATGGGTGTTGACTGGTTAGTCCATACTCCCAGTCTGCCTCTCTATTTCCTTAGTAAGGTGTGTCTCTGGGGAAGCTGAGCTCGAGGACACATTGGTGGGGTTTTCAATCCAGGGAAGCCTGGCCAGCATCCTGGTGGCATCTGGAACCTGGTGATTGAAAAGAGAGTTAACATACGAAGCCAAACAAATTGTTGAGCAATCATGGATCCCAAGCTTGGAATAGTGGAGAGGAAGTGTTAGGGAGGTACTCACTGCAAACTCTAGTGTACTTCTGCTTTCAGGTATATATTTTGCAGTAGTTTATGGATACGTGTGAACATATGCTCTCTCTCACAGAAACTGGTGTATATCTAGGTTATGGGACTTTGTTAGAAAGTGAACCACCTGAGGTGAAATTAGAGTGTACTATAAAAGGAAAGGTCTCACCTGAGTAATGAAGCTGAAGGGTTGTCATTCCACACGTAAAGTCTCTGGACCCAGTCTGAGGTGAAGCATGTTGAGGTGGCAATCGTTGCATTGGTTAGGTTGTGATCGGCGGATGCAATATTATTTGGTATGGATTGGGAGAGGCATACGGGAAAGTGGGCCCTATCCAAGGGTTCCAGGACTGGGGGAAGTAGGGGCTCTATAGTGGAGATGTGAGGTTCCTGCTGTCTTAGGGTTCAAAAAGACAATCGATAGTTAATGTTATCATCACATTATTTGGTAATTGGGCTAACTTTGAAAAGTCCTTTTGTCATGGTTTGCTGTACAGTATCCAGTATCTTGTATATAGCTGTGCTATTGGATGCTTCTAATCTACTTGGTCTAGGCTTTTGAGAGAGTCTGCATATCAAATACACGGCCTATATATTAAAAAGATTCAGTTTGTGTTTTGAGAAACTTTGAGACATACAACTGATTTTCCCCCTCTCATATTAATTAACTAGTGATTTATATGTCTACATTTTGCTAGGAGTGTACATAAACACCATTCCCACCACGAAAAGACTGTGACCCATCCCTCCCACCCACTCCCACCCCCCACTGGCCCAGGAAGCTGCATGTCTACCCCTCACCACTGGGTTTTTACTTTGGTGCCCTACTTACAATTTGATCAGGTCCTGCTTTTAGTTTCCCTTTCAGATCTTCTTAGTCAACTTCTGTTGATGAGTGGGATCATCCCATACTCATCTTTATCTTTCTGACTTAGTTCACTTAACATAATTCCTTCTAGCTCTGTCCAAGATGGGTCAGAGAAGGTGGGTTCATTGTTCTTGATAGCTGCATAGTATTCCATTGTGTATATATACCACAGCTTTCTGAGCCACTCATCTGTTGTTGGGCACCTGGGTTGCTTCCAGGTTTTAGCTATTATGAATTGTGCAGCTATGAACATAGGAGTACACACCTCTTTTTGGTTGGGTGTTATGGAGTCCTTGGGGTATAACCCCAGGAGAGGAATTACTGGATCATATGGAAGGTCCATGTCTAGCCTTCTGAGAGTTTTCCAGACTGCTCTCCACAGAGGCTGTACCAATTTACATTCCCACCAGCAATGTAAAAGGGTTCCTCTGTACCCACATCCTCTCCAGCATTTGTTGCTGCTGTCCTTTTTGATGTATGCCATTCTTATAGGAGTGAGGTGCTATCTTAGTGTTGTCTTAATTTGAATTTCTCCGACAATCAGTGACCTAGAGCAGTTTTTCATATGTTTGTTAGCCTTTTGGATCTCCTCTGTAGTGAATGTTTTGTTCATATCCTCTGCCCATTTTTGGATGGGGTCATTTGCTTTTTTGGTGCTCAGTTTGCTGAGCTCTTTATATATTTTGGTGATTAGTTTCTTGTCTGATGTAATCTTCTCCCATTCTGTGAGGGGTCTCTCTGTTTGTTTAATAGTTTCTTTGGATGTGCAGAAGCTTTTCAATTTGATGTAGTCCCATTGGTTTGTTTCTGCTTTAGTCTTCCTTGCAATTGGGTTTGATTCATCAAAGATGTCCTTGAGGTGTAGGTGGGAAAGTGTTTTACCAATGTTTTCCTCTAAGTATTTGATTGTTTCTGTTCTGACATCTAGGTCTTTGATCCATTTGGAGTTGATTTTTGTTTCTGGTGAGATAAAGTGGTTCAATTTCATTCTTCTGCATGTGAAAACCCAGTTTTCCCAGCACCATTTATTGAAGAGAGCCTCCTTTTTCCATTTAATCCTTTGGACCCCCTTATCAAAGATTAGATGCCCATAGGTGTTGGGATTTATTTCTGGGCTTTCAATTCTGTTCCACTGGTCTGTGTGCCTATTTTTGTTCTAGTACCATGCTGTTTTTATGTTGATGGCTTTATAATATAGTTTAAGGTCTGGGAGTGTGATGCCTCCATTTCGGTTTCTTTTCCTCAAGATGGTTTTGGCAATTCTAGGTGTTTTCGGGTTCCAGGTAAATGATTGTAGTGTTTGTTCTATTCTCTTAAAGAAGCTTTAATGGTGGAAATTTGATGGGTATTGCATTAAATTTGTATATGGCTCTGGGGAGAATATTCATTTTGATGATATTTATTCTTCCAATCCATGAGCATGGGATATTTTTCCATTTCTTGGTATCAGTTTCTATTTCCTTGAGTAGCGACTCATAGTTTTCAGCACACAAGTCTTTCACTTCTTTTGTCAACTTTATTCCTAGGTATTTGATTGATTTTGCTGAAACAGTAAATGGGAGTGATTTCTGGATGTCTTCTTCTTCAGATTTAGTGTTTGCATAAAGAAATACCACTGATTTTTGTACATTGATTTTGTAGCCTGATACCTTGCTATATTGCCTAATAACTTCCAGTAATTTTCTGCTGGATTCTTTAGGTCTTTCTATGTATACTATCATATCATCTGCAAATAGTGAGAGCTTGACTTCTTCCCTTCCAATCTGTATTCCTTTGATTTCTTTCTCTTGCCTGATTGCTGTGGCAAGAACTTCCAATACTATGTTGAAGAGTAATGGTGACAGTGGACAGCCCTGTCTAGTCCCCGATCTGAGGGGGAATGCTTTCAGCTTCTGTCCATTGAGTATGATGTTGGATGTAGGTTTGCTATATATAGACTCCACTATCTTGAGGAATTTCCCATCTAGCCCCATTTTTTGTAGAGTTTTGAGCATGAATGGGTGTTGGATTTTGTCAAAGGCTTTCTCTGCATCTATTGAGATAATCATGTGGGTTTTGGCTTTGCTTTTATTGATGTGGTGAATGACATTGATTGACTTATGAATGTTGAACTAGCCTTGCATTCCTGGGATGAATCCCACTTGGTCGTGATGAACAATCTTTTTGATGTGTTGCTGTATCCGGTTGGCCAAGATCTTGTTTAATATTTTGGCATCTATGTTCATCTGTCCCTATCAGCTTTTGGTATCAGGGTGATGTTGGCTTCATAGAAGGTGGAAGGGAGTATTCCTGTTTCTTCAGTCTTATGGAATAGCTTAAGAAGTATGGGTACTAACTGTTTCCTGAAAGTTTTGTAGAATTCATTTGTGAAGCCATCTGGTCCAGGACTTTTGTTGTTGGGGAGATTCTTAATAACGGTTTCAATTTCTTTGTCTGTGATTGGTGCATTTAGATTTTGTAGTTCTTCTTGCTTCAGTTTTGGAAGTGCATAGGTTTCTAGGAATTGTTCCATTTCTTCCAGATTCTCTAGCTTGGTGGCATATAGTTCTTTATAGAAGTTTCACAGGATTCTCTGGATTTTGGTGGTGTCAGTGGTGATATCTCCTCCATCGTTTACAATTCTATTAATTTGAGTCTTCTCTCTTTTTTGTTTGGTGAGTCTGGCTAGTGGTTTGTCAATTTTGTTTAATCTTTCAAAGAACCAACATTTGGCTTCATTGATCTTTTGTATGGTTCTTTTATTTTCGATGTTGTTTATTTCTGCTCTAACTTTAGTGATTTCTGTCCTTCTGGTTGCTTTAGGGTTCCTTTGTTCCTCTTCCTCTAAGTCCTTGAGGTGTGCTGTAAGGTCATTCATTTGAGCTTCTTCTTGGTGTTCTTCTTATGTGATTGTATGGCTATAAGTTTCCCTCTCAGTACTGCTTTAGCTGTGTCCCAAATATTTTGATAGGTTGTGTCTTCATTTTCATTTGTTTCCAGGAACAATTGAATTTCCTGCTTGAGTGAGTCTCTGACCCAGTGGTTCTTAAGGAGCATGTTGTTTAGTTTCCAAATTCTGTGTCTTTTAATAATTTTCTGTTTGTTGTTAAATGTTAGTTTTACTCCACTGTGGTCTGAGAAGATACTTGGGATGATTTCAATGCTCTTGAATTTATTGATGCTGTCTTTGTGGCCTAACATGTGGTCTATCCTTGAGTATGTGTTATGTGGATTTGAAAAGAAGGTGTATTCCAGTTTTTTGGGGTGGAGGAGTCTGAAAATGTCCAAGAGGTCTAGTCTGTCAGTCTCTTCATTTAATTCTCTTGTATCTTTATTGGTTCTCTGCTTTGTTGATCTAAGTGTGAGAGTGGGGTATTGAAGTCTCCCACTATTATTGTATTACTATTGATGTATTTTTGAAATTCTTTCAGTAGGTGCTTAATGAATTTAGATGGTCCCTCATTGGGTGCATAGATGTTAATAATTGTTAAGTCTTCTTGGCTGATTGATCCTCTAATCATTATGTAATGTCCTTGCCTATCTTTTATTACTTTATTTGATTTAAAATCTATCGTGTCTGAGATGAGAATGGCTGTTCCTGCCCTTTTTTGTGGTCCGTTAGCCTGTATGATAGTTTTCCATCCTTTCACTTTAAGTCTGTGTTTATCTTGTTGTGACAGATGGGATTCTTGCAAGCAGCATATGGTTGGGTTATGTTTTCTGATCCATCCCCCCACCCTGTGCCTTTTGATGGGTGAGTTTAAGCCATTGACATTTATTGATATTATGGATTTAATGTATTGTAGAGCCATTGTTCAAAAAAAATTTGTTTGCTCTGATATATTGCAAGTATTATAGTGATGTTCTTGTTTATAAGAGGTCTTTTAGTACCTCTTTTAGGGCCGGCTTAGTGATGGTTGCCTCCTTTAACTGTTGTTTATCTAAGAAGGTTTTGATCCCTCCATGTAGTTTGAATGAAAGTCTAGCAGGATATATTATCCTAGGTTGAAACCCTTTTTCATTCAGGGCTCGATAGATATCTTGCCACTCCCTTCTGGCTTTTAGAGTTTGAGTGGAGAAGTCTGCAGATAATCTTATGTGTTTTCCCTTGTATGTGACTTTTTGTTTCTCTCTTGCAGCCTTTAGGATCCTTTCTTTATCCTTACTTCTTCTCATTGTGACTATGATGTGTCTTGGTGTCTTCAGGTCTGGGTTGATTCTGTTTGGTACTCTCTGGGCCTCTTGAATCTTGATATCCTTTCTGTTATTCAGGTCTGGCAAGTTTTCTTCTATTATTTGCTCTAGAATGTTTGCTTCCCCTTCCTCTCTTTCTTCCTCTGGCAGTCCAATTATACGAATGTTACTTCTTTTGAGATCATCCCATATGTATCTGTTGTTGTTTTCAGTGTCTCTCAATCTCTTTTTAAGCTCTTTCACCTCTTTCTTTGTTTTCTCTAACTCATCCTCTGTCTGACTAATTCTGTTTTCTGCTTCTGTTAGTCTGCTTTCCCTTGCCTCAGCTTCTTTCTTCATTACAGCTATTTCAGCTTTCAGTTCTCTAATTGCCTCAAGATAATCAGTATTTTCCTTGGGGGTCTCAACTGTTGTTTCCCTAATACAGCCATTCCTTTCCTCCAATGTTGTTTTCATTTCTGTGATTAATAAGGTTATTATTGCTTGCATACTTTTCTTATCTATGGTTACTTCTGGCTGATTTGTAGTTTCTTCTGGGCCCTTGTCTTCATTCATTGGAGTAGCCATTTTATTTGTTTTTGATCTACCCATTTTTTTGATTTATGTGTTTCTTTTTTTTTATGCTCTGTTGTTCCTCAGTTGTTTTGTCTTGAGTACAAGTAACCCTGTACTAACCTTTATGCAATTGCACTCACCAACCTCAGGAATTACAGTAGCAACTGAAGCAAGTATTGAAGTAGTTTAATCGTTACCAGTTAGCTAAACAATTTCTCCAATCCGTGAAATAATAGTAACCAAATCCTAGTGAAGAAAGAGAAAAGAAAGAAAGGATATCAAGAATAGACTGTTATCCAAATCTACTATCCACTGTATATTCTAGGTGTAACAAGAGGGGAAAGGGAACTAGAGCAGAGATATACAAATAGAGAGTCTACTCTGAGTCAGATTTCTTCCCCAAAATAATTCACAAATTCAGACAGGCAAAGAAGAAGGAAGAAGTGTATGACAAGATTAAAAAAAAAAAAGAGAGAGAGAGGAAGAGACAAGAGAGAGAAAAGGGAAAAGATAAGAAAAAGAGCTGTAATTAAAGAGCAGTGAAAGGAAATTCCCAAATGTGTATCAGTGAATTCAAAAAAGCACACTGTTTGTTGTTGTGGGGGCTTGGGGCTGTGACTTTGGAAGCTGTAGGCTTAAGGAAGAAGGGATGACAAGAATGTGAAAAAGAAAAAAAAAAGAAAGAAAGAAAGAGAGAAAAAAAGAAAAAGATAAGAAAAATAACAGTCATAAAAGGGCAGTGAAAGGAAAGGTTTTTTTTTTAATGTATTTATTTTTAATTATTTAATTAGCTATGCGGGGTGAGGTGGGGTGGGTTGGCTACTTAAAAAGAAAAAAGGCCAGAGGTTTCAGAAGGGTATAGACTTAGAATTAATGATATTCCATGGTGGGACAGGAATTTGGTAAAGAAAAGGACTGGTTATAAAAGGACTGGCGGGAAGGAGGTATGCTTGAAATTTTTTTTCCTTTTTTTTCCCCTTTCTTTCCTACTCTAATTCTTAACCCAAATTAAGTTATAGTCACCCCCTTGGTGTCGCCGCTAGGACCCCTTATTGACTGGCCTGCTAAAGGCAGAAAATCCTACCGTTTCCAGAAGATGTGATCAGCTCAAGCCTAGCAGCTTCTCAGTCCACCATCTTCCCCCCGTTGTGTCATAATCTTGGTTTTCATAGGTAACTCAGATCTGATCCCCAATATTTTCACTTAAGAGATTTCAAAACATTATCTACCAGGCTTTCATGAAAGTTCGGTCAGCATAATTGGATTCATGCTATAATCCTCTATAGTCTACAAAGCAAATGTTATCATGCTTGTTTTAAATAGATTGGGGGGGGGAATAAAGCAAGAATTGATATATAATTTGTTGAGGAAATGGAGGATTAGAACCTAAGTCTTCAGCATTTTAGTCAAACAATTATTGTGCTTAATCATCACCTAGAGATTTATTACAAATTCAGAGACATGGTTGCAGAAATTAAGATTAAAATTTTTTTAGAAATCATTTTATTGCTGTTTAGAGAGTTGTTGATACCTGAATATAGTTTCTTAAATCCAGTTGTTGTGATTTTAAGAATTAAGGTGAAATCCAGGAATCTGATTTATTTATTTATTTTTCACCAGAGCACTGTGCAACTCTAACTTCTGGTGATACTGGGAATTGAGCCTGGGATCTATTATACTTCAATTATGGAAGTATATATGTAAATCACTGTGTGCTTTCCCTACCCCCAGGAATCTGAACTTCCAATAGCACTGCAAATGATTCTAATATAGGGTAGGGCATCTGAGAACAACAATATAATAGACAACCAACTACAGGTTCAGAAGCACCTTGGTGAGAACACCAGCTTAGCCAGCCAAATCTAAATATGGAAAATAAAAAGTAGGCAAAACATCTCTACTTTCTAATACAGATACTGCTAATAGTGCCAACTAAAGAAGAAAAACAAATAGGAAAACAAACAAACAAAAAACTTAAGACTGAGGCCCAGGAGGGATTTGAATCTGGGAACAGTCCTTCAAGAGAATAAGCCTGAAGACTGAGTTCTGATGTAGAAATTTATATAATTTATTTATGAGGTAAGGAATTCTACATTGTAGAACTTAGACTACATTATTTATGATTCAGTGTTAACTCTCCATTAAGGAAACCAAGAAAGGTTATTTTATTTCATTTTTCTCTTTTCCCTACTGTAAACCCACTCTTGTGGAAACTGGGGGTGGGTTATGATGGGCCAGATATTCATTGTGCATATTTTAAAATAATTTTATTTTAAAATAAATGTATTTTCCCTTTTGCTACCCTTGTTGTTTTATTGTTGTAAGCGTTGTTGGGTAGGACAGAGAGAAATGGAGAGAGATGGGGAAGACAGAGATGGAGAGAGAAAGATAGACATCTGCAGACCTGCTTCACCACCTGTGAAGCGACTCCCCTGCAGGTGGGGAGCCAGGGGCTCGAACCCTCACACCTGTGGGTGCACTTTGCATCACGTGCACTTAACCCACTACACCACTGCCTGACTCCCCATTGTGCATATTTAATGGCTGATGAAGATCATGTCTTAGGTCATTGTGTCCCTGTACCTTCAAATTCAGGAAGTTTGGGGTATAGTCTTTTCACAGAGAGTCAGACTACCTGAGTTCTGACATGTTTATCATTTTAATGGAGCTTAATAGTTTATGATACAGTCATTGACACATCAGTACAGTTCCACATCTGCCAGTGATAGGTGTCTGCAGGAGATATCTGTCCTTTTCCTCCATCATGCATCAGGGCCTCACCACCTACTCCACTCCCTTTGTCAGTTTTCCCCAGATCCTTTTACTTTGATGCAATACATCAAACTCAGTTCAAATCTTACCTTGTGTTGTCTCATTCTGTCCTTGTTTCTTAATTCCCACCTATAGGTGAGATCATACGGTATTTGTACTTCTCTTTTTGGTTTATCTCACTTAACATGATTCCTTGAAGTTCCATCCAAGAGGAGGCAAAGGAGATGACTCCATTATTTTTGACACTTGAATAGTATTCCACAACACCACAACATTCTTAGCCACTTTTCTGTCATTGAACATCTGAGTTGCTTCCAAGTTTAGGCTATTAGAAATTGTGCTTCTATGAACATGGGTGTATATAGATGTCTTTGGGTAGGTGCATTTGTTTCCTTTGGAATTCTAACATTGTTTACTAACATACATGTCCACGGAAGATGTTAATTTAATTGACAATTCATGCTTTCTTTAACACTAGCCTTTAGTCATGCATAAGGAGTTGAAGTTGGGAGTTAGAGGCCAGATAAATCTTACTCCTAAGAAGTAAGAACACTGTCTTAATAAGACATTACATTGATTGTAAATAACTTGTATTAACTACAAACAGTTTTAAAGAAAATTCTGCCATTTAAACATTTACCAAAAATGAGTTTCAAAGTTATATATTTAGATTGCATGTGGAACGGAATAATATAATTTTTTCTTAATGTTTGTTCATCTTGTATCAATAAGGTTTAAGATTATTTCTGTGATTTATTTTTGGTATGAAGATATATCAAGAAGGCTACATAGGTGATTCAGTGGTTGAGCCTGTTCCCTAAATGTGAGAGCCTGAGGTTAAATTTCTGTATGAGATGGCAGAGACAAAAGAACTCCATGGAGTAGAGTGGTGCTTTGTCTCTCTCTCTCTCTCTCCTATACATACCTCTCTCTCTCTCTCTCTCTCTCTCTCTCTCTCTCTCTCTGTCACACACACACACACACACACACACACACACACACAAATAAATACTTGGAAGTTTGTGCAGCAGTAGAGCACAGGACTTGCATCAGGTTCTGAGTTCAATCCCTGCCTGGGACCAAGTATGCCAGAGTGATGCTCCATTTCATCTGTCTTTCTGTCTGTCTGTCTATCTATCATCTCTCTCTCTCAGAAAGAAATTATTTTATCTTTACCACCTAGAACCTAGTTGAAATGTATTAATCTACTACAAGTTGGCATCTAATACCACAATACCATTTGGGTCTGAATCAGTGGTAAATAGAAAGTCAAACAAAGATGCATTCTTACAGAACTAGATAATCTGTGGGTGGTCCTCCTATAGGGCAATGCTTAAGAATAAAAAAATATGCATTCACCATTTTTCTTTATTTCCAAATTTTGAAATGTTTTCTTAATATACATAATGTGTTTAAGACAGAGCTTTAATAATAAGTGGTAAATATATATCATTTTTATTATTCTACCTATTTAACCCTTACTCTGCTGCATACTAACTAGTTGATCTGTCCTTGTTTTAGTATTCCTCTGAAAATGGAATGAATGTCTGCCTCGTAAACTAATGACAAAAATAAATAACATGTACAAAGTATTTACTGTATACTGTGTATATATTTACTGTATAACGTGTATGGCACACATTAACTTCTAAGTTGGTAAAAGACAAGTGAGAGGCTTTCAGGGCATTTAATATTAGGTCACAGAAAACATTTTCACAATATAAGGAAATAAATGGAGGGAAAGCATTGCTACAATGTCTACAGAGTGGGCACAGCTGGTCAGAGGATGCCCAAAATCCTTTTGCAGTTTGAACTTGGACCAAAAAACAAGCTATTTATATCTGGGCTGGGAAACCAGCTCGCCCTTGCTTCTAACATTAAAATGGACACATTCCATTGACTCTGAAAACTATACATCCTACAAACTTTTTTTGTTTGGGTTGTTTGTTTGTTTGTTTTTTGCTCTCATTCTGGCAGTAATAATATGTAACTTTCACAGTACTACAAGAAGATGTTTCTCGATCAATTATAGGTCTATTTTATCTTATATATTGCTGCCTAGGGGTGAAAACATTATTTATTTATTTATTTATTTATTTTTTAATTTAAGAAAGGATAAATTAACAAAACCATAGGGTAGGAGGGGTACAACTCCACACAATTCCCACCACCCAATCTCCATATCCCATCCCCTCCCCTGATAGCTTTCCCATTCTCTATCCCTCTGGGAGCATGGACCCAGGGTCATTGTGGGTTGCAGAAGGTAGAAGGTCTGGCTTCTATAATTGCTTCCCGCTGAACATGGACATTGACTGGTCGGTCCATACTCCCAGTCTGCCTCTCTCTTTCCCTAGTAGGGTGGGTCTCTGGGGAAGCAGAGCTCTAGGACACATTGGTGGGGTCTTCAGTCCAGGGAAGCCTAGCTGGCATCCTGATGACATCTGGAACCTGGTGACTGAAAAGAGAGTTAACATACAAAGCCAAACAAATTGTTGAGCAATCATGGACCCAAAGCTTGGAACAGTGGAGAGGAAGTGTTAGGGGGGTACTCACTGCAAAATCTGGTGTACTTCTGCTTTCAGGTATATATTTTGCAGTAGTTTATGGATACGTGTGAACATATGCTCTATCTCACAGAAACTGGTGTATATCTAGGTTATGGGACTTTGTTAGAAAGTGAACCACCTGAGATGGAATTAGAGTATACTATGAAAGGAAAGGTCTCACCTGAGTAATGAAGCTGAAGGGTTGTCATTCCACACATGAAGTCTCTGGACACAGTCTGAAGTGAAGCATGTTGAGGTGGCAATCGTTGTGTTGGTTAGGTTGTGATCGGCAGATGCAACATTATTTGATATGGATTGGGAGAGGCATACGGGAAAGTGGGCCCTATCCAAGGGTTCCAGGACTGGGGGAAGTAGAGGCTCTATAGTGGAGATGTGAGGTTCCTGCTGTCTTAGGGTTCCAAAAGACAATCAATAGTTAATGTTATCATCACATTATTTGGTAATTGGGTTAACTTTGAAAAGTCCTTTTGTTAGGGTTTGCTGTACATTACCCAGTATCTTGTATATAGCTGTGCTATTGGATGCTTCTGATCTACTTGGTCTAGGCTTTTGAGAGAGTCCGCATATCAAATACACAGCCTATATATTAAAAAAACTTTGTGTTTTAAAAAACTTCGAGACATACAATTAGTTTTCCCCCTCTCATATTAATTAACTAGTGATTTATATGACTACATTTTACTAGGAGTGTACATAAACACCATTCCCACCACCAAAAGACTGTGACCCATCCCTCCCACCCACTCCCACCCCCCTCTGGCCCAGGAAGCTGCATGTCTACCCCTCACCACAGGGTTTTTACTTTGGTGCCCTACTTACAATTTGATCAGGTCCTGCTTTTAAAAAGTTTCCCTTTCAGATCTTCTTCTTCAACTTCTGTTAAAGAGTGGGATCATCCCATACTCATCTTTATCTTTCTGACTAAGCTCACTTAACATAATTCCTTCTAGCTCTGTCCAAGATGGGTCAGAGAAGGTGGGTTCATTGTTCTTGATAGCTACATAGTATTCCATTGTGTATATATACCGCAGCTTTCTGAGCCACTCATCTGTTGTTGGGCACCTGGGTTGCTTCCAGGTTTTAGCTATTATGAATTGTGCTGCTATGTACATAGGAGTACATACCTCTTTTTGGTTGGGTGTTATGGAGTCCTTGGGGTATAACCCCAGGAGAGGAATTACTGGATCATATGGAAGGTCCATGTCTAGCCTAGATATTGCTGCCTAGGGGTGAAAACATTATTTGTTTTTTTACCAAAATCAGTTTTCTAGTATATTTGCCTGCCTTATTTTGATTTAGAAATAGAAAATACGTGTCATAAACAACCAAACACTCTGTACAACCAAGGTCCAAATATCCAAAAAGCTTCTGATATTTTTGAAATTTTCCTTAGATGCAAAGAGCATTCTGAAATCCATGTTGAAAAGACTCATTATTCTCTTCCCAACAATCTCCAAGCACTGGTACTTTGGGTAATGTACTTTAGACTGATGATCAGCTTATGCTGTTATAAATAAGACATCATCTGAGCTTTATGAATGTCTCTTTTTTCTGAGTCATTGTCTGAAGGATAAAGAGTATGATTGCAAATACCCATGATCCAGAGACAGTCCAGCAATTTTTTCAAAATACATGCATGGATGAAAAGAGTTTTGATGCAGATTCACAAGTTGCACATTACAGAAGAGCCACCTGAAGTTGTCTCTCTCTCCTCCCAGATCACATTTTTTAAATTGAGAATGCAAGGTCTCAATACTAACCAAGAGAACTCAGAGTACTGTGACTGTCACTAAATATGTACATTCCAAGAAGTATATTTCAAGAATGATATGGGCTATAAGGTATCACCTTATAAATAGATTAATGTTAAAAGGTTACTCCAGACTTTGCATAAATAATTCACCTTTCTGTTTATTTATTCAGCTATTTATTCTTAATTTCTAGTCTAGAAATAGAAAATGTTACTAATTTCAGATGATCTGCATACCACACAAAAGCACAAAAATGACTAAAACATTCAGTATAATTTCAAGACTTAAGTAAAATCCTATCAACATATTTTTGTTTCTCATTTCTAGTGTTTTCATAACAGTTATTCATACATTTGCAACCTGCCTAACAAGTAAGGCTTTATAAGTAAGTAAGTCATCCAAGTCTACATAGGAAATTCTTGCAAGCTCAGATTGACAGGGGTTACATGGAACCCTGTGCTAAATATAAGTATATATGGGCCCTGGGTCAGGATGGGATAAACAACTACTTTTATTCACATTTTTTTCAAGATTGGGAACTACTCTCTGCCCTAACTCAACTTTCTAGCCCTTTTCTCAACTCTGACACCCTCTTATCAGACAAAATGTGTGTCCAATTCCATGTTAGCTATCAAACTCAGGCAAATTTGCAAATTTTGGGACGGATGACTCCTAGTTCTGTGAAAATGGTGGTTATTAGAGAGGAAGTGGATAGAAGCAAAAGTAGAAGTGGCTAATTTGATAGTGAGAATGGAAGTGGATCTTTGCTGATAGGCACAGTGAGGGATAGATATAGACATATGCTGAAATATGAAGCTCTAAGCCCCAGAACTTAAATAGGATTATAAATTAATAACATTTTATTCTTTAAAATTTAAGTAAATTATTCTGTGTTATTTACTGCTGCTAGAGTTTACATAGAAAGCAAAAGATGGGGAGTCGGACAGTAGTGTAGCAGGGGTTAAGCGCATGCAAAGGACAAGCAGAAGGATCCCAGTTTCATCCCCCAGACCCTCACCTGCAGGGGAATTGCTTCACAAGTGGTGAAGCAGGTCTGCAGGTGTGTTTCTTTTTCTCCCCCCTCTGCTTTCCCCCCTTCTCTCTCCATTTCTCTGTCCTATCCAACAACGATGACAGCAATAACAACAAAAATAACTACAACAAAGGTAACAAAAAGGGAATAAAAAGAAAATGAAAACACATTTAAAATTTAAAAAATTTAAAAAAAGAAAGCAAAAGACAGGGCCAAGTAGTGACATACCTGGCTGAATACATAGGTTACAATGTGCAAGGACCTGGGTTCAAGTCCCCAGTCCCCACGTATATGAGGAAAGCTCCACAAGCGGTGAAGCAGTGTGCAGGTGTCTCTCTGTTGCTTTCTTATTCTTATCTCCCCCTTCCTCTCAATTTCTGGCTGTCACTATGAAGTAAATAAAAATACTAAAAAATTGTTTTAAAAAAGAAAGAAAACAAAAGACTCAATAGTGAAAGCAATACTGACAAAAAATAAGCTTGAGGGCTGGCACAGTTTTACTCTAACATTCAAATTCATTTTCAAATAAATCTATAGTACTTCATGGGTACATTTAGCTTATAGTATAAACTAATCCTAATTTCATCTTCCTGTTCATATATCATCTTTATTACTGATTTCACTTATTCTTACGCTTATGTGTGCATATATAACTGAATATGTTGTTATTAATATTTTGAAGACTACTATCTGTTGAATTATTTTAAACAAGAATGGTAAGTCTTTTGTTTACTTCTACTTTTCCTTTTATGATGCACTTCCTTACTTTATGATAATTTGCATTTCTTATATCATTTTCTTTCTTGCTAAAGAATATTTAACATTTTTCATGGGATAAGTTTTTCTTCAATTTTTTCTGTCTGAAAAAGTCTTTTCACTTTTAAAAAATAATTTCACAAGCTACAAAACTATAAGTCATAATTTATTCCTTCGACACTTTAAATATTTCACTCTTTATTTGCATAGTTTTGGTGTTGTTTGTTTGTTTGTTTGTTTTGTTTCTAGTGATTTAACTAATAATGACAACAAGATTGTGGCATAAGAGGGGTATAATTCCACACAATTCCCACCACCAGAGTTTCACATCCCATTGGAAGGTTCCCTATTCTTTATCCTTCTTTTCCTCTGATTTTCTTTCTTACAAGATTTTGTTTGGAAACAGTATAGTAGTAGTTCTCTTTTGGGGGTTTAGTTATTGTTGTTGTTCTTTGTTTCATTTTGTCTTGGGCTTTTATCCTGATCAGTGTCCTCTAAACTTCCTGGACCTGTGCTTTGGTGTTTAACAGTAATTTAGTGAAAATCTTTATCATTGTTGTTTCAAATATTTCTTCTATTCCTCTCTTCTCCTTTATAAATTTGTTATGCTTTTTGTAATTGTCCCACAGTTCTCAGATATTCTGCTGTTTGTTTTAGTCTTTATTGTCTTCACTCTGGTTTTTGAGTATTCTTCTGATACATTCTCAAACTCAAAAATTACCTTGGTTCTGTCTAGTTGACTAATAAGTCGATCAAAGGAATTCTTGATTTCTTTTTTTTAAGATTTTATTTATTTATTAATGAGAAAGATAGGCAGAGGAGATAGAAAGAACCATACATCACTCTGGTACATGTGCTGCCAGGAAGCAAACTCAGGACCTCATGCTTGAGAGTCCAGTGCTTTATCCACTGCGCTACCTCCCGGACAACAAGGCATTCTTGATTTCTATTTAATCAACTTTTTTATCTCTAGTGGTTTTACTTTATTTTATTTGTTTCTTTATTAAAATTTCCATCTCTCTACTTATGCTGCTTAACTTTTAATTTTTTGAATATATATTTAAAGATTTACTGATATATATATGGAGAGAGATAGAGAAACAGAAACAGAACACAGCTTAGCTCTGGCATATGGTGATGCAGGAAATTTACCATGCACCATCTGAGGCATCAAGTGTTTTCCTTTTATTTTCAAACACTATCTACTTTATCTGTTAGAGTCCCTAGCATTGTCTATCATAATTGTTTTAATTTCCCTTTTATATATGAGCCTGGTTCATTCTCTTGATTGATAATAAACAGTGTTTATTATCTCTTATTATACATTGCTATTTTAATGTGTGTTTTATATTTTTATTATTCTTTGATAGAGATAGAGAAAATTTGAGATGGAAGGGGACATAGGAAAAGAGATAGAGAGACATCTTTAATGCGACTTCACTGTTTGTGAAGCTTTCCCCCTGCAGGTGAGGACTAGGAGTTTGAAGCCAGGTCTATAGGATATGGATATGTGCATTCAACCAAGTGCACCACCACCCATCCTACTACATTATTATTTTTTTTCTTGGTAGCCTAACATGATGTGCTGGATAAAGGCATTTTTGTAAATAGACCTTTAGTAATGTGGTTTAAAGTGTGAGGATAGAAGAATCATTCTGTAGTCCTATAATTATACTTCTATATTTGTTGTTGTCATTGTTGTTGTTGTTGTTGTTGTCATTATTAGGGTTTCACCCCTCAAGGCTGACTTTCTCAGACAGAATGAAAGATACAGAGATATGGGGAGCCAGATAGTGGCATACTTGGTAGAGTGCACACATTACAGTGCCCAATGACCAGGGTTCAAACCCCTGATCACTACCAGTTCGGGTGAATCTTCACAAGCAGTAAAACATTGTGGTAGGTGTCTTTCTCACTCTCTCTCTCTGTCTCCCCCTTTCCTCTCAATTTCTCTCAGTTTCTATCCAAAATAAATAAGATAAAAAAGAAGCATAAATTCAAAATGAAAATGAAGTTTGTTCTAGTAGTAGTTTATATCAGCTGTCTTCTTAATCTGTAAATATTTAATTTCTTTCCCTACCAGCTACTTTTCTATGGACAGTCTTTTAGTTGGGCAAAATAATTGCTCTTCGACATTTTAGTGATTATAGGTTTTTGTCCTTCTACTTCCATTCTTCAGAATGAATTATTTTCATCTATTTCTGATTTTGTTTAAAATACTGTTCCAGTTATAATATATAGTGAAAATGGTTTTGCTAGAACTGGAAATTATGCTTCCAGTCCTACCTTTTCTCCAGCTCTGCTTTTAATTAAAATCCAATTTCACCCCATTGTTGGCTATGAGATATGTTATTTAAAATCTAATTTGCATACACTGAAACATAAGAAGCACACCAGAGACACTTTTTCATTGTTTAAATTGTAAAATTGTTCCCTTACCCCACATCTGGTAGAATCATGTAATGTTCACTTTTTTCTTATCCTTTGATATTCTTGTGAGCCATTAGTATTAGATGATATCATCTACAAAAGTTCTGAAAAGAACTTTACCAAAGATTCATACCTCTGGCATTAGACTTTCTTATTTAATTCATATGTAAAAATAGTCCATATACACATGAGCAATTAAGCTCTATTTTTAAAAGTATAATGGCATTGTTTCTATTCTTAAGAAAATTAGTGGGATCAATGATTTATTTGGAATTCCTTCTCTGTTACTCTTTCTTTCTCTCTCTCTCTCTCTCTCTCTCTCTCTCTCTCTCTCTCTCTCTCAGACATACAAACACACACATGTATTGAGATTTTTGTCTATACCCAGTTTTGACTGTGATCCGTTTGGTGGATTATAGCAGAACCCCAACACAAGCTAGATCAAATAAAATTCAATAATTCATATAACCAAAAAGTACATGTGCCAACTTTCAGACTCTGAGGGACCTGTATATTCAAGCATCAGTATTTCTCAGTCTCAACCTCTCCCTTGCTTACTTTTCTTTCTACCTTTCTTTCCATCCTCACTCTATTCTTCCACTCTTAACATAGACACTTTCCTACCAGCATCTGGGACATTACAACCTACCAGCTTAAGACCAGTGTAAGATGGAGCATTTTTTTTTCTAAAGACTTTAAAAAATTTTTTAATATTTATTTATTTTTGCTTTTGTTGCTCTTTTTATTGTTGTTGTAGTTATTGCTGTTACTGATGTTGTAGTTGTTAGGACAGACAGCAGTGGACATAAGAGGGGAAGACAGAGAGGGAGAGAGAAAGACACCTGCAGATCTGCTTCACTGCCTGTGAAGCGACTCCCCCCCGTAGGTGGGGAGTCAGAGGCTAGATCTGGGATCCTTAAGCCAGTCCTTGTGCTTCAAACCATGTGCACTTAACCCACTGCGCTACCGCCCGACTCCCAAGATTTTTTTTTCTTGATGTGACATATAACACTGCAATGTATAAAATTTATATACTACATCTATACTAATTTTATGAGTTGTCTATATTAATGTTTAATCACAGCCTATCTCACATTACTATTAATATGAATACACTTTCCTTTCCTTTAAAACTGGTTTACTTGAATATTCAATGGTCCTAAATGTTGATCTGTAACAAGAAAGAATGAAATAATCCTGAATGCCTTTGGAAGTATTGTCTAACTTCTTCCCCCATTTTATTGGGAAATTAATAGTTTACTATACAGCTGTTGACAAGTGGGTGCAATTTCTCACCTCCCCACTGTAGATGTCTACAGAATCCTCTCACCCCCAGCTTAGTACCTTTTCCTTCCTTCTTTCTTTCTTTCTTTCTTTCTTTCTTTCTTTCTTTCTTTCTTTCTTTCTTCCTTCCTTCCTTCCTTCCTTCCTTCCTTTCTTTCTCTCTCTCTCTCTTTCTTTTCTTTTCTTTTTTTTTTTAACCAGAGCACTGCTTAGCTCTGGCTTATGGTGCTGTGAGGACTGAACCTGGGACTTCAGAGCCCCAGCCATAAGAGTCTCTTTGCATAACCATTATGCCATCTACCCTCACCCATTTAGAACTTTTTCCATCATCATACATCAAGACTTCAAGGTCCTTTTCACCTCTTTCCAGCAAATCCTTCCCCAGAGTCTTGTGCTTTCATATCATTCTCCAAGTTTCACTTTGTGTTCTCCTTTTCTGTCCTCATTTCTTAAGCTCCATCTATAAGTGAGACCATTTGATATGTTGGACTGACTTAGATCAGTTGCTCTTTCCTGAACTAATCTGTGGCCAGAGTGACACCTACTCATTGAGCAGGCCATGCTCATCCAAACATTTGGATAGGACTTGGGGGTGGGGGTTCGGTGTTAAAGACTGGAGGTGATTCCTAAGGGAAAAAAAATCAAACCTTTTACTAGAAATGTTGATTATTACAGTAAGTTCCACACAGTAAATATCTGTGACACTTCATAGACAGTTTGGAGAATCAACAGCTCTCTTAGCCTTCTTACTTAGCCCATTTGTTTAAATAAATGAAATAATTCAAATCAAGCCTGCAAATCAAGTTGAGAAAATTTCTACATTGATCCTCTTTTGCAATCGTATATTATAATAATATGCCCAAATAGTAATAGGTTACTGAGGCAACATATTTATCTCATCCATGTTCCAAAAGACCACTAAATTTACAGTTAAGAATGTTAAAGCATAAATGTGGTAGCACAAAGAGATGATGGTAAAGGAGATTTTGGAAGCTGGAAAGCAGATGAACACAATTTGTGAAAGCTAGAAACTGAGCCAGCAGGGGAAATGTAATTCAGAAGCATAGCCAATGAAAGCAGAATAGGTGAGAATTATAGGTAATAAGTGGAGTTCAGATAGGACTGAAAGATAGGGCGAAGATAGGAAAAAGATGGATAAAGCTAAACATCTAGAGGTCCCAACCCAGAGTGCTTTGTGAGCATTACAGCTCTCAGGCAGAGCAAGTGTGCTCTGTGGAGAGGTTGTATGAGAAACACTCAGAATAGAGACATTACTCAACAATTTGTTTGGCTTCGTATGTTAACTCTCTTTTCAGTCACCAGGTTCTAAATGCCATCAGGATGCTGGCCAGGCTTCCCTGGATTGAAGACCCCACCACGGTGTCCTGGAGCTCCACTTCCCCAGAGACCCACCCTACTAGGGAAAGAGAGAGGCAGACTGGGAGTATGGACCGACCAGTCAACGCCCATATTCAGCGGGGAAGCAATTACAGAAGCCAGACCTTCTACCTTCTGCAACCCACAATGACCCTGGGTCCATGCTCCCAGAGGGATGGAGAATGGGAAAGCTATCAGGGGAGGGGGTGGGATATGGAGATTGGGTGGTGGGAATTGTGTGGAGTTGTACCCCTCCTACCCTATGGTTTTGTTAATTAATCCTTTCTTAAATTAAAAAAAAAAAGAATAGAGACATTAGGCAAGCCTGAGAGTAGGGATACAGTTCTGAAACTCTACAGTTTATCACAGAGCATTACAGTTAAAGTTAACTCCCCAAACCTTTACTCCTCCAAGAAGTCCAAATTTGATTTTTTAATTGCAAAAGAATTGGCATATCACAGTGTATAAGGCATATAATGTGTTGACTTGAAATATTTGTGAATTGCCATATAACCACCACCCACTCTTTCATAAGCTATGCCAGAAATTGAACCATGAAATATAAATTCTTCAAGTGCATAATCCACTAAGAAGATAAAGGAATTCCAGGTGGTGATGAAAGAAAATCCAAGGACAATAGACTAAAAGACAACCTTGAGGACAGAAGGACCCATTTCTAAGAAATGATAATGGTGATAAGTAGCAATAATATATTAAAAAGGAGAGTCTGGCGGTAGAGCAGCGGGTTAAGCGCACATAGCGCAAAGCGCAAGGACCTGGCATAAGGATCCCGGTTCCAGCCCCGGTTCCCCACCTACAGGGGAGTCACTTCTCAGGCAGTGAAGAAGGTCTGCAGGTGTCTATCTTTCTCTCCCCCTCTCTGTTTTCCCCTCCTCTCTCCATTTCTCTCTGTCCTATCTAACAATGACGACATCAATAATAATAATAATAACTACAACAACAATGAAAAAAACAACAAGGGCAACAAAAGGGAAAATAAAAAAAAAGACTATATTAAAGAAAAAGTGAGAGTGAATATATTAAAGTAATATCTATATATCTGTAGGAAAGTTTGAGAATAAATTAGAAATACATAGCAAAAATATGCAATTATTAGGTCACAAAAAAACAAAAGCTACATGAAATAAGAAATACAATCATATTTTGTGACCTAACTGAATAAGGTTTACATAGGATTAATAATATAAGCAATGAATACTAAACTGCTCAAATATTATTACATAAATGTAGTGATGGAGTGGAAGGGAAGGTATGTGAGTATGTGAAAGTAACTCAGATTTTCTTAGGCTTATTTGAGAGGGAGATATGAGAGCTAACTCTTCTTTTATAAATGGAAAACCTACCACTGCAAAAGCCAAGAATCACAATACAATCATGCTTTTAGAACTATACAGGTAATTTCCAAGAGATACAGATAATCAAGTTGGAAGTACTTATATGAAGTAGAAATGGGATGTGGGTATTATATTTTTATAATAAGCAATGTAGAGCTGGTTAATGATGAGAAAGTATATAACTCTGATCAACTATTAAATGTCTTTAAAAGAGACAAAATAAGAGAAACTACTCAAAACTCACTCTTTTCTACCCACTGTTCAGTATTTGTCTCTACATCAGAAGAGTGAACCTTAAAACAGGCTCAAAATGTTTAAATATAAAACTTTAAGGATTGATAACTAATATTTTTCTACCAAGAAAAGTGAACTCAAGCTTTCAGGGAACTCTAGACTCCCTGAAGCCCATTCATAGATCTTTTGGATATCTACTTATCACAATTTAAGAACATTTACTTTAGAGAAAACACAAAATATACAATGTTAGAGTCTTGAAATGGACCAGATAAAAAAAGTTTTTCTTTTCTCTTTTCTTTTCTTTTATTCACCCAATTGGTACTCATAAAATTGGCTGTGATGACATGTAAGTGGTAGACCATTACATCTTTTTAGACAGGTCTACTGACTTTGAGCCTTTAAAACTAATTCCTGTCTCAGTGGACCTAGAGTTAGTGGGCAGTGCTTCTCTTACATGTTAAATAGGCTTCTTTGTTTCAACAGTGAAAGATGGTATGCTTGGGAGATTAGATTACATTAGATCTCTACATTTTTCTTCTCTGTTAGCAATGCTTTGCTTAGATGGAAAGTGTAGGTGCACAGTTCCATGTTATGGAACCAATTTGGCTGTAAAAGATTAAAGAAACCCAAAACAAAGTTCTTTTCACATAAAAAAAAAATGATGGAGCCTCCATGGCATTTGGTATATGAATATGTGCACGTAGGATAGAAAGTCTTCAAAACATTACTGATTTAAACTAGAATTAGTCAGGAAGGCATATTTCCAGTATTAAGTCATTTGCTGGGGTCTCTCTTAGGTGGCTTCTTTTCATTCTCCTCTTGCTCCTTCTGCTCCTCCTCCTCCTTCACAAATTTTAAGTCTTGAAAGGGGGGAAATAGCTAAGTTAAGAGGTATTAAGTAAAGTACTATGTTGGAGTGACTGAACCAAGGGGTATTCAATTCTGTGTGATAACTGCTTGATAAAAACTTCACACCAATCATCACTCCCTTCAGTAAGGGTGTGTGTGTGTGTGTGTGTGTGTGTGTGTGTGTGTGTGTACATTCCATTGCCAAACTGAAAAGAATGCTAAATAACATTAACAACAAAAGTCAGAAGAAGGGAGTCAGGCGGAAGTGTAGTGGGTTAAGCACACATGGCAAAGCGCAAGGACAGGCAGAAGAATCCCAGTTCGAGCCTCTGGCTCCCCACCTACAGGGGAGTCACTTCACAAGCAGTGAAGCATGTCTGTAGTTGTCTATCTTTCTCTCCCCCTCTGTCTTCCCCTCCTCTCTTCATTTCTCTCTGTCCTACCCAACAACAATGACATCAAAAACAATAATAACTACAACAATAAAAACCAGGGCAACAAAAGGAAATAAATAAATGCTTTGGAGAAAAAAAAGTCCAAAGAAAAATTATGGTACTCTTTTTTCATTCTGGCAGTCCTATTACCTGAAAGAAACTAAGTAAGTTTGCCAGACGCTTGTGCAAGACAAAAGAAATGTCCATTTTTCACTTTCCAAGACTGGTACATTGCAAAAGCTCCTTCTCCCCTCACCCTAACTTATTTTGGGCAAAAAGTATAAAAAGAAATACTGGTTTTCTATATTTGGACCAGTATTTAATTGAATTTTACCACTCTCTCTGGTCTTTCCATAAAAGGCCCTCATGAATAGGAGTATTAAATGTAATTTTTTTACTATAAGTTACAAGGCTTTCCTTAAAAGTTTTCTTTCATTTAATAAAATGAAATCAAGAAACCAAAGGAATTTAAAAATAAGAATTATGCCAGAATTATACTCTGGTTTTTCTCTCTCTCTCTCATTTATAAAATAAATCTCTGGAATAAATAAATAAAAATTAAGAATAAAATCTGGTTCTTCCCACATAGTAATGTGTGTCCTCTACCAGGTATGTCACCTGGCCCCATAATTTCATTTCTAAGTAAGTTATATTTGAAATACATCAAAGGATAAAGGATTAGAAACAGCTGTTTCATCTCTTGTATACTGCTAGCAATAAATACATACAATTCATACTCTAAGCAAACAATTGAAGATTTCAAAAATATCCACTGAGAATTGTCAAATTACACTGGTAACATTTTTTTAAAGTGAACTAAAATTTGGAGTTTGGGCTCAATAGGCAGAGGTACTGTTAGACACAATCTAGTTGCTAAGATAACATTCAACAAGTTTGGAGCATAGGATAGTAATCCCACCAGCTCCCTCCACTTTCCTGCAGTATCTGGGTGAATGTCATTCTACTTTCTTTCAAACAGACAAAATTGACTCTTCAAGATGGAACTGATAGTGAAAGATTGAGACTAATGTGGTAAGAAGCTGTTAAAAGATTAGTGGTGACTTTTGGTGGAAAAATAATTATGCTGAATTACAAATGTATCTGCCACACACTCAGCAAACTAACAGAGAAGCCACGTTTCTCTCACATTTTACTTCATGGACAGGACACTTTTCAATGTTTAAATAGAATGCAGTGCTTTAGTTATTGTTTACATGTATTTTCTATAAATAAACACAGAACAAATTTAGAAAGTCTGATGTTTCCCATAAGACATTTCTCCCAATCTCTTAACCAGCAGGAAATAAAAGAACACCTCTAATTTCTGTAGTGCTTTACAGTTTTCAAAATTGTCTTATGGAAATTCATTTGATTAAAGAAATAGTAAATTCACCTGCTGATTACATTAATTCTTTTATAAGTGGTTTTAGGGTGAGTCTTTTGCTAGATTACTTGCTGTATAACTAATGTATTGATTGACAATTTTATTGTAAAAGACAAAATAATACTGACATTTGGATTGACCATCTGATTCTGAGTTTTATTTACACAGTGACAGAAAGATGTGGTAGTTTTTAAACAGAAGGTAGTAACAAATACATATATTGACATTTTAGAAAGTATAGCAATAAGGCATTGGAAGTATTAAATAAAGTGTGAAGCCAGATTACATGGTATACTAGAACATGATAGCATACCAGCTTTGATTTCCAAGAGTACATGCCTCTTTCTATTTGTCAAAACCAAAAATTTACTCCTCTGGCAGACATAAAAGAGGGAGGGGGGGATAGTAATTCTCAAGCTATGGCAAATTAAAAACACTTCCACGAATCTACACATGTGCTTTTAACACTTTCAAATATTTTATGCTTTTTGTCATAAAGATTTTTTAATTTGCTAGTTCTAATCTTTCCATTATCAGTCCTTTAAGTGACTCAATTTTTATATTGCATTTTTATTAAATTTTTTAAATTGTCTTTATTTATTTATTGGATAGAGATAGCCAGAAATTGAGAGGGAAGGGGGTGATAGAGAGGGAGAGAGACAGACACCTGCAACACTGCTTCACCACTTGCAAAGCTTTCTGTCTGCAGGTGGGGACCGGAAGCTTGAACCTGGGTCCTTTTGCACTATAACATGTGCACTCAACCAGGTGCACCACCACTCGGCCACAGATATTACATTTCTATGGCCAACTGGTTGCATAGTATAAATATTTGTTGCAAAACTACCTGACCCATAGGATAGAGAATAAATTTAACCACTTGATAAACAAACTAATTCCATAAAAGCAGAAGGGTTCCTGTCTGCAGTTTCATTCAGTTTTTTTGATTCAATGAATATTAATGGCATACTAAACAGATGTTATTCTAACTTCTGGGGATATAACAGTTTTAAAGGAGAAGCAGATAAAAATGTTGTCTTTATGGCACTTATATACTCACAAATTATGTAGAGATAATGCTCAAGTGTTTCATATATTCTCATTTAGTTATGAATCAGCAGCAGCAAACAGGTTAGTTTTTCTGTGTATTAAATAGGAAGATGTAAATAATTATTTAAAAGAACAAGATCCAAAAGCAAATAAATTGAGATAGCTTAATTATTATAAATCTGATGAAATTTTATTAACTCATGAATGAATCTATCAGGTTTCTTTGAAGTGTTTCTCCAGTAAGGGAGTGAATTTTCCTTCCACCATAAGTCTAGCAAAGAACAATGAGCATCACAGTACTTATTCTATTTACTAGCATGCAGACTCATTATGTACTGATAAATTATTACATCTGTTTCACTTGAGTATTCACATTAACTCTTAGATGTCAGTAAAATTATCTAAATTTTCCAGATGAAGCATACACACACACACACACACACACACACACACACACACACACACACACACCACCATCATCACCACCACTACCACACACACATCTCAGAGATAAAGTAATGAACCTAAAAATCATAGATTTGGGTTTTGATGACACTCAGATCTACATTTTTCTATTCTATTTTGCTATTTTCTAAGGACCATAATTCATATAAACTTAATCCTCCCATTTTGTTTTGTTTTTGTTTTATTTATTATTTCTTTATTGGGGAATCAATGTTTTACATTCAACAGTAAATACAATAGTTTGTACATGCATAACATTCCCCAGTTTCCCATATAACAATACAACCCCCACTAGGTCCTCTATCATCCTTCATGGACCTATATTCTCCCCACCCACCCACCCCAGAGTCTTTTACTTTGGTGTGATATGCCAATTCCATTTCAGGTAATCCTCCCATTTTGAAGAAATATAAGGGCTAATTCCTTTTCCACCGAACTTTCCAATCATGTCTGTTTGTTTTTTTTGTTTTTACATTTATCACCCTGATCTTGGTTAGGTTGATTTGTATATTTGTTTTTTACTTTCCTGTGAAGTGGAAGGACTCATTCTGATATATGCTTCCTGGGCCCATATTAACTTGGACACATTAAAGTTTCTAGTCTAGTTTATTCAATGAATATATGACTATATTTCTTTGTTAGACATAACAGTGGGTTCTATTATACATCTACTCCTGAATTTGTAACTGCAAATTAGTAATAGAAAAAAACAAAAGGAATTTATATATCTATGTAGATTTCAAAAGGTTTACTTATTTGTAAGAAAGAAAGTCAAGGAGAGGACCAGAGCATCATTCTTGCACATGCAATGCCTAGCAGAGAGTCTAACACTATAATACGCTGTGCCAACTTTTGGCTGCAGAATTGAATCAATTGATAGCATGTATGTTGGAGCTCTGTGTAAGCTTGATAGAACTTAGGGAGAACTCCCCCCATCCTTGGATGGAGGTCTGAGAAGATACCCTCTTGTTAGTCTCTCTCAACCGAGGTGAACAAAGGGGAGAAACGGTCTCTCAGACTAACTTCTTCCCTTCCTGACTCTCAAGCCCACGGAGACCTCACTGCCTCTCTCCATTAACTTCAGGCCACATGGTTGCCTGCCTTACAGTTCACTCAAAGTTCACATAGTCACCCAGAGTTCACACAACCACCCCACTTCTGATCACTAGAGAAAGCATACTCCATCACACACCTCTCTAACAACAGTCAGTGAAGCACCAAACTTTATTTCCTTATAGCTTTGATACCTACCATGTTCTGTTTATCTTTACCCTATCTCACCCTGCTGACTTAATGCCTATGTTTCTCTCAAATACCTTTGGATAATTAAGTTGCTTGTATCATGGAGAATAATTGTCTTGACCTTTATGTAAACCATCAATTCCTGTCACACCAGCCCCCTACCACAGGGGCAAGCTGACCTTTAAGAAAACTGTAATTTCTGACATGTTTGAAATATGTTCTTTGTTTGGTTTTCTATTTAAACTCATGTCTACCTGCCAATAAATGAGATCTGAGCACGCTTCAGTTTCCCTGGTGTGTTTGTTTCGTTTTGTTCCTTGAGCGAGCGAAAGAGAACCGGTTGGTTGCCTTCCTGCTAGAGATCACCCGGCCAGAAAGCCAACTCATGTACACATGGGAGAACTTCTGATTAAATCACTGTATAGTCTTTAAACATTTTTAACACAGAAAACTCTGGGATGAATAAAGGAGGATCAGGAAAGCAGTGACACAAAGTACTGCCTTCTCCAGCAAGGAGAGAGTCAGTTATGGGAAAAGGACTTTAGAGTCTTGTCTAAAAGGAAATTAGTGAGTCCTCTCTTTAAAAGGAAGTAAAGATTCAAAATAAAGAAACAAGCAAAGTCAAATGAAGACAAACTTCTGGTCTCAGACTTCAGACCTGAGATTACCAAGGCAAACTGGTGTGGGGGTGTTGACTACAAGTGTAGCAGGGGTTCAGAAGAATTTGGTAGAGGGATATTGGTGCTTTCATAATGGGATGAGATGTGATAACACAATTTGAAGAGCTGAGAAATTTTACTTCTTTAATACAGTTTTTATGAAGTGAAGTTAACCCTCAAAAACAAAACTATTGTGGACTAGGGAGATAACATAATGGCTATGCAAAAAGCCTTTAGATGTAGGCAAAAGATGAGTAGATTTTGAAGAGACTGAGAAATTTTACACATGTACCATCAACTCGATTTGCAGTAGCCCAGAAATCTCCCCAATAAAAAAATTTAAAAAGAATTAGCATGAGACAATTGGCATGGAAAGAGACAATGGATAGAGATAGCAACTCAGGAGCACTTAAAATTAAACAAGAATATGGAGGAATCAGAATTTGCATTAAAGATATATAGTCAAGGTTCTCCATGAAACATATGTAAAAATAAGAGATGGGTGAATTTGCAAAATGGTTTTGCAAAAAGGCTTTCATGCCTAAGGCCCCAAGATCTCAGGTTCAATCCATCACATCACCATAAGTCAAAGTTGAATTGTACACTGGTAAAAGTTAGTTAATGAATTAATTAAATAAATGAGAAAGACAATTTCTAAATCTAGTTGAGTCTATATACAGCAAAACTAGAGCCTACATCACCTTCAATGGTGAGAAACTGAAAGCATTTCCCATTTAGATCAGGTACTAGTGAGGGGCACCCACTATCAACATTACTATTCAATATAGTGTTGGAAGTTCTTGCCAAAGCAATTAAGCAAAAGAAAAGAATTAAAGGGGTACAGACTGGTAGAGAAGTTAAATGTCACTATTGCAGATGGTATGATAGTATACATAGAAAACACAGTGAATTCAACAGGAAGCTCCTGGAAATTATCAAACAATATAGGAAGATGTCAGGCTACAAAATTAACAAACAAAAGTCAGTAGCATTCCTTTTTGCGAACACTAAGGTATCAGTCAATTTACTATAGCGGCAAAAACCAATAAAATATCTAGGAGTAAATTTAACGAAAGAAGTCAACTAAAAGTGCTACTCCAATGAATGAAGACAAGAGCGCAGAAGAAACTGCAAATCAGCCAGAAGTAACCATAGATAAGAAAAGTATGCAAGCAATAATAAACGTATTAATCACAGAAATGAAAACAACATTGGAGGAAAGGAATGGCTGTATTAGGGAAACAACAGTTGAGACCCCCAAGGAAAATACTGATTATCTTGAGGCAATTAGAGAACTGAAAGCTGAAATAGCTGTAATGAAGAAAGAAGCTGAGGCAAGGGAAAGCAGACTAACAGAAGCAGAAAACAGAATTAGTCAGACAGAGGATGAGTTAGAGAAAACAAAGAAAGAGGTGAAAGAGCTTAAAAAGAGATTGAGAGACACTGAAAACAACAACAGATACATATGGGATGATCTCAAAAGAAGTAACATTCGTATAATTGGACTGCCAGAGGAAGAAAGAGAGGAAGGGGAAGCAAACATTCTAGAGCAAATAATAGAAGAAAACTTGCCAGACCTGAATAACAGAAAGGATATCAAGATTCAAGAGGCCCAGAGAGTACCAAACAGAATCAACCCAGACCTGAAGACACCAAGACACATCATAGTCACAATGAGAAGAAGTAAGGATAAAGAAAGGATCCTAAAGGCTGCAAGAGAGAAACAAAAAGTCACATACAAGGGAAAACACATAAGATTATCTGCAGACTTCTCCACTCAAACTCTAAAAGCCAGAAGGGAGTGGTAAGATATCTATCGAGCCCTGAATGAAAAAGGGTTTCAACCTAGGATAATATATCCTGCTAGACTTTCATTCAAACTAGATGGAGGGATCAAAACCTTCTTAGATAAACAACAGTTAAAGGAGGCAACCATCACCAAGCCGGCCCTAAAAGAGGTACTAAAAGACCTCTTATAAACAAGAACATCACTATAATACTTGCAATATATCAGAGCAAACAAATTTTTTTTGAACAATGGCACTATAATACATTAAATCCATAATATCAATAAATGTTAATGGCTTAAACTCACCCATCAAAAGGCACAGGGTGGGGGGATGGATCAGAAAACATAACCCAACCATATGCTGCTTGCAAGAATCCCATCTGTCACAACAAGATAAACACAGACTTAAAGTGAAAGGATGGAAAACTCTCATACAGGCTAATGGACCACAAAAAAGGGCAGGAATAGTCATTCTCATCTCAGACACGATAGATTTTAAATTAAATAAAGTAATAAAAGATAGGCAAGGACATTACATAATGATTAGAGGATCAATCAGCCAAGAAGACTTAACAATTATTAACATCTATGCACCCAACGAGGGACCATCTAAATTCATTAAGCACCTACTGAAAGAATTTCAAAAATACATCAATAGTAATACAATAATAGTGGGAGACTTCAATACCCCACTCTCACACTTAGACAGATCAACAAAGCAGAGAACCAATAAAGATACAAGAGAATTAAATGAAGAGATTGACAGACTAGACCTCTTGGACATTTTCAGACTCCTCCACCCCAAAAAACTGGAATACACCTTCTTTTCAAATCCACATAACACATACTCAAGGATAGACCACATGTTAGGCCACAAAGACAGCATCAATAAATTCAAGAGCATTGAAATCATCCCAAGTATCTTCTCAGACCACAGTGGAGTAAAACTAACATTTAACAACAAACAGAAAATTATTAAAAGACACAGAATTTGGAAACTAAACAACATGCTCCTTAAGAACCACTGGGTCAGAGACTCACTCAAGCAGGAAATTCAAATGTTCCTGGAAACAAATGAAAATGAAGACACAACCTATCAAAATATTTGGGACACAGCTAAAGCAGTACTGAGAGGGAAACTTATAGCCATACAATCACATAAGAAGAACACAAAGAAAAAGCTCAAATGAATGACCTTACAGCACACCTCAAGGACTTAGAGGAAGAGGAACAAAGGAACCCTAAAGCAACCAGAAGGACAGAAATCACTAAAGTTAGAGCAGAAATAAACAACATCGAAAATAAAAGAACCATACAAAAGATCAATGAAGCCAAATGTTGGTTCTTTGAAAGATTAAACAAAATTGACAAACCACTAGCCAGACTCACCAAACAAAAAAGAGAGAAGACTCAAATTAATAGAATTGTAAACGATGGAGGAGATATCACCACTGACACCACCAAAATCCAGAGAATCCTGTGAAACTTCTATAAAGAACTATATGCCACCAAGCTAGAGAATCTGGAAGAAATGGAACAATTCCTAGAAACCTATGCACTTCCAAAACTGAAGCAAGAAGAACTACAAAATCTAAATGCACCAATCACAGACAAAGAAATTGAAACCGTTATTAAGAATCTCCCCAACAACAAAAGTCCTGGACCAGATGGCTTCACAAACGAATTCTACAAAACTTTCAGGAAACAGTTAGTACCCATACTTCTTAAGCTATTCCATAAGACTGAAGAAACAGGAATACTCCCTTCCACCTTCTATGAAGCCAACATCACCCTGATACCAAAAGCTGACAGGGACAGAACAAAAAAGGAAAACTACAGACCAATATCTCTGATGAACATAGATGCCAAAATATTAAACAAGATCTTGGCAAACCAGACACAGCAACATATCAAAAAGATTGTTCATCACGACCAAGTGGGATTCATCCCAGGAATGCAAGGCTGGTTCAACATCCATAAGTCAATCAATGTCATTCACCACATCAATAAAAGCAAAGCCAAAACCCACATGATTATCTCAATAGATGCAGAGAAAGCCTTTGACAAAATCCAACACCCATTCATGCTCAAAACTCTACAAAAAATGGGGCTAGATGGGAAATTCCTCAAGATAGTGGAGTCTATATATAGCAAACCTACAGCCAACATCATACTCAATGGACAGAAGCTGAAAGCATTCCCCCTCAGATCGGGGACTAGACAGGGCTGTCCACTGTCACCATTACTCTTCAACATAGTATTGGAAGTTCTTGCCACAGCAATCAGGCAAGAGAAAGAAATCAAAGGAATACAGATTGGAAGGGAAGAAGTCAAGCTCTCACTATTTGCAGATGATATGATAGTATACATAGAAAGACCTAAAGAATCCAGCAGAAAATTACTGGAAGTTATTAGGCAATATAGCAAGGTATCAGGCTACAAAATCAATGTACAAAAATCAGTGGCATTTCTTTATGCAAACACTAAATCTGAAGAAGAAGACATCCAGAAATCACTCCCATTTACTGTTTCAGCAAAATCAATCAAATACCTAGGAATAAAGTTGACAAAAGAAGTGAAAGACTTGTGTGCTGAAAACTATGAGTCGCTACTCAAGGAAATAGAAACTGATACCAAGAAATGGAAAGATATCCCATGCTCATGGATTGGAAGAATAAATATCATCAAAATGAATATTCTCCCCAGAGCCATATACAAATTTAATGCAATACCCATCAAAGTTCCACCATTAAAGCTTCTTTAAGAGAATAGAACAAACACTACAATCATTTATCTGGAACCTGAAAACACCTAGAATTGCCAAAACCATCTTGAGGAAAAGAAACCGAAATGGAGGCATCACACTCCCAGACCTTAAACTATATTATAAAGCCATCATCATCAAAACAGCATGGTACTGGAACAAAAATAGGCACACAGACCAGTGGAACAGAATTGAAAGCCCAGAAATAAATCCCAACACCTAGGGGCATCTAATCTTTGATAAGGGGGTCCAAAGGATTAAATGGAAAAAGGAGGCTCTCTTCAATAAATGGTGCTGGGAAAACTGGGTTGAAACATGCAGAAGAATGAAATTGAACCACTTTATCTCACCAGAAACAAAAATCAACTCCAAATGGATCAAAGGCCTAGATTTCAAAACAGAAACAATCAAATACTTAGAGGAAAACATTGGTAAAACACTTTCCCACCTACACCTCAAGGACATCTTTGATGAATCAAACCCAATTGCAAGGAAGACTAAAGCAGAAACAAACCAATGGGACTACATCAAATTGAAAAGCTTCTGCACATCCAAAGAAACTATTAAACAAACAGAGAGACCCCTCACAGAATGGGAGAAGATCTTCACACCATATATCAGATAAGAAACTAATCACCAAAATATATAAAGAGCTCAGCAAACTGAGCACCAAAAAAGCAAATGACCCCATCCAAAAATGGGCAGAGGATATGAACAAAACATTCACTACAGAGGAGATCCAAAAGACTAACAAATATATGAAAAACTGCTCTAGGCCACTGATTGTCAGAGAAATGCAAATTAAGACAACCCTAAGATTCCACCTCACTCCTGTAAGAAAGGCATACATCAAAAAGGGCAGCAGCAACAAATGCTGGAGAGGATGTGGGGACAGAGGAACCCTTTTACATTTCTGGTGGGAATGTAAATTGGTACAGCCTCTGTGGTGAGCAGTCTGGAAAACTCTCACAAGGCTAGACATGGACCTTCCATATGATCCAGTAATTCCTCTCCTGGGGTTATACCCCAAGGACTCCATAACACCCAACCAAAAAGAGGTGTGTACTCCTATGTTCATAGCAGCACAATTCATAATAGCTAAAACCTGGAAGCAACCCAGGTGCCCAATACCAGATGAGTGGCTCAGAAAGCTGTAGTATATATATACAATGGAATATTATGCAGCTTTCATGAACAATGAACCCACCTTCTCTGACCCATCTTGGACAGAGCTAGAAGGAATTATGTTAAGTGAACTAAGTCAGAAAGATAAAGAGGAGTATGGGATGATCCCACTCATCAACAGAAGTTGACTAAGAAGATCTGAAAGGGAAACTAAAAGCAGGACCTGATCAAATTGTAAGTAGGGCACCAAAGTAAAAACCCTGTGGTGAGGGGTAGACATGCAGCTTCCTGGGCCAGTGGGGGGTGGGAGTGGGTGGGAGGGATGGGTCACAGTCTTTTGGTGGTGGGAATGGTGTTTATGTACACTCCTAGCAAAATGTAGACATATAAATCAGTAGTTAATCAATATGAGAGGGGGAAAATCAATTGTATGTCTCAAAGTTTTTCAAAACACAAACTGAATCTTTTTAATATATAGGCTGTGTATTTGATATACAGACTCTCTCAAAAGCCTAGACCAAGTAGATTAGAAGCATTCTATAGCACAGCTATATACAAGATACTGGATACTGTACAGCAAACCCTAACAAAAGGACTTTTCAAAGTTAACCCAATTGCCAAATAATGTGATGATAACATTAACTATTGATTGTCTTTTTGAACCCTAAGACACCAGGAACCTCACATCTCCACTATAGAGCCTCTACTTCCCCCAGTCCTGGAACCCTTGGATAGGGCCCACTTTCCTGTATGCCTCTCCCATTCCATACCAAATAATATTGCATCTGCCGATTACAACCTAACCAACGCAACGATTGCCACCTCAACATGCTTCACCTCAGACTGGGTCCAGAGACTTCAGGTATGGAATGACAACCCTTCAGCTTCATTACTCGTGTGAGAACTTTCCTTTTATAGTACACTCTAATTTCCTCTCAGGTGGTTCACTTTCTAACAAAGTCCCATAACCTAGATATACACCAGTTTCTGTGAGAGAGAGCTTATGTTCACACGTATCCATAAACTACTGCAAAATATATACCTGAAAGCAGAAGTACACTAGAGTTTGCAGTGAGTACTTCCCTAACATTTCCTCTCCACTATTCCAAGCTTTGGGCCCATGATTGCTCAACAATTTGGCCTCGTATGTTAACTCTCTTTTCAATCACCAGGTTCCAGATGCCACCAGGATGCTGGCCAGGCTTCCCTGGATTGAAGATCTCACCAATGTGTCCTGGAGCTCAGCTTCCCCAGAGACACACCCTACTAGGGAAAGAGAGAGGCAGACTTGGAGTATGGACCGACCAGTCAACGCCCATATTCAGCGGGGAAGCAATTACAGAAGCCAGACCTTCTACCTTCTGCAACCCTCAATGACCCCGGGTCCATGCTCCCAGAGGGATAGAGAATGGGAAAGCTATCATGGGAGGGGGTGGGTTATGGAGATTGGGTGGTGGGAATTGTGTGGAGTTATACCCCTCCTACCTTATGGTTTTGTTAATTAATCCTTTCTTAAATAAAATAAAATAAAATAAAAAATCCAAAAAAAAAACCCCAAGATTATGTTGCTGGATCTAGGGAAAGAAATTAGGATATGATGCCAAGAGCAACTTGTCCAGAACTTCACAAGATTCAACAGGGCATTTTTGCTGGTAGAAGAAAACAAATTCAGCATACTTTAATTAGTTCAGTAGAGATAATACAATCTGAAGAAAAACAGCAAGCAAAAAGATTAAAAATGAACAAAATGTCAAATAAATATCAGATGACACTAACTGTACCAAAAAATTATAGTGGGGATACTAGAAGGAATGGTAGAAAAGACTTCAAAAAAAAAAAAAAACAATGGTTGAAATGTCCCCAAATTTGATGGAAAAAAATTGGCCTATTATTAAAAAAACTTAATGAATTACAATAACATGATTAAACATAAAGATATCCATGCTCATAAACATAATTGGCAAAGAGAAAGATAAAGTCCTGAAAGTAAAGAGAAAAAAAAGTGTGTACACATACAATTGACTTTAAATATATAGCTGAGTTTTAGTCAGAAACAGTGAAGCACTGAAGAATGTGGGAAAACATACAGTCATGTAAAAAATATTTTGGTCAACAAGACAACAGTATTATATATAGGCTAGGTGTTTAGTAGGCTGTACTATAAAGATTTATGTAAATACACTCTTGATTTTTTAGATAGTGATAACATTGATTACTTCTCAGAAAGTATGTCATTAAATGACATTTGACTGTATCAATGTGTTAAAAAACAAAACAAAACAAACAAAAACCCCCCTGTCAGTCTGGATTCCTGTATCCAGAAAGACTGTCTTTAGCTTCCTCATTTCATTTTTTAAAAAACTTTTCTTTTAAATTATCTTTATGTATTTATTGGATAGAGACAGCCAGAAATTGAGAGGGGAGGGTGAGGGACAGAGAGGAAGAGAGACACCTGCAGCACTGCTTCACCACTCATGAAGCTTTCTGCCTGCAGGTAGAGACTGGGGACTCGAACCTGGGTCCTTAATTGTAACATAAGCGCTCAACCAGGTGCACTACCTCCCAGCCCAGCTTCCCCTTTTCAAATGCCAGTTCCAAATGGGTTATTAGGCGATATATGTTCGCAGACTTTAGCACAGATGACAGCAAATTTGGGGATTCCAATGACCACATCTCCCACTAAATGCAATAAAGTGCTCCACTTATTGTTATACCCTGTTATAAAAGTGTAAATGATTTAGAAGATGAAGAGATACATACTAGTACAGACTAGCAGGGTTCCAGGCACAGATGCCTGTCTCCATGGAGTTAGAGTATTCCACCCTCTAGGCATGTGGATTTGTTTACTGACTCAAAAGTCCATGTTTAGCAATTTTTAACGTGATTTCATTACATAGGAATGGTTCATTAGATCAAGACTGATCTGTTATTGAGTTCAATCTTTAGTTCCTCTCCCCTCCACAGAGGTCATGTGTTAGAGCTGAAAGATGTAACTCTAATTACAAGAATGAATTTTTTGGAAACTGTCCCTCTTTCTGGAGCTATTTACCCTTGAACTCTGAATCATCTCATTATTTTACAAAGGATAATAAATTCCAAGGCTTTTTTAGAAGCTCAAAACCAGAAATTAGGAACAAAGACCAAGTATATGCATATCATAAGTGGACAAAAAGACTCTCTATAAACAGAAATCACAATAGAACCAGAGTATAAAAAATTGACACAGGTTTGGGGAGATAGTATAATGGTTATGCAAACAGACTCTCATGCCCAAGGCTCCCAAGTCCCAGGTTCAATCCCTCACAACACCATAATCCAGAGCTAAGTGGTACTCTGGTTAAAATAATAATGATAATAAAAAGTGGCACAAAATGGACTTTAAGACAAAAAGTTTTAGAGACAAAGGGACATTTTAGAAAAAATTTAACATCAGAGAAAGAAAGAAAAGGGAAGAGAGCAAAAACCAGAGCATCACTCTGGCATATGTAATACCAGGGGCCAAACTCAGGACTTCATTCTTTTAAATTAGCAACTCTGACCACTTCTTTATATGGCAGGCTACGAGAGGGATTATAATTACAGAAATTACAATTTCTAAATTTCCCACAAATAGAATTTGGCATGGGAAGAAAGAGGAGTTCAGAAGTTATCATGCTTACTTACACTTTAGGATTGGTTCAAGAACTAGGCTAGGCCCTAACATGAGCATGGCTCATGAAGAGAAAAACAAAACAAAACTGGATATGTTAATGTAGGTGAAAAAATGAGGGGTAGGGTGAGCAGTAGTGTATCCCATTGAGCCCACATGTTACCAGTCTTAAAGATCTGGGTTCAGTTCCACTCCTCACCTACAGGGGGATGCTTCACAACTGGTTAAACAGGTCTGCACATGTCTATATTTCTTTTCATCTCTACATGTCCTGCTCTCTCAATTTCTCTCTGTTCTATCAAATAAAACAGAAAAAAAAAAAGGTGGACGTGTGGGTAGGGGGAATGACAATGGTCGCCAGTAGTGGTGGGAGGAGGTATTTTCTGTAATTTCTTTCATCAACCCTCATAGTTTAACCTTTAATATTTGCCATAATCTCCTTATGAACCCTTAGTGGAAATGATGTCATTATGTGTTGAGTCCTTTTTAGTCTCTTACTAGAAACAAAATACCATTGATAAATATAAGTTACTTGGTAGGTTGGTAATTCAACTTAATGTTTGAATTAATGTGTGACTTTAAGACAGTGATGAAGCTAAGAGAATGAAAATTATGAAAAAAAATAGTTGAGAACATAAAAGACATGTTAATATGGCTTTTGAAGGATCCTTCAATTCTTTTGTGAACTTAATAGTCTCAAAATAATAAAACCAAAAAGTGCCTCAATCTTTCAAAGAAACAATTTTATAACAATTGGGTGGAACTTAGTGTATAATTCCATGAGACACTATAGATAGTGTTATCGAGTTGTGGATAAAATGGTTACTACTATTTTTAAAAGCTAGTGCAGCTCTTGTGGGTATTATGTCATTTAAATTTACTTTATGAATTAGATTTATTGTTAAATGATTAAGAACACTGCATATGGAACAATTTTCTGTTGATTCACTTACTATGACTTTGAAGTAATATCCTAACTGAAACACTCTACGAAGGTCAGGTGTAAGGTAATTGGTGAAATGTTTCAACTTTTGTATTTCTATGTAAGAGGGGAGCAGATAAGAAGCCAAATCAAAGAAATGGTTCAGTATAACATCTATTAACCCAAGTAAAGTCTTAGCTCTTCTTTAAAAAACTGATTTATTTTCATTGTGCAGACTTTAAAATGTAATTGCCATTAAGTTTGTTCATATGGTGCAACAGATGCATGGAGGAATTGCTTGTGAGATATCCAAGTTCAGCCCCTAGCACTACCGGTAACAAGAGCTGAGCAGTGTCTGGATGAAAAACAAAAATCATATCAGAACCCATATTCCTATTCTGAGAAGATAATAGATGTATTCAGAGTGACAAGTTCCAAATATCTTAACCTTGTGTCTATATTATGCCCAATAAAATTATATGAAAAAATTCTCGGGGGTTGGGCAGTAGTGCAGTGGGTTAAACGCACGTGGCACAAAGCACAAGGACCGGCTTAAGGATTCTGGTTTGAGCCCTGGCTCCCCACCTGCAGGGGAGTCACTTCATAGGCGGTGAAGCAGATCTGCAGGTGTCTATCTTTCTCTCCCCCTCTCTATCTTCCCCTCCTCTCTCTATTTCTCTCTGTCCTATCCAACAATGATGACATCAATAACAACAATAGTAATAACTACAACAACAATAAAACAACAAGGGCAACAAAAGGGGGAAAAAGTAAATTAAAAAAAAGTTCTCATCCTGGGGAGACAGCATGTTGGTTATTATTAAAAGGACTTTCATGTCTGAAACTCCAAGGTCCCAGGTTCATTCCATAGTACCATTATAAGCCAGAGCAGAGTAGTGCTCCGGTCTCTCTTTCTTATTTTTTATCTGTCTCATTAAAATTAATTAATTAATTACTGGATTGTTGGACAAGCCTTGATCTATTTTTCTATGCAAAAATGAATCATGACTTTTCCGACAACCCATAGAATTTTTTTTCTTTGATGCTTCAGTTGTGGAATGTTATATAAAACACAGTGACAAATATTTAGAGCTTACATTGGTTTAAGTTAATTTTTAACAAATTAAATAGTTTCCATTTAAATTTTGTTCTTTCTTAGCTCTCTCTAAATAAGAAGAGTTTATTCTTAAAGGCAGTTAATATATGGATGCAACATCAATTTTAAGGTGTGCTCTGAGTAAATTTCACTTTATAAACCCCTTTGATATTTACAAGATAAGGTCATTCTGATAAAGAATGTCAGCTCTAGAATATACTTTAGATAATCTGTCCCAACCTTTCATTTTATAGATGAGAATGGTGATGGTGCTTTTGCTTTTCCTTTATTTTAACTCACACCTTCAACTGGTCCTCAAGCATAGACAATCTTATTTATTTGAGAAGCAAATCTTTTTTTAAAATTATCTTTATTTCTTTATTGGATAGAGACAGCCAGAAATTGAGAAGGAAGGAGGTGATAGAGAGGGAGAGAGAAAGAGAGACACCTGCAGCCCTGCTTCACCACTTGTGAAGCTTTCCCCCTACAAGTGGGGACTGGGGGCTCAAACCTGAGTCCTTGCACATTGTAACATGTGTGCTCAACCAGATGTGCCACCACCTGGCCCCAGAGAAGCAAATCTTGGCCCCAGGAGATTCTGGCAGCTATAAAGTACAGGCCTTATAATATGTGATATTCTGGGTTTGACCTTTGGTGCCACATGGGAGCACCATGACTAGCAAGAAAAGAACTCCATAGACAATTTAGTGTCTCTTCTCTGTCTCCTTCTTGATTTCATTAAAAATATAAATTGGGATGGGAAGGTGATTTAGCAGTATTATGTTTGCCCGAGGTCCTATGTTTATTCCAGATAAACTCATCTTTTTTTGACTTAGAAGATGGCCAAGATGAGGTCATGAACTACAGAATGTGGCCAGCTTCTAGAAGCTACAAAAAGACAAGGCAATTATATTCTCTTGAGCTTCCAGAAAGCAACTTAAGGAATTGCCTCTTTGTTAGACATGGGCATTGGCAGGTCTATCCATACCCCAAGCCTGTTCCTATCTTTCCATAGATGGGTAGGGCTCTGGAAAGGTGAGGTCCCAGGGCACATTTGGTGAGGTTTTCTGTCCAGGGAATTCAGAAAGGAATCATACTATCATCTTCAACTTGGTTGCTGAAAGACGGTAAATATAAAGCAGGGGAAAATGTTTAATAAACAGCAACCAAAAAGTAGCAATAGAGTAGATGAGAATAAGGCTCCTAGGATGGAGAAAAGCTAGAAAATCTATTTTAGGTATGTTTCTATGGGCCCATGACCTTACTAATTTTTGCTTCAGCTTCATAGTTAATATGCAGGTGAACTAAAATTACTGTCTGAGAATATGGTGTCAGAGCTGAGAATAGGTCTAGAAATCTGGACTAGGGCAGAGAGTAGTTCCCAAACTTGAAGAAAATATACAACTATCATTACCCCATCAATCTGACCCAGGGTCCATATTTATATTCATATTTAGCACAGGAACCTGTGTAACCTCTGAATCTCTTTGTCAGTCTGAGATTGCAGTTCATGCTCATAGCTGGGAACATTCTAAGCTGGCCATTTCAGGACCAGCTTTCCTAGTGTAACAGAGTAGGGTGGCCCAGCCTCCCTTTACTTTATAATGAGGGAAACATTCTGGAGAGGCCCACAGGAGGGCCTGTGATGATGTTCTTATTGGAAGTGACCAGTGATGGTGGAGAGAGGGATCTATTAGAGGTCTAGGCACATCATATCTATGTGAGAATCCATGGATTCCCTGACCAGGGCCCCATATCATGGGGTGGCCTGGTATTGACCAAACTAGCCATCATTAAGTGATCCAGTCTCTTGTTCTTATCCAGCATTTGCAGTCCTTTATCTGATGAATTTAGACTTTAAATTTAAAAGTGTTGATTGTCATTTATTGACATTATTTGTTGAATTTAAAAGTGTTGATTGTCATTTATTGTATCCTTATCAGTTTTGGGTTTATGGGGTCTGGCCTCAATTTAGGGAGCAAATACACCTAGTATTTTAGTGGATTCTAAGTTAACCTTAAGTTTTATTTCATTTACTTGTTTGATGATTCTAATAAAAGTTGTCATCATAGGGTACTGTGCTGATTATTCATATCAGTGCTTCCTAGATCTTTCAGGTATAACCTACTTACTGACCTAATAGTAGTAAAGTTGACTGCTTGCCAAATGAGATACCTTTGTTAGGCTCCTTTTTATAGTTTCATATCCACGTCATCAGGAAGAATTTGCATGTAGGTCACAGATAAAAATCAACTGCTGAAGTCAAATTACTGGCAAAGAGGACTGTGGGTAAGGGGAAGCTTTTGCATGGTGCCATTGTATAAATGTGTTTCTATCAGAGTAACCAGCCATCACCTGAGATTTGACAAAGTGAAGTGCTAGAAGTGTGGTTTCCAACTTGGAGTCAGTTTATCACTTTCAGTCTGACTAAAATACAACTTGTGTATTCTCTCAGCTGATGATCTTTCAAGTTGAAAAAAAAAGGTAGGTATTCATTATTTTTGGGGTGAGTCAAAACTGTTTAAGGGGAAGGTTTTACTATATTTCCCAGACCAATATATTTTTACTATTTATTTAGCTAATATTGAGTGAAGGCAAACGTAACACTGAAAAATATAACAATATTCTCTTACTATGAATTTTGTAAAAATAGAAGTCAAAGTTTTCTTTCTAGATACCTCTAGGTAATGAGTGAGGTGATGAGTTCATGCCATCCCCAAATAAATATTTCAAGGATACAATGAAATAGTATCTTCTCTAAATCTTACTTTCTCCCTTCTGAGCTAGCTGTCATATAATATCTTTTACACCCGGTCAGGTAGACATTATATGAGTGAGTAGAGAGATCAATATCTCTGTTTGTCTAGAAATCCACATTTGGCTAGATGATGAGTAGTGAGTGGATTCAGATGTTTATTCAACATTCACTCTGCCCCCTTAAGTTAAATTGCAATATCCAGAAGTATATAGGAAGTATAACTTTGTAGATGTGATCAAATAAAAATAAGGAACATGTTGCCAAATAAGTAACCACAATTAAACAAATGGCCAATTGAACATACTAATTGCAACTTGCCATCACAAAGAATGAGCTAGTTTGCCAAAGAGTTGCCACTGTGTGTGAGAGTTATGCTTTATAAAGCCACTGTGAACATAATTAGCAAATATTGAACCATTGCTCCAAGGAGAAATACAAGGGCAGTTTCCTGTGACCCTTCAGTCATAACATTTTTATCAGCTTATTAATACATAACCCTTAATGTGTTTTTGTGTAAAAAGAACTTAGCTAATGTTCATCAATAGCGCTACAGCTCATACCTAAATGAAGCTTATCAAACACAAGTATTTTTTTCCCTCCAAAAAGACATTGCTGCCTTCTTGCTTTCTAGGAATACTAGATGCACTTGATTACTATGTGTCAGGGGCAATTTTAAGTAGTTAAATCACCAATAAAAACACAAAATTGGGGGGTCTGGTGGTAGTGCAGTGAGTTAAGCACACAAGCCACAAAGCGCAAGGACCAGCATTAGGATCCCAGTTCGAGCCCGCAGATCCCCACCTGCAAAGGAGTCACTTCACAAGCAGTGAAGCAGGTCTGCAGGTGTCTATTCTCACCCCCTCTCTGTCTTCCCCTCCTTTCTCAATTTCTCTCTGTCCTATCCAACAACAACATCAATGGCAACAATAACAATAATGGCAACAACAAGGGCAACAAAATGGGAAAAAATGGCCTCCAGGAACATTGGGTTCGTAATGCAGGCACTGATCCCCAGCAATAGCCCTGTAGACAAATAATAATAATAATAATAGCAATAATAGTAAAAAACCCACAAAATTATGACTAATGTGGTGCTGGGCTAGCTTCGCGGGCAGGATACAGACGACCAGGCACTCATGGCTGAGCTGGATGCAGTTCAATCTTTATTGATGAGCAAGAATGCAGTGCAATCTATCTAATCTCCCTTCATTAGAAAATCTTGTCCTTTATATCTCCTGAGGTGGAAGTGTCAGGAAGAGGAAGTACATAGGATAGGGGGTGGGGAGAAGGAAAAAAACACGTGAACCAGTGGGGATTAAAAGGTGGAAACCAGGATGTGACTAGGAGAGAGGGCGGGGTGGAAAAAGAGCAAAAACCAGTGGGGATTAAACCAGTGTGGGTCTCAAACAAAACAATGATTATGTAAATAGACCACAGTGTTAAACAATGCAGGGGAACCTGGTGTGACACGGATAGAAACAGAAGCAGAACTAGCCAAAGGAGAAATGTTGACCAACAATGTGGGACCAAGTTGAGCACAAGAAGGACATTTGCTTCTGAATGGTAGCTGAAAGAAAGTAGAGCATGGCTTTCCTTGACGGCATGGGATAGTGTTCACTGTGGAACTCAGGATTTTCACTTTTCTGTGTTTACCTGTGAGTGAAGTAACCAAAAAAATGTTTATTATTGGTTTGGGGTTACAAGTAAATTTTAGCAAGTGGATAAATTTGCAAATATGGGATTTGTGAGTAATGAGAATCTTGATACTTTTTAAATATCAACAATGGGTGGAGAAATAGAATAATGGTTATGTAACAAGACTTCCATGCTTGAGGCTCCACTGTCCTAGGTTCAGACCTCAGCACTGCCACAAGTCAGCAGAGCTGAGCACTATGCAGGTTAAAGTAAATTTTTAAAAAATTAAAGAATAGGAGGCCAGGCAGTAGCACAGTGCAATATACCAACTCCAATGAAAAGGTCTTAATGATTATTAACATCTATGAACTCAATGAGAGGCCATCTAAATGCATCAAACATTTACTGAAGGGGCTACAGCAATATAAGGTCTATCATGTCAGATTGAAAATAGCTATTCCTGTCCATTTTTACGGTCCGTTGGCTTATATAATAGTTTTTTATCCTTTCACTTTGAGTCTGTGTTTGTCTTGTTGAGTTAAATGGGATTCCTGCAGACAGCATATGGCTGTGTTGTGTAGGATCTATCTTCCTACTCTGTGCCTTTTAATAGGTGAATTCAGGCCATTGACATTTATGATATTATAGATTGAAGATATTTTAATGCATTATTCTAAAATTTTAGAGTGTTCTGATATATGGCATGTTTATGATCGTTTGTAAGAGACCTTTTAGAACTTCTTGCACAGAAGGCTTAATGATTCCTTCAATTGTTGCTTGTCTGTGTAAGTTTTTATGTCTCCATCTAGTTTGAATGACAGTCTAGCAGGATACAATATTCTTGGCTGAAAGCCTTTCTCATTGAGAGCTCAATATATATCTTATCAGTCTCTTCTGGTCTTTAGTGTTTGTGTGAAGAAATCTGCTGCTAATCTTATGGGTTTTCCTCTGTAGGTAACTCTTTGTTTTTCTCTTGCAGCATTCAAGATCCCTTTCTTTATCTGTATTGCTTTTCATTCTAAATATGAGTCTTAAATTCTAGGTTAATTCGGTTTGGGACCCACCAAGCTTCTTGAACCTTTACATCTTTTATCTTGTCTAAAGTAGGGAAGTTCTCAGCTATTATGTCCTGTAGAATGCTTTCTTCCCAGGAGTCTGGCAGTAGCCCAGCGGGTTAACTGCAGGAGGTGCAAAGCATAAGGACTGGGCGTAAGGATCCCAGTTCTAGCCCCTAGCTCCCCACCTGCATGGGAGTTGCTTCACAAGTGGTGAAGCAGGTCTTTAGGTGTCTATCTTTCTCTCCCATTCTCTGTCTTTCCCTCCTCTCACCATTTCTCTCTGTCTTATCCAACAACGATGACATCAAGAACAACAACAATAATAACTACAACAATAAGAAACAACAAGGGCAACAAAAGGGAATAAATAAAATAATAAATATTTTTTAAAAACTTAAAAAAAAAAGAATGCTTTCTTACCTTCTGTATCTTTCTTCCTCTAGTAAGTCAATAATATGCGTATTACTTCCTTTGAAGTCATCCCATATGGCTCTGGTGTTGTTTCAGTATCTCTTAATCTCTTTTTGAGATGTCTTACATCTTTATTAGCTTTCTCTAATTCATCCTCAATCTTGTTGATTTTGTTTTCTGCCTCACTTATTCTACTCTCTCTCCCCTCTATTGTTTTCTGTAGCTCATCTTTTCAGTTCCTGTTCTGATACTGTATTAGCTTGTTCATCTAGTTGTGTCCTTAGCTCAGCTATTTTGGCTTTTAGCTCTCTACCTTAAAGTAGTTAGTATTTTCTTTTGGAGTCTCATTTGCTGTTTCCCCATTTCTGATAAATATTTTCAAACTCTCTCCTCACTCCTGTGACTAATACCTCAATTAGTATTTGGATCTTGTCCTCATTCTTATGTGCTTCTACCTTTGGGGGGCTTTATATGGGATTTTGTCCTGGTTCATTTCTCTTATTTTCTTCTTGGTTTAACCATTGTATATGGTGTATTATGAGGTCCCTCTAATAAACTATTTAAAATATCCTATGACTTCTATCCTACTTAAACACCTCACCTCTGGTTCCAGGAACCTGTATTATCTTTAATTTGTTACTAGCTGAGATTTTGAGAATTTTATATAAATGCTATCATACTCTATGGACTCTTTTGGTTTTAGCTACTTTTACTCACCATACTGTTTTGATTCACAATGTTTTTAAGTATTTTTGTAAAATTTTTAAAGATTTTTTAAAAACATTTATTTCCTTTTTGTCTCCCTTGTGTTATTATTATAGTAGTTATTATTGTTGTTGTTATTGATGTCATTGTTGTTGGATAGGACAGAGAGAAATGGAGAGAGGAGGGGAAGACAGAGAAGGAGAGAGAAAGACAGACACCTGTAGACCTGCTCCACTGCCTGTGAAGTGACTTCCCTGCATGTGGGGAGTCAAGGGCTTGAACTGGGATCTTTATGCCGGTCCTTGCGCTTTACGCCATGTGCACTTAACCCACTGCACTAACGCCCAACTCCCATTTTTGTAATTTTTTATCTTTTTTTGCATAGAGCTATCTATTGTATATAGATATCAATGGCCATTAATGTTTTATAAGTCTTGCTTTGATGTATTTTCACTAATTCTTATTCTTTATGTTGCCTGCTATTTATTTTCTGTCCTTAAGTCTAAATTATATTCATCTTTGTCACTTACCATACAATTTAGGTATATAATTTCCCTATATATTAGAAGGAAACCAATATATAGTTAAAAGTTTGTAAAAACTATTCAAGTGGAATTAAATTCTTTTAAAAATATTTATTTATTTTCCCTTTAATTTCTCTTGTTTTTTATTGTTGTTGTGGTTATTATTGTTGTTGTTGTCATTGTTGGATAGGACAGAGAAAAATGGAGAGAGGAGGCGAAGACAGAGAGGGAGAGAGAGACAGACACCTGCAGACCTGCTTCACCACTTGTGAAGTGACTCCCTTGCAGGTGGGGAGTTGCTTCACAGTAAACCACACATTTGTATAGTAATTTTTTAAACTGAGGAGCTTGTAAGCAGCATGTACAGTCTGAATCAAGGAAGAACTTTCTCAGAGGATCTCTTGTCTACTTACCTATTAGCACATATATCTATACAAATACTTATAATTATATAATAAATACTTATTTATATAATCTATATAAATGCCACCTGTGAAGCAACTCTCATGCTTCCCTGCATGTGGGGAGCCAGGGGCCAGAACTGGAATCCTTTAGCTGGTCCTTGCACTTTGCACCACGTGCACTTAACCTGCTGCACTACCACCCGACGCCCGGAATTAAATTCTTAATTATTTGTTTCCTAAAGAAAACTTCTCCTAATGTTCTATTTTTCCTCCAGAGGTCACTTTTTTCTCTCTGGAAAATTTTGTTATTTTGTTATTTGTAATGACAAGTATTTATATAGATATATGTGCTAATACATAAATAGACAAGAGATCCTCTGAGAAAGTTCTTCCTTGATTCAGACTGTACATGCTGCTTACAGGCTCCTCAGTTTAAAAAGTTACTATACAAATGTGTGGTTTTCTGTGTTTGTCAAATGAAATTTAAGCTCCTTTTGACTTTAATTCTCTTCCTTAAGTGACAATCATATCTTCTCACTTTGTTGTGATTTTCTGAACAGTCCTGTCTGTTTTCCTAGATTTTTAGTCACCTATGGGTGAATCATTCCTAAATCTTTATCTCCAAAAGTAAGCCTTTATTCCCTCCAACCTTGTGATGTCTTCACTTGAAGCAATATAAGAACATGTCTGAACTGAATATATACTCATACACACACAAAAAAATAAATAAATAAACTAACACATATATGTGAAAAGAACTATTCACCATTCACAATATTATTGAGGAAAAGCAAAAGTAACAGGGCTGCAGGGGTTGGGGTAAGGTATTGGTGTTAGAACAGCAGAAAGTGCCCTCCACTCTAGTCTGGAAAGTTTATATGGGTTCAGCGAAAAGAACCTGGAAATGTCTGTATAAAGAAGAAAGCCTGATGGCAGCTGAGATCTCATGGGGATGCTTGTAGGAAAGAAAAATTTCAAACTTCACTTTGCTCCTGTTTCATTTTCTGGTGGTGCTTCTCACTGACTAAACCCAGTTTAGAAGCCAGCAGACAGACATTGATGTAGTGCATGCTGCTTAGCCTCCTCTGTCAGTTAGAAAAGAGGACAGACATGGGGAACAGTCCTGGAAAAGCAAGTGGAAAATATCCAGACTCCTACAGCAACTCACATGCAACTGTTGCTATTTATATTATATGGGAATCCTGATCTCTGGGGTACACTGGTTAAAGCTGTGTATTTACTTCAGTAAAGAGAGGTTTCCTGAAAAATTCCCACTAAAGGAATTATCTTCTCATGAGACTGAAGAATTGGGGCTGAGATACGGTGCACCCAATAGAGCACACACAACAGAGGATTTGGGTTCAAGCACCTGTATCAAATAAGAGCACCATGGATGGGAGCACCACTGGGGAAAGAGGCAGCAGAGTTCTGTTTGGTGATTAGTTTGTCTTAGTTTATGAATCGTTGTTCCTGAATAAAGAAATATAGCTTCCCTGCCCAGCCGTATGTCTCTGGTCGTCTCTGTTACCTGCCCATGAAGCTAGCCCGGCCAGCTAGAGCCACCGAATTTTAACAACAAATGGCGCCCACGTGGACCTGACCTGCGCATCTCTCAGATAAGTGAAGACAATTTGGCTACCTATGTACTATGGCCTTCTCTTCTTCTTGTGAAGAGATCTCCAAAGGCCTCTGCTCTTTCTTCATGAGACTGTTTTGCTGTTTCTGGAACATTTATCTCTGGACCACTCTGTGGTTTCCACACACTCGGGCGCACTCAAAACAGCCAGAGGAGTCAGGAAGAGCCAGCAGGCAAGAGGTGAGGTGGAGCTGCTGTTTCCACCTGGTTAAACAGCCAGCCAGCTGGCTGTGCCTATTCAACCCTGCGCACCGCGCCCGCAGCCCCGCAGCCCCGCAGCCCACAGGAGGCCGACGCCACCACGCAGGAGCCCGATGCCAACACGCAGGAGCCCAATGCCACCACACAGGAGCCCGATGCCAACATGCAGGAGCCCGATGCCACCACGCAGGAGCCTGATGCCAACATGCTGGAGCCCGATGCCAACATGCAGGAGCCTGATGCCACCACGCAGGAGCCCAATGCCAGCACGCAGGTCAGCCCACATGAGCCGGCTCTCCACCGCGTGGCGCAGGGCACTGGACGCGTGATCCCTCCATGCTGCTCGGCCACTGCGAACAGGGCAGCAGACATGGCAGGGCCATGGGGCAGGGCCGCGGTGGCCTATCATGGCCGCCACCCCTGGGCACCTCGGCCCGCGCCTTCTACAAGGCTGGCCCGCCCGCCCTCATGCTATGAATTCTGGAACGATCCTGGACCTCCCGGACCCCCGGGCTCCCTGCCGAAACTGGACATCCTGGCAGAGATCCTCAGCTCTGGTCTGAAGACAAACAAGCTGGAGTACGCAGAGATTCATACAGAGATCGCAACCTGCAATTCCTAGAAGTGAAGCTGCCCAAGAGACCAGCACTGGACAATGCACCCCCCCAACAACTAAGACAGTACATATCTAAATTCGTGTTTGAAATGACATGTCTTCGTAACAAAGGTTTCTCTCCTTGCGCATTAATGACCATGTTTATGTGTGTGTTTAAAGTTTGGTAAACAGTAACTTTAAGGCTAAATTCTTACTAGACAAAGTTAAATGAAAAAGGTTTTCAACGTAGTTCTCATAAAGATAAAATTAACTTACATTTAAAGTCTGAGGTAAAAATTAGTTAACAATCAATATATTTTAACTAAGTTGGTCTAAACAAAAGGTTAAATAGACTTGTTGATATGTAAAACTCTCCATTACCTTCTCTATTAGAAATGGTAGATCGCACAATGGCTATGCTAATTATTCTCATGCCTGAGGTTTCCTTTCCTGCGCACACCTAGGGTGTGTCTCCATCTTGAATGGGTGTAACAAAAGGTTAAAAAGACGTTGTTGATATGTAAAAGTCTCAAATTCCTTCTCTATTAGTAATTTTAGATTGTGCTGTGGTTATGCTAATAAGTTTTGTTTCATAGTAAGTAATTGCAGCCAGCTGCCTTTGGGACTCTAGGCTGTTCCCCACCCCCATGCAAATGCCTGTCGAGGCAAGTACGCCTCCCAGAGGCAAGAAATGTTTTTTTTTAAGCTGATAAAGTTTTGCCCACAGAGGCAAAACATGGCCCCCTCAGGCCTTCCCTTGGCAGCACACTGGTTCTTGTTACTTGCTTACATGTTTCTCCATGTTTGTGCCAGTTTCTTTTTTAGAAATGCCTGTACGATATAGGTTTCTGTTCACCCCACACCCCTGATACTGTAGTCATTTAGTTAAAAAGAAAAGGGGGAATTGTTGTATGCTTTACATTGGGTTGTTCTAGCTCTCCTCCTGCCAAAAAAATTGGATGTCCTGCTAGTTTCGCGGGCCTGCTTGGCCCCGCCCCAAGGAACCCCGAGAGGGTTCCAGAGTTCCAGAGTTCGAGAGTGCTGGGTGCCGCCGCGGGGGAAAGAGGCAGCAGAGTTCTGTTTGGTGATTAGTTTGGGTTAGTTTATGAATCGTTGTTCTTGAATAAAGAAATGCAGCTTCCCGGCCCAGCCATGTGTCCTTGAGTCTCTGTTACCCGCCCGTGAAGCTAGCCCGGCCAGCTAGAGCCACCGAATTTTAACAACAGGATGGCACCAGGGGTTTCTCCACAGATCATAGAGCAGAGGTATGATACCTCTTCTCTTTATCAGAAAGAATGAAAGAATGAAAAATGTGACCTTGGAGATGTGGAATCATGCATCTGTGAGGTCTCAGTGTAGAAAACCACAAAACAAAACTCAGAAGAATCTCACCAAATTCTAGGTGGTCAGAAATGGGTAGGTAATTAGAAGGAAGTAGTGTGGAGATTTTATTAGAACCAGTAATTAATAATTTCTTAATATTGTCTAGATGTTACTGAAGAATATATTCCTTATAGTCCTTGTTAGGTTGTCTTTCATGAGCATTATTGTTCTTGACTTCATAAAGAAATGGTCATTTCACATAAGTTGGGCTAATCATAAAAATCCCATTTCTTCAGCAACTAGTCAAAGTAGGGTTCAACATATGACTCCCAAGTGATAAAGATTCTTGCCTGGATTTATGTTCTCTTTGCTATTTCTTTTCAACTTGTATTCTGACATCATCAATTTAGGATAATATGAATTTGGAGCAGGTATTTTCAGTTTCAGCAAAAGAATCCCACTGTGAATTATTTAATCAGAAATTTATTAAAGGGTTACCTGCTAGCAGAAATAATTTGAGAATGTCTATAGAATCAGGCAGTATGGGGTCTGAGTGGTGATACACCTGCCTGAGTGCATGTGTTACAATGTGCAAGGGCCTGGGTTTGATCCCTGGTCCCCACATGCAGGAGGAAAGCTTTGTGAGTGGTGAAGCAGTGTTGCAGGTCTCTCTCTCTCTCTCTCTCTCCCTCCCTTCTTTCTTGATTTCTAACTGTCTATATCTAACAAATAAAATAAAGATAATAAAAAATTAAAAGATTCAAGTAGTATGTTCAATAATCAATAAAATAGTTAGAAATTATGCCCCTGGACTGATCTAGTGAGGCCACCATCACCTTTAACTTGTGGAACTGATACTGTGAACCCAGGGCCCTAGACACAAACTGTTTCACCATCTCAGGAACATGAGAAACTCCCTCATATTCCTGATTGATTTTTTTCCCTTTGATTTATCTATTTCTACTTTCAAATTTAGGACCACTGTTTTAATTTGGTTGGTTACCAGAGTTACATGCCTGAGTCCCAGCTGCAAAGCAGTTTTAGAAACAAAATATCTGACATTTTCTGCGTCTGAGATGGGAGGGCATATAACTTATGAGTTGGGAAATTCTATAGACAGAGAGAGAAGAGTTCCAGATACTACAAAACAGAAATATGTCCAATGCCATTTCAATATCCACCTTCCTGGTTTGCAGAGTTAAGCCAAGGTAAAGAAGGAAGACAAGCCAAGAAATGGAGAGACAGAGAAAACTCAGATCATATTGTGGAAGTCTCTGAATGTAGATGTGCTCGGGGCTGCATTTTTTTTTTAAATGCTGGCCTATTTGTGTAAGCTGATAAATTCCCCTTTTGGCCTAAGTTACAAACTCCCTTTTGAGTGGAGCATCTGTCACTTGTAAACAAGAGACTCCTGCCTTATATGGTGCTGCATTCATTATTAGTGTCGAAATCATATTCTTGCTTCTTTATTGGGGGGGTATTTTTTACTGAGTCTCCTCTGACAGGCTGTTCTGTATACTCTTAATTTGTTGGGACATGGGCAAGGCTGGGTGAGGAGGGAGAGAACCCGCATGCCTATCTGTCAGCCTCAAAGACTGACTAGCTTCTGCCTTATTCTGTGTAAAGATGTTCCTTTAGATAAAATCCCCCAGATTTTCTCTCATTTTGCTTTTGTCTTTCTGTAAAAAAAAAAAGTGTATATAATCTGAGAAGGTGGCTCACTGGGTAGAGTTTAGGATTAGTATGTGTTAGGTTCAATTTGAATTCTGATACCACTTATACTCGTGAAGTGTAAGTGGTTTATTACATTTCTCTCACTCAGTACTTTTCATAAAATAAACAAAGAAATAGTTAAGTCTTTGACCTTGCTATCAATTAAGAAAGATTTTTAAAAAAAAAAATAATAAAAGACCGAAAATGGGAACATTGTTCTTAACTGAAGAGACTGAGAGAGCCATGTTCTGTGTCCAGTTCCAGCATCAAAATGTCCACTTTGTCTCTAAAGGAAGTGGGCTTGTACAAGGATTCATTGTAAATACAGGATTGGAGGTTCATCCTTTTTCTTTTCTTTTTTTCAAAGATCTTTTATTTTTTATTATTTTATTTTTTATATTTATTATATTTATTTATTGAATAGAGACATCTATAAATCGAGAGGGAAGGGTGGGATAGAGTGACAGAGAGATACCTGCAGCACTGCTTCACCACTTGTGAAGCTTTCCCCCTGCAGGTGGGGACCAGGGACTTGAACCTGGGTCCTTGAGCATTGTAATAAGTGCACTCAACCAGGTGCACCACCACCTGGCCCCCATTCATCCTTTTTCCACAGGAATCAGCAGAGCTAGAAGCCTAGGGGACTGATTTTCCAGTATAAGACACATTCCAAGGATTTATCCTCTGAATGAATGACTCTTGGTTCTCTCCGCTCCATCCCCAGGGCAGAACACATACTGACTTGTCCTTCGCTCTCTAGTCTCCATATTTCATAGACTCATACTGGTCTTAGAGGGACTCACCCTGCTCTGATACAATCCTCTCTCTGATGACTTTAGGGGAAATAAGAGAGAGAATAAGGGCTCAAAAGACTAGAAAGAAAGGAAATCTAATGCCTTCTTGCATCCAAAGTGGTGCTCAGTCTTCCTAAATGACATTACTGTGAATAATGTGGTTCTCTCATTGAATCTCTCTGAGAGGCTAGACAACAAATGCTGCCCTTTTCAAGCTTGTGAGAACTGGTCCCTATACACAAACTGTCCTTTCCTAGGAAATCTTTACAAATCCTTACTGCCCAGAACTAGTGAATGGACTGAAGAAGAAATATAGATGGCCATACTTTATATATATATATAATTATTTTTTATTTTAAAAAATATTTTAACTTATTTATTCCCTTATATTGCCCTTGTTTCATTGTTGTAGTTATTGTTGTTGTTGTCATCATTGTTGGATAGGACAGAGAGAAATGGAGAGAGGAGGGGAAGACAGAGAGTGGAAGATAAAGATAGATACCTGCAGACCTGCTTCACTGCTTGTGAAGCGACTCCCCTGAAGGTGGGGAGTCACGGGCTCAAACCGGGATCCTTATGCTGGTCCTTGAGCTTTGTGCCACGTGTGATTAACCTGATGTGATACCGCCCAGCTCCTGATGGGCATACTTTAATGATGACTCTTTAGTCACTATCAGGCCACCCCATCAGTTGGGGCCGTATTCGGAGAGTCCTGAGATTCAAAAATATTTATACACCTTTCCCATATTAGGGAGCTACTCTCTTCCCTGATCCAGCTTTCTGGTCCTTTATGCAGCATGACATCATCTCCTCAAATAATAACTTGGATCCACCTGTATGTCAGATTTCATGCTCAGGCAAAAAATATATATATATAACTAGCATAGCCACAGGCCCTTTGGAATATAACTAAAATATGCCTGCAAGCTATCTACAAAATGGAGGACCCCCTAACACTTCACCTGCACTATTCCAGTCTTTAAGTTCATGATAGATCAACAATTTTCTTGGCTTTGTATGTTAACTCTCTTTTCAGCCACCAGGTTCCAGATGCTAGCATGATGCCGACAAGACTTCCCTGGACAGACAATCCCACCAATGTGTCCTGGAGCTTTGCTTCCCCAGACCTTCCCCCCCCACCCCCCCGGGGAAAGAGAGAGACAGGCTGGGAGTATGGATTGACCTGTCAAAGCCCATGTTCAGCAGGGAAGCAATTACAGAAGCCAGACCTTGGGTCCATAATTCCAGAGGGTTAAAGAATAGGAAAGCTATCAGGGGAGGGGAGGGGATGGGATATGGAGTTCTGGTGGTCAGATTTGTGTGGAGTTGTACCCCTCTTATCCTGTGGTTTTGTCAATGTTTCCTTTTTATAAATAAGTAAATACAAAAAAAGAAATATAGATGGGATGAACTTAGGTTGGTGCTGACTTCTCTTCACTCCACACATGCTAAGTTAGGGTCTACTTAACCCTTAGCATGTGCCCAAACTGATACAGATTCTTCCTCAGGATGCGGCAGATTAAGCGAGATGCTGTTTAGTGGAGCTGAAACCAAACAATTCTTATGACTTCCCTTACCTTATCCAGTCTCAGTGTGCACATTTAGACTCTAAATCCTCTTTCTACATTTTTATTTGCACTGAATCTACTGAGTAAATAGCAGATGCTGAGAAACTGAGTGACGATACATTTTTAACTTTTTAAACACTATGACATTTAACTTCTCATGAAGTATCCAGACTCTGGAATATATCAGTTGTTGGCTGAATTTCCCTTTGGACCTGGAGGTTTTTCAGCAGACATGACTAACTAGCGAGCAGAGGCTGTGGTCATCATGTGGTATAGATCTTTGAGGTACGGAAAGCAGGTTTTTTTAAATGATCATTCAGCTCTTTCAGACATTTCCTCTTTCCGTAAGAAAAAAAAATCATATATTGACCTGATTAAGAATATGTAAATAAGCTGCCTCCTTCCTCTTTTTATCTTTTGCTCTGTAAATTCTGTTCTTTCTCTGGAAGTGGAAGGAACTGATGTAATTGCTCTGAGTGGAAGACAATGAAGACCAATGGGACTCTGGCCAAGAACATTTCCTGCCAGGGCCTGCTCCTTCACTCAGTTTAATTATGAGCGATTGTTTGGGCTGCGATGTGAAGAAATATTAGAGAATGGAAACAAAAGTGGACAGAGTTCAGAATATTATGCTGCAACTGATTCATGTTTTGGCAAGAACTCTTAACTAGATTTTATGCTTTAGCCTTGTGACGATATGGTAGGGAACAACCTTGCCATATAAGCACATAAAGTCCATTTCTACAGTTTATTTTGAAAAGGTCCAAGTAAAAGCATTTGGAAAATTCAGGAATAACATCAGCCATCAGGGAAAGTTATTTGTTAATCATGTGCAGTGGCCTCATCCTAGGGACCAAAGTTATTTTAAACCTAATGTTAGCACAACCTATATTTAGCTAGTGTGTCAAATTTTACTGCTTAGTGTTCATATATTTGACAAATCTCACATTTTATAGAAAGGTTCTGATTAGTTCTCACTGTATGTGCTCAGGGAAAGACAGAAAGCAAGTGGAAGCTGTGAGAAAGACTGGGAACAGACACACTTTTTTATTCCCAGATCTAGGTCTGAATCAGGCAACCTTGGATTGGGAATATCCTCAAATGGACAATTCTGGAGAGAATACAAGACGTATCTGAAATCAGACACTGCAGGGGCATTTGTTGTTTCTGTTATTATTATGATTTTTATTATTAATGAAGTAGAATATAAGTATGGATCACACAAAATAAATATGAAATACCTTGGTGTTCTACCTCTTGGAGCTATTTCCTGTGAAGGAAGTCTCATGTTTTTCTACACATATATGTATACTAAGCATGCATACATATTTGAATAATTACAAACATTCAGCATAAACTGTTACAATATAGTTTTGCAATTAAAACATATCACAAGCATATCTCTTGCTGCTGGATATCCCTCCCTGTGGGTGGGGAGCTGGGGCCTCGAACTGGGATCTTTACTCCAGTTTTTGCGATTTGCGCCATGTGAGCTTAACCTGCTGCACTACCTCGGGCACCCAAAAAACAAGTTTTAATAACTGTATAGATTACATTTAATAATTGTATAATCACTCTGAATATTAGATTGTCTTGTATCAATATATTTTGTGTTTATATATTTTAATTTATGTTTATTTGAGCATTTTTTCAGCTTTATGGTCATTTATGTAATTCATCTTTTGTGAATTGTCTATTCATGTCTTTGTTCATATTTCTATGGGGGAAATACAACTGAAATTCTAAAGATATCTCTCTCTCTGTTAAACATATCAAATTTTGCAAAAATATCTCACAATTGATTGTCTTATTTTTTTCAGGAATTTGAAGATTTACATTTTCACAATCACATGTCAGTACATCAATTTTTCTTTTTTCTTTTTTTTTTCTCTTGCTTTTATGCCCAGAAAAGCTTCTGGGCCTCAAGATAATATACTCCACATCCAGTTTTTCTTCCTTTGATGAGCATACTTTTACACATAACACACACACACACACACACACACACACACACTCATACACACACATATACATTTGTTCTGTGATGTGCATAATAGTTTTGATTTTCCTTGTTTTTACCAGTTATTCTGTTTTTAACTGATTTATAGTTGTTCTTATTACCACAGTAATTGAATTATTATAACCTTTTAATATGCTTTCATATTGGAGGGTAAATCTTCCCTCTTTTTTCCTCTTGTAGAATTTGCTTCTTTATTTTTTTACTCTAGTTGGGTATTTTAGAATTTTGTCTATTTGCTTTTGGAAATATTCCCTACAAGAAACATATTTCTCTCCACTTATTTAAATACTTTTTAAATAAAAAAATATATAAACACAACATATCTAAATGTTTTGTATGTTAGAGTTTTACTTACCAGAGTCTTAACATAGATCATCTATGGGAAAAATACCTAATGTATATTTAAAAATCAGCTTAGGCTGTATTACTTCAAAGCAAAGGACTCTGGGGAAGCACAGGGAGAAGGGTAAGGGGAGGGAGGCTTTCCAGTTCTGATACACAATGATGGTGTTATGCAGGCATGTATCTTAGTAAGGTGAGAAATTGTACACATTCACCAATAACTATGCTATAAACCATTAACCTCCCAATAAAAGAAACAAAAGAGAAAATAATCAACTTTGGATAGTTATAAAACATACTGACTAATACAAATTAAGAATATTAAAGTACTTAATTTTTTAAAATTTATTTAAGAAAGGAGACATTAATAAAATCATAGGATGGGGGGTACAACTCCACACAATTCCCGCCACTCAATCTCCTTTTCCCATCCCTTCCTCAATAGCTTTCCCATTCTCTATCCCTCTGGGAGCATGGACCCAGGGTCCTTGTGGGTTGCAGAAGGTGGGAGGTCTGGCTTCTGTAATTGCTTCCCCGCTGAACATGGGCGTTGACTGGACAATCCATACTCCCAGTCTGCCTCTCTCTTTCCCTAGTAGGGTGAGTCTCTGGGGAAGCAGAGCTCCAGGATGCATTGGTGGGGTCTTCAGTCCAGGGAAGCCTGGCTGGCATCCTGATGGCATCTGGAACCTGGTGGCTGAAAAGAGAGTTATAACATACAAAGCTAAACAAATTGTTGAGCAATCATGGACCCAAAGATTGGAATAGTGGAGATGAAGTTTTGGGGGGTACACACTGCAAACTCTAGTGTACTACTGCTTTCAGGTACATATTTTCCCTAGTTTATGGATATGTGTGAACATATGCTCTATCTCCTGGAACCTGGTCTGTATCTAGGTTTTGGGACTTTGTTAGGAAGTGAACCACCTGTGATGGAATTAGAGAATACTATGAAAGGAAAGGTCTCACCTGAGTGATGAAGCTGAATGGGTTGTTGTTCCAAACCTGAAGTCTCTGGACAGTCTGAAGCGAAGCATGCTGGGGTGGCACTCATTGCGTTGATTAGGTTGCGATCAGCAGATGCAATATTATTTGATATGAATTGGGAGAAGCATACGGGAAAGTGGGCCCTACCCTAGGGTCCCAGGACTGGGGTAAGTTTAGACTCTATAGTGGAAATGTTAGGTTCCTGCTGTATTAGGGTTCAAGAAGACAATGGATAGTTACTGTTATCATCACATTATTTGGTAATTGGGTTAACTTTGAAAAGTCCCTTTGTTAGACATACAATCAATTTCCCCCCTCTCATATTAATTAGTGATTTATATGACTACAATTTAATAGGTGTGTACATAAACACCATTCCCATCACCAAAAGATTGTGTCCCATCCCACCCCACACACACCCCCACAAACCCCCACACACCCCCATCCCCCACAGGCCCAGGAAGCTTCATGTCCACCCTTCCCCTCACCACAGGGTTTTAATTAGTTGAATGACTCAAAGGGTTAATTGATTTTAGGCAATAAAGATTGCCATAGCAATGATTTCTTGATTTTCAGATAATAGTAGATATTATGGATTCACACCTGCATTTACCTTCATTGTCTTCTTTTTATAAAGTTTTTATTTTATTTTTTAGTCATTTCACATATTTTGGATAGACAGAGAAATCTAGGGGGGGGTTAGAAAGGGAGAAAGATACCTGCATCACCACTTCACTCCTTGTAAAGTTGTCTCCCTGCAGCTGAGGACCAGGGGCTTGAACCTGGGTCCTTGAGCACTAAGTGTGCATTCAACTAGGCTCAGCACTACTTGGCCCTTTATTGTCTTCTAAGTGATCTGCATTCAACTTAGATTGTTTCCAGAAATGGGTGAAAATACTGCCCATCCTTTAGATAATCTCAGCAAGAAACGTAACAGATTTATAGTAGAAAGATTTTTCCACCAAAATAATCACAGTTAAAAGAAATTAATGATATATAACAGAGTATTTGAAGAGTGCCATGTATATTTAAAAATTGGAGACCAGTGAGAATTTCCCTTTGTTAGCACTACTGAGACTAGGAACAGGACATGCTCTCAAGTGACACTTGCTGACAGAGGATTAATGGTAGGAAGTGACCTTGAAGCTTAGGTCTCAAGAAATATAAACAAACTTTCACTGGCAGTTTAAGACAGATAATTCTGAAACAGAGAAAATGTAAACCAATTTTATTTAAAGTGAGAAGAGAGTATGGCATGTGGAAACCATGACCAACTGGACTATTATTAAGTGGCCACAGCTCTGTATGTTCACTTCTACACTTAACCAAAATTTTCTTTCAGTTAATCCCAAATCAAGCCATTTAGTGCTTAGTTTCCCCCTTCACTTTAATATGTCAGATTGCATTTTTCATTATCCTTCTGAAACTGCTATGAAAATTTGCCATTTTATCTCTTCTTTATAGACATACATACTAAGGAACATACCTTAAAAGTCTATGGAAATTTCAAATTTTATTTTTCCTAATCCATGAGTCATAAACTATAGATAAAGTGACAAATGAGAGAATAAATTATACTGGTTCTTCCTTCTAGAATTATTTACTTATTTTAATTTTTGTAATCACTTATAAAACACAAAAAATGCGAATACTCTACAAATATTATCCCACTTCATCTTGTTGAGCCAAAGAGGAGATTGTTGAGAAAGTCCTAATTATAATGTTAACATTAAAATAGATTAAAAAATGCATGATTTAATTACAGAGTAAGCAAAAATACTCAAATGTTTATGGATATTTAATGACCATATCCTTTCTTTTTTCTCTCTCTCTCTCTTTCTCAGGTCTCTCTCTCTCTCTTTCTTTCTTATTTTTTCTTCACCAGGAGTCCATTGCTCTGGGTTATTTTAAATATATAGTTAGACCCCATTACCTAAGCTTCCTTCAGTGCTATTGTGCACATGTAGTATCCGGGGGCTAGCACCTGGCTCATATGTATCATAAAGCAGGCATCCTCCCAAGATGCCACCTTGAATCCATTGACTTTTTCAGTTCCAAGTAACCCAAAAATCTTAATTAATGGCCTTATTCATTATCTTATATAACAAGAGTTATTAGAATATATGCTCTGGAATAGGCTAATTTACTGGTGATGTAGAATATCTCTGTTTTACTATTTTCAGGGCACTGTAAGGGAATATCATCTTTCCTCACTATTTTGAAGTGCCACTTCGAGACAGAAAATCACCCAGTAGGTGAATGTGATCATTGCTGTCTTTTAAGAAGGAGTAAATTTAAGCAATAATTAAACAATTATTTTATTTATTTTAATGAACTAGATACCAGAGGACTGCTAAGCACTGGTTTATGGTGGTGATGGGGATGGAATTTGGGACCTCACAGCCTCAGGTATGAAAGTCTTTTATATAACTCTTATGATCTGTTCTCAACCCACATTTAAAAGAAGAGTTTATTTACTTATTGACATGAAAGAAAGGAGGGAGAAAACCACAGAAATATTCTGTCACATGTATGCCCAGAGTAAACTTGAAATCCCAAGGTCCCCACTTCCCAGGCTAGGGAGTACATTTCCCCTCCAGAATTCCCAAGACTTCTCCTTACATCTCATCGGTTAGATCTGGGCCACATACCTAAACTAATTACTGACAAGGTTAATGAAATGAGTGTAGTGAATTTAGACTAATCAAGGCTCATACTAAGCCACATGGGGAAAGAAACAAAAGTGAGATTTTACTAGCAAGAAATAAGGAGCACTAATAACTGTTTTCCCTACTATTTGAAAAGTGAATGGGTAATGTCAACTAATATTGACACTTAAATTGGTTCTAAATATTTTAATGTCTACTTTAAGTGAAATGGAAAGTTAAAAAATTTACATGTTTTGCTGTGGCATTAAAGTTTAGTTATTTTTAACGTTATATGCTTTTGAGATTTTAAATTTCTAGTCTAGATTTAAAATTGAGACTATATATTTGCTAAATTGAGGTAAAATGCACACAGTTGTAGTTGTAATAGTATAAAATTAAAAGTGCCACTGAATTTCTGTGCTTAACTGTTTCCCTTCTAAACAAATCCATTGGATTTGAAACCTATTATAAATTATTCAAATCCACTGGATTTGAAACCTATTATAAACTATTTTATAATAGTTATAACTTTATCAGTTATAACTATTGCTTTATCAGTTGTAAAAAATCACTGTGCTCTTTTTTTTCTTGTCATAAAACAATTTTCCAATTGTAATACTATGGAAATATTTATCTAGAATCCTGCATTTATCCTTTTGAGAGGTGTTGGCCTAGAGTTCAAACCAAATCCCATCAACTTAATTGCTCTTGCCACATGGCCTTAGGAGTGAAGAATTATCCTTTTATTTGCAATCTGACAGAGAGGCAGAGTTCCACAAGATACATTACTTATGGAAGAGAGGGAGAGAGAGATTACTTTATATTCTACTCAGGGCTACTTTCTTTTCTTTTCTTTTTTTTTTTTTGGCATATCCATTTGGATGTTGCTGCAGTAAAGATATGTATTTCTTTTCAAATTGGAGCAGTCCATTCTCACTCTTGATATTCAGCTTCTAAGAATTGACATGATTTCAACCAGACACTTGTCAGATTTTCCTATTGTCAGACTTGGCACTCATAGCTAAAACCTGCCCCTGCATAGATCTAGTGGGCTCCCTGATTTGAAGGGAGAGGTTTCATGGGAAGAATGTGAGCATCAAGTAAACTCACACTTGCCGTGGTTGTACAAAAGTCAAGGTTTTGTCTGTTGAGTCAGACTGTCTATCATTTTAGTCATTTTTTTTAAACCATAGTACTTCCTGTTGCAACATTTTAAACTATATTCCTTTAAAATATATGATTTCAGAAAATAAATCTGATATACTCAATAGCATGCAAGGGCAAATAATATAAGATTAGAGACATTTGCATTTACCCTTGTCTCAGATTTCCAAGTGAGATAAACCTCTAATTCTGTGTCTGCTTTGACATTTCAGATTCAGTAAAGACCAGTAAGAAAGTCTTCTTCTTCTTCTTCTTCTTCTTCTTCTTCTTCTTCTTCTTCTTCTTCTTCTTCTTCTTCTTCTTCTTCTTCTTCTCCTTCTTCTCCTTCTCCTTCTCCTTCTCCTTCTCCTCTTCCTCCTCCTCCTCCACCTCCTCTTCCTTCTTCTTCCTTCTCCTTCTTCTCCTTCTTCTTCTCCTCCTCCTCCTCTTTCCTCTTCTTCTTCTTTTTTCTTTTCTTTTTTGAGATGAAAATTTTCCTGAGGACCTTACTATGTTCTCCTTTTTGAGGTGGTTTCCTTCTTAAGTGCAGGAACTATCATGTAAGGAAAACACACTTTGAAAGAAGTGATTGTTAGAGATGATGTAAAGGATCAGGGTAAAGTTATTGGATTAGTAAAACAGTTTACTGGCAAGTCATTTTGCCACCTTTCTCATCTGTGAGGTTTTGGCAAACAAGGTTTAGGAGATCATTTCACTGCCATATTGGCATTCATGGCTTGTAATGTTGCGTGACCTCTGACTTAGATCAACCAAACTATTGGGAATACATTTGAGATTAGGAATTTCTTAATAAGTTTTAAACACTATATTTATGTTTTACTGACAGCCAAAGTGGGGGGAAGGCATCTTGCATTAAAATACCCCAAGTTGGGAAGTTGAGCGGTAGCAGCGGGTTAAGTGCATGTGGCGCAAAGTGCAAAGACTGGAGTAAGGATCTGGGTTTGAGTCCCCTGGCTCAACATCTGCAGGGGAGTTCCTTCACAGGTGGTGAAATAGGTATCTGTCTTTCTCTCCCCCTCTTTGTCTTCCTCTCTTCTCTCCATTTCTCTCTGTCCTATCTAACAATGACAACATCAGTAACAACAAGAATAAAAAGAAAACAAGGGCAACAAAAGGGAAAATAAATAAATAAAACTTAAAAAAAAGAAAAAAAAAACCCCAAGTCATTGTCTTACTAAACATACTCTATAGGTTCAATGCAACCCCTATCAAAATCCCAATAACATACTGCAAGGAAAGTGATGAACTTATTCAAAAATCTGTGTGTTACCTGGAAGAACCTCAAATAGTAAAAGCATTCCTGAGGAAAGAGAAGAAAACTGGAGACATCATGATCCCTGATTTCAGTTTATAGAGCAATAGTAATTAAAACATCTTAGAATTAGAATAAAAATTGACACTTGGAAAAATGAAACAGAACTGAAAGCCCAGAAGTAAGCTCACACATAGTCCTCTACCTAATAATAATATAGGACAAAGTGGCTGAAACCACTCAGTGGGGAAAAGAAAGTCTCTTCAACAAATGGTGCAGGAAAACTGGATAATCACATGCAGAAAAGTGAAACTATGTGAATAAAAAAGGGAAAAAAAAAAAGAAAAATGAAACTATACCATCACTTAATACCATGCACCAAAACCTCATCAAAATGGATCAAGACCTGGATATTAGATCAGAAACTCTAAAATAACTTGAAGAAAATGTTGGTGAAACATTGCAGGACCTTAACATTAAAAATGTATTTGGACCCCATGGGCATATGAAATACATACAGGAGTAAATAAATGGAACTATATCAAACTTAAATCTTCTACATATTGAAACCAAAGTACACAAGATGAATAAGAAACCCAGTCATTAGGAGAAGATATTGTACAATGATTGATATCAAACATCTATCAAATATTCCTCACTGAATGATTTTATTCTCTTTGTCATATATTAGGTAGCTGTATATGTGTAGGCTTATTACTGGGCTCTGAATTCTGTTCCATTTACCCAAGTGTCTATTTTCATTCTGGTATCATGCTTTTTTATTATTTATTTAAGTTTTTATTTGTTGTTAATGGTATGTTACAAGATTATAAGATTACAGTATATAGTTCCATGTCACATCCACCAACAAAGATCTATATTTTTACCTTTTCACCTCCCAAAGATAACCACTATAGTTCTCATATATCTATAAACAGTTTGTTTGCTTCTGTTTTGTTTGGATATATATATATATATATATATATATATATATATATATATATGAGTTCATGTAAATCAGACCTCTAGATTCCACATCTGAGTAAAACAATTTGGTATTTGTTTTTCATCTCTTTACTTCTTTTGCTTAACAAAATCACCTCCAGTCCCATCCATTTTATCCCAAAGGACACCATATCATCTTTTTTGATTGTAGAGTAGTATCCCATGGAGTGTATAGCCTATAACTTCTTTAGCAAGTCATCTGATGATGAACATTTAGGCTGTTTCCACTCTTTGGCTATTGTGAATAATGCAGCTATAAACATAGTGTGCATATGTCCTTTCGAATTAGTGTTTGAGTGTCTACTAGATAAATGCTTGAGTGACATTGCTGGGTCATAAGGTAATTCCATTTTTATTTGTTTAAGGATTTTCCATAAAGGCTTCCAAAGAGAATGTACCAGTTTACATTCCCACCAGCAGTGAAGCAAAATTCCTTTTTTTTCTACAACCACTCCCAACACCAGTTATTTCCTGGTTTGTTGATGGAAGCCATTCTCTCAGGTGGTACCACTCTGTTTTAATTACTGTTGCAGTATAAGCTGAAGTTGAAGATCATGATGTCTCCATTTTCCTTCTTTTTCCTAGAAGAGATCATATAGCTTAAATAAATAAATAAAAGAATAAAAAAATTAAAATAGCAAATAGTAAGTAAAATAATTGAATAGACAAGATATTTTTTGTTAACTTTTGCCTCCAGGATTATTACTGGGGCTTGGTATGAATCTACCACTACTGGCATCCATTCTTGCCCCTCCCCCCATTTTATTTGATAGTACAAAGAAAAATTGAGAAGGGAGGGGGAGATAGAGAGGGAGGGAGAAAGATAGACACTTGAATTTTTGCTTCACCTCAGGTGGACAGCAGGGGCTTGAACCCTGGTCTTTGCTGGGGTCCTTGCACTTAGTAAGTACTATGTGTGCTTAACCAGTTGCACCACTGCCCAGTCCCTGAGAATTTTTCTAAAAAACAGATATGTATGGTCTACAAACATGAAGAAATAGTCCAATTCATTTATCATTAAAGAAATGCAAATTAAAACTATACTGTGATTCTACCTCAGACCTGGGAGAATGGCCTATATTTGCAAAACAAGAAATGACAGGTATTAGTGAAGTTGTGGAGAAAAGGGTGCTCTGGTACACTGTTAATGATAATATAAACTGGTACAGCCTCCCCTCCCCTTGGAGAACTTTATGGAGAGTCCTTAAACAAAAATGGGTGATCCAGCCAATACCACTCTTAGGGATTAATTCAAAGCACGTAAAAACACTAATTTTCAGGCACATACTCACATATATTTATAACTGCGTTATTCACAATAGCCAAAATATAGAAGCCACCTAAATGACCATCAACAGATGACTTGATAAAGAAGTTATGGGACCTATTCTCAATGATGGACTTCTCAGCAACTAAAAAAAATAATGACACTGTGTCCTTCTGGACAAAGTAACTTTAGTTAGAGATGATTATGCTCAGTGAAGTAAGTAAGAAAGTAAAAGACAGCTATCAGATGGTCTCGCCTATATGTGGAATATAGAAATTGAAGCACATAAAACTTACAAAGTTGCCACCCTGTGTCTAAGACCTTGGGAAAACTATGGCAATTATCATTGGGAATGTGAAGTGCACAGAACTTTGGTAGTGGGTGGGGTGTGGAGCTATACCTCAGTTACTTTATAATCCTATAAATCATTAGTAAAGCAAATAACAAACAAAAACCCAAGACAAAACAAACAGTAAAGTCACTAAAACAAGAGAAAAAAGATTCAAGGCAAAAAAAAATTTTAAGGATTAGGAGTAATTTTATTCTAGAAAATTTATTTATACAGAATTCTTCTCTAGAGGATACAACTTAGTACAGAACTAATGGTTACATAGGTCTCTTTAGATTCCCAGGACATCCATTAAGGGAGGAAAAAATATCCAAGATCTCAACGAGGAAGGAATCTGTTATGTAGGCATTTAGATGGTGGCAGAGGGGTTGCATAAAAAATACAGAAGATCTCCTGTAAGAATGGCATACATCAAAAAGGACAGCAGCAACAAATGCTGGAGAGGTTGTGGGGACAGTGGAACCCTTTTACATTGCTGGTGGGAATGTAAATTGGTACAGCCTCTGTGGAGAGTAGTCTGGAAAACTCTCAGAAGGCTAGACATGGACCTTCCATATGATCCAGTAATTCCTCTCCTGGGGTTATACCCCAAGAAGTCCATAACACCCAACCAAAAAGAGGTGTGTACTCCTATGTTCATAGCAGCACAATTCATAATAGCTAAAACCTGGAAGCAACCCAGGTGTCCAACAACAGATGAGTGGCTGAGAAAGCTGTGGTCTATATACACAATGGAACACTATGCAGCTATCAAGAACAATGAACCCACCTTCTCTGACCCATCTTGGACAGAGCTAGAAGGAATTATGTTAAGTGAGCTAAGTCAGAAAGATAAAGATGAGTATGGGATGATCCCACTCATCAACAGAAGTTGACTATCTGAAAGGGAAACTAAAAGCAGGACCTGACCAAATTGTAAGTAGGGCACCAAAGTAAAAACCCTGTAGTGAGGGGTAGACATGCAGCTTCCTGGGCCGCTGGGGGGTGGGGGTGGGTGGGTGGGATGGGACACAGTCTTTTGGTGGTGGGAATGGTGTTTATGTACACTCCTAGTAAAATGTAGTCATATAAATCACTAGTTAATTAATATGAGAGGGGGAAATTAATTGTATGTCTCAAAGTTTTTAAAACACAGACTGAGTCTTTTTAATATATAGGCTGTGTATTTGATATGCAGACTCTCTCAAAAGCCTAGACCAAGTAGATCAGAAGCAACCAATGGCACAGCTATATACATGATACTGGGTACTGTACAGCAAACCATAACAAAAGGACTTTTCAAAGTTAACCCAATTACCAATTAATGTGATGATAACATTAACTATCGATTGTCTTTTTGAACCCTAAGACAGCAGGAACCTCACATCTCTACTATAGAGCCTCTACTTCCCCCAGTCCTGGAACCTTAGGGTAGGGCCCACTTTCCCGTATGCCTCTCCCAATCCATATCAAATAATATTGCATCTGCCGATCACAACCTAACCAACACAACGATTGCCACCTCAACATGCTTCACCTCAGACTGTGTCCAGAGACTTAAGGTATGGAATGACAACCCTTCAGCTTCATTACTCGGGTGAGACCTTTCCTTTCATAGTATACTCTAATTCCATCTCAGGTGGTTCACTTTCTAACAAAGTCCCAAAACCTAGATATACACCAGTTTCTTTGAGAGAGAGCATATGTTCACACGTATTCGTAAACTACTGCAAAATATATACCTGAAAGCAGAAGTACACTAGTGTTTGCAGTGAGTACCCCCCCCCCCCAACACTTTCTCTCCACTATTCCAAGCTTTGGGTCCATGATTGCTCAACAATTTGTTTGGCTTTGTATGTTAACTCTCTTTTCAGTCACCAGGTTCCAGATGCCATCAGGATGCCGGCCAGGCTTCCCTAGACTGAAGACCCCACCAATGTGTCCTGGAGCTCTGCTTCCCCAGAGACCCACCCTACTAGGGAAAGAGAGAGGCAGACTGGGAATATGGACCGACCAGTCAACACCCATGTTCAGCGGGGAAGCAATTACAGAAGCCAGACCTTCTACCTTCTGCAACCCACAAGGACCCTGGGTCCATGCTCCCAGAGGGATAGAGAATGGGAAAGCTATCAGGGGAGGGGGTGGGATATGGAGATTGGGTGGTGGGAATTGTGTGGAATTGTACCCCTCCTGCCCTATGGTTTTGTTAATTAATCCTTTAAATAAAAAAAAAAAACAGAAGATAAGATTAGTTATTACTGATGACTCATTTTGGTCTAGTGTATGTAGCTATTTAAACTTATTCGGTTATCTGAGATTGATATATGGTGAATTGCAACTGATTTTTCCCGATACATTTTACTTTAGCTTTAGAGATTCCTAAGACTAAGGTGGAAACAATCTATTATAAAAGCCTGATTTTTTTTTTCTGCCTGGACATATTGATGAAACAAGATTGTGAAGATTTAATATGTGATTCTGGCATTCTTTCTTGGGAAAAGAATTATTTAAATAAGTCCAAGGATTTTTTTGGAGTAGTCATTTTGCAGTGACTCAGAATTGTTCTCTTGAAACTTGTATTTTTTTCTTGTGTAAGACTGAAAAGGATTGCTATGGCAAACAAATGTGCCTTCTGTATAAAAGAACAGACTGCTTGAGTTTCTGAATCATTGTTTTCCCCAGCCTCTTTTAAAAAGAGAGATAACATCTAGCAAATTGGGTAGAATAAGATCAGAACCACTTTGCCACATAATCTTTACTTAGAGAATGGCAAATTGTAACTCAACAGCCATCCATGAGTAAATGAAAGGCACCAAGTTCAGCTTTCTGAGAACCTGGTAAGGCTTGTGATGGGAATGCCATAGAAAACAAAGCCCTTTTCAGCAGCTGCTTGTGTAATTCAGATGGCTTATTATGGATGGAGATAAGTTGGATTTATAGGAATGGTCTTTGCAAAGAGTCTATCACATAATCCCTTTTCCTAGTCAAACAGGAGAGCTCATTCATCTATTAACATCTAGGAGAAAATGGCCCTTGACAATGGTATCTGTGAAAAAGCACTGTGTGCTGATAAAAGAAAATGCTGTTTCCATGAAGGTAGAGAACTCCTGGAGGTTTCTAATTCTTTTTTTTTTAATATTTATTTTATTTATTTATTCCCTTTTGTTGCCCTTGTTGTTTTATTGTTGTAGTTATTATTGTTGTTGTCTTTGTTGGATAGGACAGAGAGAAATGGAGAGAGGAGGGGAAGACAGAGAGGAGGAGAGAAAGATAGACACCTGCAGACCTGCTTCACCGCCTGTGAAGAACTCCCCTGCAGGTGGGGAGCCAGGGTTCGAACCGGGATCCTTATGCCAGTCCTTGTGCTTTGCGCCACCTGTGCTTAACCCGCTGCGCTACAGCCTGACTCCCGGAGGCTTCTAATTCTTGCTTGTCTATTTTCTGAAAGGTCACTGCCTAGATTTTCTCATTTACAGCACCAGACAGTGCTATTTCTGCCAAGATCCATTAGTACAGTCTTGATGGCTCCTTTGCCACTTAGAAAGAATTTAACATTGATGAGGGTCTGGGACTCTAAAGAGCTCATCATGGCCAACTCAAGGGATAACAGAGAGAGTGATACATAACCTATCAAAGATGTAGATAGCTGTTTTTCCATTCTAATGAAAGCATACAACACTCATGCTCATAATGCATTTATCTTGGCAGTCGGCCTGCTGAATGCTTGCTGATTACATCAACCATCAATTCTGCTGTTCAGTACAGACTCAGCGTTAGTCCAGGTCAGTCCAGTTCAAATAATTTACCTTGTCTTAGTAATTATGATCTTACTGATTGTAATGGTGGTCTGAGTTGTCACCTAGTAGCTATTGTAAGCAGTGCTTTAAAAATCAGAGGTTCTCAAGATTCCTGCAGTAGATCTCATCCTAGGAATCCATGGTCTTCTCAGAAGTATTTGGAAATGTATGGGCATTTTGGATAGTCTTTCAATCCTATTTTTGTCCAATACCCACCTCTGAGGATAGGTTTGGATCTTTCTAGATGTTCTAGTAGACTACATCAGAAGTGAGTTCCCTGCAGCATTCAGCCCACTGGTAATGCTACCAGTTGGTCAGTCTTGAAACAGTTCACATAGTGAACTATGGTACATCCAAACCACCACACTGGAGGTCAAAAGACCCTCTATCACTTGCCAGTGGTGAACTTATGTTGATTGCCTAAACACTTATGTCAATAAAAAGAAGTTACGAAAACCTCAGAAAGTTTTAAGTATTAAAATATGCTTCAGAATCTGGGAAGTGCTACTGTGGGTAGTGTTGGACTTTCAAGCATGAGGTCCTAAGTTTGATCCCCAGTATCAAAGTGCTAGAGTGACGTTCTGTTTCTCTCCTTCGCCCTCTCTCATGAATAAATAAAAGAGTTGGAAAGCAAGAGCATACTATGCTTATACTATCTACTTTGTATGGCCTGATATTTCTAATCTCTGACATTTTCTTAGGAAAAAACAAACCTAAATCCTGTCCCCAGAAAGTCAAGGACATGAGATTTTGATCCCAGAACACGTGTTCATTTCTTTGTTTAGGGAGGATCATTTATTTTTCCATGCAGAACTACAATCAGTTACTATCAGTCTCTTATATTTCCTGAAAGATTGTCCCAGATAAGTTACTGAGTCTACTAGTTACCACTGGGTTGAACTTTGAGAAGTCTAAAGTAAGACAGAGAAGTTACCAAGGATTTGGGAGAGCACAAAGCCAGTAATGTAGGGACAACATAAGATCAGTGAATTCCAAAGCTGTCTTGCCAAGTGGAAGAATCACCAAATGCCTCCCAATAGGCATGGATGTGGAATCTATTTTGAAACATACAAACACCTTGGCACTCATACAGCAACAAGGACAGACTGTTGTGCTCCTTAGTAGAAGAGCTGAGAATACAGAGGCCTGAGAGTGGGAGTGGAGAGGCTTGAGTCAGGCTGATAAATCATGTTTAAAGGTCAGCAGGGCAGAGAGAAGTTGTACACCAAATAGAAAGTAGAGAAAAATGTCTTGGTTGTGGGTGGATGAGGGGATGAATAATTCCTTTAAGGAAAGGCCCTAGATAGAATAACAGGGGTGGAAACCAAACTTGATTGCTATTAAGTACTGGGTCACTGTTACTTTGAAGACATTTAGTAAAGTTTATTTGAATAAATGAAATCAGCATTTTAAACCATTCAATATATTCAAGATCTGTTATCTCTCTAACTCTCTATATAAATATGGTGTCCTGACTCACTGACTTGGTAAAAATTGACATAATGACATTGATTTTGTTTCAAATTACAAGGGTATATTAAACTCTTTCTCTCTTTCTTTCTTTCTTTCTTTCTTTCTTTCTTTCTTTCTTTCTTTCTTTCACTTGTCAGGACAGAGAGAAATTAGAGGGAAGGGAGAAGAAGTAAAGAGGGAAAGTATATGTGAGACAAATGTAGCCTTCTGCCCCACTAGTGAAACTTCTCCATGTAGGTGGGCATGGGGTTTGTCCTGGGTCGTTGTGCATAAGATTATGTGCACTTACTTAGCTGGTTATGCCAGCCCCAGCCCTATGGGTGGTATATAGATAAGCCAAAAAAAAAAAAAAAAGTCCAAGACACTCATCAGTCCATCATATAGAGATAACCACGGCTAAGAATTTGATGAATTTCCTTCTGATGTTATTACTAAATATGCCTAATATTTAAGAAAGAGATCACATTTGATATATATTTTAACTATCTAGATTGTGACCTTCTTTCTAGTTTTGCTGAAGTTGCTACTTTTCACCATTGGGTCACCTGGTAAAATGTGGTCTCTGTGGTGTGTGAGGTGATAGGTCAGGGGAATGATCAGGCATGGGCTGCCAGGGCCAAGTGGCCATTGTATTCAGCTAACCTGGAGACCTGATTCATATCCTCCCAGTGACCAGGAAATCAGTTGTTTTTGATAGAAGGCCAAGTAGCTAGTGAGCCAAAGGGAAAGGTTATATCTGCTGGAAAACAATGTGAAATATCCTTGTGATTGAACCATGACACTTTAGCTTTGTTTCCTTGCACTAAATTCAATAAAGATGGGATTGTGAGGTCTTTAAAAGGATACCAGTAGCCTTTGTGTTGCAGAGAAACACATTGCAAACATACAAAAAGACATAAAAGTTACCCATAATCCCATAATCAGAAATAATTCCTCTTAACATTTTTTTTTTTACTTTTCATTTAAAATAATCCTGCCTCAGATCAAATCGATGGGGTTTACAGTCAACAATATTAATACACCTTTCCCATATTTGGGAGCTACTCTCTTCCCTGATTCAGCTTTCTGGTCCTTTGTCCAGCCATGACATCATCTCCTTAGACAACAACTTGGGTCCACCTGCATATCAGAAGTCAGACTCAGGAAAAAAAACAAAACAGTATAGTCATGGGCCCTTTGGATTATAACTAAAATAGGTCTACTAGCTATCTTCAAAATGGAGACTCCAAATCTTCATCTGCAATATTCCAGCCTTTACGTTCATGATTAATCAACAATTTGTTTAGCCTTATACATTAAGTCTTTTTTTCAGCCAGCAGGTTCCAGGTGCTGCCGTAATGCCAACCTGACTTCCATAGGCAGATGACTCCACCAATGTATCCTGGAGCCCTGCTACCCCAGAGCCCTGCCCCACTAGGGAAAGAGAAAGAGACAGGCTGGGAGTATGGATCGATCTGCCAATGCCCATGTTCACAAATAAGCAATTACAGAAGCCAGATCTTCCACCTTCTGCATCCCATAAGGACCTTGGGTCCATATTCCCAGAGGGTTAAAGAATAGGAGAGCTGGGAATCGGGCGGTAGTGCAGCGGCTTAAGTGCATGTGGCACAATGCACAAGGACCAAGGTAAGGATCCCGTTTTGAGCCCTCAGCTCCCCACCTGCAGGAGAGTCTCTTCACAAGTGGTGAAGCAGGTCTGCTGGTGTCTCTCTTCCTTTCCCCCTCTCTGTCTTCCCCTCCCCTCTCCATTTCTCTCTGTCCTATCCAACAATGAAGACAGACAACAATAATAACTACAACAATAAAACAAGGGCAGCAAAAAGGGAATAAATAAATAATAAAATAAATTAAAAAAAATATATAAAAGACTTGGAAAGCTATCAGGGGAGGGGATGGGATGGGATACGGAGTTCTGGTCGTAATGCTGTGGATTGAATTTGGGACCTTTGCTGCCACAGGCAAGAACTTTTTTTTTTTTTTTGCGTAAGTATTATGCTATCTCCCCAGATCTTGTTCATTCTTTTTTTTGTAGTCTCCTTTTCTGCACCTTGACACAAGCATTTTCCTGCATCACTGGATACTCTCTAAATCATATTAGACAGTTGGCAGTCCATTGAACATATATATTTACATATATAATTTTATTTATTTATTTATTACCAGAGCACAGCTCAGCTGTGGCTTATGGTGGTGTGCTGGATTGAACCTGGGACTTTGAAACCTCAGACATGAGTCTATTTGCAAAACAATTATCCTATCTACCCCTACTTGACTGAATATATCATAATAATGAAAATAACATCCTATCCTTGGGCATTGAAATTATTGCAACTCTGGAATTGTTTTTGAATATTTACTATATTAAAGATAGAATCCAACTATATAGTTTATTTATGTATGAGACAGAACATGATCTGAAAGAAACTTGAAGAGTTCTCCTCCCACATACTCTTTTTAAAGGATATAGTTTAGTCTAACTGTCTAATTTTACACTGTGGAAATGGAGAGTCATCAAAGCAAAATTACCTGTCTCCATCATGTAGCAAGAAAATTACAAAAGTGCAGGTCTTTGACTTCCTGTCTTATACCTGGTTAGCATTTAAATGTGGTATTTTAGGTCTAACAATTAAATAAGAAAAGAAAAAGATGAGTATTGTTACTAATTTCAGCATTTTATTTCCCTGAGATTTGTAAGAGTAATGTTGTTATTTAAATGTGTTTATACTTAATTCTTAAGAGTGGTGCGCCTAAAGCTATCATGGGTAGATGCTATCATCCACCTGTATCATTTTAATTTTAGACCCATATAATGCCTTATAAATTCATGTTGTCAACTTTTAACTTTGCCAAGATACATTTATGTGTGGATGTTGCATTGTCCAACCTCCTGCTATTTAGCTTCTATTTCTATAGACTATTGTTGCACACCATCTCTATTTGTTCAGGTTCACAACACTTCTTGTAGCAGGGGTTTAAAAAAATAACAAAAGGACCCTTTCATTTCTTTTATCAGGTTTGCAATAATTTCATGCACATCTTGAGTCTTAAACCATCTGTTTTCTCTGATGTTGCGATTTTGAATTCCGGTATTGTAACCTTCAAAGCCATCCACATCATATACCATGTGAAGCCAAAACATGCTGTGGCACAATGAAATTGCCTTTCTTTGTCTTTTGTGTACATAATACTCAATCTCTCATTTTGCTTTTATTATTGTGTCTGATTTTCCATCATCATCATATCTATAAGAATTGTCAATTCCAGGATGATGTAAAATTCAATGAAGAATCAGTGTTACAATATCATCTTTTCCAAATATCAGTAGACATTCTTTTCTTTATGTTATTATTTATGGTGCACATAAAACTGTTATTCAGTGATACTCTGAACACATCACATATTCCTTGTTTCTCAGTTTGCAATAACTTTATACTTACAGAAGATCACAAATTAGATTAAGTTTCCTTTAAATGTTTCATTTCCTTTGATGTAGGACTGGGATAGGGCTTCAGAGGCGCCGACAATTCTCTTTTGTCTTGCTTTTCAGACTTGTATAATAAAACATCAATCTTGCTAAGGATCCTTCTGTCAAAATCCCTCAGTTTAATTCAGTAGGATGCTTGTTAAGAGTGAAAGTCTTTATCACTCTTCCTACCTTAATATCTCAATCCTGAACACACAACACACACATGCACACATATGCACACACACACACACACACACACACACACACACACACACACACACAGAATTATCACTTAGAAAAGAGAATGAGGGTGTACTTCTATATATTTAGTAAAATCAGTAACAAATATCCAAATACCTCATGTTTTCAACTTTTAAAAATGTAGCTTTATTGGAAGTCGGGCTGTAGCGCAGCGGGTTAAGCGCAGGTGGCGCAAAGCACAAGGACAGGCATAAGGATCCCGGTTCGAACCCCGGCTCCCCACCTGCAGGGGAGTCGCTTCACAGGCGGTGAAGCAGGTCTGCAGGTGTCTATCTTTCTCTCCCCCTCTCTGTCTTCCCCTCCTCTCTCCGTTTCTCTCTGTCCTATCCAACAACGACGACAACAACAATAATAACTACAACAATAAAACAACAAGGGCAACAAAAGGGAATAAATAAAATAAAATAAAAATATTTAAAAAATGTAGCTTTATTGATTACTATAAAATGCCTATAGATCATAAACAGGAAAACAAATTCTGAGATCTTTCTTGAAGAGCTGTAGAAAGACATATAGGGTATTTTGCTGCCCTCTTGTGGCTAATTTTCTCAATTATAGACATGATTTATCAGCTCACTTCAAAGTGAATTTAGAGAGCTGTTCCATTTTTTAAAGCTATATAGGAAACAAAACTGAGCCCCTGGGGTTCTGAAACTGATTCAGAAGGCAGGAAATAATCCTACAGTGTTTGGATTCAAATTACTTTTTAAAGTTACTGGGCATCTATATTTGTATCTATATAGCATTAATTCATATATAATCATATATTTGAGCTAGTTTTTTAGAAAATCTAATATCAGGAAAATTCTTTCACAGAGTAATTTTGATGTTGAAATGAGATTATAATAGCTGTCAAGAAGTTATATTTTGGAATTGAATTAATAGTTATTTTTTTATTAACTTCTGTAAAGATTTCTGTTTTGAAAAAAAATTATTAGAGAGAGAGTGAAAGAGAGACAGATGGTAGTGGGGGTGGCACAGTGGATAGAGTATTAGACTTTCAAGCATTTGGTCTGGGTTTCAAGCCCATTATAATATGTGCCAGACTGATACTCTGGTTCTCTCTCCCCAAACTGGATCCTTTAAAAATTAGTTCTTTCTTTCTTTTTCTTTCCTTCTCTCTTTCCTTCTTTTCTGTCCTTGTTTTTTAAATTTTTATTTATAAAATGGAAATATTGACAAGACCATAGGAAAAGAGGGGTACATTTCCACACAATTCCCACCACCAGAACTCCATATGCAATCCCTTCCCTTGCTAGCTTTCCTATTCTTTTTTTTTGTATATTTATTTTATTTATTTTCCCCTTTGTTGCCTTGTTGTTTAACATTGTTGTGGTTATTGATGTTGTTGTTGGACAGGACAGAGAGAAATGGAGAGAGGAGAGGAAGACAGAGAGGGGGAGAGAAAGACAGACACCTCAGACCTGCATCACTGCTTGTGAAGCAACTCCCCTGAAGTGGGGAGCCGGAGGGCTCAAACCGGGATCCTTCAGCCAGTACTTGCGCTTTGCACCACGTGTGCTTAACCACTGAACCACTGCCCGACTCCCTGCTTTCCTATTCTTTTTTTTTAATTAATTTTTTAAAAATATTTTATTTTATTTATTTATTCCCTTTTGTTGCCCTTGTTTTATTGTTGTAGTTATTATTGTCGTCGTTGTTGGATAGGACAGAGAGAAACGGAGAGAGGAGGGGAAGACAGAGAGGGGGAGAGAAAGTCGCCTGTGAAGCGACTCCCCTGCAGGTGGGGAGCCGGGGTTCGAACCGGGATCCTTATGCCAGTCCTTGTGCTTTGCGCCACCTGCGCTTAACCCGCTGCGCTACCGCCTGACTCCCGCTTTCCTATTCTTTACCCTTCTGGGAGTATGGATCCAGGATCATTGTGGGGTGCAGAAGGTGTATATTCTGGTTTCTGTTACTGCTTCTCAGCTGAACATGGGCACTGACAGGTTGATCCATACTCCCAGCCTGTCTCTCTTTTCCCTATTGGGGCAGGGATCTGGAGAGGCTGGACTCCAGGACACATGGTGGGGTCGTCTGCCCATGGAAGTCAGGTTGGCATCATAGTATCATCTAGAATCTGGTGGCAGAACAATGAAGCTGAAAGGTTGACATTCCATGCCTAATGTCTCTGCACATAGTCCGAAATGCAGCCAAGGTCATACTGGTTGCATTGATTAGGTTGGGATCAGTAGATGCAGTAATAGTTGGTATGAATCGAGAGAAGGATGCAGGAAAGTGAGCCCCATCTGTCCTTGTTTCTTAAGTTCTACCTATGAGTGTGATCATTCGATAGTGGTTTTCTCTTTCTGGCTCATCTCTCTCTCTTTTATAAAAAAAAAAACTTATTATTTTTATTTATTGGATGGAAACAGCAAGAAATTGAGAGGGTAGGAAGAGATAGAGAGGGCTAGAGACAGAGAGACACGTGCAGCCCTGTTTCAGTACTTGTAAGGCTTTCCCCCCTGCAGGTGGAGACCCGGGGCTCAAACCAGGGTCCTTGTGCATTGTAACATAGGCACGCAACCAGATGTGCCACCACCCAGCCCCCTTTCTGGCTCATCTCATTCAATGTGATACCTTTAAGTTCTGACCAAGATATATTTGTATAAAGCAAAGGTTCCATACACATCTGTATACTTCTGTTTACCCATTTGGCAGGTTTTTTTTAAAAAATGCAACTTTGCATATTATTACCAAGTGTACTTCCTCTACCCAGATATGGAAATTTGAGATCTTTAATTTATATTCTTGAGTATAATTCATGACTTAGGACCAAGTGTGGTGGCATTCCATATTAAAATACTATACTTCTCTTTTGATTTCTTTTTAATTCCAGTGAGATTTAGTCCAAAGAACTAGAATCTTAGAGACACACAGAACTGACTTATGAGCATGTAAACCAGTAGGCTAGAGCTGTTTTGATGTCTAGTTTTCTTGCTCTGCCTGTCTTACTCTGCTGTTGGACTCTTATCACATTGTTAAGGTATCAAGGGCATGAGAATAAAGGACAATCTGACTCAAAGAATATTCAGTCATTGAAGATTTAAATCATAAGTGAAATTAATGTTTTAGAGAGGACATTGCTGTTATGGCATCTTCAGTCTCACACTTATTCTGGAGTACTTTTTTGCATATTAAATGTACACATTATCCTGAATTCTTGCCTCTTGATTCAACCAGGTTTGATAACTATAAAGTCCTCAAAACAATAGTACCTATAGTTTGTTGAGAACTGACCATTGTAGACCACTGTATTGGCTTTTTAATATATTGGATACCCTCAAATCTGAAAAAAAATTGTGAGGCACATTATTATTTTATGTATGACTATTGAAGGAAAAATGTGTAATTAAGTTACTATTAAATGTTTTGTTATCATGTAGAGTTTTTATTGTATTGTTTTTAAAAAGTGCTTGGATTCAGTTATATTTTTAATCGAATACTACCCTTGCACATATATGTAAGAAAAAAAAAAAGAAATTGAATTGGTTAAAAAAAAAGTCCTGGGCATAGGGCGGTAGCACAGTGGGTTAAGAACAGGTGGCACAAAGTGCAAGGACTGGCATAAGGATCCCGGTTCGAACCCCCAGATCCCCCCACCTGTAGGGGAATCACTTCACAAGTGGTGAAGCAGGTCTTTCTCTCCTCCTCTCTGTTTTCCCCTCCTCTCTCCATTTCTCTCTTTCCTACCCAACAACAACGACATCAGTAACAACAATAATAACTACAACATTAAAACAAGGACAACAGAAGGGAATAAATAAATAAATAAATATATTTTTTAAAAGTCCTAAAAGCCTTGCATTCTTAGCTTATCTTTATTGTGTCACTTTAGACTGAGAGTAGTTGAGATCGCTTCTCTTCAAATATCATTTGGTGCACTTATGGGAATTTTTAGCAGTCTTTCTCTGGAATGTCCCCTGTGAAATCTGGTGTTCCTTTCATGCCACTAACACCTATTCTGCAGTTTGGTTGGTACTTCTTAAGATGTCAGCAGAAAGTTTTCAGGCAACAACCAGGTCCCACATTCATTCCTCACATGGTTGTGAAGTAATCTGTTTACTGAAAGTTGAGGAACTGTCACTCATGGTCATCAGGGTTAACAGAAAGTTTGTGCATGAACAAACAATAATGACTAGATTATGACTGCTCTCTCCCTATAGTTAGACATAACTGAACTCATTCATCCCAAGAATGGGAAACCTGAAGAAAGGTAGAAAACTAGACATTTATATGCTTCTGCAGAATTTGGGCAGTGGCCCAGCCTGGGTCAACTATGTTGAAGCTTTCTGGCTTGGGACAACAATTCACATTTTGTACCTTAGGGCAAAGTTCCTCCCCCAGTTTCTCCATTGGCTGGTTATTTCCTGAACTACAATCAGGTCTGAATATCTAGTAATAAGAAAAACAATATTTTAACACATATTTCCTTATTCTTTACTCAGTTACTGATGGGGGTGATGGTCTCTGTCTCCTGTCATTCTGAGGTGGGGGGCAGAGACTTTTTTTTTCCTTGTAAGATAAGCTCTTCTTTTTTTTTATTTAAGAAAGAAGACATTAACAAAACTGTAGGATAGGAGGGGTACAACTCCACACAATTCCCACCACCCAATCTCCATATCCCATCCCCTCCCACTGACAGCTTTTCCATTCTCTATCCCTCTGGGAGTATGGACCCAGGGTCCTTGTGGGTTGCAGAAGGTGGAAGGTCTGGCTTCTGTAATTGCTTCCTTGCTGAACATGGGCATTGACTGGTCGATCCATACTCCCAGTCTGCCTCTCTCTTTCCCTAGTAGGGTGAGTCTCTGGGGAAGCAGAGCTCCAGGATGCATTGGTGGGGTTGTCAGTCCAGGGAAGTCTGGTCGGCATCATGCTGGCATCCAGAACCTGGTGGCTGAAAAGAGAGTTAACATACAAAGCCAAACAAATTGTTGAACAATCATGGACCTAAAGGCTGGAATAGTGCAGATGAAGTGTTGGGGGGTATTCACTGCAGACTCTTGATTGTTGTATGCTTTACATTGGGTTCTAGTTCTCCCCCGCCAAGAGAACTGCATCAGTCCTGTTAATTTCGTGGGCCCGCTTGGCCCCGCCCCTAGGAAACCCGCCAGAGTTCCAGAGTGACAGAGTTCCTGGGTTCCGGAGTTCGAGAGTGCCAGAGTTTCAGAGGGTTCCCCAGTACGAGAGTTCCAGAGTTCCAGAGTTCCAGAGTTGGAGGGTTCCTGAGTTCAAGAGTAAGAGAGAGAGTGCTTGCGCCGCCGCAAAGAGACAGCAGAGTTCTGTTTGGTGATTAGTTTGTCTTAGTTTATGAGTCGTTGTTCCTGAATAAAGAAATACAGCTTCCTTGCCCAGCCGTTGTCTCCGCGTCTCTGTTACCCGCCCGTGAAGCTAGACCCGCCCGGCCAGAGCCTCCGGAATTTTAACAACACTCTTGTGTACTTCTGTTTTCAGGTGTATATTTTTCCCTGGTTTATGGACAGGTGTGAACATATGTTCTATCTCAGGGGACCTGGTCTATATCTAGGTTTGGAGACTTTATTGGGGAGTGGACTACCTGGAATGGAATTAGAGAATACTATGAAAGGAAAGGTCTCATCTGAGTGATGAAGCTGAAGGATTGTTATTCCACACCTGAAGTCTCTGGACACAGTCTGAAGTGAAGCATGCTGGGGTAGCACTCATTGCGTTGATTAAGTTGCAATCTGTGGATGCAATATTATTTGATATGGATTGAGAGAAGCATGCAGGAAAGTGCACCCCACCCTAAGGTTCTAGGACTAGGGGAAATATAGGCTCTATAGTGGAGATGTGAGGTTCCTGCTGTCTTAGGGTTCAAGAACACAATGGATAGTTATTGTTATCATCACATTATTTGGTAATTGGGTTAAGTTTGAAAAGTCCTTTTGTTAGGGTTTGCTGTATAATACCCAGCATCTTATATATAGCTGTGCCACCGGTTGCTTCTGTTCTACCTGGTCTATACTTTCGAGAGAGTCAACATATCAAAGACTCAACTTATGTATTCAAAAGAGTCTGTGTTTTAAAAAGTTCTAGACATATGATCAATTTTCCCCCTCTCATATTAATTAAATAGTGATTTATATGACTACACTTTACTAGGAGTGTACATAAACACCATTCCCACCACCAAAAGACTGTGTCCCACCCCCACCCCCCCACTGCCCTGGGAGCCAAATGTCCACCTCACCCCCCTCACCACAGGGTTTTTAGTTTGGTGCCCTACTCTAGAAAAGCTCTTTCTTAAAGTTTGCTACACTCACTTCCTGGTTTAGTCCCATGGGGGAAGATGAAACACTAAGATACTGCCTGTCCTTTTCTAATCCTGACTACTTTGAAAATGAAAAATTTGTTTACTTCTTAGACTATGGAGAGTGAGATAAAGTCCTGTTCTAGAAATGCCCTGGTGTGGGGGAAATGTGCTTTTTAGAAAAACATTTATTTATTTATTTATTTATTCCCTTTAGTTGCCCTTGTTGTTTTATTGTTGTAGTTATTATTGTTGTTGTTATTGATGTCGTTGTTGTTGGATAGGACAGAGAGAAATAGAGAGAGTAGGGGGAAGACAGAGGGGGGAGAGAAAGATAGACACCTGCAGACTTGCTTCACCACCTGTGAGGCAACTCCTCTGCAGGTGGGGATCTGGGGGCTCGAACCGGGATCCTTATGCTGGTCCTTGTGCTTTGCGCCACCTGCACTTAACCTGCTGTGCTACCGCCCGACTCCCAAAATGTGCTTTTTTTAAACTAGGAATTATGTTGTATTACTGCTTAATCTGGCAAACGCTAGAAGAAGAACTGCTTAATCTAATGTGTATTCTGACTCAAGGTAGATCTTTTTTTTTTTTTTAAGCCAAATCAGTTACGGTTTTAATTGCATCTATAAGATATCACAAATAGGTCTGATGACAAGCCATCCCCCTTATTTCGTTGTTTGTGTGGCTGGACAATTTAGAGACTATTCATCAGCCTACTGAACTGTTTCCTTTCCAGAGACATACATACAATCCAAAAATTTCCAGATACCTTTGTTTTTAACAGTTGTGGCTTGCTGAATCAATGCAACTGAATTTGATCCAAGTTCGATGTCATTTCCTTCAAGAATTAATTTATCTTTCTGGGCTTGAGATACTGAGAAAGCAATACCTGACTTCCTTTGACCCTACATATATATTTTTCACCCAGGAAATTTATGATTTCAACAAAAGACCCATTCTCATGAATGACAACATTCATAGGGAAGTGAGCGTACACAGACCTCACCTTGCATAACACTCAGGATCATGTTCTGTATATGACTGCAGATAGTGAGAACAGTAGCCAACTCTTTCTATTTCCCCGCCATTTGTCCACTTGGAGCCACTTCTTTTTCTTTCCAAGGAGACTGAACTCTAGATTGATATGGTTGATGTCCCTCTGCAGGGTGCCTCTCTGCATCCCTTCCCAAGGACCTTACACCCCATTCAGAGAGTTGTCTGCAGTCTGGTTGCTGAGAATAGTCTTCATTCTCTTAGTAGATGTGGCAAAGAGAGCTCTTAGGTAGGCTTTTGCTTTGTTTTCTTAAACTTGCAGTTCACTCAGTGATAGTATATAACACTGAAGAGGGTTCAAAAATATAGAAAACCGACTTTATGAAAAGAAGGCTCACCTTGAGTTAGTCCATTCTTAAATAACTGAAAGAAATAACAATTGGTCATATGAATTCTCAAACTTGCATCTAGTACCCTATTTATAGTGAGGCAAGTTTATTAAGTATGTCATGTTCAGGGGATCCAGAGAAAGATTTCATAGGGCACTGTACAGTATGTAAATGCTTTAGTAAAATGTTAAGTGGTCTTTGGCTTTGATTTATGAGAAATAAATGAAAATGTTCCACAATATTTTCTTGCAATATATCCTGACTTAGAAGCATCAAAGCTGCTATAATTGCTTCAGGATCATGAAGGCTGAGTTGTGGATGTTATTTTTGTAAAAGAGCAGCAGGAATTCCATGGAGAATTCTAATCATCTTCAGCAAAGAAATACATACATCTTCAGAGGGAAGTGGTTCACAGCAGGAATTAGTGGCTAAGAGATTCAACCTATTAAAACAAGAATGTGTCAATAAATTTCCCAAGGCATGCTTCAAAGCATTGCATGAAGAAATTAAGCTGCCTGCAAACTGTCAGTATCTGGCTACAAAAGATACATTTCATGAGGATGAAACATTGCTTTTCCATATGGCAATCATTATTTTATGTTGATCACATTTTTTATTCAACTCCCCTCCCCCATAGTTATAATGAAGCATTTGATAGAAGTGATTCTTTTTTCCCCCTGGGGGACAGTTGGCTATATATAAACTTTAAAAAAAAATTAGTGATTTTATAATGATTGACAAAATTGTGGGATAAAAGGGGAACAATTCCATACAATTCCCACCACCATATCCCATCCACCCCTCCATTAGAAGTTTCCCTATGATTTATCCCTCTGAGAGTATGGACCTAAGATCTTTATCTTAGGGGTGCTGAAGGTGGAAGGTCTGACTTCAGTAATTGCTTCTCTGCTGGACAAGGGCATTGGCAGGTCGATCCATATTCCCAGCCTGTTTCTAGCTTACCCTAGTGGGGTATGGTTCTTGGGAAGTGAGGTTCCAGGACACATTGGTGAGGTTGTTTGCCCAGGAAAGTCAGGTTGGCATCATGGTAGCATCTGTAATGTGGTGGCACCCACTTCATTTGTCCTATTCAGCACTGGTTTGACAATTTGTAGTTTAGTTGTAAGATTCCACCATGGTTCCTCAATGTCCTTTCCTCTATAGTTTCTCTCCTATTGGCCTGGAAATCCTGCTCTCATTGGAATCCCCAGATTTAAATAGGTTTTTTTTTTTTTTTTTTTTTTTTAGGACAATCAGCTAGGTGTGGTCTTCAAGCCACCATCTTGACTCCAACCCCCCATTTTTTTAATTTAAAGAACTGTTGGTAGTGATGTTACAGGCATCTAGTGTGTAAAGGATAGAGATGTTGCTAAATTTCTAACAAATCACAGGACAACTCTTTGTGTGGATGAAGTAAGTGGTATGAGGGTTCTCCTTGAAATGCTGCTGGCTGGGCTATAGAAAAATGTTGAAGTGAAGAATCATAGAGGTTTCCAGCAGGTTGAACATTACTTGAATTAATTGAAGTACAGATATAGAAAGAGGAGTGCTACATAGACACTCCTCCAATATGAGAGGTCCTGCCCTGATTTTCCTGGCCTCATTCATGGGTTGCACAGCTCCCTGTGTTCACTACCTTTACATAATTTATATGACTTTGTTCTATAATCAACTACTTAGTCTAACCTATCTTCACATTATATCGCAAACTCCTTGAGGTTAGGGACTGTGGTTCTAGCCCCTGGTCCCCACCTGCAGGGAGAAAGCAGTACTGCAGGTGTCTCTTTATCTCTTCCCCCTTCCTATCTCCTCTCCTTTCAATTTCTCTCTGTCTCTATCCAATAATTAGTACATAAAAGTATATATATATATATGAAAACAAACAAACACACACAGCTATCTTGATCCACTGAATCACTTTTCTGTTTATTACCTTTGGACCTTTAGGAAAAGCAATGAACTGCAAGAGTATTACTTATTAAAGTGAAAAAAATAACAAGATAGTTTATTTGGATAGTGTGCTTGCTTTGTCATGTGCATACTGTACGTTTAAACCTGGGCACCATCACACTGGTGGAAGCTTCAATGCTGTGGTATTCTTCTTCTCTTCCTCCTCCTCCTCCTCCTCCTCCTCCTTCTTCCTCTCTCTCTCTCTTTCAAAAAGTTGGCTCAGAGTAGTGCAATCACAGTGACAAAGAAAAAAGAAACACCTCTTACTACAAATAAATCATGTCAGTAGAAATGTAGACATTTTAATTGCCAATATTCAGTCTTACACAATTAATAGTTATTTACTTTGACATATTTTTTCAAGATAATGTTGCCTCGTACTAATAAAAAAAAAGAGTGGGAGATTGATTATTAGACAGAGCCCTCTTCATGCTTTTTCTCCCTCAGCATTTGAATTCTCTTCTACTCTTTTGAGAATTCAATTTTGATGTCAAACTCTAGTTTATACATTATAAGTAGAAAGTTACAGGCAATAGAGGGAATATAAAAGCCCATCAAGCTGTTCAACAATAACATCTCTTTGTTTATATTGTATCATTCATATCATCCCTCAGTCAACTTTACCAATCCTCCTGAAACACATTTTATCTGAACTCATGTTTTATCCTTAAAAGGTGAGAACTCTTAAAAATAAAAACATACATTTATCTTTATTGGTCATTACCAGGCCATCACATCATCTGGGGCCCTAGGCAGGGAATCCTTGGATTCCCACATACATATGATGGACCTAGATCTCTAATGGATTTCTCTCTCCACCATCACTGGTCTCTTCCATCAGGAGCATCATCATAAGCCCTCTTGTGAGCCTAGACAGGACCTTGTGCTCAACGTATAACAGCAATGGTAGGGACTGTTCCACTCTCCAAAGGAGGCTGGATCAAGCTACTCTGCTATTCAATGAAGACTGGTCCTGAAATGAGTACAGCCTAGAAGGTTTCTAGCTGTGACCATAGACTGCAAGCTTACACTGACAGGGAATCAGATGGTACATAGGCTCCTGTGCTAAATATGAATAGATATGGGCCTTAGGTCAGATAAGTGGGATTTACAGTTACTAGTATTTAAATACTTTACTCATATTTGGGAGCTACATTCTTTTTTTTTTTTTTTTGGGAAAAATTAGATTTTTTATTAATCAAAGCACTGCTCTTCTCTGGTGGTACAGGGCATTGAACCTGTGAATTTTTTTTTATTTAATAAAGGATTACTTAACAAAACCATAGGGTAGGTGGGGTACAACTCCACACAATTTCCACCACCCAATCTCCATATCCCACCCCCTCCCCTGATAGCTTTCCCATTCTCTATCCCTCTGGGAGCATAGACTCAAGGTCATTGTGGGTTGCAGAAGGTAGAAGGTCTGGCTTCTGTAATTGTTTTCCCGCTGAACATGGGCATTGACTGGTCAGTCCATACTCCCAGTCTGCCTCTCTCTTTCCCTAGTAGGGTGGGTCTCTGGGGAAGCGGAACTCCAGGACACATTGGTGGGGTCTTCAGTCCAGGGAAGCCTGGCCGGCATCCTGATGACATCTGGAACCTGATGACTGAAAAGAGAGTTAACATACAAAGCCAAACAAATTGTTGAGCAATCATGGACCCAAAGCTTGGAATAGTAGAGAGGAAGTGTTGGGGGGTTCTCACTGCAAACTCTAGTATACTTCTGCATTCAGGTATATATTTTGCAGTAGTTTATGGATACGTGTGAACATATGCTCTCTCTCACAGAAACTGGTGTATAATTAGGTTTTGGGGCTTTGTTAGAAAGTGAACCACCTGAGAGGGAATTAGAGTATACTATTCTTCTTCTAGCGTTTGCCCTTCTTCCATAGCCAGTCAACAGCATCAGGTTGAAAGCTGTCAGGAGCTGCTTGTTGCTGGCTTTGAAAGTGACTGGGATCCATGTGGATTCAGTCGGCTAGGAAGGATCGTCAGTTTCCCCAATGAATGGGTACTCACGGGATGCACCACGAGAAGGTCGATCCAATGCATCCCAGAGTATACTATGAAAGGAAAGGTCTCACCCGAGTAATGAAGCTGAAGGGTTGTCATTCCACACGTGAAGTCTCTGGACACAGTCTGAAGTGAAGCATGTTGAGGTGGCCATCGTTGCGATGGTTAGGTTGTGATCGGCAGATGCAATATTATTTGATATGGATTGGGAGAGGCATACGGGAAAGTGGGCCCTATCCTAAGGTTTCAGGACTGGGGGAAGTAGAGGCTCTATAGTGGAGATGTGAGGTTCCTGCTGTCTTAGGGTTCCAAAAGACAATCAATATTAATGTTATCATCACATTAATTGGTAATTGGGTTAACTTTGAAAAGTCCTTTTGCTAGGGTTTGCTGTAAAGTACCCAGTATCTTGTATATAGCTGTGCTATTGGTTGCTTCTGATCTACTTGGTCTAGGCTTTTGAGAGAGTCTGTATATCAATTACACAGCCTATATATTAAAAAGATTCAGTTTGTGTTTTGAAAAACTTTGAGACATACAATTGATTTTTCTCCTCTCATATTAATTAACTACTGATTTATATGACTACATTTTACTAGGAGTGTACATAATGAACACCATTCCCACCACCAAAAGACTGTGACCCATCCCTCCCACCTACTCCCAGCCCCCACTGGCCCAGGAAGCTGCATGTCTACCCCTCACCACAGGGTTTTTACTTCGGTGCCCTACTTACAATTTGATCAGGTCCTGCTTTTAGTTTCCCTTTCAGATCTTCTTAGTCAACTTCTGTTGATGAGTGGGATCATCCCATACTCATCTTTATCTTTCTGACTTAGTTCACTTAACATAATTCCTTCTAGCTCTGTCAAGATGGGTCAGAGAAGGTGGGTTCATTGTTCTTGATAGCTGCATAGTATTCCATTGTGTATATAGACCAAAGCTTTCTCAGCCACTCATCTGTTGTTGGACACCTGGGTTGCTTCCAGGTTTTAGCTATTATGAATTGTGCTGCTATGAACATAGGAATACACACCTCTTTTTGGTTGGGTGTTATGGAGTCCTTGGGGTATAACCCCAGGAGAGGAATTACTGGATCATATGGAAGGTCCATGTCTAGCCTTCTGAAACTTTTCCAGACTGCTTGGGAGCTACTTTCTGCGCTAATCCAGCTTTTTAGTCCTATTTTCAACTCTGACACCATCTTCACGGACAGTACTCTTAGCCTACCAGCATGTTAGCTATCAGGCTCATGCAAAAATTAGCAAAGTTATGAGGCCCTTGAAATATACCAAAATAGACTTCCTATCTTCTTCCCATACAAAACTGCTCCATTCTTGCCTTTAAGTTCCTGTTTATTAGACAATTTGCTTAGCTTTATATATTACCACTTTTCATTCACCAAGTTGCAGACACTACCATGATGCCATCCTGACTTCCCTGAGCAGATGACCTCACTAATGGGCCCTGGAACTTCACTTCCCCAGAGCCCTATCCCTCTATGCAAAGATAGAAACAGGCTGGCGGTATGGATCAACCTGCCAATGTCCATGTTCAGTGGAGAAGCAATTACAGAAGCCAGACCTTTCACTTTCTGCATCCATAAAGAATTTTGGTCTACACTCCTAGAAGGATAAGAATAAGGAAACTTCCAATGGAGGGGATAGAATATGGAACTCTGGTAGTAGAAATTGTATCCTTCTTATCCTACAATCTTTATTTATTTATTTATTTATTTATTTAAGGAGACATTTACAAAATCATAGGATGGGGGGGTACAACTCCACACAATTCCTGCCACCTAATCTCCATATCCCATCCCTTCCCCAATAGCTTTCCCATTCTCTATCCCTCTGAGAGCATGGACCCAGGGTCCTTGTGGGTTGCAGAAGATGGGAGGTCTGGCTCCTGTAATTGCTTCCCTGCTGAATATGGGCGTTTTACTGGTCGATCCATACTCCCAGTCTGCCTCTCTCTTTCCCTAGTAGGGTGAGTCTCTGGGGAAGCAGAGCTCCAGGACGCATTGGTGGGGTCTTCAGTCCAGGGAAGCCTGGCCTGCATCCTGATGGCATCTGGAACCTGGTGGCTGAAAAGAGAGTTAACATACAAAGCCAAACAAATTGTTGAGCAATCATGGACCCAAAGGTTGGAATAGTGGAGATGAAGTGTTGGGGGGTACACACTGCAAACTCTAGTGTACTACTGCTTTCAGGTACATATTTTCCCTAGTTTATGGATATGTGTGAACATATGCTCTATCTCCTGGAACCTGGTCTATATCTAGGTTTTGGGACTTTGTTAGGAAGTGAACCACCTGGGATGGAATTAGAGAATACTATAAAAGGAAAGGTCTCACCTGAGTGATGAAGCTGAAGGGTTGTTATTCCACACCTGAAGTCTGGACACAGTCTGAAGTGAAGCATGCTGGGGTGGCACTCGTTGTGTTGATTAGGTTGCGATCAGCAGATGCAATATTATTTGATAAGAATTGGGAGAAGCATACGGGAAAGTGGGCCCTACCCTAGGGTCCCAGGACTGGGGTAAGTTTAGACTCTATAGTGGAAATGTGAGGTTCCTGCTGTCTTAGGGTTCAAGAAGACAATGGATAGTTACTGTTATCATCACATTATTTGGTAATTGGGTTAACTTTGAAAAGTCCCTTTGTTAGACATACAATCAATTTTCCCCCTCTCATATTAATTAAATAGTGATTTATATGACTACAATTTAATAGGTGTGTTCATAAACACTATTCCAATCACCAAAAGATAGTGTCCTATCCCACCCACCCACCCCAATCCCCACCGACCCGAGGCCCACCCCCTCACCACAGGGTTTTTACTTTGGTACCTTACTTTCAATTTAGTCAGATCCTGCTTTTAGTTTCCCTTTCTGATCTTCTTTCTCAACTTCTGTTGAGAGTGGGATCATCCCATACTCATCTTTATCTTTCTGACTTAGCTCACTTAACATAATTCCTTCTAGCTCTGACCAAGATGGGTCAGAGAAGTTGAGTTTACTGTTCTTAAGCTGCATAGTATTCCATTGTGTATATAGACCACAGCTTTCTCAGCCACTCATCTGTTGTTGGGCACCTGGGTTGCTTCCAGGTTTTAGCTATTATGAATTGTGCTGCTATGAACATAGGAATACACACCTCTTTTTGGTTGGGTGTTTTGGAGTCCTTGAGGTATATCCCCAGGAGAGGAATTACTGAATCATATGGAAGGTCCATGTCTAGCCTTCTGAGAGTTTTCCACACTGTTCTCCACAGAGGCTGTACCAATTTACATTCCCACCAGCAGTGCAAAAGTGTTCCTCTGTCCCCATAGCCTCTCCAGCATTTGTTGCTGCTGTCCTTTTTGATGTATGCCATTCTTACAGGAATGAGGTGGTTTCTCAGTGTTGTCTTTATTTGCATTTCTCTGACAATCAGTGACCTGGAGCAGTTTTTCATATGTTTGTTAGCCTTTTGGATCTCCTCTGGAGTGAATGATCTGTTCATATCCTCTGCCCATTTATGGATGGGGTCATTTGCTTTTTTGGTGCTAAGTTTGCTAAGCTCTTTGTATATTTTGGTGATTAGTCTCTTGTCTGATGTATGGCATGTGAAGATCTTCTCCCATTCTGTGAGGGGTTTCTTTGTTTGTGTGATAGTTTCTTTGGCTGTGCAGAAGCGTTTCAATTTGATATAGTCCCATTTGTTTGTTTCTGCTTTAGTTTCCTTGCAATTGGATTTGTTTCATCAAAGATGTCCTTGAGGTGTAGGTGGGGAAGTGTTTTACCAATGTTTTCCTCTAAGTATTTGATTGTTTCTGGTCTAATATCCAGGTCTTTGATCCATTTGGAGTTGATTTTTGTTTCTGGCAAGATAAAGTGGTTCAATTTCAATCTTCTGCATGTTTCAACCCAGTTTTCCCAGCACCATTAATTGAACAGAGCCTCCTTCTTCCATTTAATGCTTTGGACCCCCTTATCAAAGATTAGATGTCCATAGGTGTGGGGGTTTAGTTCTGGGCTTTCAATTCTGTTCCACTGGTCTGTGTGCCTATTTTTGTTCTAGTACCATGCTATTTTGATGATGATGGCTTTATAATAAAGTTTGAGGTCTGGGAGTGTGATGCCTCCATTTCTGTTTCTTTTCCTCAAGATGGTTTTGGCAATTCTAGGTGTTTTCTGGTTCCAGATAAATGATTGTAGTTTTTGTTCTATTCTCCTAAAGAAGCTTGGTGGAACTTTGATGGGTATCACATTAAATTTGTATATGGCTCTGGGGAGAATATTCATTTTGATGATATTTATTCTTCCAGTCCATGAGCATGGGATATATTTCCATTTCTTGGTATCAGTTTCTATTTCCTTGAATAGTGACTCACAGTTGTCAGTATACAAGTCTTGTACTTCTTTGGTCAGCTTTACTCCTAGGTATTTTATTGATTTTGCTCAAACAATGAATGGGAGTGATTTCTGGATGTCTTCTTCAAATTTAGTGTTTGCATAAAGAAATGCACTGATTTTTGTACACTGATTTTGTAGCCTGACACCTTGCTTAATTGCCTAATAACTTCCGGTAGTTTTCTGCTGGATTCTTTAGGTTTTTCTATGTATACTATCATATTGTCTGCAAATAGCGAGAGCTTGACTTCTTCCCTTCCAATCTGTATTCCTTTTATTTCTTTCTCTTGCCTGATTGCTATGACAAGAACTTCCATTACTATGTTGAAGAGTAATGGTGACAGTGGAGCGCCCTGTCTAGTCCCCAATCTGAGGGAAAGGATTTCAGCTTCTGTCCATTGAGTATGATGTTGGCTGTAGGTTTGCTATATATAGACTCCACTATCTTGAGGAATTTCCCATATATCCCAATTTTTTGTAGGGTTTTGAGCATGAATGGGTGTTGGATTTTGTCAAAGACTTTCTCTGCATCTATTGAGATAATCATGTGGTTTTTGGCTTTGCTTTTATTGATGTGGTGAATGACATTGATTGACTTATGGATGTTGAACCAGCCTTGCATTCCTGGGATGAATCCCACTAGGTCGTGATGAACAATCTTTTTGATGTGCTGCTGTATCTGGTTGGCCAAGATCTTGTTTAATATTTTGGCATCTATGTTCATCAGAGATATTTGTATGTAGTTTTAATTTTTTTGTTGTGTCCCTATCTGCTTTTGGTATCAGGGTGATGTTGGCTTCATAGAAGGTGGAAGGGAGTATTCCTGTTTCTTCAATCTTACGGAAAAGCTTAAGAAGTATGGCTACTAACTGTTTCCTGAAGTATTTGTAGAATTTGTTTGTGAAGCCATCTGGTCCAGGACTTTTGTTGTTTGGGAGGTTATTAATAACGGTTTTGATTTCTTGTCTGTGATTGGTGCATTTAGGTTTTTTAGTTCTTCTTGGTTCAGTTTTGGAAGGGTATATGTTTCTAGGAATTCTTCCATTTCTTCCAGATTCTCTAGCTTGGTGGCTTATAGTTCTTCATAGAAGTTTCACATGATTTTCTGGATTTCTGTGGTGTCAGTTGTGATATCTCCTCTATCATTTACAATTTTTAATTTGAATCTTCTCCCTTTTTTTATGAGTCTGGCTAGGGGTTTGTCAATTTTGTTTTATATTTCAAAGAACCAATATTTTGCTTCATTGATCTTTTGTGTGGTTCTCTTATTTTCTATGTTGTTTATCTGCTCTAATTTTAGTGATTTCTGTCCTGGTTGCTTTAGGGTTCCTTTGTTCCTCTTCCTCTAATTACTTGAGGTGTGCAGTAAAGTTTTTTATTTGAGTTTTTTCTTGTTGTTTAATATGTGATTGTATGGCTATGAGTTTCCCTCTCAATGTACTTTAGCTGTGTCCCAAATATTTTGATAGGTTTTATCTTCATTTTCATTTGTTTCCAGGAACATTTGAATTTCTTGCTTGAGTGACTCTCTGACCCAGTGGTTCTTAAGGAGTATGTTGTTTAGTTTCCAAATTCTGTGACTTTTAATAATTTTCTGTTTGTTGTTAGTTTTCTCCACTGTGGTCTGAGAAGATACTTGGGATGATTTCAGTGCTATTGAATTTATAGATGCTATCTTTGTGGCCTAACATGTGATCTATCCTTGAGTATGTGTTATGTGGATTTGAGAAGAATGTGTATTCCAGTTTTTTTGTGGTGAAGGGCTCTGAAAATGTCTAGGCGGTCTAGTCTGACCATCTCTTCATTTAATTCTCTTGTTTCTTTGTTGATTCTCTGCATTGTTGATCTAAGTGTGAGTGTGGGGTGTTAAAATTTCCCACTATTATTGTATTACTATGGATGCTTTTTTGAAGTTCTTTCAGCAGGTGTTTTATGTACTTAGATGGTCCCTCATTGGGTGTATAGAAGTTAATAATTGTTAAGTCTTCTTGGCTGATTGAGCCTCTAATAATTATGTAATGTCCTTGCCTATATTTTATTACTTTATTTAATTTAAAATCTATTGTGTCTGAGATGAGAATGGCTGTTTCAGCTTTTTTTTTTTGTGGTCCGTTAGCCTGTATGATAGTTTTCCATCTTTTCACTTTAAGTCTGTGTTTATCTTGTTGTGTCAGATGGGATTCTTGCAAGCAGCATATGGTTGGGTTATGTTTTCTGATCCATCCTCCCACTCTGTGCCTTTTGATGGGTGAGTTGAAGCCATTGACATTTATTGATATTATGGATTTAATGTATTTTAGTGCCACTGTTCAATGAATTTTTATTTGCTCTCATATATGGCAAGTATTATAGTGAAGTTCTTGTTTATAAGAGGTCTTTTAGAACCTCTTTCAGGGCTGGTTTGGTGATGGTTACTTCCTTTAACTGTTGTTTGTCTAAGAAGGGTTTGATGACTCCATATAGTTTGAATGAAAGTCTAGCAGGAGGTATTGTCCTTGGTTGAAACTCTTTTTCATTCAGGGCTCGATAGATATCTTGCCATTCTCTCCTGGCTTTTGGAGTTTGAGTGGAGAAGTCTGCTAATAGTCTTATGGGTTTTTCCCTGTATGTGACTTTTTGTTTTTCTCTTGCTGCCTTTAGGTTCCTTTATTTATCCTTACTTCTTCTCATTGTGACTATGATGTGTCTTGGTGTCTGTCTTCACGTCTGGGTTGATTCTGTTTGGAACTCTCTGGGCCTCTTGAATCTTAATGTCCTTTCTGTTATTCAGGTCTGGGAAGTTTTCTTCTACTATTTACTCTAGAATGTTTCCTTCCTCTTCCTCTCTTTATTCCTCTGGCAGGCCAATTACACAAATGTTGCTTCTTTTGAGATCATCCCATATGTCTTTGTTGTTGTTTTCAGTGTCTCGCAATCTCTTTTTGAGCTCTTTCATCTCTTAGTTTTCTCTAGCTCATTCTCTGTCTGACTAATTCTGTTTTCTGCTTCTATTAGTCTGCTTTCCCTTCCCTCAGCTGCTTTCTTCAGTTCAGCTATTTTAGCTTTCAGTTCTCTAATTGCCTCAAGGTAATCAATATTTTCCTTGGGAGTCTCAACTGTTGTTTCCCTAATACTGCCATTCCTTTCCTCCAAAGTTGTTTTCATTTTTGTGATTAATAAATTTATTATTGCTTGCATACTTTTCTTATCTTTGGTTACTTCTGGCTGATTTGTAGTTTCTTCTGGGCTCTTGTCTTCATTCATTGGAGTAGCAGTTTTATTTGCTCTTGATCTATCCATTTTTTTATTACTGTGTTTTTTATTTTTATGTTCTGTTGTTCCTCAGTTGTTGTGTTTTGAGTACAAGCAACACTGTGCTATCTACCTTTATGACAAATGCAGTCACCAACCTCAGGAATCACAATAGCAACTGAAGCAATGATTGAAGCAGTTCAACCACTACCAGTTAGACAAACAATGTCCAGTCCATGAAAAAATAGCAACCAGGTCCAAATGAAGAAGAAAGAGAAAGGAAAAAAGGGCTAGCAAGAATAGAAAATTATGCAAATCTACTATCCACTGTATATTCTAGAGGTAGCAAGAGGAGAATGGAAAGTAGTGCAGAGATACACTTATAGAGAGTTCACTCTGATCTGATTTCTTCCCCAAGATAATTCACAAATGAATATCAGTGAATTCAGAAAGCCAAGGAAGGAGGAGGGAAGAAAGAAAGATAAGACAAAAAAAAAAAGAATAACAAGAGAGAGTAAAAGAAAAAAGATAAGAAAAAGAACTGTAATAAAAGAGCAGTGAAAGGAAAGTTTTTAATTACTTAATTTATTTTTTATTTTATTTTATTTTTTAATTAGCTAGGAGTAGGGAGAAGGGGAGGGTAGTTAGAGGAGGTAGGAGTAGTGAAACAAGTTCCTCTCCCAGTGGATAATATGCCTAGTCCCCTAGCAATGGAAAATACCTTAAGAGTTAATTCTGTTCAACCTAAAGGAGGGATGGGGAATGAGATACACCTTTATATAATATTGATAATAATATAGAGCAGGGTAACAAACCTGTCCCAGATTGCCTCAAGCCACCTGGGTAGAGGCAGATTATTGTTAAGAAAGTAAAACAAACAAACAACAACAACAAAAAAGAAACCAAAAAACAACAACAAAAAAAAACTAAAAAAACATCTCAGGGCTGTCTTTCCCTTTTGTAGATCCAATAGGCCACTTAAACAGAAAGAAAAAGGGCCAAGGGTTTCAGAAAGGAATAGGATTGGAATGGAACCCCTGTTGGGCCAGGAATCTTGGTAAAGAAATAAGCTCAGCAAGGGAGCCTGCTAAGAGCAGCTCTCTGGCACCCAGGGTCTGGTTATGGGGGGGGGGGGCAGGGGTGCACTTCAGGAATAATAAAAAAGTTTTCCTTTCTTTTTTCCTCTATATATTTTTTATACTTATTTCTTTTTTTAATTTTTTTAATTTAAGAAAGGATTAATTAACAAAACCATAGGGTAGGAGGGGTACAATTCCACACAATTCCCACCACCGAATGTCCATATCCCACCCCCTCCCCTGATAGCTTTCCCATTCTCTATCCCTCTGGGAGCATGGACCCAGGGTCATTGAGGGTTGCAGAAGGTAGAAGGTCTGGCTTCTGTAATTGCTTTCCCGCTGAACATGGGTGTTGACTGGTCAGTCCATACTCCCAGTCTGCCTCTCTCTTTCCCTAGTAGGGTGTGTCTCTGGGGAAGCTGAGCTCCAGGACACCGTGGTGGGGTCTTCAATCCAGGGAAGCCTGGCCAGCATCCTGGTGGCATCTGGAACCTGGTGATTGAAAAGAGAGTTAACATATGAAGCCAAACAAATTGTTGAGCAATCATGGACCCAAAGCTTGGAATAGTGGAGAGGAAGTGTTAGGTAGGTACTCACTGCAAACTCTAGTGTACTTCTGCTTTCAGGTATATATTTTGCAGTTTATGGATACGTGTGAACAAAAGCTCTCTCTCACAGAAACTGGTGTATATCTAGGTTATGGGACTTTGTTAGAAAGTGAACCACCTGAGATGAAATTAGAGTGTACTATAAAAGGAAAGGTCTCACCCGAGTAATGAAGCTGGAGGGTTGTCATTCCACACGTGAAGTCTCTGGACCCAGTCTGAGGTGAAGCATGTTGAGGTGGCAATCGTTGCATTGGTTAGGTTGTGATCGGCAGATGCTATATTATATGATATGGATTGGGGGAGGCTTACGGGAAAGTGGGCCCTATCCTAAGGTTCCAGGACTGGGGGAAGTAGAGGCTCTATAGTGGAGATGAGAGGTTTCTGCTGTCTTAGGGTTCAAAAAGACAATCGATAGTTAATGTTATTATCACATTATTTGGTAATTGGGTTAACTTTGAAAAGTCCTTTTGTTAGGGTTTGCTGTATAGTACCCAGTATCTCGTATATAGCTGTGCTATTGGAAGCTTCTAATCTACTTGGTCTAGGCTTTTGAGTCTGCATATCAAATTATCAAATACACAGCCTTTATATTAAAAAGATTCAGTTTGTGTTTTGAAAAACTTTGAGACATACAATTGATTTTTCCCCTCTCATATTAATTAACTACTGATTTATATGTCTACATTTTGCTAGGAGTGTACACAAATACCACCAAAAGACTGTAGCCAATCCCTCCCACCCACTCCCACCCCCCACTGGCCCAGGAAGCTGCATGTCTACCCCTCACCACAGGGTTTTCACTCTGGTGCCCTACTTACAATTTGGTCAGGTCCTGCTTTTAGTTTCCGTTTCAGATCCTCTTAGTCGACTTCTGTTGATGAGTGTGATCATCCCATACTCATCTTTATCATTCTGACTTAGCTCACTTAACATAATTCCTTCTAGCTCTGTCCAAGATGGGTCAGAGAAGCTGGGTTCATTGTTCTTGATAGCTGCATAGTATTCCATTGTGTATATATACCACAGCTTTCTCAGCCACTCATCTGGTGTTGGGCACCTGGGATGCTTCCAGGTTTTAGATATTATGAATTGTGCTGCTATGAACATAGGAGTACACACCTCTTTTTGGTTGGGTATTATGGACTTCTTGGGGTATAAACCCAGGAGAGGAATTACTGGATCATATGGAAGGTCCATGTCTAGCCTTCTGAGATTTTTCCAGACTGCTCTCCACAGAGGCTGTACCAATTTACATTCCCACCGGCAATGTAAAAGGGTTCCTCTGTCCCCATATCCTCTCCAGCATTTGTTACTGCTGTCTTTTTTGATGTATGCCATTCTTACATGAGTGAGGTGCTATCTTAGTGTTGTCTTAATTTGCATTTCTCTGACAATCAGTGACCTAGAGCAGTTTTTCATATATTTGTTAGCCTTTTGGATCTCCTCTGTAGTGAATGTTCATATCCTCTGCCCATTTTTGGATGCGGTCATTTGCTTTTTTGGTGCTAAGTTTGCTGAGGTCTTTATATATTTTGGTGATTAGTTTCTTGTCTGATGTATTTCATGTGAAGATCTTTTCCCATTCTGTGAGGTGTCTCTCTGTTTGTTTAATAGTTTCTTTGGATGTGTGGAAGCTTTTCAATTTGATGTAGTCCCATTGTTTTTTTTCTGCTTTACTCTTCCTTGCAGTTGCGTTTGATTCATCAAAGATGTCCTTGAGGTGTAGGTGGGAAAGTGTTTTAACAATGTTTTCCTCTAAGTATTTGATTGTTTCTGGTCTGACATCTAGGTCTTTGATCCATTTGAAGTTGATTTTTGTTTCTGGTGACATAAAGTGGTTCAATTTCATTCTTCTGCATGTTTCAACCCAGTTTTCCTAGCACCATTTATTTAAGAGAGCCTCCTTTGTCCATTTAATTCTTTGAGCCCCCTTATCAAACATTAGATGTCCATATGTGTGGGGATTTAGTTCTGGGCTTTAAATTCTGTTCCACTGGTCTGTGTGCTTATTTTTGTTCTAGTACCATGCTGTTTTGATGATGATGGCTTTATAATATAGTTTAAGGTCTGGGAGTGTGATGCCTCCATTTCGGTTTCTTTTTCTCAAGATGGTTTTGGCAATTCTAGGTGTTTTCAGGTTCCAGATAAATGATTGTAGTGTTTGTTCTATTCTCTTAAAGAAGCTTGGTGGAATTTTGATGGCTATTGCATTAAATTTGTATATGGCACTGGGGAGAATATTCATTTTGATGATATTTATTCTTCCAATCCATGAGCATGGGATATCTTTCCATTTCTTGGTATCAGTTTCTATTTCCTTGAGTAGCGACTCATAGTTTTCAGCATACAAGTCTTTCACTTCTTCGGTCAACTTTATTCCTTGGTATTTGATTGATTTTGCTGAAACAGTAAATGGCAGTGATTTCTGGATGTCTTCTTCTTCAGATTTAGTGTTTGCATAAAGAAATGCCACTGATTTTTGTATATTGATTTTGTAGCCTGATTCCTTGCTTTATTGCCTAATAACTTCCAGTAATTTTCTGCTGGATTCTTTAGGTCTTTCTATGTATACTATCATATCATCTGCAAATAGTGAGAGCTTGACTTCTTCCCTTCCAATCTGTACTCATTTGATTTCTTTCTCTTGCATGATTGCTATGGCAAGAACTTCCAATACTATGTTGAAGAGTAATGGTGACAGTGGACCGCCTGTCTAGTCCCCAATCTGAGGGGGAAGGCTTTCAGCTTCTGTCCATTGAGTATGATGTTGGCTGTAGGTTTGCTATATATAGACTCCACTATCTTGAGGAATTTCCCATCTATTACCATTTTTTGTAGGGTTTTGAGCATGAATGGGTGTTGGATCTTGTGAAAGGCTTTCTCTGCATCTATTGAGATAATCATGTGGTTTTTGGCTTTGCTTTTATTGATGTGGTGAATGACATTGATTGACTTACGGATGTTGAACCAGCCTTGCATTCCTGGGATGAATCGCACTTGGTCGTGATGAACAATCTTTTTGATATGTTGCTGTGTCTGGTTTGCCAAGATCTTGTTTAATATTTTGGCATCTATGTTCATCAGAGATATTGGTCTGTAGTTTTCCTTTTTTGTTCTGTCCCTGTCAGCTTTTGGTATCAGGGTGATGTTGGCTTCATAGAAGGTGGAAGGGAGTATTCCTGTTTCTTCAATCTTATGGAATAGCTTAAGAAGTATGGGTACTGTTTCCTGAAAGTTTTGTAGAATTCATTTGTGAAGCCATCTGGTCCAGGACTTTTGTTGTTGGGGAGATTCTTAATAATGGTTTCAATTTCTTTGTCTGTGATAGGTGCATTTAGGTTTTTTAGTTCTTCTTGGTTCAGTTTTGGAAGGGCATATGCTTCTAGGAATTGTTCCATTTCTTCCAGATTCTCTAGCTTTGTGGCGTATAGTTCTTTACAGAAGTTTCGCAGGATTCTCTGGATTTTGGTGGTGTCAGTTGTGATATCTCCTCCATTATTTACAATTCTATTAATTTGAATCTTCTCTCTTTTTTTTTTTTGGTGAGTCTGGCTTGTGGTTTGTCAATTTTGTTTAATCTTTCAAAGAACCAACATTTGGCTTCATTGATCTTTTGTATGGTTCTTTTATTTTCGATGTTGTTTATTTCTGCTCTAACTTTAGTGATTTCTGTCCTTCTGGTTGCTTTAGGGTTCCTTTGTTCCTTTTCCTCTAAGTCCTTGAGGTGTGCAGTAAGGTCGTTCATTTGAGCTTCTTCTTGGTGTTTAATATGTGATTGTATGGCTATAAGTTTCCCTCTCAGTACTGCTTTAGCTGTGTCCCAAATATTTTGATAGGTTGTGTCTTCATTTTCATTTGTTTCCAGGAACATTTGAATTTCCTGCTTGAGTGAGTCTCTCACCCAGTGGTTAAGGAGTATGCTGTTTAGTTTCCAAATTCTGTGACTTTTAATAATTTTCTGTTTGTTGTTAAATGTTAGTTTTACTCCACTGTGGTCTGAAAAGATACTTGAGATGATTTCAATGCTCTTGAATTTATTGATGCTGTCTTTGTGGCCTAACATGTGGTCTATCCTTGAGTATGTGTTATGTGGATTTGAAAAGAAGGTGTATTCCAGTTTTTTGGGGTGAAGGACTTGAAAATGTCTAAGAGGTCTAGTCTGTCAATCTCTTGAATCAATTATCTTGTATCTTTATTGGTTCTCTGCTTTGTTGATCTGTCTATGTGAGAGTTGGCTATGGCAGTCTTCCACTATTATTGTATTACTATTGATGTATTTTTGAATTTCTTTCAGAATGTGCTTGACGTATTTAGATGGTTCCTCATTGGGTGCATAGATTTAGTGATTGTTAAGTCTTCTTGGCTGATTGATCCTCTAATCATTATGTAATGTCCTTGCCTATCTCTTATTACTTTATTTCATTTAAAATCTATCGTGTCTGAGATGAGAATGGCTGTTCCTGCTCTTTTTTGTGGTCCTTTAGCCTGTATGATAGTTTTCCATCCTTTCACTTAAATCTGTGTTTATCTTGTTGTGACAGATGGGATTCTTGAAAGCAGCATATGGTTGGGTTATGTTTTCTGATCCATCCCCCCACTCTGTGCCTTTTGATGGGTGAGTTTAAGCCATTGACGTTTATTGATATTATGGATTTAATGTATTGTAGTGCCATTGTTCAAAAAAAAATTTTGTTTGCTCTGATATATTGCAAGTATTATAGTGATGTTTTTGTTTATAAGAGGTCTTTAGAACCTCTTTCAGTGCCGGCTTGGTGATGGTTGCCTCCTTTAACTGTTGTTTGTCTAAGAAGGGCTTGATCCCTCCATCTAGTTTGAATGAAAGTCTAGCAGGATATATTATCCTTGGTTTAAACCCTTTTTCATTCAGGGCTTGATAGATATCTTGCCATTCCCTTCTGGATTCTAGAGTTTGAGTGGAGAAGTCTGCAGATAATCTTATGCGTTTTCCCTTGTATGTGACTTTTTGTTTCTCTCTTACAGCCTTTAGGATCCTTTCTTTATCCTTACTTCTTCTCATTGTGACTATGATGTGTCTTGGTGTCTTCAGGTCTGGGTTGATTCTGTTTGGTACTCTCTGGGCCTCTTGAATCCTGATGTCTTTTTTGTTATTCAGGTCTGGGAAGTTTTCTTCTATTATTTGCTCTAGAATGTTTGCTTCCCCTTCCTCTGGCAGGCCAATTATATGAATGTTACTTCTTTTGAGATCATCTCATATGTCTCTGTTGTTGTTTTCAGTCTCTCAGTCTCTTTTTAAGCTCTTTCACCTCTTTCTTTGTTTTCTCTAACTCATCCTCTGTCTGACTAATTCTGTTTTCTGCTTCTGTTAGTCTGCTTTCCCTTGCCTCAGCTTCTTTCTTCATTACAGCTATTTCAGCTTTCAGTTCTCTAATTGCCTCAAGATAATCAGTATTTTCCTTGGGGGCCTCAAGTGTTGTTTCCCTAATACAGCCATTCCTTTCCTCTAATGTTGTTTTCATTTCTTTGATTAATAAATTTATTATTGCTTGCATACTTTTCTTATCTATGATTACTTCTGGCTGATTTGTAGTTTCTTCTGGGCTCTTGTCTTCATTCATTGGAGTAGCAGTTTTATTTGTTTTTGATCTACCCTTTTTTTTGATTTATGTGTTTCTTTTTTTATGCTCTGTTGTTCCTCAGTTGTTGCGGATTGAGTACAAGCAACACTGTACTAAATAGCTTTATGACAATTGCACTCACCAACCTCAGGAATTACAGTAGCAACTGAAGCAAGTATTGAAGCAGTTTAATCACTCTGTTAGCCAAACAATTTCTCCAGTCCGTGAAAAAATAGAAACCAAATCCCAGTGAAGAAGAAAGAGAAAAGAAAGAAGAGATAACAAGAATAGACAGTTATGCAAATCTACTATCCACTGTATATTCTAGGGGTAACAAGAGGGGAAAGGGAACTAGAGCAGAGATACACACATAGAGAGTCCACTCTGAGTCAGATTTCTTCCCCAAAACAATTCACAAATTCAGGAAGGTAAAGAAGAAGGAAGGAAGAAGTGTATGACAAGATAAAAAAAAAAAGAAAGAAAAGAAAAAGAAAAAAAAGAAAAAAGAGACAAGTCAGAGAAAAGGGAAAAGAGAAGAAAAAGAGCTGTAATTAAACAACAGTGAAAAGAAAAAAAAACCCTCAGGACTAGACAAGGATGGCTGAAATAGACAGTTATGCAAATCTACTATCCACTGTATATTCTAGGGGTGGCTAAAGGAGGAAGGGAAGTTGAGCAGAGACACTCGCAGTGAGAGTCCACACTGAGTCAGAATTCTTCCCGAAAATAATTCCCAAATGTGTATCAGCGAATTCAAAAAAGCACACTGTTTGGTGGTGTGGGGGCTGGGGCCTGTGGCTTTGGAAGCTGTAGGATTAAGGAAGAATGGATGACAAGAATGAGAAAAAGAAGAAAAAAAAGAGACAGAAAAAAAGAAAAAGATAAGAAAAAGAACAGTCATAAAAGAGCGGTGAAAGGAAAGATTTATTTATTTTTTATTTTTAAAAAATTTTAAAAAATCTTTTTTATCTTTATTTATTTGCTGGATAGAGAAAGTCAGAAATTGAGAAGGAAGGGTGTGACAGAGGAGAGAGACAGAGAGACGCCTGCAGCACTGCTTTACCACTTGTAAAGCTTTCCCCCTGCAGGTGGGTGCCAGGGGCTTGAACCTGGGTCCTTGCGCACTGTAACATGTGTGCTCAGTCAGGTGCACCACCACCTGGCCCCTATTTATTTATTTTTAATTATTTAATTAGCTATGCGGGGTGAGGTTGGGGGGGGGTTGGCTACTTATAAAGAAAAAAAAAGGCCAGAGGTTTCAGAAGGGTATAGACTTAGAATGAATGATACTCCCTGGTGGGACAGGAATTTGGTAAAGACAGAAGCTCAGCAAGGGAGCCTGCTAGGAGCTGGTCCCCAGGGACTGGTTATGGGGGGATGTGAAGGGGGAGGAGGTGTGCTTTATAATTAAATGGAAAAAAAATTTTGCCCTTTTTTTCTACTCTATTTCTTAACCCAAATTAAGTTATAGTCACCTCCTTGGTGTCACCGCTAGGACCCCTTATTGACTGGCCTACTAAAGGCAGAAAATCCTACCGTTTCCAGAAGGTGTGGTCAGAGCTCAAGCCACTAGCAGCTTCTCAGTCTGCCATCTTCCGGGATCTCCTCTTTCTAACATTTCTAAGAATAAAAGTTAAAAATCAGTATCCTGAAATTTTAAATTGCTTAATTTATGGTTTATTTAAAAAATGTTTATTATATAGGAATATCTATTGTCACTTTGGTGATAGTCCTTAGCATCACTGATTTCTTTGGCCAAAAGCTACTTGCTGACAAGAATGCAACTTGAGGTAATTATAGCTTTGCATGTTGAATTTGTTTTGTAAAGTTTATTTTGATTTATGGTGACTCAACAATGCAGTTCTGTGGTTAACTTTTGGGATGGGGTAGGCAGCTCTTCATCAATTACCAAACTCTTCCTTCAAAAAGCATGAAATTAAAAGAAGTACAGTTTTATTTCTTACCTAGATTCATTCTATTTGGTGTGTTTAGTATTAAGATAACCAGTGAGAAAGCTCCAATCTAGTTACAATGATAATTATCAGTTAGATAGATTACTTTCCAGGGTCATATTCTTAATACCTGGGCCAGGGATTAGAAAGGAAGTTGTTTTTGCTTCTCTTCTTTAGTACCTATTCTTTGCTCAAAGGTAAAGTCCATTTCCCCTTTGTCTCTTAGTGATGGAGTTATGTGGAGTATCTCTATGTTTTGACTGAACCAGCCTAAACTTTCACACTCAATTTTTATCTCCTACCTTGATCTTTTGCATATTGTGTAGTAGCATGATCCCTTTTGCGTTCTGAATTATCATAGAAAAAGATGAGTTTCTTTTTTACCCCACTACATTCCTGCTCTGATTAGCTTTTATTTCTTTTAGATATCTTTTTGTTTCACAACAGCTCTTTATTTTCATTTTAATAATATATATATATATATATTGAATAGAGAAAGATAGAAATTGAGAGGAAAGGGGATAGGTGGCCCCAGAGGTGGTGCAGTGGATAAAGCCTTGGACTCAAGCATGAGTCCTGAGTTCAATCCCCAGGAGCACATGTATCAGAGTCATGTCTCGTTCTTTCTCTCTCTCTTCCTATCTTTCTCATTAGTAAATAAATAAAATCTTTACAGAGAGAGAGAGAGAGAAACTTTTAGTGCATCTAATTTTTGACAAAGGAGTCCAAAACATCACATGAAGTCTATTCAAGAAATGGTGTTGGGTAAATTGAGTTGAAATTTGTAGAAGAATGAAAATGGACCACCACATTTCACTACATACAAAAATAAACTTCAAATGGATCAAAGATTTGGATTTTATACAAGAAACCTTCAAATACTTAGAGGACAACTTTGGCAGAACTCTCTTCATTTAAGCTTTGAAGACAATTATGATGATTCAAATCTAATTAGAAGGAACTATAAACAAAAATAAACCTATGGGGCTATTTTCAAACTGGAAATCTGTACAACAAAAGGAATCACCACTGAAACTGAGGTTCCCCACAGAGAGGATGTGCCATACATCAGACAAAGGACTGACAACAAAAATATACAAAAAACACACCAAAATCATCAATTAAACAAACAAAAAACTCTCTATTTGGGTAGAATCTTCCTCAAAGAAGAAATCCAAATGATCAAAATGAAAAATATATGAAAAAATGCTCAAAGGCATGGATGATCAGGGAAATGCAAATAAAAGCAACAATGAGATAACCACCTGTGAGAATATCATTTGTTAGAAGAAAGAATCACTAATTCTTGGAGAATCTGTGGGGGTAAAGGGATTCTCCTACACTACTGGTGGGAATATAAATTCGCCCAACTCCTATGGAAGACAGTCAAGAGATTCATCAGGACACTAAAAATAGAGCTACCCTATGATCTGACAGTTCATCTCCTGGGGTTATACCCAAAAGAAATAAAAACATCTATCCAAAGAGACCTAGGTACACCTAAGTTCATAGCAGCACAATAATAGTCTAAACTTAGAAGCAACAGTTATCTGGCTAAGAAAGATATGGTTTGGGGGCTGGGCAGGAGCGCATTGGTTTAAGCATGGCGCAAAGCACAAGGATTGGCGTAAGGATCCCGGTATGAGCCCCCCAGCTAACCACCTCCAGGGGAGTCTTTTCACAAGCGGTGAAGCAGGTCTGCAGGTGTCTATCTTTCTCTCCCCCTCTCTGTCTTCCCCTCCTCTCTCAATTTCTCTCTGTCCTATCCAACAACAGTAACAACAACTATAACAATAATAACAATAACAACCGCAACATGGGCAGCAACAAGGGCAACAAAATGGAAAAAATAGTATAGTATTGGCACCAAGCCCCAGTGATAACCCAGGGGGCAAAAAAAAAAAAAGATATGTTCTATATACGTATACAAGAATACTTTGCAGCAGGAAAAGGAAGAAGCTGACATTTAGAGGCAGAACCATCAGGCTCTCACAAGAAAGCCAAGATGTAAGAGGGGAATAGAATGACATTTTTATGGTAGTAAGAGATAAAAATTATCAGCCACTTACATTATATCCGGCCAAACTATCTTTCAAGTATGAAAGACAAACCAAAAGCTTTCCAAATATATAGAAACTGAAGGAATTCACTACCACTATTCCTGTCTTGTAAGAAATACTGAAAAGAGTCCTACAGGAAAAGAAGCAAAGGAACTCTTAACTCCACAGGGGATAGTCTGTGGTAGAATAGAAATGGGGGTTTAAATAACAGCAAAAAGGAGGACAAAACACATAGGAAAAGGGAGGGCATAAAGGATGGTGATATGACCAGTATTGGTAGCCAACTATCAAAGACCCAAATCAGAAACTCTAAAATCTCATGCCTCACCTTTGCTGGAAATAGGTGGAAAAGTGTTGGGTGGGATAGGCCAAGAAGAAAGGGATGAATATGGGATAACTCTACATGTAGGTGGAACTTGGGAAACATTGTTAGAAAGGGAGAAGATGAGATGAAATTTGAATTGCACCAAACCAAGGGACTCTGGGGAGGGAATGGAATAAGAGGTCAAGGGGGAGAGGCAGTTTGGGGTTCTTGATGGGTGGGGAGGGATGGTTAAGTGTGTGTGTTATAACACCTGTTATGCAGAACTGGGAACTCATACACACATATAAACATATGTTCTATAATTCATTAACAACCCCAATAAATTTTTTAAAACACTATGTTAAATACTAAACTGTTAAAAATGCCAAGGTCATCCCCTTTGCAGTATCTTGGACAGAATTTAGAAGTATTTTGTTGAGTGAGATAAGCAAGAAAGAGAAAGATCTATACCAAATGATCTCACTTGTAGGTGGAACTTAAGAAACAAGAACAGTTAGGGAAAATGTAAGGTGAAATTTGGACTGGGTGTGGTGTATTGCACCAAAGCAAAGGGTAGGAGGGAATGGGATGGGATGCAGGGGCATTTGGTTTCTGGTTTTTGATGGGGTAGGGGGCTCTGGGATGGGGTGTCTTTCAGCCATGGGGAAAAGAGATGCTGTACCTTTGTATCAATAACTCTCCTATAAACCATTAACCATCCAATAAAAAAATTATATATATGAAATAGCTAATCTACACAACCACATGAATAAAAAGAAAAAGTAAAAGTAGCCAGACCCCACAGAATATATATATATATATATATAATCAATATATTAATATGAATTTGAGAAGCATTAAAAATAATATGATGATAGAAATCAAGATAACAGTAATTTCTGGGCTGATGGTACTATTGATTGAAAAGGCATGAGGGAAATTTCTGAAGTAAAGGGTATACTCTAGTATCCCAATTTGGGTATTGGGTTTATAGATGACTACTGAAGAGTTGTATGCTTCATTGTATATAATGTTTCACTGTATATAAATCAAAACAATTTTTTTAAAAAAGAAAAAAGAATGAAAGAAAAGTAGGAGGTAAATACAGAAAAGCAGCCCTACTTATTTTTTACCCAACAACTTGTGTGTAATTATCAAAATATGTATTGAAAAGTAAATAGCACCAGTTAAAAATACACATAGTGCTTCAATTCTCCAGAGTTAACACAGTCAGGTCCTTGGACTAAGCAAGAGAGAAGACAGAAAGTTTAGACATGAGCAATGAAGAAAATGTGTTTTTACCAAAAAGCCCCAGGGCCACCTCTAACAACTTCTTTCTCTCCCTTGGAAATTTTTAGATCTCATTGTGTTACCGCAGCATTTTTCCACAACTCTCCTCCTGGAAGTGATTTGTCTAAAGACTCACTGGCTCCTTTAAAATAAAAACTCAGCTGTCAACATACCCAAATGGCATTTCTTTGAAGGAATATTAGTGACATAATTGATCTGGAGGTACAGTGACTATGCCTGTATACTTTATAAGTCCTTAAAAAATACTTATTTTCACTGTGGAGCAGTGAGAAAAATACTACTTTTTGGGGAAAAAAGTGAATTTAGCACCCAGCCTCACTATTTCCTATCTGGTTGACCTTGGATAAGCCATGTGATCTTACAGAAAATTAATTCCTTTCCTTGGAAAAAGAAGATAGAAAGTTCGTTACAGATTATGCTATGGTGATTAAATTAGACTGTGTATTCATTTAGATTTTACATCATAGACTCTCAGCAAATGAATACTTATTGTTGTTATTGGTGGATTGCTAAAGGATACCTACTCAAATATTACCCCCATCAATCATAGACTATCTGTTTTTTAGAAATTTCCTCTCTCTCTTTTACCAGAGCACTACTCAGTTCTGGCTTATGGTGGTAGGGGTGGGGGTGGGTATTTAACCTAGGACTTTAGAGCATCAGGCATGATAGTCTCTTTGTATAACCATCATGCTATCTACCCACACCCCTTTCTTCCTCCTTCTTTTTTACCAGAGCACTGAGCTGCTTAATTCTGGTTTATGGTCCTGGGGTGGGGGTGAGTGTAGTAGCGGGCTGAACCTAATACTTCTCAACCATGAGAGTATTTTTGCATATCCATTATGCTATCTCCCCTAGCCAGAAATATCTTTTTCTATTCCAAATTCCATTGTTATCAAGTTTTGCTTTTGGTCTTCTTGTTAATTTATACAGCACTTAAAGGAAGAATTCCTTTTGTGTTGACCTCTGCAGCCCATGAGGGTCTAGCTCAGTGACTTATATTTATAAGTGCCTAATACGTGATAATTTGAAACAAAATATAAATCCTATAGTAAATGTTTACCATGTTTCACATAACTTTTGTCATTTTGTTACATTAATAAATTATTAACTACCAGAGAGCATTTCCTGAGATAAGACAGAGATATTCTAAAGATATTTTCTGAGAAGTTGGTCAAGTGTGAGGACTGACAAGATTTTGACTGATACTAATCTTGTGTATCATTTATTGTTGCAAAACAGTCATCCCTAAATATAGTGACTTAACACAAAATACATGAGAATTAATAATTGTGTATCTATGAATTTGGGTCCATATGAAATTACAAAGCACCTGTCAGATGGGGCTATAGTAATCTGAAGGTTTGACTGGGGGTTAGGATTCTACTTTCAAGATCATGGTCAATCAAGTGAGTCTGGCTGTCCATGGAAGAACTCAACTCTTCCATGCAAGTCTATGCCCAGGACAATTTGAGTGCTGCATATAAATAAGTAGAGGTCTAAAAAAGGGAGAAGTGGGGCCAGTGGTGGTGCACCTGGTTGAGTGCACATGTAACAATATGCAAGGACCCGAGTTGGTGGTTGGTCTCCAAGTGCAGGGGTAAAGCTTCACAAGTGGTGAAGCCATGTTGTAGGTGTCTTTCTATCTCTTTCCCTCTCTACCTCTCCCCTTCCCTCTTAATTTCTGGATGTATCTATGCCTTAAATAAATAAATAAAGATAATAAAAATATATTTAAAAACTGTGAACAAATATAATAAGAAGTTTCTCTTATAAGAACTTTATCCCAACAGCAACAAACTATCAAATGCTGCCTCCTAACCCTGTTTCCCTCTTCACCCAGAGCACAGTCTGAAGACTCAACTAGTGTTGCTTACAAATGTTTTCCTTGTTAAATATTTTACAGATATAACCCCATCTTTATAACCAAGACTGGGGGAGCTCCACTTCCTTGGCCAATAATTGGATGAACCAACATCATTTCAGGGACAAGGAAGTAGAAACCACAGTGTGCCTCAGGTTCCAACCCTGTGTCCACACTTAGTGCTCGTTTAATTAAGCAATCCTGCAACTTGAGTATTTAATTTGGAACTGTGCTTTAGTCCCCATCTGGCTCCTTCATTTATTATAGTACTTAATTTGGCTAGACCCTAAAAGGGACATGAAGAAAGTATTCAAGCTTTCCAAACTCTAATTAATTACTTAGGAGACATGTCCTTTGTAGAAATATTTTTTAGTTGTTTACCCACAAGAAATGATAAATTAGTTTAATGTATACAAAATCTGTTGTAAATATTGTTTCTCCAGGTCAGTGTACAAGGTCATAGGAGGGATACATGCGTTTACTTTCATTATTTATACTTGCAGATTTAAAAGCAGTCATTAAAACTGTTAAGCTTCTAGATACTTGAGCTGCCTTTGCTAAGCATTTAGAAAGAAGTTAAAAACAAGGCTATAAAATGTTTCTTTTTTAGTATGTGTAGTGCTGGAATTAAAAAAAAAGTTTCCTCATTTATAAATGTTCCCAGGACTGTTAGGTAGATATTAAAATAATTTATTTATCTATCTATTTGTAGATAAAGAGAGTTAGAGAGAAAGAGCATGAAATAGACCACAGTACCAAAGTTTCTTTAAACACAGTGTAGGCTGGGCTTGAGCCTGAGTAATGCACATGATAAATCAGTGTATGATCTTAGAGAACCATTTCATCAGACTTTTTTTTTTAAAAAAAAGTTGATTTATGAGATTATCAAATAACAGACATGTAATTTAAAATCCAAGGAGAAAGTTTAGGGTTAGGTTTAGGATTGGGGTGGGTATTGGGGCTAGGATTAAAAGAAAGAAAAATCTACAGAGAGAGAATAAGGATAAAGAAGTAAAGATAATTTTGGAAAAAACTGTATTTGTTATAAAAGTGACAAAAAATGACAAAGATGTCATTACCAAGCACTGGTTTCTTAAATGGTAATTTTCCTGGCCATCCTTCCTTTCACACACATGCCATTCCCAACCTCAGCCTATACCAGTGTTCTCTGTGTCTATTTAATGTTAAGCAATGCCCACCCGATTTAGAAGTTCTACATACACATTCTAATCTGTTGTTCTGGTCCTTAGCAAATGCAAATTCAAAGATAGGAGTAATTTCTTTTCTATCCTAAATTGGAGGAGAAAGTAAATTAGGAATAGGCAAACTTCATATAAAAGATAAATTTAATTCTTGACATGTACATACAAGATTTATATTAGAAAAACAAAAATGGACCAAACAGGCTAGATTATAGTCAGCACATAACTGAGTTCCATCTAGACCACTTAAGTATTTGTTATTTTACTTCAGCACACCCTGACATTCACATTATTTCTTCTTGCACAAATCCCATTAACCTGAGAATGAAACTCAGTCATCTACAATGCAGTTAACTGCTCCACAGAAGCATGCTAAAACGTTTCAATAAAAAGGGCAACAGCTGTCTGTATTTTCCCTGAGTACTACACGGAGAAACATAATCATTGTGTGGACTTTGCTTTGCTTTTTTAAAGAGAATTTCACATATATTAGAGTTTTACCCCTGGCATTTAAGGGTATCTCTCCTTCCATCATCCAAAGCAGTTGGCTACTAGTGTTGCAGTCGGAAAACTAAAATTTAAAAGTGGAAATTATCTCCTTTTAGTAGAAAAGAATTCAAGGCAGAGACAGCACTGTGTTGGTATGTTTCATATTGGTTTGCTCCTCTTCCCCCAACCTCTGAGAGAATTGGTTTGGCCCTTGCTAGTTTCACGCCCCGCTTTCTCCCCGCCCCCTATACTAAGGACGTTCAGAGTCCCAGCAGCTTCTCAACCCAGCCATGTGGTCCTCTCTGTCTACCACCGCGAAACTAGCCCAGCCTGCTGGCGCCCCTGAACCTAAACGACAGCACTGTAAATCACTGAGACCATGACCAGTCTTTCCCTTCTTCCTTGTGTGTACTATTGCCAGCACCACACTAGAAAAGGTCTGTGCCAAGAGAGTTTTTGTTCACAGCAGAGTATGTCCAGCTAGAACTTTCCCAGAATCCCACTCAAGTCCTCAGCAAGAAAGAGGTTCTCCTAAAGCTTGGTATTTGACACCTACAACTGATAACCTCAATTCAAATGAAAATTTAAGGTGGAAATCAAGAAGGGATTCTTGTCTACAATGGATGGTTTGTCAAGGCAGCCTAGAAAAATGATATTTGCATTCCTGATATCTTTCCCTAGTGAAATAGTCCCAGGGTTGAAAGGAAGGATTTCCTTTAAAAGAAGAAAAAGCAAGAGTCCCTAAAAGGATGAGAGCAGGAAAGAGAGAGAGAGAGAGAGAACAAAACTAGACTTTTTTTTATATAAATGTCATCTATTAGCAACTGAAAGGATCCAAAATTCCATGAGCACTGTTTTGCTTTATGTCTTAAGGAAACATATAAAATACAGACTGGAGGATAAAAACACATTAGCCATTAAATAGCCTCACCAATTGTAATTTACCATTCTGTTGAGGAAGATTTATAGCAAAGGAGGTTGTGCTGTGGAGCATAATAAGTACTATAAACTAAAATGGAAATTGCTGTACCTTCTGTTCAAAGTTTCTATGAGAAAAAACAACTACTCTAAAAAACAACAATAACAATAAAAATTGATTCATAAGAAATTGTTGAAGATATCAGGGATAGGAAAATCCCCAAAGTGATGGAAACATCCAAATGCAAGATGCTGAGTGACAGATACATAGACAGAAAGAGAGTGGACTCAGAAGATGTCAAATTGAAGTCTGTTTACATCATTAGTGAAGCTTGCAGTGAGGACGTTACTGGAAACATATTGTCTCTCACAGAGCTTAAGAGCCAGCAGCTATGGATCAGGATTTGGTGAGATAGCAGCACCAGTTAGAGTAAGAGGGAAAAAAGTGGGTTAAGCGCAGGTGGCGCAGAGCACAAGGAACGCCGTAAGGATCCCGGTTCAAGCCCTGGCTCCCCTCTGCAGGGGAGTCGCTTCACAAGCGGTGAAGCAAGTCTGCAGGTGTCTATCTTCCTCTCCCCCTCTCTGTCTTACCCCATCTCTCTCCATTTCTCTCTGTCCTATCCAACAATGACAACAACAATAATAATTACAACAATAAAACAAGGGCAAGAAAAGGGAATGAGTAAATAAATAAATAAAATAAAAAAGTAAGAGAAAAAATCTCTCTTTTGTAGTTCTTTTCCTTTTCCCAAAGCATTGGAAAAACCAAGATAAGGGAGGGAGCATAAAAGTGGCACTCAGTCTTTTCCCAGTCTCATGTATCATAAATCAGAAGTAGACATAAGCGCTAAGCTGAATGTGAGAGCTGTTATTTTAAATTAGCTTGCAGGAAGCTCTTAATTTTAATACCTAAAAATTACCCTAAATTAATAAAATAGTTCCAAAACAAAGGTAAGGACAAGTTTGATATAGTATACTATAAGGGCAGCATGTGAAGAAAACTAGAACATTTATATGTTTGTATTCCATGAAATTTAGAAACTAAGGCAAGTTGGTTATGCACCCATTGCCTCACTTTATCCTCTCTAGAACTCCATGAGGTAGGCATTATCTATGTTTCACAGACAATGAAAAAGCATCTAGTGAGATCCAAAATTACATGGTGAGATGCCCAACTCCAGAAATGAAGCATGAATCAGAAAACTGGATTGACGATTGAGAATTAAGAATTATACAGATAAAAGATTTGATATTCATAGTTCTTAGTGTAACATTTATACACAGGTTAATGAATATTGATAAGTAGACTTCCTTGAAGAAAGCCAGTTTTTTTTTTTTTTGGTTTGTTTTTTTTTTTGTATCCTCTTCTCCTTCTTTTATCCCCGTGATATATCTAGTGTAAGTTCCAGGAAAGAAATGAGGCTGTAAAATTGTCTAATACCTTTGGCCTTCACTAGATGACAATAATTGGTGTTGTTATTTTTATTTTAAATTATAAATTAAGACCCTTGAAAAATCCATTCTAAATAACAAAAAAGTTCACTGACTCCTCAACAGTTCTAAGACAGGCGTTGTCCAATATTCTGTTCACTATTGGTTATACTTTGCTGGGTCAGGAAGAAACCAAAGAGAAAGATGTTTATAAGGCATGTTTGAAAGAGAAAAAGAAATGGGAAGAATGTTTTGGAAGTATAATCTAAGGTCTGAATTAAATCAGTTCTGTGAGACATTAAAGGGTTGAAAAGGAGGAGTCATGAAAATTAAATGTGGAAAAAAGAAAGTATTTACTTAGTTAAAACAAGGCAACCAAAGCCATCTTGGTTTTGCCAAAATAACTGGATGAAAAATGATCTTCTATTGTTTTGGACTAGACAGTACCTAATAACTGGTTTGACAGATTTCTTTCTCCCACTGCATTGACCAAAATTTTGGTACTGAGTAGACACAACTTAAATCACAGGGAAAGGTACCAAGGAAGATCACTTTTCAGATACTTTTATTGGCTTTAGCTGACAATAATATAGTAATTTTAATTTGTAGAGCTAGCTCCTTAAGAAGTATTCTCACATAGAAGTGATCTCATTTGGTTGAGACTGATCTCAATATGTGTTTTTCCATAATTTTCTGTTGCATAATCTGGAGGAACAATGGGAAAATAGTTAATCTTGGAAAATTATATAACCCTTGGCTTATATATTGCTTTCATTAGAGATGGGGGTGGGCAAGGGATAGCACTTTACTGTCAGGGTAATTTCTCCTCTTTTATCTTTCTGCCATTTTAAGTCCTTAAGATCTCATCAAATAAATAGTATCCACATAGATTGATTAAATAAGGAAAACTGGAAATGTATCTTACTTTATAACTAAAGTAGCAATAGAGAAATATAGACATCCCAAATTTGAATCACTCCCTTTCTTGTTTTCTAGTTTCAATATCCCTTTCTAGTTCTATGAACTTAAGCAAATTACTTAGTTGCCCTGTGCTTCAGTGCTCTTGTCTTAAATAATATGAATTAAAATATCAATAAATGCATGCACTCATTCAGGGTTTATCAAGTTTCACTAGAATCACTTGGAGCGTAAGTTAGTAGGTAGGGGATAGAACAGATAATTTACAATTCTCTACAGCTGCTATACTGCCCCGGCCAGCAGGGCGGTGAGCAGGGGCTAGGAACCCAATGAGACCTGAAATGATAGGGACAAGAGACGCGAAGAACGAGAGCAAGTCAAGTTTCTGATCAAGCTCTAAATTTTATTGTGTGCACAGACATTATAAGGCTTTGGGGAAGGAGGGGGGAAGTGCTAGAGGAGGAGGAGGGGGAGCAATCTTCAAAGGGGGAATGTTCCTTGCAACATACAATGGATGAAATCATGTTTGCTACCACAACTATGTGTTGTGTCACTGTTTCTGATAAATGGTCTACCTGAGGGGAAAATGGCCTGCCCAGGGGGAAATGAAACTTGTCTCGAGGACTTCCATTGTTTCAAAGCTTATCATCTATCAAGCAGAGAAATGGCTCCTGGCATCTCATCCCTTCGTTATAATTTAACTTGAGGCAGTTAGTTGAGGTGAGGAGCAGGGACCTGAACAGCAGGTATAACCAGAGGGGGGAAGTATTGACCCGATTCCTCCCGCGGGGTGGGTGCAGAAACCAACCTTCCCGCATCTTATAAGGCTCTCGGTGTCTTTTTGAGGAGGGGAGGCAGAGCCACAGTTTCCAGGGAAATGATTTTTTGTTGCTGACACCAACCTCCATGCAAATCAGGTTTGCTTCACGGGGGACTCAGAGGCGGACAATAGGGTCCTCCCCCTGCAGTGCTTTGCCTTGCACCCCTTACTGGTGTCCTTTCCCTGCCAAGGTTGGATGTTTCCATGCATAATTCTGAGTTTTATGCCATCCGAAAGGGAGGTCAGTCATCCTCAGGTTCAGCCAGGCCTCTATCAGCCAAATCAAGTCTGTGATAATGGATTTGCAAAGGTTTTAATGCCAAGGAGTCAATCTGCCATTTTATAAAATCAGTAATCTTATTAAAAATAAAGGGTCCTAAGGTAACCATTAACAAAAGACTAATAAGGGTCTCATAAGGGGCTCTGTAGTGACTCAAGACTATTTGTGGTGGAGTCTATAACCTGTTGTAATTTGTCAGAAAATTTATGGGAGGAATATATAGAGTGTCCTAGCATGCCACCAGCAAGTCTAAGGGAAGCAGTCAGTGGATGTGATGTCCAGGGGAAGAAACACAGCACGTCTGGTCTTCTGGTCAGCGCCAACTGATGAAATTTTCTTCTTCTGGTCAGCTGTGGAACAAGCAAGACTAGGAGGCAAGGACCAGGTAGAGAAGAATTGACATGAAAATATAGGATGGTGTTTATCAAAACACAGAGGAGGTGCATACACATTAGAAGTCAAGGTGAGGTTCCTTGAATATTGAGGAATATTTTGAGAAAAGTGAGCAGTCAATAAGCATGCAAAGATGAAGTCAGCAGTGGTAGGTCAGCAGAAAGAGAAGACTTGGATAAGCTGGTGAGGTTAGCTGGAGTATATACTGCCATGGTGTCCTTTGTGGTAAGGACTTGCCAACAGGGACTCTGTGGATTTTGCAAGAGCAATGTCATCCACCATAATAAAAGGAAAACAAACATGGACATCCAGTGTTGAAAAAAGAGAAAAAGAATATGTCTCTATGACTGGAAAAGTGTGTGGCTTTGTCAATGAGATATAATAAATGGACAATTTGAATTTTTGTAAATATTAAAAAGATTTAGTATGTTACTTCATTGACACTTTAGCCAACTGAATACTGGAGGGTGCATTACCCTTCCTTTTTTTATTATTAATTAAGCTTAAGGGTTTTAGTTTTTCTTGTTTGAGCTGTAGCCCACATAAATTTAGAAAAAATATCAACTGAGAAAAAAAAGTTTTTTTTTTTGTTTACTAAACATGGGCAGGTGAATTACATCAATCTGTCAGAGAGCATTGGCTTTTATCAATGGAGATTAATCTTAAAAGTCTGAATAGCAAGATCTTAATTAAACAATGTAGGAGCCAGTAAAGTGCTCTTACTATGGCAGGTCAAGCGTTATAATTTTAAGAGGCTTGTAAAAAAAAATGATAAAAAATTTTAGGATATGAGTGACTTTAGGAGTCATCACACACCCATAAATAAAAATTAAAAATGTTTAGTTTTAAATCTTACCATATGAGCAGTCAGTTCTTCATGTGCAGATGTACCTATAATTATTTACTTAGGGAGAGAACTTGTACCAAGTTAATTGATGATCTAATGGTTAGAATTGGCTTGAGGTTTTTTTTTTTTTTTTTTTTTTAATATGATTTTAGAAGGCTCTTTATTAAAATAAACCAATATGTTATAGAAAGTAAATACCTAATGTGTTGACATGATAAAATGTTTACCATTTTAGCATTATTTTAAACTGATTAGACAGTTTAAGCACACTATTATGCCTTTAGTTTACTAAGATCTTTACTCATCACAAGGCTATCATGAGTAAGCATAGATATAAAACTCTTAATAGATTTTGTTCCTTAGAACTCTAATATGGCAACTTAAAAGGCTAAAATAAAACCTCATAGTTTAAATGTTCAAAATATTAATTTTGTTAAATCAGGATTTGCCAAAACAAATCTTCTATCAGACCAAAAACACCATTTATTACCTTAATTTATCAAGAATAAACCTCTGGCAGTGTCTTAAAACAAACCAGATAATTTTTAAAAGCAGAAAGATATAAAGAGGAAAACCAGCGCAAAAGCCTCTGGCATGTAAATAATTAACATAACCATTGTGTTATCTTTTACTAACCCAAGCCAGTTTTGCCTGTTTAGTTGAGAAAGTATTTTAAAAGCTTTTTTTTTTTTTTTTTTTTTGAAATCACTTAAACAATTTTAAGTAAAATGTTAAACTTTGTTTGTTAGGATCTTTGTTTATCACAAAGCTATCACACCCTTAGGGCAGCTATGAACAAAGGTGGGTACACAACTTAATTGATCTTTCACTTTGATTTGGATAGGTAACTTAAAAAGCTAAGATAAACCTCATAGCTGAAATGTTAAAATAAATTTTTACTGTTAACATTTCTTTTAGATGACTATTTTACACTAAATAATTTTGTTGAATCACATCTGTTGAATAAAAAATTTTTTTTATCAGGCCAGGAATAGCACGTTTAACCCTTTTTTTTCCTGGCAAGGCCACTGCTCTACACTGACTGGGTTATTAGAAAGTCAGTTCAAGGATGGAATTAAATTAACAAACAGTGGCAGTTGATATTGAGGTGCTGGTAATATCTACAGTTTTCACAAAAGTGAGAGAGACTACAGAGGCATTTTACCATGTCTAGATATCTCAGAAAATCTTTTTAACTAATGAATTGATGCTGATATTAGCTATCAGAAGGATGAAATTGTCTTATATTTTACTCTGGTAAAGGTGTGCCAACTCTATGAGTCTGGATCTTTAAAACCACATTTAGCTTAACTAAATCTTATTTAAAACTTAAAACAAACTTTAGTTACTTAGGGGTTAACACACATTAATGAAAACAAGGTTAGCACAGACTTAAAACATACATTCTTGGTGAAAGGAAAATTTTCCCTTTGAAAAACCGCTTTGGTTTTTGGATTCCTAACTCACAGCCTATCTATCCAGGAGGGGCGTTTGTGGCTAAGGTACATTTTACAGTTTTAAAGAAATAAATAATTAAATTTCTATCAAAAGTGTGTACTGGTTTTCTGGTTAATAGCTTTTAAGTTAAAGAGAACATCTTGTTTGATTGATTTCATTCTTTCTCTAAGGAATAGCTTGTTAGCCAGATAAGATCTCACTCAGAACTGGTTTTAAGCTTTCTGAGAGTAGAGGGAAAAAAGCTGGATCTTTTTTGGCTGACTAGTTTTAAGATAATGCCAAATCAAGAGCCCACAGTTCTTTAACTAATTGTAAATGTTCTCATTTTTTTTTTCTCTACTAATTTTCTAAGGGAAGCTGTTTTTCGTGTTAGTTGAGTTTTAGCCTTGGTGGTCTAATCAGTATTATTGGCCAAGTCAAGGACCAGAGCACAAAACGGAGGGACGGTGGTGTAGGGAGGCAGTCTGGACAAGGAAGAGCCTAGGGGTTAGGGTTAACCAGTTTGAGCCTGGCTCCAAGTAACAGGGAAAGCCAAAACCGGTTTTGATTTGGATGGTTTAGTCTTAGTTTTAGTTTTAGGGATTGGGTTTTTTGGTGAGGCTAAAAATGTAAGCTCTTCTGTAACTGCAGCTATTTCTTTCATTAATTGAAGCTGCTCTCTCCGGTCAGCAAGGACCTTGCGGAGGGTGGAAATTCCTAGAAGGGCTCCTGAGAGTGCCCACCTGACAGAGGGATTGTCAAGGAGAGGGTCAGGCTGGAGAGCAGGGGCACGGATATAGGGAGGGGAATTAAAGGGAGGAGGATACCAATCAGGATTGTGATATTTGGCAGCCTCTTTTTCTAGCAAAGCCTCATCCTCCGCGGGAAGTGCTTCAGGAGAGGGGGGGCTTTGTGGGAGGTTTTGTAAAACTGGGTAGAGGCGGGGGAAAGAATGCTGGGTTTCTTCCTCATGTGAATTAGCAATAGGAGGGTCAATAAAGGGAACTTTAGTAAGTGAGGAGGGACCTGTAGGGAGGGAAACAGGGCTTTTACTTTCATCGGGTGTTGGGAGGCTTTTATTTTGACTGGGTACTGGGGGATCAAGATCAATAACCACAGAAGGGCATGGAGATGGGGTCTTTGTCCTGGACGGCGGACGAGAAAGTTGCCGGAGGACCTTTTCACCCTCTGTAATAAGGTTTTTAATATCAGGGTGATTATTATAGATTTTTAAGATATCATTAATTAAATTCCAGTAACAAAAGGCAGGAACAGGTACACGTTCAGGACCAAAAGACTGATAGTGATCATTAAGACAGTCACCAATTCTCCTCCAACGTTTCTCATCTATAGTGCCTTCCTGGGGGAACCAGGGACAAATATTTCCAATATAATCTAAAAACCTCTTTAATTCTTTCTTTTTAACCCTAGTTCCTCGTGTCTTGAGTGACTCCTTGAGTCCTTTAATGAATAAATCTTGTTTGCTAAATTCATGTCCCATGGTTTTGCTTACCTCAGCTGCTGTGACACTCTTCCCCAGATGCGACTCACGGGCGGGTATTTCCGTGGCGATCTCTGCGAGTCTTTGCGTTACCCCCCTCGGGCCGCGGTAACTCTGTGAATTCGGGTAGGCCTACCCCCTCGATCAGCGGAGTTTCTAGGTTCAGAAGGCTTCTTTGCCCCACGCTCGGGCGCCAGAATGCCCCGGCCAGCAGGGCGGTGAGCAGGGGCTAGGAACCCAATGAGACCTGAAATGATAGGGACAAGAGACGCGAAGAACGAGAGCAAGTCAAGTTTCTGATCAAGCTCTAAATTTTATTGTGTGCACAGACATTATAAGGCTTTGGGGAAGGAGGGGGGAAGTGCTAGAGGAGGAGGAGGGGGAGCAATCTTCAAAGGGGGAATGTTCCTTGCAACATACAATGGATGAAATCATGTTTGCTACCACAACTATGTGTTGTGTCACTGTTTCTGATAAATGGTCTACCTGAGGGGAAAATGGCCTGCCCAGGGGGAAATGAAACTTGTCTCGAGGACTTCCATTGTTTCAAAGCTTATCATCTATCAAGCAGAGAAATGGCTCCTGGCACTATACTTAGAGAACTCTAGGTATTGAGTGAATTAATTTCCATAGCTGAAGTGCTTAGTACAAAAGCTGGTAAACTGTAAAGTTTCAACACATGTTAGCCTACACTATACTGCTGTCCTCATCATGACAATGACCATCATTGTCTTCATTATCAGCATCACCAAGATCATCTTTATCAATATCTCATATATGGATTTATGTAATGCATTGATAGCAAGACAATCTCTAAACTCTCTTAGGATAAGAAAATTGATAGGGGAAGATGCTATAATGGTTATGCAAATTACTCTCATACCTGAGGTTCTGAGGTTCAAGTCCTAGCACCACCATAACCCAGAGCTGAGCAGTGCTCTGGTAAAATGATAAATAAAATTAACATGAAAAAGAGATATTTTTCAGATTTCTTGAGCAATTACTGTAGAAGAAACTAGACCAGGTATTAATGGCAGGCTTCCTAGAGGTATGGACAGCTCATCCTGGCTTACCATATAGCTGTAGAAACAAAGGAAAACATTTATATGATCATGAGAAAAACAAAGGTTATTTATTCTGCACTTAGTGAATTAAGGAATTCAACAACTATTAGTGTATATGGATAGAGTATGTTCCCAACAGATAAAAATATTTTGTACGTTGATTGACATTATTTTTATTTTATTGGGAGGTTAATGATTTACAATATAGTTTTAACACATAGATACAACCTCTCATCTTCTCTTGGTTAATGTCTAGGAGACACAACAGTATCCCAGTGTCCCTTCATTCTATACCTTTCCATCCGTTCCTCAGTTCTTTGGTTTCATGCAATATGCCACAACTAGTCCAAGTTGATTAACTCTAGTTGGTGAAAGAAGGGGGGATCACTTAGAGTAGTACCCACTGATGCAAAGGTGGGGATTGGAGAGCATGGCTGAGTGGTCTGGAGGGTGGTGCAGTGGATAAAGCACTGGACTGTCAAGCATAAATTCCTAAATTCAATCCCCAGCAACACATGTACCAGAGTGATGTCTGATTCTCCATCTCTCTCTCCCCTCCTTTATCATTAACAAATGAATAAAATATTTTTTTAAAAATAGAGTGTGGCTGATAGTCAAAAGCAACCAATTTTTAATAAAGACCATGATATGTAGACCTATTAATGAAGTAAGAAAACCTGGATGTGAGAATGATCCCCCTAAATTAAATCTACAGTCTATCCTGTTGATAGCCCTCTGAAACATGGTATAAACTTGGACACGAACTGGGCCAAAACTCTGATGCTTTGTGGATTCTACTGGTGGCCCAGACACCATCTCCTCTTTCCTTGCAATATGTAGGCTATGAGAAACCTCGGCCTTTCCACCACTTGTCAGTCTGCCTATCTCTACTAGTATGACAGTCCCTTCAGTCTGGAGTCACAGTGATTTATACCCCTCTACTGGTATTGCTGTAACACAGGATACTTCTCAAAAATTTGTGTTATAAGGGAGTCAGGTGGTAGTGCAGCGGGTTAAGCGCACATGGCATAAAGTACAAGGATCAGTGTAAGGATCCCAGTTCTAGCCCCCAGCTCCCCACCTGCAGGGGAGTCTCCGCACAAGTGGTGAAGCAAGTCTGCAGATGTCTTATCTTTCTCTCCCCCCTCTATCTTCCCCTCCTTTCTCCATTTCTCTCTTTCCTATCCAATAACAATGACATCAATAATTACAACAATAAAACAACAAGGACAACATAAGGGAATAAATAAATAGATTTCTTAAAAAATTTGTGTTATAAAAATATGCCATTGGTTTATGTTATAAACTGAAACCTGTCCAGAATGACCTGGGGATGGGGTGGGTGAGAGACAGCTTACCCAGTAGAGCATTTGCAGTATCATGTGTAAAGTCCTGGATTTGAGCCCTAATTCTATAGGAGAACACTATGGAAGGCAACAGGGCGGCCCAAGGATGTTGGAGCAATGCCTGTGGTATGTCTATTGTCTTTGTATGTAAGATGTATTATGCTCATCCTCTGACTCACCCCACTCCATTTTTTTCATTTTCTTTTTCTTTTTACCAAAGCACTTTTCAGCTCTGGTTTATGATGGTGAGATTGAACCCTGAATGAAAAAGGGTTTCAACCAAGGATAATATATCCTGCTGTACTTTCATTCAAACTAGATGGAGGGATCAAACCCTTCTTAGACAAACAACAGTTAAAGGAGGCAACCATCACCAAACTGGCCCTGAAAGAGGTTCTAAAAGACCTCTTATAAACAAGAACATCACTATAATACTTGCAATATATCAGAGCAAACAAAAATTTGTTGAATAATCACACTACAATACATTAAATCCATAATATCAATAAATGTCAATGGCTTCAACTCACCCATCAAAAGGCACAGGGTGGGGGGATGGATCAGAAAACATAACCCAACCATATGCTGCTTGCAAGAATCCCATCTGACAAAACAAAATAAACACAGATTTAAAGTGAAAGGATGGAAAACTATCATACAAGCTAATGGTACAAAAAAAGGCAAGAACAGCCATTCTCATCTCAGACAAAATAGATTTTAAATTAAATAAAATAATAAAGTAAGATAGGCAAGGACATTACATAATGATTAGAGGATCAATCAACCAAGAAGACTTAACAGTTATTAACATCTATGCACCCAATGAGGGACCATCTAAGTACATCAAACACCTACTGAAAAAATTTCAAAAATACATCAATAGTAATACAATAATAGTGGGAGACTTTAATACCCCACTCTCACACAGACAGATCAACAAAGCAGAGAATCAACAAAGAAACAAGAGAATTAAATGAAGAGATGGTCAGACTAGACCTCCTAAACATTTTCAGAGTCTTTCACCACAAAAAACTGGAATACACCTTCTTTTCAAATCTACATAACACATACTCAAGGATAGACCACATATTAGGCCACAAGGACAGCATCAATAAATTCAAGAGCATTGAAATCATCCCAAGTATTTTCTCACACCACAGTGGAGAAAGCTAACATTTAACAACAAACAGAAAATTATTAAAAGTCACAGAACTTGGAAACAAAACAACATATTCCATAAGAACCACTGGGTCAGAGACTCACTCAAGCAAGAAATTCAAATGTTCCTGCAAACAAATGAAAATGAAGACACAACCTATCAAAATATTTGGACACAGCTAAAGCAGTACTGAGAGGGAAACTTATAACCATACGATCACATATTAAACAATAATTTTAGCTCAAATGAACGACCTTACTGCACCCCTCAAGAACTTAGAGGAAGAGGAACAAAGGAACCCTAAAGCAACCAGAAGGACAGAAATCACTAAAATTAGAGCAGAAATAAACATCGAAAATAAGAGAACCATACAGAAGATCAATGAAGCCAAATGTTGGTTCTTTGAAAAATTAAACAAAATTGACAATCCCTAGCCAGACTCACCAAAAAAAAAAGAGAGAAGACTCAAATTAATAGATTGTAAACAATGGAGGAGATCACAACTGACACCACAGAAATCCAGAAAATCATGCAAAACTTCTATGAAGAACTATAAGCCACCAAGCTAGAGAATCTGAAAGAAATGGAAGAATTCCTAGAAACATATGCCCTTCCAAAACTGAACCAAGAATAACTAAAAAACCTAAATGCACCAGTCACAGACGAAGAAATCAAAACTGTTATTAAGAATATTAAGAATCTCTCGAACAACAAAAGTCCTGGACCAGATGGCTTCACAAACAAATTCTACAAAACCTTCAGGAAAACAGTACCCATACTTCTTAAGCTTTTCCATAAGATTGAAGAAACAGGAATACTCCCTTCCACCTTCTATGAAGCCAACATCACCCTGATACCAAAAGCAGATAGGGACACAACAAAAAAGGAAAACTACAGACCAATATCTCTTATGAACAAGATGCCAAAATATTAAACAAGATCTTGGCCAACCAGATACAGCAGCACATCAAAAAGATTGTTCATCACGACCAAGTGGGATTCATCCCAGGAATGAAAGGCTGGTTCAACATCCATAAGTCAATCAATGTCATTCACCACATCAATAAAAGCAAAGCCAAAAACCACATGATTATCTCAATAGATGCAGAGAAAGTCTTTGACAAAATCTAACACCCATTCATGCTCAAAACCCTACAAAAAATTGGGATAGATGGGAAATTCCTCAAGATAGTGGAATCCATATATAGCAAACCTATAGCCAACATCATACTCAATGGACAGAAGCTGAAATCCTTTCCCTCAGATTGGGGACTAGACAGGGCTGTCCACTGTCACCGTTACTCTTCAACATAGTATTGGAAGTTCTTGTCATAGCAATCAGGCAAGAGAAAGAAATCAAAGGAATACAGATTGGAAGGGAAGAAGTCAAGCTCTCACTATTTGCAGACAATATGATAGTATACATAGAAAAACCTAAAGAATCCAGCAGAAAACTACCGGAAGTTATTAGTCAATATTGCAAGGTGTCAGGCTACAAAATCAATGTACAAAAATTAGTGCATTTTTTATGCAAACACTAAATCTGAAGAAGAAGACATCCAGAAATCACTCCCACTTACTGTTTCAGCAAAATAAATAAAATACCTAGTAATAAAGTTGACCAAAGAAGTGAAATACTTGTATACTGAAAACTATGAGTTGCTATGCAAGGAAATAGAAACTGATGCCAAGAAATAGAAAGACATCCCTTGCTCATGAACTGGAATAAATACCATCAAAATGAATATTCTCCCCAGAGCCATATACATATTTAATGCAATACCCAACAAAGTTCCACCAAGCTTCTTTAGGAGAATAGAACAAACACTAAAGTCATTTATCTGGAACCAGAAAACACCTAGAATTGCCAAAACCATCTTGAGGAAAAGAAACCGAAATGGAGGCATCACATTCCCAGATCTCAAACTATATTATAAAGCCATCATTATCAAAATAGCATCATACTGGAACAAAATTAGGCACACAGACCAGTGGAACAGAATTGAAAGCCCAGAACTATATCCCCAGACCTATGGACATCTAGTCTTTCATAAGGGGGCCCAAAGCATTAAATGGAAGAAGGAGGCTCTCTTCAATAAATGGTGCTGGGAAAACTGGGTTGAAACATGCAGAAGAAGGAAATTGAACTCACCAGGAAAATTATCTCACCAGAAACAAAAATCAACTCCAAATGGATCAAAGACCTGGATGTTAGAAACAATCAAATACTTAGAGGAAAACATTAGTAAAACACTTTCCACCTACACCTCAAGGACATCTTTGATGAAATAAACCCAATTGCTAGAAAGACTAAAGCAGAAACAAACCAATAGGACTACATCAAATTGAAAAAGCTTCTGCACATCCAAAGAAACTATTAAACAGACCCCTCACAGAATGGGAGAAGATCTTCACATGCCATACATCAGACAAGAAACTAATCACCAAAATATATAAAGAGCTCTGCAAACTTAGCACCAAAAAAGCAAATGACCCCATCCAAAAATGGGCAAAGGATATGCGCAAAACATTCACCTCAGAGGAGATCCAAAAGGCTAAGAGACATATGAAAAACTGCTCTAGGTCACTGATTGTCAGAGAAATGCAAATTAAGACAACATTGAGATACCACCTCACTCCTGTAAAAATGGCATACATCAAAAAGGACAGCAGCAACAAATGCTGGAGAGGATGTGGGGACAGAGGAAGCCTTTTGCATTGCTGGTGGGAATGTAAATTGGTCCAGCCTCTGTGGAGAACAGTCTGGAAAAGTCTCACAAGGCTAGACATGGACCTTCCATATGATCCAGTAATTCCTCTCCTGAGCTTATACCCCAAGGACTCCATAACACCCAACCAAAAAGAGGTGTGTACTCCTATGTTCATAGCAGCACAATTCATAACAGCTAAAACCTGGAAGCAACCCAGGTGCCCAACAACAGATGAGTGGCTGAGAAATCTGTGGTATATATACACAATGGAATACTATACAACTATCAAGAACAATGAAACCACCTTCTCTGACCCATCTTGGACAGAGCTAGAAGGAATTATGTTAAGTGAGCTAAGTCAGAAAGATAAAGATGAGTATGGGATGATCCCACTCATCAAAGAAATTGAGAAAGAAGATCTGAAAGGGAAACTAAAAGCAGGATCTGACTAAATTGAAAGTAGGGCACCAAAGTAAAAACCCTGTGGTGCAGCTTCCTGGGCCGGTTGGGGGTGGGGGTGGATGGGTGGGATGGGACACAGTCTTTTGGTGGTGGGAATGGTGTTTATGTACATTCCTAGTAAAATGTAGTCATATAAATCACTAGTTAATTAATATGAGAGGGGGAAATTAATTGTATGTCTCAAAGTTTTTAAAACACAGACTGAGTCTTTTTAATATATAGGCTGTGTATTTGATATGCAGACTCTCTCAAAAGCCTAGACCAAGTAGATCAGAAGCAACCAATAGCACAGCTATATACAAGATACTATACAGCAAACCCTAACAAAAGGACTTTTCAACGTTCACCCAATCACCAAATAATGTGATGATAACATTAACTATGCATTGTCTTTTTGAACCCTAAGATAGCAGGAACCTCACATCTCCACTATAGAGCCTATATTTCCCCCAGTCCTGGAACCTTAGGATAGGGCCCACTTTCCCGCATGCCTCTCCCAATCCATATCAAATAATACTGCATCTGCCGATCGCAACCTAATCAATGCAACAATTGCTACCTCAACATGTTTCACCTCAGACTGTGCCCAGAGACTTCACATGTGGAATGACAGCCCTTCAGCTTCATTACTCGGGTGAGACCTTTCCTTTCATAGTATTCTCTAATTCCATCCCAGGTGGTTCACTTTCTATCAAAGTTCCAAAACCAGGTTCTGTGAGAGAGAACATATGTTCGTTCACACATATCCATAAACTAGTGCAAAATATATACCTGAAAGTAGAAGTACACTAGAATTTGCAGTGAGCACCCCCCAAAACTTCCTCTCCACTATTCCAACCTTTGGGTCCATGATTGCTCAACAATTTGTTTGGCTTTGCATGTTAACTCTTTTTTCAGCCACCAGGTTCCAGATGCCATCAGGATGCCGGCCAGGCTTCCCTAGACTGAAGACCCCACCAATGTGCACTGGAGCTCTGCTTCCCTACACCCCTACCCTACTAGGTAAAGAGAGAGGCAGACTGGGAGCATGGACCGACCAGTCCACGTCCATGTTTAGCTGGGAAGCAATTACAGAAGCCAGACCTTGCACCTTCTGCAACCCACAGCAACCCTGGGTTCATGCTCCCATAGGGATAGAGAATGGGAAAGCTATCAGGGGAGGGGATGGGATATGGAGATTGGGTGGTGGAAATTGTGTGGAGTTGTACCCTTTCTACCCTATGGTTTTGTTAATTTTTCCTTTCTTAAATAAAAATTAAATTAAAAAAATCAAAAACCCCAAATCATTATTAATTTAATAATAGAATGTGTTAAAAATGTAAAAAAAAAAAAAAGAGCCCTGCAAGTGGTGTATCTGGCTGAGTAAACACATTACAGTGTTAAAGGACCCAGGTTCAAGTCCCCAGTCCCCAACTGCAGGGGTAAGCTTCATGAATAGTGAAATAACGTTGTAATAAATAGATAACTAACTAACTAACTAAATAAATAAATAAAATATTATAAATGTAAGAAGAAAAAAAAAGAAAGAAAGAAGAAAAACCTTTTCATATAAAAGTGGCAGCTAGCATGCTTGAAATTGAGTCTGATATAAAACATACTACCACTTGCATTTGATCAAGGAATCAGTGACAGATAGAGCAGGAGAGCTTTATGACAGAAAGTAGAGAACCCAGGTATTTCCTAACTGGAGGCATTTGCTCTATGCTACTATAGGCAGACTCACTAGAAGTATTATATCCTATGTGATTGGTTAGGGTGTGTTTATTTTTCTTAGGTTGGTCCTAAACTGGAAGTTGTCAACTATTAATCCAATCCTGGCCATTTGAGGCTGATTGTTACATAAGTTATTGTTCAGCTTCCTGGGTTGTCACCAGAGATAGCAATCTGGCTTCCTGCAAGTCTGACTCTAGCATGTTACTTTCCTGTGTTACTTCATGCAGATAAGGGGATTATTTTCCTGGAAAGATTTCTGAAGGTTAAGGGTCAAACTTCAATTTTTATATTGTCTGGCCATTTTAATATTTTGTTCTTAGAGTTCAGAGATAGAGGTTGTTCTAACTATTGTGATTCACGATCTGACTGATGTTACACTTAAAATCTTTATTACAACTTATGGATTGTTTCACTTTTATTTCAGTTACTTGTTTGTTTAGTCAGTGTTATTATATAAAAGGAAATTACGGACATTTTTGGCACACTATCAAATCAAGATTGACCTTATTAACTCCAAGGAACCAATCCTACAGTATGCTAAAATATAAGTGATTATTATGTGACGGGCTTCTTGTTGGCCATGCAGCCTTTCTTTCATGGAGAGCAATGCAAACAATTGTAGTTTAAGTTTATGTTACTATTGTGTTGCTCTGAACAGTTCTTTCAAATCAACATTTCAGAATCTAGAAGTACTACTACCAGTAAACCAAAAATTAGGGGCCAGAGATATATCACTTGTGGAACTTGTACTTTGCCGTGTATGTGTATGAAGTCTCTTGTTTGAGCCCCTGGGGTCATATGGGAGCACCAAACATCTTCATAAATCATGGATGATGGTGTCATGTCTCTCTTCCACCCTCATCCCCACATGCCAGTCTGAAATTTAAAGGAAGAAAAAGTCTTCTGGGAGCAGTGTAATTGCATAGATGTGAAACAAAGAAACAAACAAGCAAATAAAAAAACCTACAAAATTCATGTGTATGCCAGGGTAAAGTGTAAGAAATGATATATTTCTATCTATATCATTTAATCTCTGTACAGTGCTATACAGTAAATCCTGCTATTATCAAAGCAATGAGTTGCTTATTAAGCTGGCATGAGTTGAGACAATCTGAGAATATGAGTTTTTCAGGATGACAATTCTACTACTCTAAGAACAGTTCTTAGATTCACTGAAAGGTAGTCAGGCATGTGTGTATGTGATTTGAATTTACAAACAATTCTACAATTAGTAAGTATAAAACTGCATTGCATGGTAAGGGAAAGGTCTCTCTGAAAAAGAAACTTCTATTTCTTCTTTCTGTAGCCCTCTGAAATCTGATGACTATACTATAATTGAGCTCTCAAAATACAGTGGTGATTTTCTCATATGTAAAAAAAAAACATGAAAGACTAACAGAAGGGAATTATATAAGTGAAGAATTTAAACTGATTTTTTTAGGACCCATAGATCCAAGTTTTTTTGTTCTTTTTTAAACTTCCATTCTGTTAAATCTCCTCATACTGCTTGATGTTGTTGATCAACTTCTTGAGCTCTCTCCACACTTGTATTTCATGATGTCACACTTTACTGGTTGTCTTTTTCTTTTACGTATGTATTCCTCATATCCTTTTCCCAAGAGACAATACTCACTAGCATTTGCATCAAGTTCTTGGCTCCAGATCATATAAACTGAATTCCCTTTCCAACTGGATGAGTTTAAATGAAGTATTTCAGATCTCCATTGCCAAACCTATACTTTACATTCCATTTGCCATACACTTCCAAATACAGGAATAATTAATACACTTCTCAATGTAGATTCCGGGAAAGGATAGACAGATTGAAGACCCAATAGGCAAAAGACATGACTGAAAGAGGAAAATCCCTGAAGAAGTGAGAAGAGTGGGGATTTAAAACTTGAGTGCCCCGAGTGCCATTGGACAGGAGGCAGTTCTACATTTTACTTTGATGAGGATGACAGGAAAAAAAAAAAAGCATTGTCTATTAGTGTGCACATTGGTAGTGTGGAGAAGAGGTTGTAGCAAGCAGTGAGCTCTCATACCTAAAAGCCTCCGTTTCCAGTGAATTTTAAGTCAAAATTTTGAGGATGACAAGCAAGGTAGAAACAAAACTTGAAGAGAGAGGAAAAAAATTGATAAGCAAAGTCTAGAAGAACTTTGGCGCACACTGTACTTACCAGAAAGGTAAATAGTGATTGATTATACTGTGACTATACATTTTTATTGGGACCTTTTTCAGTGAAGTCTAAGAGCTAATTTATCATCTGTTAATGTACCAAGAATTAGCTTGTCATCCAAAGTTGGTCTGGGGAATAACATTTGATGAATGTGGTGTATTTTCCTTTAAAAAGTTCTTGAAAGTTGTGGTCTGTATACATAATGGAATACTACTCACCTATCATAAATGGTTATTTCACTGTTTTCAGTCCATCTTGGATGGAGCTTGAAGAAATCATGGTATGAGATAAGTCAGAAACAGAAGGATGAATATGAGATGATCTCACTCATAGGCAGAAGGTGAAAAACAAGATCAGAAGGGAAAACACTAAGCAGAACTTGGACTGGAGTTGGTGTATTGCACCAGAGTAATCATCTAAGTTCATTTCCCATCATCTAAGTTCATTTCCCACGTCTATGCTCGACAGGACCTGCCAATATACGCGGATATCTTCGCCCACCCTGTTCAACGCTTGATGTCTGGTCACCCAATCTGGTCCCCTATGCCTACACTGAACTTCTCTGTTCCATTCTCTTGGAAACAGAGTTGGCAGTCAGCTGAGGTAAAGAACAAACACCTCATCACAAACCCCTGCAAGCGTCAACCTGGCTTTGACCTAGCACGTTATGATTGGGCCCTCCTCAATCGCTATCGAACAGGCCATGGCCGGTGCGCCGCTATGTTCCATCGCTGGGGAGCCAGAGACGACCCGAACTGCCCCTGCGGCTACAGACAGACTATGACCCACATAGTCAACGACTGCCACCTCTCCAGATTCAAAGGAGGTCTCGAAACTTTACATCAGGCTCAACCTGACGCTGTTGACTGGTTACGGAAGAAGGGCAAACGCTAGAAGAAGAAGAAGAACCAAAGTAAAAGAGTCTGGGGTGGCTGGGGTGGGGTGGGGTGGAGAGTTCAGGTCCTGGAACATGATGACAGAGGACCTAGTGGGGATTGTATTTTTATGTGGAAAACTGGGAAATGTTATGCATGTACAAACTATTGTATTTACTATTGACTGTAAAACGCTAATCCCCCAATAAAGAAATACAATTAAAAAAGTTCTTGAATACTGTTCAATGTCTTTTATTTATTCATTCCCTTTTGTTGCCTTTGTTGTTTTATTGTTGTTGCAGTTATTATTGTTGTCATCGTTGTTGGATAGGACAGAGAGAAATGGAGAGAGGAGGGGAAGATAGAGAGGGGGAGAGGAAGATAGACACCTGCAGACCTGCTTCACCACTTGTGAAGTGATTCTCCTGCAGGTGGGGAGCCGGGGGTTCGAACTGTATCTTTTTTTTTTTTTCTCCTCCTCCAGGGTTATTGCTGGGCTCGGTGCCTGCACCATGAATCCACCGCTCCTGGAGGCCATTTTCCCCCCCTTTTGTTGCCCTTGTTGTAGCCTCGTTGTGGTTATCATTATTGCCCTTGCTGACGCAATTCGTTGTTGGATAGGACAGAGAGAAATGGAGAGAGGAGGGGAAGACAGAGAAGGGGAGAGAAAGATAGACACCTGCAGACCTGCTTCACCGCCTGTGAAGCGACTCCCCTGCAGGTGGGGAGCCGGGGGCTTGAACCAGGATCCTTACGCCGGTCCCTGCGCTTTGCGCCACATGCGCTTAACCCACTGCGCTACCGCCCAACCCCCGAACTGTATCTTGAAGACAGTCCTTGCGCTTTGCGCTGCCTGCGCATAACCCGCTGTGCTACCGCCAACTCCCTATTGTTCAACGTCTTTTGTGTAATTTATTTATTTTTACTACTCCTCAATTTAAGTCTTTTCTCTAGTGACTGGTTTACTCTGTTGTCCCCCAAAGTGACTTTTGGTCTACACAAATTATTTACAGTATTTCCCTGGGTGGAATTCACTAACTCACAAGTTTATTTATGCATGTTATACTCATTCATAAAAAAATGTGTATTTGGTGTCTACTATATGCCAGACATCTGACAGGTAGGAAGGCCTGAAATATGAATAGATGATTCCTGTCCTCAGGAACTTTACATTATACAGCTGAGATTTAAGTGAAAACAAATAGTATACAGACCAATATGTTACAACACAGGTGGTTAATAGGTGAGTCCCCTAGGTCTGAGCCCTAGGTACAGTACATGATAGTGCTACAGTGCTGGATGGAGTTCAGCACTGTGGTCTCCTTCTTTCCTTCTTGCCTTCCTTCCTTCCTTCTTTTCCTTTTTCCTTTCTCCTTCTTTTTAATAAGGTAACTATACTTCTTTTAATAATATTTTATTTAATTTTTATTTATTGGATAAATATAGAAATTGAGAGGAAGGGGAGAGAGGGAGGGCATTTGATTTCACATGTCAAGGGAGGGGGAGAGGAAAGAGGTGTAAGATGGGATATTTTAAGTTAATTTTGCAAGTTTTAATTTTAAAAACTAGTTAATGATAACATAAGTTAGTAAAATCAAAATTAGTGGAGCTAGATGATGGCATACCTGGTTGAGCACACATGTTACAGTGCACAAGGACCTGGGTTTGAGCCCACAGAAAGCTTTGCAAGTGGTGAAACAGTGCTGCAGGTCTCTCTCTCTTTCTCTCTCTCTCTCTCTCTCTCTCTCCCCACTTCCCTCTTGATTTCTCTCTGTCTCTACCCAAATAAATAAATTAAATAAATAAAATATTTTTAAAAATAAAAAAAAAGAAATTAGCAAGAAGAACCAAGCTTCTGTGAGAAAGTCATTACTTGTTTTAAATGTCTGTGGAACATAAAACTGGTTTGAAATCATTTAGATTTTTTTCCCTTTCTCTTTTTTCCCCTGAGCCTGAAATCAGATATGCCAGTGGATCCAAGTTATTGTCTGGAGGGATGATGTCATGGCTGGAAAAAGGGCCGGAAAGCTGTTTTAGGGAAGAGAGTAGCTCCCTAATATGGGAAAGGGGTATAAATATTGTTGACTATAAACCCCATAAATTTGATGTGATATGGGGCCCATAATCAGCTTAGGAGCCCATGTGACCTCTGCATCCCTCTAGATCTGAGCTCACATTCTGTGGTCATGAGTAGGAACATTCCATGCTGCCCCAATACTAGGACCCATCTTCCTCAGGTGTAGCATAGAGTATGTTGTCCAGCCTCCCTTCGGAGGATGGAACATTCTCTACCATTGTTGATCCAAGTTGAGGACAAGGTCCAATGGGGGTCCACAAAGTGGTCTATTGTGTTGTTCCTGATAGAAATGACCAGTAACAATGGAGAGAGGGATTTATTTGAGTTCTAGGCCCATCAAGTCTGTTTGGGAATCTCAGGACTCTCAGATTAGGGCCCCAGCTGATGGGGAGGCCTGATAGTGACTAAAGAGTCATCATTAAAGTATGCCAGTCTCTTGCCCTTATTTAGCTTTTGCAGTCCTTGCTTTGAGAAGGTTAGCTTTGGAGTGAGTGAGAGAACTGTAATAGGAAGTAGGTAAGGAGGTTATCGTCTAAGTAGACATTATTTCACTATGAACTTTATACTGACTCTCTACAGACTATTGTGTACTTTTGCTTTCAGGTATATGTTTTGCCCTAATTTATGGATACATGTGAACATAGCTTACGGGACCTGGTCTATATCTAGGTTTTGGGACTTTGTTAGGAAGTGAACCTCCTGGAATGGAATTAGAGAATACTATGAAAGGAAAGGTCTCACCTTAGTAATGAGGGTGAAGGGGTTGACCTTCCATGTCTGACATCTCTGGACACAGTCTGAAGTGAAGCATGCTGAGATGGTACTCATTGCATTGATTAGGTTGGGCTCGGTGGATGCTATATCATTTGGTATGACTTGAGAGAAGCATGCAGGGAAGTGAGCCCCACCCCAGAGGTTCCAGGACAAGGGGAAATAGAGGCTCTATAGAGGAAGCAGGAGGTTCCTGCTGTCTTAGGGTTTAAGAAGACAAAAATCATTTAGATTTTTTTAAATTTATTTTTTATTTAAGAAAGGAAAAATTAACAAAACCATAGGGTAGGAGGGGTACAACTCCACACAATTTCCACCACCCAATCTCCATATCCTATCCCCTCCCCTGATAGCTTTCCCATTCTCTATCCCTCTGGGAGCATTGATCCAGGGTTGCTGTGGGTTGCAAAAGGTGGAAGGTCTGGCTTCTGTAATTGCTTCCCCGCTAAACATGGACGTTGACTGGTCGGTCCGTACTCCCAGTCTGCCTCTCTCTTTCCCTAGTAGGGTGGGGCTCTAGGGAAGAGGAGCTCCAGTGCACATTGGTGGGGTCTTCAGTGCAGGGAAGCCTGGCTGGCATCCTGATGGCATCTGGAACCTGGTGACTGAAAAAAGAGTTAAAATACAAAGCCAAACAAATTGTTGAGCACTCATGGACCCAAAGGTTGGAATAGTGGAGAGGAAGTGTTGGGGGGTGCTCACTGCAAATTCTAGTGTACTTCTACTTTCAGGTATATATTATGCACTAGTTTATGGATACGCGTGAACATATGCTCTCTCTCACAGAACCTGGTCTATATGTAGGTTTTGGGACTTTGTTAGAAAGTGAACCACCTGGGATGGAATTAGAGAATACTATGAAAGGAACGGTCTCACCCGAGTAATGAAGCTGAAGGGCTGTCATTCCACATGTGAAGTCTCTGGGCACAGTCTGAGGTGAAACATGTTGAGGTAGCAATTGTTGCATTGATTAGGTTGCGATCGGCAGATGCATTATTATTTGATATGGATTGGGAGAGGCATGCGGGAAAGTGGGCCCTATCCTAAGGTTCCAGGACTGGGGGAAATATAGGCTCTATAGTGGAGATGTGAGGTTCCTGCTGTCTTAGGGTTCAAAAGACAATGGATAGTTAGTGTTATCATCACATTATTTGGTAATTGGGTTAACTTTGAAAAGTCCTTTTGTTAGGGTTTGCTGTATAGTACCCAGTATCTTGTATATAGCTGTGCCATTGGTTGCTTCTGATGTACTTGGTCTAGGCTTTTGAGAGAGTCTGCATATCAAATACACAGCCTATATATTAAAAAGACTCAGTCTGTGTTTTAAAAACTTTGAGACATACAATTAATTTCCCCCTCTCATATTAATTAACTAGTGATTTATATGACTATATGACTAAAGTGGTTCAATTTCATTCTTCTGCATGTTACAACCCAGTTTTCCCAGCACCATTTATTGAAGAGAGCCTCCTTCTTCCATTTAATGCTTTGGGCCCCCTTATCAAAGATTAGATGTCCATAGGTGTGGGGATTTGGTTCTGGGCTTTCAATTCTGTTCCACTGGTCTGTGTGCCTATTTTTGTTGCAAGTTGTCAGGTTACAAAATCAATGTACAAAAATCAGTGGCATTTCTATATGCATTACTAAATCTGAAGAAGAAGACATCCAGAAATCACTCCCATTTTCTCTCTCAGAAAAATCAATAAAATACCTAGTAATGAAGTTGACCAAAGAAGTGAAAGACTTGTATACTGAAAACTACGAGTCACTACTTAAGGAAATAGAAACTGATACCAAGAAATGGAAAGATATCCCATGCTCATGGATTGGAAGAATAAATATCATCAAAATGAATATTCTCTCCAGAGCCATATAGAAATTTAATGCAATACCCATCAAAGTTCCACCAAGCTTCTTTAAGAGAATAGAACAAACACTACAATCATTTATCTGGAACCTGAGAACACCTAGAATTGCCAGAACCATCTTGAGGAAAAGAAACAGAAATGGAGGCATCACATTCCCAGATCTCAATCTATATTATAAGGCCATCATTATCAAAACAGCATGGTACTGGAACAAAAATCATTTAGATTTTTAAGGGCTAGGTCTCAAGTATATCCCACAGTGGTTTATGCAACAGACTTTCATTGAGTTTCAGAAGTCCTAGATCTATTCCTCTGCACCACTACATGCCTGAGCTGAGATGGGCGCTGGTCAAAAGAATAAAATAACAATGAAAACTAAACTTTAAGGGCAAAGTGTATAAAATACTCTTCCTATTTATGAAATATCATTGAGGTAAAATTGACCTAGGAATAGTAAAATAATGTATGATGAGGCACATAGCTTATGAGAAAATAAATACATATAAAAAATAGCATAAAGCTTGAGAATTTTGTGTGTTCTGAAAATTACCTGAGTGTATGATTTGTTTGTGGAGCTGGTTAAGCAGGTCACTCATAAAGAGCTGTTGTTGGGTGCATGTTCTCAGATGAATAAAGAGAATGTATTTCCTGACAAACCATCCTTTTTATTTCCTCTAACCTTTGAGCTGAACTGTTGCAAAGGAAAGAGAAAAAAATCAGCTGCCCCTATACTATTCAGGCAGCAATTTAAAAATTAAGCTAGGAAATGGTCCCGAGTGGTTATATAGATTCAAACTGAATAGTCACTAATGTGAAATATGTTTCCTGACTTCCTCCACCTTTGGCTTCCTCCACCCCTTCTAGCCTCCCCACAGTCCTTAAATTTGGACAAAACTCACAGAACCAGAGAGTGAGGGAGGTTAAAGACATCAAGTGTGAGTCTGTATATTAGTGCCTACATATACATATTTAAGCAATTTGCAAGTAGAAATTGCTTTTCTATGTGGCGGAGATAGCATAATGGGTATTCAGAGAGACTCTCATGCCTAAATATCCAAAGTCTCAGGTTCAATCCCCAGTACTACAATCAACCAGAGCTAAGCAGCTCTCTGGAAAAAAAAAAAAAAAAAAAAAAGCTTTTCTCATTCAAGAACTTTTATTTATTTATTTTGTATGCATGTCTGAGAAAGAAACCTGAAATTACTGCTCTTGTCATTTTATGCAGTGCTGGGGAGGTTAATCCTGGAGTCTCATGCATGCCAGACATACCACTGAGCCACCTCTCTGACCTGCAACCCTTGTTTCTGAAATAAGATCAGAGAGGTTTCACCACTTGCTCTAGGTCATACAGCTAATGGGTGACCAAGTGGGAATTTGAACCTATGTTTGTTATGATCTAAAGCTGAGGTTCTAAATTTTGGGGGGCCATTCCTGTTTGGAATTGTCTCCATGAAGGAGTATTGCTATTTCTTTTTCTTGTTGCTGCTGGTAGATTTGAGCAAACCTGAACTCAGCTAACTAAGCAATCATGGTACAGTAGTGGTACACTGTACAAATAATCGCTGTGAGCTCAGTTTGTGGAGTGTCTGGTTAATATTTTTTTCTCTATTTACATTTGATACTATACTTATATGATTCATTTTACTACTAATACTACTACGACTACTACTATGACTACTACTACTACTACTATATATCAAGACAGAGAAGCAGATAGTCAGAAAGAGAGAGAGAGAGAGAGAAAGAGACCCCAGCACATAAGTTTCCTTTAATGCACTGGAGACTAGGCTTGAACCTGGGTTATGTGCATGACAAAGCAGTACACTACCCAAGTGAGGTAATTTGCTGGCCCTCTTATGTATATTAAGCAGTAGGCAGAAAAATATATTGTAGTAGTAGAGAGCAATACTGAATTCAATAATTTGAATTTTTTTTTTAGAAAATAATTTAAAGTTGTTTATGGCTGTTTTTTGTTTCTGTAACATTTTCTTAGACTTACTGCCTTTGATATCTTTGCAGAGGTACTCTACCAAAGTTGAAATAAGTTTTCTTTGTTGGGTAGCTTATATGAAAATGACTTCAGTATTACTAGCCCTTTATATATCAGTATTTCCTAGACTTTGTGATTTTGTTCTCTCCTTTTATTTTTCCAGTGCGACAGACAGATATATAATCAGTGTAGTTGGTGGATTGTAGCACCTTTCACTGTTTGGTATTGGTGTTGTATCACTACTGTGTTTGGGACTATGTCTTAAAACTAGTGGTAAGTGAGGAGGTACATGTACACTGACTGGTAGTAGAATAGCTCCTCACTGTTGGACTGAGAATTCAGTATGTATATGGTTGCATAGAATTTGAACCGAGATTTACTTAAAAAACATTTATGTTTGGGCCTAGGTAAAGCACCTATGTTACCATGTGTGAAATCTTGGGTTCAGTCCTCAGTACCACATGGAATGGTAATATCAAAGACATTTCATGGATTGTGGAACACTGTCTTTGTGTCTCTCCCCTTCTCTTTCTATAAAAAATATACAGTCAAAAGCAGTCAGACCATGGAAGCAATTTAGTGGTATTGCATATACCTAAGGCCCTGAGTTCATTTCCCAATGTCTTATTAATAAAATGGGATGCATTGGATCGACCTTCTCGTGGTGCATCCCGTGAGTACCCATTCACTGGGGAAACTGACGATCCTTCCTAGCCGACTGAATCCACATGGATCCCAGTCACTTTCAAAGCCAGCAACAAGCAGCTCCTGACAGCTTTCAACCTGACACTGTTGACTGGCTACGGAAGAAGGGCAAACGCTAGAAGAAGAAGAATTAATAAAATAATATATTAGTCTGTAATTGAAAAAAACTCCTATTTTATTTTATTATTTTTTCCTTTATTGGGGGATTAATGTTTTACAGTCGACAGTAAATAGAACTCCTATTTTAAAAATGGTTAATATTGGGAGTTTTTTTTTCTGTCATCACCATAAAAACAAAAGCTTATAAATGATTTTTTATGACTATCAACTTACTCTGACTCATACCATAAAAAAATTGGAGGGTGGTCCAGGAGGTGGTGCAGTGGATAAAGCATGGGACTCTCAAGCATGAGGTCCTCAGTTCGATCCCTGGCAGCACATGTACCAGAGTGATGACTGGTTCTTTCTTCTCTCCTCCTATCTTTCTCATAAATAAATAAATAAGTTCTTTTAAAAAAATGGAGGGACCTGGGCAGTAGCGCAGTGGGTTAAGAGCACATGGCATGAAGTGCAAAGACTGGCAGAAGGATCCTGGTTTGAGCCCCCGGCTACCCACAGGTGACACCTGCAGACCTGCTTCACAGCCTGTGAAGTGATTCCCCTGCAGGTGGGGAGCCAGGGGGCTATGTACTCTTAAACTGCTAGGCTACCTCCTGACCCCCTATTCTGTCTTTCTCTCTCCCTCTCTGTCTTCCCCTCCTCTCTCAATTTCTTTCTGTCTTATCCAACAACAGCAACAATAACCACAACAAGGGCAACAAAATGGGGAAAATGGCCTCCATGAGCAGTGGATTCATAGTGTAGGCACTGAGCCCCATCCATAACCCTGGAGGCAAAAAAAAAAAAGTTGGAGAATCAAGAAGTTTGGTGGATAAATGGTGAACTCCTTTTAAATAAAAACATTTAAAATGTTTGTCATTAAAAGAAGAACATGTACTAAGAATGCCAAGTGACTATAGCTGTTCAATAAATTGTTTTCCTTATTGGATTTTGAAAACTGGAGAAATAAGAAAAAAGGAATTTTTTACATTTAGAAAATAGAGAGAAACATATTGCCTGATTTGATATTGAACTGAGTTTAATCTGTGTTGGGAAAGGCATGTGACTGTCTTTGTGGATGAATAGTTATTAAAACACATGTCTCCTGCTGGGCAACATAAAGAGATTAAGAATCTAATGGAGGAATATTCAGGTCTTTGGTGGAGGAAGTCGTTGTGACATTTGGATAACAAGAAGTTTATTTAGACAAACCTGATCTAAAGACATTCAGCAAAGTTAAGGCAATTAGAAAAGATGAGTCATTAATTCTAGTCACTCTCTAGAAACCTTGTGAGTTATAGAAAATGAACTACTGGAGTAATGATGTAAATAGAATCAGAAAGTTGGCTAGACAAATTTCTATATTGTTAGCAACCAGTGGGTTGAATTTTAAACACTCTTGATGTTTCTTGTCTCTTGTAAAATGGAAAATGTGGATTTTTTTTTTAAAAACATGGGTAGCAAATAATTCAGTTCCTAAGTGTTTAATACTGGCAGGCTGACCCACATGTCTGAGTTGGTGTTGTGTCTTTTTAACTTTTTTTTAAATTTTTCTTTTTTGTTTCCCTTGTTTTTTATTGTTGTTGTAGTTATTATTGTTGTTGTTGTTGATGTTGTCATTGTTGGATAGGACAGAGAGAAATGGAGAGAGGAGGGGAAGACAGAGAGGGGGAGAGAAAGCTAGACACCTGCAGACCTGCTTCACCACCTGTGAAATGATTCCCCTGCAGGTGGGGAGTCAGGGGGCTATGTACTCTTAACCTGCTAGGCTACCTCCTGACCCCTTGTTCTGTCTTTCTTATGTTCCATAAACTAACAACTTCCCTTATTCCCCTTATATTGATCTGCTCACCAACTTAACTCTTCTCAGCAGAGTTATTCTCAGCTGCAGACGAACTGGGTTAGTTTTAGTTTGAGTTAGTTTCATAGGAAGGCTTTATTCATCACAATAATTTCAGGAAATAAATGTAAGACCATTTCCATATATAGTTGAGCAAACTGCAACTCAGAATAATAACTTGTTCAATACTACACCATTAATAACTAATGTAGCTAATGTATATGCTCAGACCTGTTTAATTTGTTAAGTTCATGGTCTCAGCCACTTTTTCCAGGTGGCTATAGTTCTGTGTATTCTCAGTACTTCTTTGATTCCAAACTACCCTTATCTTGTCTTAGACTTCCAGTTGCTTACTGCATTAATTGATAGATATTCTTTTTTTCCTAATATTTATTTGTTTTTATTTACTACATATGAGAGATTTTCACATGAGGCAGAAAGAGGGAGAGAGAAAGATATCAGAATATTACTCCACTACATATGCTGTTGGGGATCGAACCAGAAATCTCAGGCATGAAAAGACTGATGCTTTACCAGTTGAGACATCTCCACAGTTGCTTGATAGTTTTTCTTACACTTAAACTTCCCTTTAAACACGTGTAGACTGCTGACAAAATTCTCATTCCTTCTTTCTGAACTCATCATCTTAGTCTTGTTCATTTGTTAGGCAAAAAATTGTTTTATTGGCAAATTTCACTGATGTTTAAAGCATAATATAGTAAAGGAACTTGCTTACAAACTTGCAGAGTAAGCTTTATCTTCCCTCAGACTGGATAAAAGAGACGACATGTTAGTGGAGTAGAAGGGAAGGTCATCTAGAATGGAAAATCCTGAGGACAAGGGATCTCCTGCCCCCATACCAAGGCATAAGCATCAAATCAGTGCTTAGCTGGCCTTTTTGCTGCCAGTCAATGAACAGTGCATGCGTGGCCTTGGGTTGTCAAGCAGGAATGACACTCATTCTTGACTTAGCACATTGCTTAAGATTTATCTGGCACCTTACATTAAGCATAAACATAGGCAAAGTATCAATCTTTTTACATTTAAGACAAGAGTTTCGATGAAATAGGTTCAAGAGAAAATCTTGGAATGGGGGTTGAGGGGAGGAAATTCCAAACAATACATGCAGACAATTTAAAGAAATTTTATAGAAAAATCATCCAAAGCAATAAGATAGTAAGTAGAGGGGTTAATGCTAGATAAGTACTTTTCCCTCGCTAAGATGTAAGAATTTATAGCATGTTTGTATGCTGATGAAAATAATTCATTAGGGAAGTGAAAATGATGTGAGGAAAGGTGTGGCTAAGAAAATATGAGGGAAAAGGTTCAGTACATGCATGGGATGGATAATTTTAGACAAATTATTAATTGTAACAGGAATGAAGGCAGAGGGTCTGGGCACAGGCATAGTTGTGAGAGAACTTGGATATCTCAGGAGAGTCCCTTTATTCATGAGGTTTTAGTAGGAAATGTAAGCACTAGATGAGAGTCAGGAGGGGTAGTGGTGAATGTGTTGAAGGTTTGAAGACAGGAAAGTTATGAGAAAGAGTTTGGGGAAATAGGACAGGGAATGTGCTAGAAAGTTTTATTAGATCTCCAGGTAGTACTGAAGCTAGTGATATATGTTTAACTTAAGACTAGTCAGAATGGTTTTTGTGTATATTTCTTTATATTTAACTTCTGATAACGCAGAATTAGGAATAGGTAAAGTTGGTTTTAAAAGACTGGGATAGTCTTCCTGAAGCAGTAGCTCTTAAAAAGAAATATCATGGAATTGTCTTGTGTTTTATCATTAGACATCTGGATAAAAATTAAGTTATCAGAAATTGTATTCATTCCTTTGCTTTAAGAAAGTCAAAATATTAGGGCTGGGGAGATAGCATATTGGTTATGCAGAAAGCTTTCCTGCCCGAGGCTCTAAACTCCCAGGTTCAACTCCCAGTACCACCATAAGCCAAATCTGAGCAGTAGTCTGGTCTCTCTTTTTCTGTATCTTACAGTATAGCTAGTGTTTGTAGATAACTCCAGTAATTGCATGTCCACAGATGAAATGGTGAAATGCTAAGGTAGCCAAGACAATTAACAAAGGATGTTATTGTGCTGCCCTCTAGTGGTTCGCATGTGAGTTTGCAAATCTTTGATTTTATTGATTTTTTTATATGTGATTTTATAATGATTAATAAGATTATAAGACAGTTATAATTCCATATAACCCTCACCACCAGAGTTCAGTATCCCATCCCCTCGGTTGGAAGGTTCTGTATTCTTTATCCTTCTGGTAGTATTCTTTATGGGGTACAGAAGGAGGAAGGTCTGACTTCTGTAATTGCTTCTCTGCTGAACATGGATGTTGGCAGGTGGATCCATACTCCCAGCCTGTTTCTATCTTTCCATAGGGTCTAGGATAGGGGTCTGGGGAGGTGAGGTTCTAGGACATATTAGTGAGGTCATCTGCTCAGGGAAGTCAGGATAGCATCATGGTAGGAACTGCAACTTGATGGCTAAAAGGTGGTAAGATATAAAGCAGAACACGTTGTTTAATAAACAAAACCATAAAGGTATGAATAGAGCAGATGAATCTAATGGTCTTTATGTGGGAAGAAGCTAGGAAGTTTATTTTAGGTATATTCCAAGGGGCCCATGACTTTCGGGATTTTGGCTTGAGCCTGATAGCAAACATGTAGGTGGCCTAAAAGTAGTGTCTGGGAAGATGGTGTCAAAGTTGAGAATAGGACTAGAAAGCTGGATTAAGGCAGAGAATAGCTCCCAAAATATGAGGAAAGTATATAAATACCATTAACTGTAAACCCCTTCAATTTGACCTAGGGTCATATCTATTCATATTTAGCATAGGAGCCTGTGTAATCTCTGCATTCCTGTTAGTCTGAGCTCTCAATCCATGGTCATAGCTAGAAACATTCTAGGCTTCACTCATTTCAGGACCAGTCTTCCTTGAGTGGCAGAATAGGTTGATACAGGCTCCCTTCCTTTAGAGAGTGGAGCAGTCCCTACCATTGCTGTTCTATGTTGAGGACAAGCTACTATAGAGGCCCCCAAGATAGTTTACGATGTTGTTCCTGATTGAAGAAACCAGTGATGGTGGAGAGGTGGATCTGTTAGATCTAGGCCCATCATATCTATTTGGGAATCCAAGGATTCCCTGACTAGAGTCCTGGATGATGGGGTGGCCTGGTAATGACCAAAAAAGGCCATCATTAAAGTGTGGCAGTCACTTGCCCTTCAGTTCAGTTATAGTATTAGCTTGTTCTGCTAGTTGGCCTTTTAGCTCAGCTATTTCAGCTTTCATTTCTCTAATTATCTCGAAGTAGCTTGTATTTTCTTTAAGGTTCTCCTCTGTTGTTTCCCTAATTCTGATAGACCTTTCCTCCATAGTTGTATTCATTTCTGTGATTATTAGGTTTACTATTGCTTGCATACTTTTCTTGTCTATGGTTACTTCTGATTTGGAGTTTCTTCTGGGATCCTGTCCTGATGCATTGTGGTAGCAGTTTTATTTGCTCTTGATTTAACTGTTTTTTTTTTAAAAAATTGATGTGGTTTTTATTTTTCTGTTCTTCGTTCTTCAGTTGTTGTGTTTTGAGTACAAGCGATACTATACTAAATACCTTTATGACAAGTGCAGTCACCAACCTCAGAAATTACAACAATAGTAACTGAGGCAAGTACTGATGCAGTTCAACCAATACCATTTAGCCAAACAACACCTCCAGTCCAAGAAAAAATAGTAACCAAACAAAAGAAAAAGAAAGAGACAGGAAAAAAAGGATGGCAAGAATAGACAATTATGCAAATCTACTGTTCACTATAAATCCTAGGGATAGAAAGGGGAGAAAGGGAAGTAGAGAAGACACACACACACATAGCGTCCACTCCGGGTCAGATTTCTTCCCCAAAATAATTCATAAGCGAGTATCAGTGAATTCAGAAAACAAAAGAAGGAGGAAGGAAGAAACAAATTTAAAAAAAAAAGGAAGGAAGGAAAAAATAAAGAAAAAAAAGGAAGAGCAGTGAAAGGAAAGAGTTTTCTTTTTTTAAAGAGTTTTTTTTTTTTTTTTTTTTTTTAGCTAGGAGGAGGGAAAAAAGGACTGTGGAGAGAAGAGGTAGAGAGAAACTAGTTCCTCTCACAAGGGTTAGGATACCCAGTCACCTAGCAATGAAAAAAACAACAGTTAATTTTGATCAACATGAAGAAGGTAGATGGAAAAGGGATACGTGTATATAGTGATAATAGTAATAAAATAAAATAAAATAAAATAAAATAGAGTAGAAAATCCCTAAGAATCAGTCTGCAACTTGGACCGCTCAACTGGCTGCAGGTAGCCTGAGCAAAGACAGCCAATTGTAAGAAATATCAAAACAAACAAACAAACAAACAAACAAAAAACCTCCAGGTAGTCTTTCCTAGACAGGGATGAGGCTCTGATTGGTCAGGTATTTCATCACTCAAATAGAGCTCCAGCCACTTTAAAAAAAGAGAGAAGTTAAAGGAAGAGGCTTGGAATGACACCCCTGCTGAACCAGGAATCTCCATAAAGAAAATAGCTCAGCAGGGAGCCTACTAGAAGAGGCTGCACTACCCCTGTGGGCTGGTACTGGGGTGGGGGGGAGTGAGCTCTGAAATAATCAAAGGATTTTCCTTTGTCTCCCTGACCTCCATTTGTCAGCCCAAGAATGAGTTATGGGACTGTATTTTGGTGTCACTCTGACCAGCCCGTGTTCACCTTCCTACAGACAGCCCAGTATCCTACCCTATCCAGCAGATCCCGGGGTGCAAGCTGCTGCCTCTTAGAGCTCACAGCAGCTGATGCTTCAAAGTCGCCATCTTGGCTCCACCCGGAAGTCGGTGGAGACCTTAACCATCTTTGTAGTCTCTTGTTTATCTGACAACATTAAGCTTGGTGTGATTGAAGGAAGTGAAATGGGGAGTAGGAGAGGAGTGTATCTAGGCCTAAGTAGTAAATATTTGATTAGTACTTTATGGTGTCTTTTTGTCTTTCTGCTTGCTTGCTGCACTTATTGAGTCTAAGTCTACTTATTGCAGACTATTGAACATTTTAAGGCATATAATCTCCCCTAATTTATGGATACATGTGCACATGTACTCTGTCTCTTAGGCCCTGGTCTATGTCTTGGTTTTGTAACTTTGCTAGGAAGTGCACCATTTGAAATGGAACTAGGGAGACCCATATGTTAGGAAAGGTCTCACCAGAGTATTGGAGCTGGAGGGTTGGCATCTCAGGCCTGGCATCTCTGGACACAGACTGAAGTGAAACATGGCATTATGCTTTTTTTTTTTTTCTGTTCATAACTGATTACTTTTCCACACTCTCAGGCCCTATTGTTAATCTGCAAGACTAATGCCTATAACTGCTCAGTTTCTCAAGACACAGTTGAAGTATTGTTTTCTCCAAGGATCCTTCCTGCTTTGGGCTAGGTGTCCTTTCTTTGTGCCAATACAGAATTATAAACAATCCTCTCTTCTGCCATTTGGCCTGCAACTTTGTAGTTACATGTCCAGTTTTCCTTATTTCCTTATCAGTGGGAGTGAAGTTAGGGCTCAGTTCAAACTTGATCGTCCCTAATAAATAGTTGTTAAATTGGAGCTGTTTAAAGGCAAACTTTTTTTTTTATGCTAAAGTGTTCAACATTGTAGGGGTCATTACTTTAAAATATGTACACACATTTAAATATATAGATACAGTTAGATATCTAAGTGAAGTCTGAAGGACTAAAGTGCATATATACCCATCTAAAGCATATACCCATCTATATCTTTATCTCAATATATACATGTCATGTTAATTATAATTTAAAATTATGTATTTCTATTAATACATGTATATGCATAATATATTTATATAATTATAACCATGTTAAGTATCTGATGTATCAGATACTTAAGTATCAGAAGTAAATTTCTAGAATTATACTACAAAGCTATTTTGTCATGCATTACTCCTCCCATGAAAATATGGATTGTGACCATTTTTCATCCTATTACCCCATTGTGAAAAGATAAAGTGGCATTTTTCCCAAAGTTCTTTCTCCTTTACATTGTTTTTCTGATTAGGAACTGGAGAAGTAAGAAAAATAAGTAGGGTGGCACCACAGGGACCCAAATGATTGCCTGCCAAGAGGTTGTAATCTGGGTTGCTCCCATCATTATATCAGGAACACATGTTTTCAAAAAAATATGTTCGAATGTAATAACTCATATCCTGGAATCAGTTTCTACTCACTCATCCAAGAATTGCACCCTCTGGTTTATTCTTTTTGCTTGAAATCTTTGTGTGTTCATCTTGGCTGGGAAAAGTCATTGTACTCTGTAGAACGAGTGTTCAATGAGCTCATACTAAGAGTTTTGGAAGTCTTTTCCTTACAGAAATGGTACTTTTAAAATACATTGGCATTTCTTTGCTAAACCCATGCCATATCTATTAAAATTGATAGCTGTTTGTTATTCCTGGCTAAGTTGGATATCTGTTAATTTTTACTACGTCTGTGCCAAGGATAAGAACCCTTGTTTTATATGTCTTCTCCTAGATGGTTTTGGTAGGCCAAATAGATTCCTGGTAAAAGGAAAAAATATATATCAATCATATAATAGTACACATGTATACATATATAGTATTTTAAATATTCTAGAACAATATTGTAAATGATAGTAATATTAAGTAACTACATTCATGAATACATCTTCATTTGTTCTGAACATACATTCTGGCACTGGATAGTGAGATCGTAGCCATAAGTCTTACTTAACTAGCTAGACAAGCTATTATTGCTACAATGAGGTATTTGTAGATGGTCTCTAAGTAAGAGTTGCAAAAACAAAAGAGCTTCCCAGTGCCAGAATATGTGCATTTAAGTAAAGTGATAGTAAAAGTCAGTAATAGGCCTGTTAAACAATTATGGAAAAGTTTCAGAACACTTAGATGTCAGTACACAATATGATAAGAGGAAACAGTGTATGATAATTTATTCGATTACCTTTCTAAGCATTTCTGTCTAAAGAGAAAAAGTTTGTTCTTCTTTTTAAAAATATATTCAGTGTGGCTCAGGACTTGCAGGCATATAAGGTCTCAAGTTTGATCCCCAGCACAGTATATGCCAGAGTCATGTTCTGATTCTCTGTATCTCTTGCATTTCAATAAATGATTAGTTAAAAAAAATTCTATAGCAGTTTATTTATAAGCAAAGTATTTAATAGTATTTTATTCTTAAAATTTTAATCTTTAAACATTTTTGTTTTAATATTTTCTTATCTTTATTTATTTGATAGAGACAGCCAGAAATTGAGAGGAAGGGGAATGTAGAGAGGGAGAAAGAGAGGTACCTGCAGCCCTGCTTCACCACTTTTGAAACTTTCCCCCTGCAGGTGGGGGCCAGGGTCTTGAACCCTTACAATCCTTGCACATTGTAACATATGCACTCCACCAGATGAACCATTATTCAGCCCATTGCATTTTTTTTTATTTGTATGGACTGGGTAGTGGTGTGGTCAGTAGAGCACACACACCACCACGAACAAGGACCTGGGTTCAAGCACCTTCCCTCCCACCTACTACAGGGGTCTCTTTCTCTGTTTTTTCTACCCTCTGTTAATTTCTGTCTCTATCCAAAAAAGAACAAAAAAATAATGGAAAGGGGAAAAATGGTTACTGGGAGCAGTAGAATTGTGGTGCAGGTGTTGAGCCCAGATAACCCTGGTTAAGAGAGAGAGAGAGAGAGAGAGAGAGAGAAAAGAAAAGAAAACAATAACTGCAACAGGAGTGCAAAGTAGTACATAATAAACTCCTTGCATACAATACTCAATTTTAGCAACTCTCATCCCATGATCTGTGAAATTTTAGTCTATATTCTAGTTTCTCCTACTGATTACCCACTTCCATCCCTAGCCATTATTTTTTTCAAGTGATCCCCTAACTACATAACTACCTTATCTATAAATTTAATCACTGAGAAGCATATATGGGAATATTTACTAATGAATTTTCTCATATTCATGTCAGTTCCATGTACATTTGGCTGTTCCATAATTTTTCTGATACTCACTGTCTTTTTGTTACCTTATGTGGAATTTTGTACTGAAGGACAAAACATGCCAGCTAAATATAGCTATTGCTAGGCTGGCCAGCCTTGTTTAATTTTCCTTTTACTTCAATTGAATATTTCAGAAAACTGCTTACAGAGTGAAAATAGATGAGATTGCAAGTGGAGTTAAGACAATATTTATATTTAGAGAGAGAACCTCACAGAAAACATGCATATGAAAGGTAAGCTCTGTTTCCTCTTATTTTTTTAGATTTATTTATTTATTTATAAAAAGGAAACATTGACAAAAACCATAGGATAAGAGGAGTATATCTCCACACAATTCTCAACACCAGAACTCCATATCCCCTCCCCTCCCCTGATAGCTTTCCTATTCTTTATCCCTCTGGGAGTATGGACCCAGGGTCATTATGGGATTTTACAAACATCAAATGGAGTTAAGGTAAGACATATATAATTCACTTTGAGAAGTGTCACAGAGGATAAGATTATGATAACCTGGGAGAAAATTTCACATAGAATTAGATGAAGCCAAAACTAGAACTGAGAAAGCACATATTGAAAATGAAAAATCTCATCAGACCATATAAAGCCATATAAAACATGAAATGTTCTTTTGTGGTGTCACAGCCTCATGAATGTGTGATTTCACTTCTTCAGGGATGACTTCATTATTTTTTAAATTTCATATAGAAACATAGAGATGTACACACTACAATACCAGAATTTCCCTCAGTGTCACATGGACAGTACTGTGAACCCCAGCCACTTGCGTGGCAAGGAATGTACTCCACTGAGCAATAAAATGCCAATTGTGCATGTATGTCTGTATTTTGTGAATGCAAATGACTTTCTTCAATATATTAAACACATAAATAAAAGTGTTTACTTTTAGGGTTGAATGGACTGGAGGGTGTTGACATTTTATTATTTAGAAATCATTTATTGGGCTGGAAAAATAGCTCATTTGAATAGTGTATTCCTTTGCCATATATGCAGCCCAAGTTTGAGCCCTGTGCACTGAAGAAATTTTTGGTGCTGCCCCCTCTCTCTCTCTTTTTTTTATCTCTCTCTCCCTTTACCCCCTCCAAAAACATCATGTATCATTTATACTTATGCCTCTCTTTCTGTTACTTCTTTCTGTCTTTAGCTGCTGAGAATCAGAACCAGTTTTCCATTCAGTAGGCTTGAGTCACTTGGGGCTGGAACCGGGATCATTACTCCAGTCTTTGCACTTTGTGCCACCTGCGCTTAACCCGCTGCGCAACCGCCCGACTCCCAATTTATCTCTAGATTAAACAAACTGCTAAGGTTACACAGCTGAAATGTACGAGTTCGGAAGAAAGAAGCCAAGTTTCTTGCATTCCAGGTTGGTGTTCCCTTTCCAGATATTTCAAAAGATGAAAAAAAATTTTTTTTTTAAATCTCGTCACAAAGGGAAAAGAAAGTTATTTGATTCTGTTAGCTATGGGGGAACTGAATTCTCTACCTTAGTATTATGACTTTGAATACAAGTGTCTTTTTCAAGGAGCTATATGACTTAAGTTCCCTTCAGATCTAATCTGATAAATTTATAAAATGAAACCCTGCTTTTCATTTTAAAAAATGAATACTAACTTTTACATATAAAGGTATAATAAAACTAGTCCAAATAGTTCTAAAATACCTATATAAATAGATAAGAGAGGGTAGGAGTCTTGCTTCTGGTTTTTGCAGTTGTTGACATAAGTGAAAGTGATAGCATGTTTACAGCTAAATGAAGCCAGAGTTCTAACAGCAATCTCCCTACTCCCTCAATTTTTTTTTTTATTTAAATTTTTAATTTAAGAAAGGATTAGTGAACAATACTCCCTCAATTTTTAAAATTCTTTTTCTCAAAGCTTCCTCCACCCCTTTGAATTAATTAAAACTTGGTCTTATCCTAAATATACCAATTATCCACCAAATCTTTAGATGAAGACTATATATGGAACATAATCCTCATTTCTCAGTACTCCTTACAGATCATTCCTTTTTCATCATCAGACCATATACACATACATTTCAATCGCTTGTGTGGGCTTCTATAGGCACAACAAACCCAGCTTTTCTTCAGCTTCCATCCTTCCCCATCCCACGCAAATCTGCACCATGTTCTTAGGCTCACTGTCCCAGAGATAGATGCCACAAGTATGTGGTTACTCAAAACAAGAATCTGAAAATGATAACTGGACTTTCACTACCTCACTCCAGTCAATCAAAGACGAATTCTATAGATTTTACTGGCTAAATATATCTACAGGCTATTTCCTGTTCTCCAAGTTTATTGACTTACATTAGTTTTAGTGTTCACAGACTTTTTCATTATCTGTGTCCAGACACATTGACCATTAGACTTGACTCATGACAGTCTACTTACTGCTTTCTAGTGACAATATGCAAATGATCTTTTCTTTTTCTTTTTTAAATTGCCGCCAGGTTTATCATTGGGGCTTGGTGCCTGCACAACAAATCCACCAATACTTAAGGATTTTTTTTTTTTTTTTTAATGAGACAAAGAGAAACTGAAAGGCAGAGGAACAAATGGGAAAAGAGAGTTAGGGAGACTTCTATAACATTGCTTCACCACTTTTGAAGCTTTTCCCTTTCAGGTGCAGATTGGGAGCTTGAACTTGGGTCCTTGTATATGATAATATATGTGTTTAACCAAGTATACCACTGCCTGATCTCCAGGTTCTTTTTTTTTTTTTTTTTTTGCACCTGTATTGCTTTCATAGAAGAAATGGACTCTTAGGAAAGCAAAAAAATAAAAGTAAAATTGCTCACACTGAAACAGTTCTGAGTCATATGAATGGCATTTAGGTAGCATTAGTTTACAATGTGTGACCTTTTGAGATCCAATAACTTTACTGTGTTTAACTTGATTATACACCCCAAAATCTCATTTTATCACTAATATAGATTGTTCTTGTTTTTAAATGATTTAATTTTTTGGATTACCATAAATATAAATCCAAGCTATCATTTGGTCATAGTTATAACAGCCAGTTACCTATGAGGTCAAATTAAAATAAATTACAATTAATGTGAGTATAGTAAACATATTAAATCTTCTTGCCTACTTTTCACTAAGCTTGGAATTATTTCACAATGAGATGGAACATTAAGTACATATTGGCTCACATACCTGCCCATCTTTATAAAGCCAGCTGGCTGTTGATCAAATTTTAGGGTCACTGAAAAGTATTCTGAAGTCTCACCTGATTTAGACTGAAGTGAATAAAGAAATGAAATAAGTAAAAAGGAATTCTGAGATATTTAAGTTTGGGGGTAATTTACTGAGGTGACATTGAAGTGACAGAAACCAGTTTTCACTTGTGCCAGGTTTTATTTTTTTCTGGATAATTCAAGGTCCTTGTACTTGATCTGTATCCAGTCATTTTGGTCTGTTTTTAATGTCCCCTTCCTTTAGAAGGCAGAGACTATCTGTTCTACACATTGGATGTTTATGGGACATTAGCAATTTAATATATTGAGAGCTACGCTATAAAACTAAGAGTTTGCTAACTGTGAATATTCAAAAAATGGGTACATAGTTGAAGTGACCTCAACAAGGTCTACCACTTTTAACCTAGAAAGTCAGAATTGATAAAGATGGATTTTTTTTTGTAGATGAAAAAATCTATGCTTCCTGATATAATCTTTGATATATGTTGATGGACTCTTGTTAGATGTATAAATATTAATAATTGTTAAATCCTATTCATTGACTGATACTCTGAGCATTATGTAATGTCCATCCTTATCTTTTATACTTTATTTATTTTAAAGTCTATTATGTCAGATATGAGAATAGCTGTTTTTTTCTTTTTTTTTTTTGTAGTCCATTAGCTTGTATGATAGTTTTCTTATAGGCTATCTTATATTGGTGTGACATTGACACATAGCTATTATAATTAAAAAATTATAATACTTCAGGGAGCTAGTTTTACCAGAGCTGAGCTCCATGTGTACAGGTCCTGGGAGAAGTGGCCATGACAGTCCTTGGGAGTGGAGCAGGCATGGGGAGAATGCAGGAAGAGAGAGGCCAGAAAAAAAGAGTGACTTCTGGCAGCCTGGCAGTTTAACAAGTTCTGATGCAACCACAATCCCTTGTGGGTTTGCTTAACTTCATACTATGATCTTAGGGTGATGTCAGCTGTATTGTAATTTCGTCAAAAATTCTATTATAGGTATACATACTGTGCCTTGAATAAACCTAAAGAACATCTTATCTTATTATACAGACAGATTCCCTTTTTGATTGTTAAGGAGACTAGGAAGACTAGGGTGATTAAAAAGGAGACTAGGAAGACTAGGGTGACTGTGGTGGTGGTGGTGGGGAGCAATTGTGAATAAAACAAACTCCACCCTGGATTAACAACCTCATCAAAAGATGATGAATTTTTTTTTCTCTGTCTATTGGCTACCTGTGTCTTCTTTGCAATCATATCTAAGTCTTTCTGACCCTTTAGTAAATGAACTTGTTTTATTTTTTTATTGATTTTATTCCTTTTTTTTTGTATATTTTGGAACTTAACAACTTGATGGACATATTATATGCAAACATCTTGTCCTGTTAAAAGCTTAACATTAAACAAGTGATCCACTTAAAAACAAGCAAAATATCTGAATTGGCAGCTCACCAAGGAAGATAAACATGTAAAGAGGTGATCAGAATCATTTATAATCTGGAGAACTGTAAATCAAAACAACAATGATCAACCAGGGAGGTGATCCAGTAGCATAAAACACAAATTCTGCAAGTTTTCACCACTACACATGGAAGAGCAGTGCTATGACCTCTCTCTCTCTCTCTCTTTTTTTTTTTGCCTCCAGGATGATCATTGGGGCTTGGTACCAGCACTGCGAATTCACAGCTCCTGGCAGCCATTTTTTCCATTTTATTGGTTAGGACAGAGAGAAATTGAGAGAGGAGGAGGAGATAGAAAGAAGAAACACCTGCAGACCTGCTTCACCGCTTGTGAGGCGTCCCCGCTGCATGTGGGAAGCCAGGAGCAGGGGTCCTTGAGTGTGCTTTGTACTATGTGCACTTAACCTGGTGCACTGCCACCGCCCCCCCCTCTAACATGTAAATAAATATTCAAAAAATCATTAAAGCAATAATAAGATATCACAACACACCTACCAGAGTGTCCATGATCCAAAGCAACTCTAATTCACTGGTTTGTTGAGGAAGGAATGCCAACATGGGAGTCCATGTGGCATTTGTTTTTTTTTTTTTTTTTGGACAAAACCAAACCAGCTCATAAGATTTCACAAATATCCTCATCGGTATTTACCAAAAGGAGTTAAAGATTTATCCACCTAAACACTTTCATGTGGATATTCATAACTGCCAAAATGTGAAAGTTAACAGGATATTCTTCAGTAGTTGATTTGAGATATTATTCAGTGGTAACAAGAAATGAGCCATCACACACACACACACACACACAGACACACACGCACACACACACACATACACACACACGACTCAATGTTTCCTTAAATATATATTATGAAGTGAAAAAAAAACAAAACACCACAACTGGAAAAGGCTACATGCTACTCAGTTTCAGTAACACAAGTTTCTGGAAAATTGAAAACTAATAAAGGAGTGGTCTGGGAGATGGCTCAGTGGATAAAGCATTGGACGCTCAAGCATTGAAACCCTGAGTTCAACCTCTGGGAACACAGGTACCAGAGTAATGTCTGGTTATTTCTCTCTCTCCTACTATCTTTCTCATAAATAAGTAAATAAAATATTTTAAAAAAACTAGTGATGGAGATAGGAAAGGGATTAGTAGCTTCTCCTGTATCAAGGGGAAGGATGAGTAGGCAGAGTATAGAAAAAATTTAGGACAAAGAAACTTATCTGTATGACCTTGAATGTTGGATACCCTAAGACTCTAAGGCCATTAGTGGTTATAAGAAAGGAAGGGGTGGAAAGCAGAACAAAGGGTGTGTATATTTTCTATTAGGTCTATAATTCATTTTGAATTAATTTTTTATTTATTGTAATTTTTTCAAATTATAAGAATGTACATACAAAGAGCAAACCCTAATGTGAACTTTTAAAGTTTAGTTTGTAGTGATGCATCGATAATGCATCACTACAAATGCATCTCTCTCTCTCTCGTGTGTGTGTATGTGTGTGTAGTGTCCAGGAGAAAAGGTATATAAAAATTCTGTTTTCTGTTCAGTTTTATGCAAATCTAAAGAGTGAAATTGCTTTTCATTTGGAGATGGATTATACAAATTCAAATATTATGTATTTTAAAAACAATGTTATTGTGATATAAATTATTTGCAAAGAACTGCATATACATAAACATACACATAGTGCATTTGGACATATGTAAACATCCGTGATATGATACAGTCATTGTAATGGAACATTTTCCCAAGATTTCCTCTCTCATTTTTTTTTCAGTAAATATGAGATCTACCTTCTTTTTTTGATATAATTTTTTTTTTATTTTGTAGAACAGAGGGAAATTAACTGGGCAACAAGAAATAGGGAGAAAGAGAGACAGTTGAAGTACTGCTTCACCATTTATGAAGTTTTTCACCCTGTAGGTGGAGGCTGGGCTTGAATATAGGTCCTTTTGTATGTAAATATGTGTGCTCAGGCCCTGAGATCTACATTCTTGCCAGAGTTTAAAGTGCCTAATGCAGTATGTTAACTACTGTAGGTACTATGTTGTGTAACAGATCTCTAGAGTTTATTCATTTAGGGTAACTGAAATTTCATACTTATAAAGCAACTTTAATTTCCAGAGTGTATAAGTCACAACTCCATAGAAAAAGAAACACTAAAAAACAAACAAACAAAAACTGGAAAGCCAATCTATGGATATGGATTATTTAATCAACTCTATATGTGTGAATATACACACATAATATTTATAAAACATCTCTATATATTTTTGATGAAACCATACAGGTGAATATATTCAACTTGGGATAAAAATTTAAGATATTTATTAGAGGATTGGGAGTTTTCAAGAACTTGCATATTTAATCCTCAAATAAATTCAAAATGCTAGATTTTGCAACTGAAGTCTATCCTTAGAATTAGAGACATCCACTGGGTGGCAGAAGTGTCCTAGGAATGTTCCAAAATAGATCTGCTGCCCTGGGAATGTCAGGATGGCACTACCAAGAAAAACATGCTGATGCTCCAAAGTAGGACATTTGCTGATCAGTGATATCCTTCACTTTTGTTCATGTGAGCTGCCGTGCTGTCCTACCCCAGTGGTGAAGGAGACATGCTTGCCAAGAGCTTGATAGAGCAATAGCTATGTCAGCTCACAGGACTCTCTCAGAGAAGCTGAGGTATCCATGTCAGGAAAAAATATTGCTTGATTTATTAGTCTCTAGATGGGTTTAAGAATACACAGTCTCCTAGAAGGACTATTGTTTTGTTGATGTGAACTGCACAAACAGTTCAAGTATGGAGAATCTTTAAACAAATGCAAATGAAATAACTTGTGATTCAGTAATACTATTCCTAGGCATTTATCTAAAAAACATGAAAACATTTATTCAAAGGTACATGTGTACCTTCTTATTCATAGCTGCATTATTCACAATAGCCAGAATATGGAAACAACCTAAATACCCACTAAAAAAAAAATCACTGAATCTGTTATGGGACTTAGTGAAGTAATTTAAAAACTAATTAAAATTACTCAGTACTTAAGAAAGATGATACAGTGTTCTTTGGAACAGAATGGTTGTAACTGGAGGTGACTACACTGAAGTAATTAAATAAGCAAAGGATAACTACCATATAATTTTGCAGATATTTGGAATACAGATAGTTGAAACACATGGACTTGGAAAAATAATAGTCAAGCCATTTCTAAGATACTGTACTAATATATAAACAATTGTCCTAAAGGTCATAATTTCCTCAGTAAAATTATATTAAAAGAAAAGGAAATAAAAGCTCTCCCAAGGAAAATAGAGGTGCTATGCTATGAAAAATAAGTCAGAAAGAGAAAGAAATACAAAGTGATCTCACTCATCTGTGTGATATAAAGAAAGAAATTAAACAGAAGAGGCAAGTTCCTGGATTTAGGTCACAGAACTGAGGCTACAAGAGAAGAAGGGCACAGGAGACACAAAGGGTCAAGGGGATTAAAAAGATGTTGGTGGAGGGAATTTTGTCATGGTGTAGTAGTTTACATTTGAAGAGGTGGGGAAAAAGAATATTCCTGATACATATGCAATGGCATAAATCAACATTATCTTAATTAAAGAAGAAATTAAATTGTTCAAGAAAATAAAACTGTCCTGGTTTACTAAAAAAAAATGTCTTTTGAAAGATTTTTAATTTGTCAGTCAGAGTGAGGACCTCTTTTCTAAAGTAGTGTTTATCAAATGGAGGCAGTGGAAAGCTAAAATTTTTTCTGAACCTCCTTTTAACTGCCAGTGTGCTACTCAGTGCATACTCTTAAGTACTTAGGAATTGCTTTACTTGAGTAAAAATAAGTGAGCAAACACATTAATGAACAATAATTTTCCATTGGCTGTGTCTGGACTATGTGCCAGATGCTTTCTTGGGTACTCCACATATATAATTTTTAATCATTTGGGGGAAGATTTGTTAGCTCCATTATAACTTTAAATTTTGAAAAGCAGTCATTATATAAAGTTAGTGTGATCAAGACTTAGAGAGTAAAGTAACACATTTTACAAAAGGCAGAGTCTGTACTTTTCCATATTGACAGTCTTAGATTTATTGCCTTACAAGTCTTAAGATTTTTCATTCCTGCAATACATTTCCATAATTCACGATGGTGTAGGCACTGATATAAATGTTAGAGCTCTGAAATGATTGATTAGGGGTACTGCTCATGCTGTTTCATCACTGTACTATGCCATTACTTGCAGCATTGTTAGCACAGGCCTCTGCTTCTCTAAGGCCTCAGGGCTTGGAAGTTGTGGGTGGTGACTGCTCATGAAAATGCTAAATGATTCTCAGATAGCTTGTCCCCAGGCTTAGTTTGTTCTTGATTTGAGTGTTACACTGAATCCAAACTGAAACTGAATGATTCCACTTGCGCATCTGCCTCTTTAGCTGTTCTTTCAGCTGTTGCATAGGCTCTTGTCTTGTGTTGGCCTCTGGCAAGGGAGTGTGGTGTGCAAACAGGCAGCATGTATTCAGTGACAGCAGACACTGAGTTCACGTCAGATTCATTATTCATTTGTACAGAGTTGCAGCAAGTGGTTTTATGATTTCACTAAAATAATAACTATTTTTATCCTTTACTAGTGTTTAAACTCTACCAGGGCTACACTCCACTATGGCAGTGATTATCAAACTATGGTGCTGTGAAAACTCCTATTGGCCATAAAATAAACCAGGGACTGGCAAGATAGCTCACCTGGATAGTATTTTGTCAAATCAGATTTGAATCAAGTTCCCTAATCATATTGAAAGAGAGAAGGTGAGAGAATCAGAGCATCATTCTGACACATAGAACACTGGAATGGAACTCAGGACCTTATTCTTTAGGAGTCCAACCAATTAACTACTGTGCCATTACCAGGGCTGTCCTCTATCTGAAAAAAAAAAAAGTCAGTTTAGAGAGCTTAAGCCCTGGGAATAACATCAAATAGAAATATACTGAAGCAACAAAAACAAAGAAACAAACAACACCAGAGAGCCATTCCATGCAGTAATTGTTAATCCCTGCAATTTTTGTTTCAAGAGTATGTTTGTGTATGGGTTCCAAATTAGTTTTTTGTTATAGGAACATATCGCCAAGTATTTAGTGGCTTAGAGCAACACAAATTTATTACTTTTTAGTTTTATATGTTAGAACTGCAATAATAGCCTCATGGGGTTAAAATTAAGATATCTGGAAATGGGAAGATAGCATAATGGCTATGCAAAGGTCTGAGATTCAATCCCCAGCATTGTAAGTAACCGGAGCTAAGCAGTACTCTAGTATAAATAAGTAAATACATTAAAGAGAGAGAGGGAGGGAGAGGGAGAGGGAGAGGGAGAGGGAGTGGGAGAAGGAGAGGGAGGGAGAGAGGGAGAGAGAGAGAGAGAGAGAGAGAGAGAGAGAGAGAAAGAGAGAGAGAAAGAGAGAGAGAGAGAGAGAAGAGAGACATCTGTCAGAGTTCTTTTTAGAGGCTCTTGGGGGAAAATGAGTGTTCTTGACTTTTCTAACTTCTAGAGATCATCTGTATTCTATGGCTTATAGCAACTTCCTCTGTCTTCCAAAAAACAATGTGTGTTGTGTCCTCATAGTATATCACCTGTTTTCTCTCTTTCTTCTATGGTTAAGTGCCCTATAACTTCATTGTGCTCACAAGAATAGTCCAGGAGAGACTCCCATATCAAAGCTAGCTATCAGACACCTATTTCCACCTAACATATTCAATGTACTTACTGAGAATTGGAATGTTGTTAGATCACTATTCTTCCCACAAAGTAAACAAAGCTAAAAAGTACCATTTTCAGCCAGAGAAATTGCTTACCTAGTACAGCACATACCTTTGTGCATGGCCCAGATTTGAGCCTTGACATGACAATGAATGCACTATTGCCCTGGAGAAAGCTTTGGTACTGTGGTATTTTCCTCTTTTTGTTTCCCTATCTCAATGAAAAAAACAGCCTGGGGTGGTGAAACCATGTGAATATGAGGTCTCTTTTCCAAACAATTCTTAAGAAAAATCTCAGTCTTATACAATAAAAAGCATTCATTACTACAAAAATAACTAACTTTCATTTGTAACTTTATTCCCAAAAGTTCTTCTTCAAGTCTAATTTGATGCAGAGAATAAATTGTGCACAAGAATAATCTAATCAGAATTCCAGTGTCTTGAGATTAAAAAATAATAGAGATCTAATTGTGTATTTATTCAAATATTTTATCAGTTTTATGAACAAAATTGTAATGCAGTCATATAAAGTAGCACCTTCCAGTAAGTCCTTCCAGTTCTATCATTTCAGAAGTTATTTCAATTTTCTTCATTCATATCAAATAGTTTTGCAGTGCTAACTTTGTGGAAGATGAGGTTCAACTATCACTCCCATGCCTTTGATCCTCAGTTAAGGAAGAGGATTGGTTTTAGTTTCTATTAATATAAAAATTCACTCACATACTTAAATATGAGCAATTATTCTACCAATTTTTTATATTCCTTTCCTAAGACTAGGGTTACTCTACCACCTTTTTATATTCTTTTATGAAGACATTGGCACTGGGGATGAGAATGTAAAACTATATTAAATCAACATTTCTGGGACAGATTCACATAGATTTGCTAACAAATTATCTGGGGGTGGTGAGGAAAACCAGGAGATCCCAAGACAACTCTTAAATTTTCTAGATTGTCCTTAGAGTGTAGAGATCATGCTTAAATATCTATTAAAAACTGCAGACATCCAGATGCTAGTCATTAGTTTTATTATCTTATAATCTGATGATCAAGAAAATGAGAATAATTGATAAGCTTGCTCCAACTTGGTCATTTTTTGCTATGTTCATTATTTAATCTCTCTCTCTCTCTAACTGGGGAGATGTGTGTGTGTGTGTGTGTGTGTGTGTGTGTGTGTGCACCTGTGTGTGTGTGTGTAGGTAGGTAGGTAGGTAAAAGTTTATTCTTCTTCTTCCTTTTAGAGACTGAATTTTTTGCATTGTGGTACAATTTTCAGCAAGATTTACTGAAGAAGCTCTCACCACAGGAAGAGTGGTCTTATTTCCTTACCTGTGATCTTGCATATAGCTATAGCCAGCTATCATACCTAGTTCTTCATCAGTGAATAGGCATTGGATCGACCTTCCCGTGGTGCATCCCGTGAGTACCCATTCATTGGGGAAACTGACGATCCTTCCTAGCCAACTGAATCCACATGGATCCCAGTCACTTTCAAAGCCATTAACTGGCTACAGAAGAAGGGCAAACGCTAGAAGAAGAAGAAGTAAAAGATAAAAATGCTTTTGGATCAACCTGCCAATGCCTATGTTCAGCAGAGAAGCAATTACAGAAGCCAGATCTTCCACCTTCTGCACCTCGTAATGACCCTGGGCCTATAGTCCCTGAAGGATAAAAAATAGGAAAGCCATCAAGGGAGGGGATGGAATATGGAACTCTGGTGGTGGGAAATGTGTGGAATTTTACACCTCTTGTCTTACGGTTTTGTCGATATTTTTCTATTTTTTATTTTATAAATAAATTAAATTGAAAATGCTTTTGGCTTATGCTTTTTTAAAATAGTGCATATTCATTGTAAATACTTGTTAAATATAGTAATGTTGGAAGAAAAAAGAATGGGATGATCACACTCATAGACAGAAGTTGAAAAACAAGATCAGAAGGAAAAACACTAAGAAGAATTTGGACTTGAGTTGGCATATTACACCAAAGTAAAAGACTCTGGGGTGAAGGGGTGGGGGTTCAGGTCCTGGAACAGGATGGCAGAGGAGGACCTAATGGAGGCCGAATTGTTATGTGGAAAACTGGGAAATGTTATGCATGTCCATACTATTGTGTTTTACTGTCAACTGTAAACCATTATTCCCCTAATAAAGGAATTAAAAATATATATAGTAGTGCTCTCTTACACTCTTAGCACCTTGGTATATTTCAAGTATGCATCTGATTCATGCTTATACTTATTTTTAAAATGAGGAGATAACTTTCTAATGAAATTTATCCTCCTTTTCTTACCTTTAGCTTTGAATTAAGAGACTTTCTCCACATGACTAGATGTTTGTGAAAATAATCTGCCTTAATGATCTATTATCCCAACAGATGGATGCATAATTAAAAAATTATACTTCTTTATTAGGTTTGTTTTCTCATTTTATTTAATTCATTTTTTAACTAGAGTGCTACTCAACTCTAGCTTGTGGTGGTGTGGTCGACTAAACCTGAGAATTTACAACCTCAGACAATAGAGTCTTTTTGCATAGCTATTATGCAGTCTCCTCCACCTCTCATTTTTATAAATAATGCCACATGAAGAATCTTGTATTTATATAATGCAAATCTGATTTCCTTAAATTTTAACAGAAGTTCCCTCTGACCTAAATAGTTTCAGTTTTTAAAAGTTTTTATTTATAAAATAGAAACACTGAGAAGACCATAGAGGGGTACAATTCCACACAATTCCCGCCACTGATAGTTTCATTAAATATTTTCTATTATTTATTTTCCCTTTTGTTACCCTTGTTGTTTTATTGTTGTAGTTATTATTGTTGTTGTTGATGTCGTCATTGTTGGATAGGACAGAGAGAAATGGAGAGAGGAGGGGAAGACAGAGAAGGGGAGAGGAAGAGAGATACCTGCAAACCTGCTTCACCACCTGTGATGGGACTCCCCTGTAGGTGGGGAGCCGGGGGCTGGAACAGAGATCCTTACACTAGTCCTTGTGCTTCGCACCACTTGCACTTAATCTGCTGCGCTACCGCCCCATCCCCAATAGTTTCATTTTTTAAAGTGAGATGAATTAATAAAATATTGTTTCTATATTGAGAAAGTCTTGGGGAAAAATTAACATAAGTAGTGGACACAGAATTATTATTGTGAGGAATGAAGGAGTTTATTGACACAATGATTTGTAAGAACCCGAGTTCATTACTCAGTGGCCCTGTAATAGGTTTGCAACATGGTTTTGATCAATCAAGTATCTATCTCATCTACTGAGATAAGCCTGTAATCTATCTTACAGGTATAGCGTACATAGTTAATATTCTTCTTTCCAAGTTACTTAAGATTAATTTAAACACTGCTTAGGAAGTCATTCCATCTTGAAAATGTGTAAGCTTAACAAGTATCTAGATCTGGTCTGCTTAATACAATACATAAGCAATGCATCTGGAAGATGTAGTTATTCTATATAAAGTTCTGCATGGTAGTCTGAGCACAGAGCAGTTTTCCCATCATGAGCTTGAGCTGGACAGACTTTGAACCACTTGTATTATGTATCTGACTTCCAGGGCTCTTCTTTCTGATGACACATGTTTCATAATAAAAGAACAACAGGAATATGGCTTGTATTTGTATCTTTGTTTATAACTTTCTTCTCTTGGATATATTTGCTCTAAAATTATTTCCTCTAATTAGGGAGAAAATCACACATGCATAAGAATATGAACTTTAATTAAAAAATAAAATTTCTGTCATTTACCTTATTTACCCTTTTATGCTTAGAATTTTCCAATTATTTTCTGCTTTTTTTCAAGGTTCCACCAAAACTCTCAATGATAATTAGAAATGTATTATACTTTTTTTTTTGTAGTCATTGGGGTTTTTCTGCTCCAGAACAACTTTTCAGGTAGAAAAGCAGACAGAAGCAGGGGGACAGAAGGAGAGAGGGAAAAACATCACAGCACTGGAATCTTCCTCCAGACTCCATCCTTGGTGCACCACATGACAAAGCAAACACCGTCTCAGCTGAGCTATCTTTTTGGCCCAGTACTAAGCACTAAGGTTTCCAGAGGTGCTTCTTTAATCTGGGAACACAAATTTAGTGCTTGTATTCAGGCAACAGTTTCCTATTTTTCATGCCTTAGACAGTAACTCATGGGTATTAGAGCATTCAGAATTTCTCCAAAGATATTTAGGATGGAATCTTACTATTATCAAATATTATTTCTAAAAGACCACTCTTGACATGTCATCTACTAAAACAATAGTTTCTAGATATGAAATTTGAATAACATCAGAGTTACTTAATTATAAACTCATCCTCTGGAATACATGTGGCACCATCTGATTCACATTTGTGCTCCATTTTCCACCTAGTCTAGCTCAATTAATACAGGAATCAGGGGCTTCTCTTATAATTTAGTATTTTAAGCTTAGGTTGGGGGACATCTGTTTCATTAACAGACCCTTCAGGTATTGCTTCAAATTGACAGGATAAATTTACTTAGGAACAGGGAGATGGATAGATAAATATATCAATGATAAAATGTTCACTTGATCCATTATGAAAAAGTATAGTTATAGAATTAAACATTTTATTTTAAAAAGTCTAAAAATATATTTGAAATCCAGATAAAACCCAAGTGAGTGTTTAGGTATGATGAAAATAGCATTAGAGGCAATTGGGGGTGATAGCAACAGTTTTTTCCTAACCTTCTCTTTTTATCATATACTTTACAAAAAACCAGACTTTTTTCTTATTCGTTTTTCAGTTTTTTGTGTTATGTGCATTACATATGAAATGACATTTTAAACTTTAACTTTATAATAACTTTTTGATATTGCTATTACCTATTAAAAGGTATCCATTCACAAAGACATATAAAGTCCTCTTACTTTCTTCTTTCTTCCTTCTTTCCTTCCTTCCTTCCTCTCTCCCTTTCTTTCTCTCTTGGAGATATTAGGGCTATGGAAGCTGGGGTTTCCTGAACGTAGGGAAAGAATATTTGCATGATAACCACATTATTAGGTAAGTTATTTCACTCTTCTGAGCCTTTTTTCCCTTGCTTATGAAATAGTGATGATAAAATCTCTTTCATATGTGAGATCATATGTCTTAAATTCACAGTCTGGTCACACAGTAGGCAAATTACAAGTGTTTCCATTCTCCTAGCTATGTGCTTGTAGTTTTGGTTATTCTTCTCTGATAGTAGTGCATATACTTAAAATCACCTCTAAGATTGGTGAGCCCTTTGGAAACAGGAATGGCATTTTGTTAATTTTCATCTCTAGTGGACAGTATAGTTCCTGACAAAGACTGTAGACCTTATGAGTTGGAGTTATCCTGAGCTGCATTTTTTTTTTTTGTCATCACTATGGCTTCAATGCTCTGAACAGATTTTCTCCCAGTGACTGAGAGAGACAGAGACAGAGGGAGACAAGGAAAGATACAACAGAATTGAAGCTTTCTCTCAGTGAAGTGGGAGCTGGACTCTAACCTAGGTCACAGGCATGGTAAAGCAGGCACACAGTCCAGCTATCTTATGGACCCACATTGAGCTGCATTTAATTGGTAAAAATTATTTGTTCAGCGGGGAAGCAATTACAGAAGCCAGACCTTCCACCTTCTGCACCCCACAATGACCTTGGGTTCATACTCCCAGAGGGATAAATAATAGGAAAGCTATCAGGGGAGGGGATGGGATGCGGAGTTGTGATGGTGGGAATTGTATGGAGTTGTACCCCTCTTATCCTATAGCTTTGTCAATGTTTCCTTTTTATAAATAAAAATTAAAAATTATTTGTATGTAGTATGTAGAGGAGTTGAAAACTTGGAAGTAAATAGGATAGATAAATAAAAGTCTGCTCTTCTGCTACTTATTGAAATTTATCTCTTAGTAGTTCAAGGCTTAGACAGTACCTATGGCATAGCTGATATTTGTAAGAAAGAATATTTGTAAAGGAATCACATAGGAAAAGCATGTCGAAATGAGATTAAATGACCTTTCAGAGTATTTGACATGTACTGTATAGTGAATCCATGAAAAACTAATTAAATAAATGGCACACAGCTCACAAGTGGCAATTAAGTAAAACATTATTTTAATGTTTTACAAACATTACAAAATGTATGTAATGGATGTATGTAATGGATGGTAGTAGCAGTTTGCATGTCATGTGTGTATCTATGAAAGAGGGAGGAAGAGAAACTGTGTTCAAATGAATCACAGAGGCAATTTAGTGATTTATCAATCATAGTTGCTTGTCATAACAATTAATCATAAATTTAGGTTGAGAAGCTCATGTGACCTAGAGTCAAGACACAGAGCTGCACTGGAGGATACAGGAGGAACAGAAACATCATGGTTCTTGCTGACACATCCTGCTGTCTCATCTGATGACAGATAACTTATATGCCAAGATACATGAAAGAACCTCTTTTAATTTTTAAGCAATTTCATGAATATAATTTTTATTTTGCACCTGATAAGGGTGAATCACCCTTAAGTATTTCTAGTACTTTCCCTGCACAACTCAGAACTTATTAATTCTGCCATGAGGAACTGGGTGATTCTCAGGAGGGCTGCCTCAGAAAGGAGTAGTCACTGCCTTATTGTGAAGCGAAAGGTGCTCCTAGATCTTATTATTGCAATAAGAGATTCCAGGAACTACAGGGGCTAAATACTGCTAAAATAAAGTCACAGAATCATCCATTTCTACCTCTACTATTTCTTAGGTTAGGGAAAAGCAACTTCATTTTCATGTATGAATATAATTTACCTAAGGACTGGAAAATTCTATTTTTATTACTTTAAGGGAGAAGATATTTAGGGATATGGAGGTATTTAGGTGCTTAGAAACATACTAAAAGTTTTTAATGCCCATTGACAGATGACTGGCTAAAGAAGTTGTGGAATATATATAGTTCATGGACTACTACTCTGCAATTAAAAAGATTATATTGTGTCTTTTGGGACAAAATGGATGGGACTGGAAGTGATTATGTTTAGCAAAATAAGTAAAGAGATGGAGGAAGCTATTGGATGGTTTCACTCATGAAATTTAAAGAACTGAAGCACATGAACTTAAACAAACAAGCAAAAAACAATAGAAGCAAATCAATGAAAAGACGATGAGAACGGTGGTGATTATTATCGTAAAGGTTGGGACATGGATTTGAGTCATGGGTGTTGTCTGTAACTATACCCTGTAATCTTCCAGTCTTGTAAATCACCATCATCATGAATAAATTAAAAAATTAAAATTGTTTGGAATATAGAGATATTTAATTGTTTGGGGAAAGTCGGTGAAATTCTAGACAGGTTCCATCTTCACCAGTCCCTGGTGTGATGTGAGAAAATTGTTACTATCTGAGCCTCAGTTTTTTCAGTTTGGATTGTGACCATACTGTTATTTAACCACACGGTTGTCCTAGAATAGATATGTAAGGGCTGTGTATGAAATATATTGTGTGACTACATAGATGAATATATATATATATATATATATATATTATTAAATCAGGAGCAAGAAAGGTAGTAGAGAAAGGGAAACTCCTGAGAACATTAGAAGGAACTGGGACAGCAGTGTTTCTAGATTCCTCAACAGACAACACATAATGAGGAAACAATAGGACAAAGAATGATTTTTTTAAAAATTTATTTATTCCCTTTTGTTGCCCTTGTTTTATTGTTGTAGTTATTATTGTTGTTCTTGATGTCATCATTGTTGGATATGCCAGAGAGAAATGGAGAGAGGAGGGAAAGACAGAGGGGGAGAGAAAGATAGACACCTGCAGACCTGCTTCACCACCTGTGAAGTGACTCCCCTGCAGGTGGGGAGCCGAGGGCTCGAACTGGGATCCTTACGCTGGTCCTTGCGCTTCGCACCATGTGCGCTTAACCCGCTGCGCTACCACCCGACTCCCCAAGAATGATGTTCTTTTGAAATTTGAAATTTTCTTTCCTTCTTCAACCCCCTACAGTCAAACCTCCCACTCCCTTTTGGCTTCTGTTCAGGGCTTTCAGTTGAATTTTTTTTTGAGATCATTAAGTATACTCCCCAGGCAGTTATTTCATGACTTTTAACCATCTCACCCTTTATTTTAACCTATTCACATAAACTGAATTGGGCTCAAGAATCCTTATGGGAAAGGGGCAATGAAAGTTGCTGGTGCTAGATTAGTTTTAGTTTTCCCAATAGAAAATGGACAGAAGAAAATTGCCATCTAAGTGGCACAAAATTTTCTAAAGTGTTTTGAAATAAAATCCAGATTTGAAAGAAATAATTTGTCACTTTGCATAATAGTGCTACTTCTTGCTCCAACAAATAAGAGATGCTCCAGTTACTTAATTTTGACCAAGATGATACAAGCATGTACAAGAAATAACAAATAACAATTTTAGTGGGATTCCTGTTGTTTTTGAATAATTAGAAGACATATAATTCCCTTGCAGTCACATGAATATAAACTTGTGCCTTTATAATCACCTTCATGTTTCATTTGAATTCACAAACCGTTGTTGCCATTGCTATATAATGCAAGTCAGTATCTGTAAGTTACTCAGTATTCTTTAGTTTTGGTTAGGATATTTAAAATCTGGAGTTACTTATTGAAAAAGGTGATCAAAATAGTATATGAATTTTCATGATCACAGAATTTCAGAACATTTAAAAAATTTCTACATGTCTATAAAATGTCTATATGAATTAGCATATTATTATAAATTATTGTGCTGATCCTAATGAAAATAGCTAGTTATATGGTAATCATTCATACATAATTAGCAGTAGTAATAAGAATACCTCCTGCTTAAATGAAAATTCATGTTGGAATTATGCTAACTGTGGTAGTAAATAAGTCTCCAAATGTATAATGGATCAAGTGTCTTAGAAATTAACTGGTCCTGTATGTAAAATGCAAAAGAGAATAATAGGAAACTCTCCTCTAAACTGATTGGGAATCCAGGTTTCTTTCTTATTAAGTCCCTCCCTACTTCAACAGTAGATATCCAGTTTCATCTGCTGAGGACAAGTGAAAAGGGAAAGAATATGAAGAATAACCTACAAGGTATTTTGATAGATTAGAAACAATCTGTTGATTAGAACTCAATCTGTATCCCTAGAAAGAAGAGGGAGATTTGATAGCAAGCTAAAATCTACCACACTCGGGTGATATTAGTTCTCAGAGTACTGACTATTATTATGAAATTGAGGTCAATGTAGTTTACTCATAAATCTTTTTTATTATAAGTGATGAGAGATAAAACACACATATGCTTATTATTATTAATTTATTTTGGGGGATGAATGTGAGTCATACTTAGAAGAGGAAATAAAGAGTTTGCTCATAATTTGTGTCTTGCAAATTTAATTTATCTGGATTTTTAAAGTAACTATATGCATTCAATCCTTTATGATATGTTGTGGAAAAGATGTAGACATGAGTGACCAAGTTAATATAAACTAGGCACAGTTAACTGCACAAAGAAAAGTGCAATTAATTCCTTTTCATAAACATACTTTTAAAATGATAATCATCAATACATTCTTTATTTTATTTTTATTATTTTTTTAAAGATTTATTTATTTATGAGTGGAGGTGGGTGGGTAGAACCAGGTACTATCAGGTGGGTAGTACCACTTTGGTACATGCAATGCCAGGGATTGAACTTGAGAGTCCAGTGATGTATTTACTGGGCTGCCTCCTAGACTGCCACATACATGCTTTAAAGAAAAAAAATCTATTCTTAATATAAGATTAGTAAGATACTTCCAATATTCTTTATTCATTTTTTATATACTTTAAGTAAAAATGTTAGTGGAAACTTTTGTTTATGTATCTCTGCCTATCTATCAGTCTCTCTATCTATCTCCTACATTCAAATGCTCAAAATCAAAGAACAGCTACCACATAACTGGAGATTTTACACTGCAGTAACAGTAGAAATCAGCAAACATTTTTTTGTAAAGTGCCAGGTAGTGCTGTGTTAGTGTATAAATAGCTTGTAGACCATATATGAATAAATGATTGTGACTGTGTTTTAATAAATTTTTATTTACAAATGGTCAACAGCTTGAAGTCAGTTCATGAGCTTTGTTTTTCTGACTCATGGTGTAGGATGTTTACAGTTTCCTAAAAAGATTATAAATTCCTATATTAGATGTTTATGACATGTGTGAAAGTTGATTTTCCCCCCCTACAGTTTAGAATTTACTTTTACTTTGATTTTGGTGGGAAGAATAGTTATGAATTAAGATAACAGTGACACTTATCCTTTGTCATCAACATTAATGAAACTATAAATCATAATGGTGTTGGAGTATTTTATTAAGTCATAACTCTATAATGGATATTAGCTTCCTGAAACAAAAGTGACCCATTAATATCATGGAAGAAAGGTTTTCGAGATTGCTCTAGAAAGGTTGATAAATCTTTCTTATTAAGTTATCCTTTCTTTGATGAAAATTTGTGTGCATATGCTTCATTTTTTCTTATAATAGATAGAAATTTGATGTTTTTTTCACTTTAAAATGTTTGTGGGCCAGAAAAAAAAGCCTACTTGGATAGTACATTTATTTGACATGTGCAATACCTGCTCTGAGCCTATCCCACTGTATTGAAAGAAGCTTTAGTGCTATGTTCTCTTTCACTCTCTCCCTTTGCATCTCTTCCTCTATTTAAAAAAAAATTCTCTGTAAAACTCTCTATAGAACCAATCATTTCTTTTTAATTATGTGATGCTTGCAAATTCTTATGGAAGTTTGTCTCAAAAAGTGTGGGGCTACGTGTAAGCTTGATAGAGCTTAGGGAGAACTCCCCCCTATCCTTGGATGGAGGGCTGAGAAGGTACCCCCTTGTGAGTCTCTCTCAACCAAGGTGAGCAAAAGGGAGAAACTTAGACTTAGTTCTTTCCTTCTTGACTCTCAGGCCCACAAAACCTCACTGCCTCTCTTCATTAATGCAGGCCACATGGCCTCTGCCTTAAGGTTCATTTACTCAAAATTCACAGAGGACAACACACCTTATCACACACTTCTAGCAGTGCCCTTTGATGTCCTTAATTTATCCTTTATCTTCTCTTTATCTTGCCTTAACTGGTTCAGCCCCTCTCCTCCCCTCAAACACCTTTGGGTAATTAAATGCCTGCATCAGGAGACTAATTATCTTGACCTTTATGTATCTGCATCAATTCTTGTCATACCATCCCCCTACCACAGGGGCAAGCTGACCTTTAAGAATCCTGTAATTTCTGACATATTTGAATAATGTTCCTTGTTTGGTTTTCTATTTAAACCTTTGCCTACCTGCTAATAAATGAGATCTGAGATCTGAGATCTGAGCATGCTGCGGTCTCCTCAGTGTCTTTACTTCGTGTCATCCCTTGTGCAAGTGAGAAAGAACTGGTCCGTTACCTTTCTCCTGGAGATCACCCCACCAGAAAGCTGACAAAAAAGCAGGTCAAAATGATCTTGCACAATTGTAGAGAAACCCAATTAAATGACTTAGGACAACAGGTCTACCAGTCATTGAATTAGGGTGGTGTGATCTGTCATATATGGGAACCATTGGATATAGCCTTCTTTATGTATTTGGAATGATCATAAATACATTATTTGTTTATAAAATAGGTTTTTGAGTGAGATTTTAGACTCATCTGTAGTGGAGGTAGGCACTATCATTGCCCTTAGAAAGTGAGCTAGGGAAGAAAAAGAAAATTGTCTTTCTTAGTTGACTTCATTATAGTCCCTGAGACCCTGAGCTTGCTTCTGTTTTTTTTTTTTTTCTCTAGCCCTGAATTTGGTGACTTATGTATTTCTTATTTTTAGCTATTTTTTACTTTGGACTTTAAACAAACTCAGGTTACTTAGAGAGTTAACACATGTTAGTGATAATTTTTTTTTAGAACAGTTACAATGTCAGATTGATGCCAGATTTGTTGCGGATTAATTTCCACAAGATTAGTTTACAGGGAACTTTTGGGGCCCTCCAAAAGTGTCCTGTATAGAGAATTTGTATTTTAATTTTGGAGATGAATTGTCACGTTAAATATTTAGACTCTTACCTTAAATACTCAGTTACTTTAGCAAATTAATTTAACCTTTATGAGACTCATGTTGAAAACTTCTTCATTTAACCCTTCCTGGTAAGAATATAGCTTCAAAGTTACACTTTTAATGTTAAAGTTAATGTTACCAAACTTCAAACATACACATAAACCTGTAGTCTATAACACAGGAGGAGAAAAACTTTTGTTATGAAGACATATCATTTCAAACATGAATTTAGATCTTTACTGTCTTAGTTGAACCATCTTTACTCACACAGTTTAAGACTAAACGTTTCACATTTATTCCAAGACTTTAAAAAAATCAAAAGAGGAAAAAACAAAATTTTTGGACTGTTTCTGGATGTCTCCAAAAACTATGGCTGTGTCCAGCATTTTTAAATAAAGTCAATTAAGTTTCAGAGTACTCTGAGCAAAATGGGTCGTACAAAAAATTTTGGTCATTCAACTCACTCACTCACAAAACACAACTGGCCAGTCATAGCATAAGATATTCAGAGAAGGGGGGAGGGCTCTGTGAGCCAGATTTTTCAGATCCTGCCATGTCATGTTATGTGTCCTGGGCTGTGTCTTGCAGCCAGTCCTTTTGCAGTGTTTCTTGTTCCTGAGGGATAGCAGCACGATCATGCAGGTATTGCTGGACATGGCAGGCAGGAAGCCAGACAGGTTTTGAGTAATCCTGCAGAAACACACATGCAAAACCCCTCCCCATGTTCAATAGAGGGTCAGGCCCTTTCCAAATTTTATCGAGTGGGTCTTTCCATTTGACCTTAATAGCTGGCAGGGTGGATGGTGTTTGCCAATGAAGAATAATAGGAGATTGGTTCAAGTTTTTGTAAATATTAAAGAGATTTAATGTAGTTAAGGCTTTTGCCAGATGGATATTGGGGGGATATATTCCCCCTTTTTCTTTATTTAATTGAGCCTTAAGGGTTTGATGGGCCCTCTCGATAATGCCTTGTCGCTGTGGATTATAGGGAATGCCTGTAGTATGAGTAATGTTCCAGAGGGAACAAAGGTCTTTAAATTGTTTGCTGGCAAAAGCAGGTCAATTGTCCAGTTTAAGTTGAAGGGGTATGCCCATTACAACAAAACAGGAGAGCATATGGTTTATAAGCTTTTTTGATCTTTCTCCTATCTGAGCTGTTGCCCACATAAATTTAGAAAAGGTATCAATTGAGACAAACACATATTTTTGTTTGCCAAAGTTGGGTAAGTGGGTGACATCGATTTGTCTTGGGGGTTAACCCCAAGAGTTTGAACAGCAGATGTCTTGATTAGAGCTACACAGAGGAGCATGTAGCAAGAATATGTTTCAACTGTGCCAGAGGAATATCAGAAAATTGAGCTTGAAGGCCTTTAAGAGTAACATGGGTAAAGGAATGAAAGTCAGCAGGATCAGAGACAGAGACTAGGAGAATTCCTGTGGAGGCGAGATGGTCAGCTGCAGCGTTCCCTTCAGACAGGGGACCAGGAAGAGACCTGTGAGAAAGAAGGTGTTGAAAATACAGTGGTTGAGTTCGAGAACAGAGCATAGAGGCAATTTGAATTAAGAGAGGAGGTAGTGGGTTGTCATCAATTCTCACATAAGAATGAGCAAGCCATGGAAGTAAGTTAACAGTATACGCACTGTCAGAAAAAAGGTTGAAGGTTCTGGTACAGCTTTTAAGGCTAGGAGAATAGCATAGAGTTATTTGTAATGAGGGGAGTTGTCAGGAAGCTCAGTAAAGAGAGATGTGGGACATTGTTTATGTGGATAATATATAAGGGCAGCAGCTCCCTTCTTGCCACCATCAGTAAAAACTGTGGGAATAGAGGGGATGGGATCTCGAGAGAAAAGTTTAGGTACAAGTAGAAGAAAAAGAGGTAAAGAGGCTGTCAATTTATTAGAAGGAAAATGATTATCTAATTGTCCTGGAAAACTCATTAAAATTATGGAAAAATGCGAATGGTGGTATATGATCCACTCTGTATCTGTGAGTTAAAGGAAGAATAATTGAATCTGGTTCCCTTCCTGAGACATGAATTGATCTGTTTCTTCCTTGGTGAATCATATATGCGAAGGCATCGTCTGGGTAAGAAGTCTTGGAGCTCCCCCTACTGGTGTATGAAACCATTAAGAACACCATGACTCTGGCATATAGCCCCCACCACGGTAGGGGAGGAGTTAAAGATCAAAAGATTTATGGGAGAAGAGGGGGAGAACCTAAAGAGGTGCATGTCCTGGAGAGCCTGGTTAACCCTTTCCAGTGCCAAGGAGGCTTCGGGGGTTAATGTATGCTTTCAGGAGGGCTGTTAGTTTCCTTTTAACAGATCAAACAGTGGTTGGAGGCAACTAGTTTGGAGATAAAGATACTGCCTAAGCCAATTTAAATTTCCAAGTCAACTTTGTAAAGAAGCAAGAGTGAGATTAGAAGGAAAAGTAGGGAGTCAGGCTGTAGTACAGCAGGCTAAGCGCAGGTGGCGCAAAGCACAAAGACCGGCATAAGGATCCCGGTTCGAACCCCGGCTCCCCACCTGCAGGGGAGTCGCTTCACAGGCGGTGAAGCAGGTCTGCAGGTGTCTATCTTTCTCTCCTCCTCTCTGTCTTCCCCTCCCTCTCTCCATTTCTCTCTGTCCTATCCAACAACAACAACAGCAATAATAACTACAACAATAAAACAACAAGGGCAACAAAAGGGAAAAAATAAATAAAATAAATATAAAAAAAAAGTTTAAAAAAAATTTAAAAAGAAGGAAAAGTAACAGAAGTTTTTAAGGGATGAATCTGAGTTAGAGAAATCTCTGAGCCTAAGAAACATGTTGGAGAAATTAGCTATACCTTCTCAGGAGCTACATTAAGGCTGCTTTTCTTTAAGGTGGGGATAAGAAAATCACGTAGGGCAGAGAGCTCTGTATCTAATTTTCCCCATATTAAGACATCATCCATATAATGAAAAACTTTAAGGCCTTTATGAATATATGGGAAAAGGGCAGATTTAAGAGCCTCTTGCCAAATAGTAGAACTACTGGCCATGCCCTGGGGCAGTACCACCCACTCAAATCTATCAGCAGGGTGGCGTTATTAATAGAAAGAATAGAGAAAGCAAAACATTTACAATCTTATGGGTGCAAGGGAATAGAGAAAAAATAATCCTGTATATCAATAGCTATGACTGGAATTCCCATGGGAATTGAAGAAGCAAGAGGCAAACCCCTTTGTGGGGAGCCCCAAACCTGCATGGTTTTATTAACCTCATGGAGATCTTGGAGGAGGCGCCATTTTCCCAAGCGCTTTTTAATCACAAAGACAAGAGTACTCCGTGGGCTCCAGGAATGGTGAATGTGTCCCAAGGACAACTGCTCTTGAATGAGCTCTTTTAAAATTTGTAGCTTCTCCCTAGGCAAAGGCCACTGCTCCACCGAGACAGGCTCATTAGAAAGCCAATCTAAACAGGGAGTTCTGTTACGAATAGTGGCAGTTAGTATTGGGGGTGCTGGTTGGATCTAGAAGTCTCACAGGAATGAGTGTGATGCCCTGCAGAGTCGTCTGAGGATATTACCACATTAAGAGATTCCCAACAATTGTGGGGTGCAGAAGGTAGAAGGTCTGGCTTCTGTAATTGCTTCCCTGCAGAACATGGTCATTGACTGTTCAACCCATACTCCCAGCCTGCCTCCTCTCTCTTTCCCTAGTAGGGTTGGGCTCTGGGGAAGCAGAGCTCCAGGACACATTGGTGGGGTTGTCTCTCCAGAGAAGTCTGGTCGACATCATGCTAGCATCTGGAATATAGTGGCTGAAAAGAGAGCTAACATACAAAGCCAAGAAAATTGTTCAACAGTTATGGACCTAAAGGCTGGAATAGTTCAGATAAAGTGTTGGGGGGGGGGTCCTCCATTTCTTAGATATCTAGTAGGCATATTTTAGTTATATTTCAAAGGGCCTGTAGCTATACTAGTTTTTTTTTTTTTTCTCTGAGCCTGAAATCTGATATGTAGGTGTATCCAAGTTATTGTCTGGGGAGATGATGTCATGGCTGAAAAAGGTACAGAAAGCTCGATCAGGGAAGAGAGTAGTATGGGGAAGGGGTATAAATATTGTTGACTGTAAACCCCATCAATTTGATTTGATCTGGGGCCCATATTCAGCTTAGGAGCCTATGTGACCTCAGCATCCCTGTAGATCTAAGCTCACATTCTGTGGTCATGAGTAGGAACATTCCAAGCTGCCCAATATTGACCTATATTCCTCAGGTGTAGCATAGAGGATGGAACATTTTCTACCATTATTGATCCAAGTTGAGGGCAAGGTCCTATGGGGGGGCCCACAAAGGGGTCTTTTTTTTGTTCTTGATAGAGATGACCTATAACAATGGAGAGAGAGATTTATTTGAGGTCTAGGACCATCATGTCTGTTTGGGAATCTCAGGACTCCCCGAATAGGGCCCCAACATATACTTGATTTTTACAAGCACTTGTAAACTTTTTCACTGTTGGTCTTATCTTAGCCCTTCACTCTTTTCTCATAAGAACAATTAACAAAACGAATCAACATGAATTCTGTCAATAGACTTAAAATGCTATTTATTTATTTATTTATTTAATGTGAGGTGCTAGAGACAGAGAGAGGCCAGAACACTACTTAGCTCTGGTGATTCTGGTGATTGAATCTGGGACTTCAGAGCTTCAGGCATGAAAATCTTGCATAACTATGAGTTGTCTCCCCAGCCTTGTAAGCATATTTCCAATGATATACAAGTGTCTAAGACAGTTGTGGTATATATACACAATGGAATAATACTCTGCTTTTAAAAGAATGAAGTCATCTCTTTTTCTTCATCTTGGGTAGAACTTGATGGTATTGTGTTAAAAGGATAAGTCAAAAAAAGAAGGAAAAGTTTCTTATGATCTCACTGATAGGTGGAACATTAGAAGCAAGACTAGAAAAGGAAAACACCAAGCAAAGCTTGGGTTGGGCAAGCCTCAGGAGAGGTAGGGGTTGGGAGGTTTAAAAATGGTATTGTGGTATTGATATGCCCATATTGTCAACAATTGTATCATGAACCACTACCACCCTTCTCCAAAGAATGAGAAAATATTAAATCAGATTGGGGGCTTATCTGTCAAAAGTTTTAGATTTTGGTATTTTGACATGTGTTATACAGAATGTGTTCTATGTGTTATACAGAATGTCTATTCTGTTGGATGTTTAACAATAGCTGTTCATTAGATGTGCTTAAGAAGTCAGCTCTTAAAGAAGATATAAAATTGTGATTCATGTTACTGATATATTATAGGAAAGCAGTATAAGATGAAAAAAAGAGAACTTCTAGAATTGTTATTTGAGGAATCCTGGCCTCTAATGGTTGGGTGGGTAGGGATAAGAACTCCAATTTCTTCAAAACTACAAGAGCCAAAGATAGAAGAGGAAGAAAGGAAGGGCATTTGGAAGTACAAATAGGTGTAGGTATGACTTAGAAAGTAAGGGAAGACAAGATCATAGAAAAAACAGGGCATATATATATAGCTATCTGTGACCCTGGGAGATCTATTTTAGTATCCAATGGAGGGAATGGGGACATAGAACCCTGGTGTTGAGAAAGGCATGGAGTTCTCCCCGATATCTCATAATTCTGTAAGTCAATATTAAATCACTAATAAAAACAAAGGATCTTAAGGAAACTGAGGATAAGAAATAATGGAGGGAAGTCAGGCGGTAGCGCAGTAGGTTAAGCGTATGTGGCACAAAGCGCAAGGACTGGCGTAAGGATACTGGTTCCTGCCCCTGGCTCCCCACCTACAGGGAGTCACTTCACAAGTGGTGAAGCAGGTCTGCAGGTGTCTTTCTCTCCCTCTCTGTCTTCCCCTCCTTGCTTCATTGCTTTCTGTTCTACCCAACAACAATGACAACAACAACAATAATAACTACAACAATAATAACTACAACAATAAAACAACAAGGACAACAAAAGAGAATAAATAAATAAAATATTTTAAAATTAAAAAAAAGAAATAATGGAAATCCTTTTTGATGTATGCCATTCTCACAGGGGTGAGGTGGTATCTCAATGTTGTCTTTATTTGCATTTCTCTGACAATCAGCGACCTGGAGCAATTTTTCATGTGTTTGTTAGCTTTTTGGATCTCTTCTGTAGTGAATATTCTGTTCATATCCTCTGCCCATTTTTGGATGCAGTCATTTGCTTTTTTTGTTGCTACATTTGCTGAGCTTTTTGTATATTTTAGTGATTAGTCTCTTGTCTATTGGCATGTGAAGATCTTCTCCCATTCTGTGAGGGGTCTCTTTGTTTGTGTGATAGTTTCTTTGGCTGTGCAGAAGCTTTTCAATTTGATGTAGTCCCATTGGTTTGTTTCTGCTTTAGTCTTCCTTGCAATTGGGTTTGTATCATCAAAGATGTCCTTGAGGTTTAGGTGGGAAAGTGTTCTACCAATGTTTTCCTCTAAGTATTTGATATTTTCTAGTCTAACATCCAGGTCCTTGCTCCATTTGGAATTGATTTTTGTTTCTGGTGAGATTAAGGTGGTTCAGTTTCATTGTTCTGCATGTTTCAACCCAGTATTCCCAGCAGCATTTATTGAAGAGAGCCTCCTTCCTCCACTTAATACTTTGGGCCCCCTTATCAAAGATTAGATGTCCATAGGTGTGGGGGTTTAGTTCTGGGCCTTCAATTCTGTTCCACTGCTCTGTATGCCTATTTTTGTTCCAGTACCAGGCTGTTTTGATGATGATGGCCTTATAATATAGTTTGAAGTCTGGGAGTGTGATGCCTCGATTTCTGTTTCTTTTCCTCAAGATTGTTTTGGTAATTCTGGGTGTTTTCTAGGGCAAAATATATACCTGAAAGCAAAAGTACACAATAGTGCAGTGAGTACCCCCAACACTTCATCTGCACTATTCTAAGCTTTAGGTTCATGACTGTTCAACAATTTGTTTGGCTTTGTATGCAAACTCGCTTTTCAGCCATTAAGTTCCAGATGCCAGCATGATGTCAACCAGACTTCCCTGGAGAGACAACACCACAAATGTGTCCTGAGCTCTGCTTCCCCAGAGCCCAACCCTACTAGGGAAAGAGAGAGGCAGGTTGGGAGTATGGATCGACCAGTCAATTCCCATGTTTGTTCAGTGGGAAAGCAATTATAAAAGCCAAACCTTCCACCTTCTGCAACCCATAATGACCTTGGGTCCATACTCCCAAAGGGATAAAGAATAGGAAAGCTATCAGGGGAGGGGATGAGATGGGACACAGAGAGCAGGTGGTGGGAATTGTGTGGAGTTGTAACCCTCTTATTCTATAGTTTTGTTAATGTCTCCTTTTTTAAAAAAAGAAAAAAAGAAATAAAGAAATAATGGAAATACAAAGATAACCAGGAGGTGGTTTCCAAGGTGGACAAAATGCTTAAGGCAGAGAGAAGTGGTAGGAGTAAGGAGTAAATAACTGAAGGGTGATTTGTGGTTATTCTATTTATGTTGCTCCTACTGATGCAAGGGGATATTAACCAAATGGGAATGTAAATGCAAAATGAAGCCTCATGAAACTCTTTTCTTGTGGATTTATTTGGAATGTTCTTGCTGCTAAATAAAAATTTATTTCAGCAATTTGCTTCCCATGTGTGATATAATCAGTTCCAGAGAGACTTCATTTATCGTAAAGACAATGCCTTTTGTACCACAAGGAAAACATTACAAACAAGGAACTGTCCCATAAAGGAACATAGTTTAATTCTTTATACATTTAAAAAAAGCTCTGAGTGATTTCTTTTACTAAAGCCAATATTATAAGAATTGTTATGGTATCTTTGTGTCCTGTGTGTTGGGTTAATGATCAAATGTCATGAACAAGCTTAACTAGTTGCCTGAATTTTATGAAACTTATTATAGAGAAAATGCTAAACAGCTGTTTTCCATTTATCTTGAGAAAAAACAAGAACACAGCTTCATTTAAGTCATAGAGATTTGGTTAACAACAAAGCAGAAATTTTGCCTCAAACAGAATGAACAATGGTGGTTTCTTGGAGAACAGAATAAAACATGGCTTAACTGAAACATAAGTTTGGGATATTTTAGAGTCATGTTCCTGGCTTTTCTGGTTGTGGGAATAGCTATAAGGAGGACTTTTCTTTTTTGTTTCTCAATGATCATCCTACCACATGATCCTACCACTCAGTGGGTGATCTTCCCTTGGCAAATTTTCTCATTGTTCTCTTTCAGATAAGGGGGTTGGTGGTCTGTGTGGCACAATGAGCAGGGCTGACATCTGGATCATCTGTCTGAGACCAATAGGAGTTCATTCAAAAGGCCTCCCTGCCCCTCCGCCTTCTCCTCAGCTGGCCTTGATTGCCAGCATTCTGCACCTAGCCCAGGTGCAGGAGCTGCTTACCGAAAACTGCTGCACAGATTATAGTTAAGTTTCCATTTTAATTTTTAATTTTCCTTGTTCCCAGCTTATTCCCGCTTCACGATATTTACCTTTATAATGATTGGTCCAACCATACTTCTTTTTTTCTGCCTGCTTGTTCGAGTATAAGAATACCTCCAAGTTCGACCAGTCAACGCTCATGTTCAGCGGGGAAGCAGTTACAGAACCCAGACCTTCCACCTTCTGCAACCCACAACGACCTTGGGTCCATACTCCCAGAGAGATAGAGAATGGGAAAGCTATCAGGGGAGGGGACAGGATATGGAGATTGTGTTGTGGGAATTGTGTGGAGCTATACCCCTCTTATCCTATGGTTTTGTTAATGTCTCCTTTCTTAAATAGTAATAAAAAAAGAATACCTCCATATAACCCAATAAACACACGACCTCTCTGCCGTAGTGTCCAGAGTGGTCACTCTGTGAGATCACCCCCACCGTGGCCTGTTCTCCTCTTCTGCTATAACACCTTTCTGGTGGCCAATAGACTGTTGGGTGTGGGGTGGTCAAGACAGGCCGTCCAGAGCTTGCCCCACATGGGGGCAGGGGGAGAAAGACATATAGACATAGAGAAAAGAAAGACACCATACCATGAGAATTTTTGTGGTGTCAAAATATGAACTAGTTCCATGCACAGCAAAGCATGTACCCTATAGAGTGAGATATCCCCTGACCTCTGACTTTCTTTTTTAATGCATGCAATATTTAAATATGTATTCGTTTTTATGAGAGAGACTAGATAAATGCTCAGTCTGGCTTATAGTAGTTGTGGAGTTTGAACCTTGGAACTCTAAGGTCTCAGTCATGTAGATCCTATGCTCTAACATAACATAATAAAGCTAACAACGTTTCTCCTCTGCACACAGTTCTTTTTCTCTATTATTAATGATTTAACAATAATTAACAAGACTGTAGGATAAATCAGGGGAACAACTCCATAATTCCCACCACCAGAGTTCCATGTTCCATCCCCTCCATTGGAAGCTTCCTATTCTTTATCCCTCTGGGAGTATGGACAAAAATTCTTTATGGGGTGTAGAAGGTGGAACACTTCTATAATTGTTTCTCCACTTGACATGGGCATTGACAGGTCAATCCATACCCCCAGTCTACTTTTATCTTTCTCTAGTGGAGTAGGGCTCTGGAAAGGTGAGATTCTTTTTATTTTTATTTAATTTTTTATTTATAAAAAGGAAACATTGACAAAACCATAGGATAAAAGGGGTACAACTTCACACAGTTCCCACCACCATAACTTTGTAACCCATCCCCTCCCCTGATAGCTTTCCTACTGTTTTTTATATTTATTTATTTATTTATTCCCTTTTGTTGTCCTTATTGTTTTATTGTTGTAGTTGTTATTGATGTCATTATTGTTGGATAGGACAGAGAGAAATGGAGACAGGAGAGGAAGACAGAAAGGGGAAAGATAGACACCTGCAGACCTGCTTCACTGCCTGTGGGGAGCTGGGGGCTTGAACCGAGATCCTTAGGCCGGTCCTTGCGCTTTGCTCCATGTGTGCTTAACCCCCTGAACTACTGCCTCACTCCCCAGCTTTCCTATTACTTAACCCTCTGGGAGTATGGACCCAAGGTCATTTTGGGATGCAGAAGGTGGAAGGTCTGGCTTCTGTAATTCCCCGCTTCTTCTTCTAGTGTTTGCCCTTCTTCCGTAGCCAGTTAATGGCTTTGAAAGTGACTGGGATCCATGTGGATTCAGTCGGCTAGGAAGGATCGTCAGTTTCCCCAATGAATGGGTACTCACGGGATGCACCATGGGAAGGTCGATCCAATGCATCCCAATTCCCTGCTGAACACGGGTATTGATAAGTTGATCCTTACTCCCAGCCAGTCTTTCTCTTTCCCTGGTGGGGAAGGGCTCTGGGCAAGTGGAGCTCCAGAACATATTGGTGGGGTTGTCTGTCTAGGGAAACTGAGAAGTCTATTTTAGATATTTTCTATGTAGCCCATGATGTCAGGTTTTTTTTGCCTGAGCCTGATAGCTAACATACAAGTGGACTAAAAGTATTGTCTGAGAGAAGATGGTGTCAGAATTGAGAATAGGACTAAAAATCTGGATTATGGCAGAGAGTAGCTCCCAAATATGAAGAAAGTATATAAATGCCACTGTCAATCCCATTGATCTGACCTAGGGCCCATATATATTCATATTTAGCACAGGAGCCTGTGTAACCTCCTAGTTTCTATCAGTTTAAGCTCTCTGTCCCTGGTCATAGCTAGGAACATTCTAGGTTGCAATAGTTTCAGGATCTATCTTCCTTGAGTGGCATAGTAGGTTGACCCAGCCTCCCTTTGGAGAGTGGGACAATTTTTACCATTGCTGCTCTACAAAGAGGGCAAGGTTTTGGAGAGGCCCACAAGAGGGTTTATGATGATGTTCCTGATGGTAGAGACCAGTGATAGTGGAAAGAGTGATATATTAGAGGTCTAGGCCCATAATATCTTTGTGGCAATTCAGAGATTTCCTGACTAAAGCCCCAGATGATGAGGTGGCCTGGTATTGAGAAAAAAGGCCACCATTAAATGCCAGCACACAATTCTTAATTTTTGTTTGACATAAACACCTTGACTACCTTAAGAATGACAAAACATCCATAGTCTAATATCAATCCACTTTTTAAGTTTATTTATTTTTACCACTCCCTTATTTCAGTCCCACAGTGTAGTAAAACTGCATTCTTCAAATATGGCCTTTGTGTCACTGTGTTGGGGAATTATGCAGATGCAGTCTTTGCCCCCAGGTTTTGCCACTTCCCGAGATATTCTCAAGTGCTTCTCCCAACCAATCCTGTCCCGACACGTCACTCCTGGTTGTTTCCCTATAAAGCCCTCCTACTTCCTCTCTCTCTCTCTCTCTCTCCCTCTCTCCCTCTCCCCCTCTCCCCCTCTCCCCCTCTCCCCCTCTCCCCCTCTCCCCCTCTCCCCCTCTCCCCCTCTCCCCCTCTCCCCCTCTCCCCCTCTCCCCTCTTCCCCTCTCTCCCTCTCCCCCCCCCCCTCTCCCTCGCCTGGTTTTTTACCTCAGTGACGGAAGGGTGTTGCACGTAGCAGGGACAGCCATTTTTGGCTAGCTCCACGTGGCCCGAACCACTGTGCTTTGACCCAACAATAAAGGATTGTGTTCCCTCTCTGCTCCAGATTTTCTTTCCCTTTCTCCGCCGCATCCTGCCGCTGCATCCTGCCGCCGCAAAGCAACATCACTAGGTTAGACTTTTTCTCTAAATCTTTGCGAGATCTAATAAATAATATACCACTTTTGCCATGGAATCACTGGATCTCAATAAAATGAAATCTTATTATTATTTAAAAAATATTTATCCCCTTTTGTTGCCCTTGTTTATTGTTGTAGTTATTGATGTCATTGTTGTTGGATAGGACAGAGAGAAATGGAGACAAGAGGGGAAGACAGGGGGAGAGAAAGATAGACACCTGCAGACCTGCTTTACTGCTTGAGAAGCAACTCCCCAGCAGGTGGGGAGCCGATGGCTCAAACCAGGATCCTTACGCTGGTCCTCGTGCTTTGTACCACATGCATTTAACCCACTGTGCTACTGCCCGACTCCCACAATCTTATTTTTTATTGATTTCCTTTGCATTTATTCATATACCCACTTATTTAAAATATGTTCATTCATTTGATAACTTCTTACTGGAGGTCAGCCTTTTTATTTTAGACAGAGCTGAGGATTCTTTTTTTAATGGAATTTGAATTCTTGTGGAATACTGAGTGGGGGAGACATATGTTTTGGAGCTAAATTTCCAGTATTATATTGTGGTTATTTTACTTCCTTGCTGTATAATTCATTTTTTATGTGCCTGTGTGTCAGTTTTTCATCTAGAAAATAAATAAATTAAAATTACCTGAAATAAATATTTATATTTATATGCCATGCCATATTCATGTTCTTAATTGTTTTTTCAGTGTAGCTGTCTATGAGAAACTTTAAACTCTTCACTTGGGCATGGAACCAAGAAATAGCCACTATTACATGCTGTGGGCTTCTCTAGGACCTTGCCTTCAATGTGGAACAACAATGGTAGTGACTGCCCCACTCTCCGAAGGAAGGTTGAGTCAGCATATTCTGCAAATTGTGGAAGATTGGTCCTGTAATGAATGCAGCCTAGAATGTTCCTAGCTATTACCATGGAATGCGAACTCAGCCCCACAGGGATGCAAAGGTTACACAGGTTCTTGTGCTGAATATGGGCCCCATATCAAATCAGTGGGGTTTACAGTTGACAGTACTTATATACTTTTCCCATATTTCCTATATTATTAAATATTTTGTCCTGCTTTATATATTACCACACCCTTTCAGCCACCTGAAAGGGTGGATGCTACTATGATTCCACCCTGAACTCCCTAGGAATATGACCTCACCAATATGTCCTGGAACCTCACTTCTACAGAGCCCTAGCCCACTAAAGAAAGATAAAAGCAGGCTGAGAGTATGAATGAAACTGCCAACGCCCATGTCCAGTGGAGAAGCAATTACAGAAGTCAGACCTTACACCTTCTGCACCCATAAAGAATTTTGGTTCATACTCCCATATGGGGAGAAATGTTAAGGTAAGAGGGCTCTGAATTCTAATTCCATCAGGACCAGGAAAGAGAAGAGAGAGAGATAGAGATAGAGATAGAGAGAGAGAGAGAGAGAGAGAGAGAAAAGACACTCAGAAGTAGGTGTGATATAGAAAGGAAGATAAGGCATGACGACAGAAAAAATGGGCACATATATAAAATATAGATAGTCATAGAAATAATAGTCAACTCATATCTTTGATCTTGGGAGAACTACTACAGTTTCTAATGGAGGGAATTAGGACATAGAACTCTGGTGGTGAGAATTATAATTTTGTAAGTAGATATTAGATCACTAACCAAAAGGGGAAGAAAAGAAATGAGCTCTGAGAGACTCCAGCTTTAAAGATTATTGAAAGATCTTCAGGTTTAAAGGAAAACTATAGTTAATTCCTTATTTTCTATAAAAAGTAAAGACAAGTAAATTTCAAGAAAATGAGAACTTATAGGAATTGATTTATTTAGAAACTGAAAACTTGCTTTTATTATTTAAAGAAAGATTACGATCATAATTAAGACAGAATTATGTTAAAATGGCTTATCTTTTTCTGAGTGAAGAAAATGTTTTTATCAACCACAACATATATTGACACGACATCTTATTAGAATTGAAGAACAAACAATGTTATAAAATGTATATTTCTTGCATCTGTTTCAGAGGGAGATATTACATAAGTGTTCTAGGTTTTATGGATTCATTTCAGTAAATTCTTGTTTCTATAAAAGCAAATTGTAATAACCACAGTCTCAATCTGTGCCCAGTAGTTCAAAAGGCAACTATAAATACACTAAGTGACAGGGTCAGGACCGTTCTGCTACATCAGTGCATCTTTTCATTGCCAAGACAACTGCTAGCTAGACATGCCAATGATCAGTGAGTCCCTGAAGTAACAGATACTTGAATGATCAAGACTCAAATGTGTTTTCTTCTCTAGTTTTTCTCTCTTTTATAGCAGAAACAACTATCTATGTCTTTCATATATAGGGAGCCCATTACTTTGAAATGGAGTTATTATACTCTAACTTAAAAATTGTTGTAGTGAAGAAATTATTATTATATGAAACAAAACTTTGAAATATGCCCAGTTTTTCAGATAACAAGGCTTCTGAATGATCTTTAGATTTTGGTGTAAAACTTGATAAACAACCTTTAATCTATATGGTATCAATTTCTTCTATCAACTAAATTTTTCATCTTAATAAGCATATTGTGGTTTCCAATAATTTCTACATATAAAGCATCTTTAAATAAGTTTCCCTTTCACTGAACTGAGAGATTCTTTTCTCACTTATGTGCCTATGAAGGGTGACCTGAACATACACATATATACACTGGAATGCATACATGTGTATCCCATTTTTAAGTAAATTACTTTTACCATTAGAATGACACTAGACTACAGGGAGAACTCTTTGAGGACCCACTGCCCTTGATTAGAAACCCTTCTCTAAGCTGAAGAAGGCGGGCACAGTCTGCTGAAAGATATGATGAAGCTGTAGTACCTTTTTACATCATCTGTTGACCCTGTTTTGTCTGGTCTCACCGCCATAGCCACAGTGTCTGCTTCCTCAGCAGCACTGGCCTCACGAGTAACATCTGTCAGAAACAAGATGTTGTTGGTTGAACATCCAATGCTGTTGGCAATCTTTCGGTAACTCTCCACCTTGTGTCCAATCTGTGTCAAAGTGACCATCAACAAGCTCAAGAATATTTCCTTCTGTAGAATATCCAAACAATAACTTCGGGCCTCCACACTCCCTGAAAAATAGATATACATCTTTATTCCAGCCTCTCTCCATTTCCTGACTGCTGGGACTACATCTTCAAAGAACTCTGCTTTTATGCACCCAGCTGTGAAGGCTGCCCTCCACATGTGACCCTGCAGCTGGTTCAGAGCTGTGGTCTTCTGGTCCAGGGACATCTGCAGGTGGACATTATCTACCACAGCCTGGATGGCCTGCTGTAGGTCTTCAGCACTATTCCCATGTGCCACTGGGATGGGAACAGCTCTCCAGGTCCAGATGAGAGTCCTCTTCAGCCTGTTTCCTCAGAAGATTACATCCTGCTGGCACTCCTCTTCCTCCCAATGCTTCTGCAGATACTCTTCAACATTTTCTTTGATGTAAGAAAATAAAGTGTCTTTCATGAAAGCAATCAGAGTTGTAGTAACTTAGATATCTAACAGGAAGATAGTGACTTTGGTGGGCACCAAAAGCACGATCATCTCCCCTACTGGATGCACCCACGGGGCTCAGTCTGCAGCTCTGGAGGGCGGAGGAGGCACGCCCCACAATCACAGCCCTGCAGGCACACAGCCTGATGCTCACTCACTGCTCACAGCACACAACCCTCAGTGCAACTGGGAGAGGTGGCCACACCCAATCCCGGAGCTCTCCAAATGAAAATGGCTTATTTTAAAATTTATGTATTTATTTTTTACGAGAGAATGATGAGAAACAGAGCACTGTTCAGTTATTTTTTTTAAATTTCTTTCTTTGTTTTACCTTTTATTTATAAAAAGGAAACACTGACAAAACCATAGGATAAGAGGAGTACAACTCTACACAATTCCCACGACCAGAACTCCGTATCCCATCCCCTCCCTTGATAGTGTTCCTATTGTTTATCCCTCTGGGAATATGGACCCAGTGTCGTTATGGGATGCAGAAGGTGGAAGGTCTGGCTTCTGTAATTGCTTCTCAGCTGAACATGGGCGTTGACAGGTCCATCCATACCCCAGCCTGTCTCTCTGTTTCCCTAGTGGGGTGTGGCTCTGGGGAAGGTGGCTCCAGGACACATTGGTGGGGTTGTCTGTCCAGGGAAGTCTGGTTGGCATTATGGTAGCATCTGGAACCTGGTGGCTGAAAAGAGAGTTAACATATAAAGCCAGATATGTTGTTGACTGATCATGAACCTAAAGGCTGGAATAGTGCAGACAAAGAGTGTGTGTGTGTGGGGGGGCTCCGTTTTGTAGATAACTAGTAAGCCTATTTTAGTTCTATTCCAAAGGGCCTGTGGAAACTATACTAGTTTTTTTCTTTTTATCTTCTTTTTATCTCCCTGAGCCTGAAATCTGATATGCAGGTGGATCCATTTATTGTCTGGGGAGATAATGTCATGGCTAGAAAAAGGACCAAAAAGCTGGATCAGGGAAGAGAGTAGCTCCCAAATATGGGAAAGAGGTATAAATATTGTTGACTATAGACCCCATTGATTTGATGTGATCTGGAGTCCATAGTCAGCTTAGGAGCCTAAGTGACCTCTGCATCCCTTTAGATCTGAGCTCACACTCTGTGGTCATAAGTAGGAATGCCTCAATATCAGGACCCATCTTCCTCAGGTGTAGCATGGAGTATGTTGTCCAGCCTCCCTTCAGAGGATGGAACATTCTCTACCATTGTTGATCCAAGCTGAAGGCAAGGTCCTATGGGGGCCCACAAAGGGATCTATTGTGTTGTTCCTTAGAGAGATGGCCGAAACAATGGAGAGAAGATTTATTCGAGGTCTAGGCCCGTCATGTCTGTTTGGAAATCTCATCGTTAAGTATGCCAGTCTCTTGCCCTTATTCAAGCTTTTTCAGTCCTTGCTTTGATGAGGTTAGCTTTGGAGTGAGTGAGAGAACTGTAATAGGAAGTAGGTGAGGAGGGCATCTAAGTCTAAGTAGACACTACTTCATTATAGACTTTATACTGACTAACCACAGACTATTGTGTACTTTTGCTTTCAGGTACATGTTTTGCCCTAATTTATGGATACATGTGAACATATGCTGTATCTCATGGACCTGGTCTATATCTAGGCTTTGGGACTTCATTAGGAAGTGAACCATCTGGAACTGAATTTGAGAATCTTATGAAAGGAAAGGTCTCACCTTAGTAATGAGGGTGAAGGGGTTGACCTTCCATGTCTGACATCTCTGGACACAGTCTGAAGTGAAGCATGCTGAGATGGTACTCGTTGAATTGATTAGGTTGGGTTCAGTGGATGCTATATCATTTGGTATGAATTGAAAGAAGCATGCAGGAAAGTGAGCCCCACTCTAGAGGTTCCAGGACTGGGGGGAATATAGGCTCTATAGAGTAAGTGGGAGGTTCCTGCTATCTTAGGGTTTAGTTATTGCTGTAATCAAATTATTTGGCAATTGGGTTAATTTTGAAATATCCCTTTGTTAGGATTTGCTGTCTCATACACAACATCACCATAATTTATGTCCTTTGACATTATTTGAATATAGCTGTGCCACTAGTTGCTTCTGTTCTCCCTGGTCTAAGCTTTTAAGAGAGTCAACATATCAAAGACTCAGCCTATGGTCTGTGCATTAAATAGTTTGAGACATTCAATCAATTTTTCCTCTCTCATATTATTAATTAAATAGTGATTTATATGACTACAAATTAATAGGAGTGTACATAAACACCATTCCCACAACCAAAAGACTGTGTCCCATCTCATCCTCCCCCCCTTCTGCCAGCACCCCTCTCCCTGCCTCGTGAAGCTGAACATCCACCCTCACCCGCATCCCAGGATTTTTACTTTGGTGCCCTACTCCTTAATTCAGTCAAATTCTGCTTTGAGTTTCCCTTTCTGTTCTTCTTTCTCAGCTTCTGTTTATGAGTGGGATAATCTCATACTCATCTTTATCTTTATGACTTAGCTCACTTAACATAATTCCTTCTAGCTCCATCCAAGATTGGTCAGAGAAGTTGAGTTCATTGTTCTTAAGAGCTGTGTAGTATTTCATTGTGTGTATATACTACATCTTTCTCAGCCACTCATCTGTTGTTGAGCACCTGGGTTGCTTCCAGGTTTTAGCTATTACGAACTGTGTTGCTATGAACATAGGTGTACACCTATCTTTTTGGTTGAGCATTATGGAATCCTTGGGGTATATCCCTAGGAAAAGAATTACTGGGTCATATGGAAGGTCCATGTCTAGCCTTGTGAGAGTTCTCCAGACTACTCTCCACAGATACTAGACCAGTTTACATTCCCACCAGCAGTGCAGAAGAGTTCCTTTGTCCCCACAGCCTCTCCAGCATTTGTTGCTGCTGTCCTTTTTGATGTATGCCATTCTCACAGGGGTGAGGTGGTATCTCAGTGTTGTCTTTATTTCCATTTCTCTGACAATCAGTGACCTGGAGCAGTTTTTCATGTGTTTGTTAGCCTTTTGGATCTCCTCTGTAGTGAATGTTCTGCTCATATCCTCTACCCACTTTTGGATGGGGTCATTTGCTTTTCTGTTCCTGTTTGTTGAGCTCTTTGTATATTTTGGTGATTAGTCTCTTGTCTGATGTATGGCATGTGAAGATCTTCTCCCATTCTGTGAGAGGTCTCTTTGTTTATTTAATAGTTTCTCTGGATATGCAAAAGCTTTTCAATTTGATGTATACCCATTGGTTTGTTTCTGTGTCAGTCTTCTTTGCAGTTGGGTTTGTATCATCCAAGCAAAAGCTTTTCAATTTGATGTATGCCCATTGGTTTGTTTCTGTGTCAGTCTTCTTTGCAGTTGGGTTTGTATCATCAAAGATGTCCTTGAGGCTTATGTGGGAAAGTATTCCACCAATGTTTTCCTCTAAGAATGTGATAGTTTCTGGTCTAACATCCAGGTCCTTGATCTATTTGGAGTTGGTTTTTGTTTCTGGTGATGTAAGTGGTTCAGTTTCATTCCTCTGCATGTTTCAACCCAGTTTTCCCAGCACCATTTATTCAAGCGAGCTTCCTTTCTCCATTTAATACTTTGGGCCCCCTTATCAAAGATTAGATGTCCATAGGTGTGAAGTTTAGTTCTGGGCTTTCAATTCTATTCCACTGCTCTGTATGCCTATTTTTGTTCCAGTACCAGGCTGTTTTGATGATGATGACCTTATAATATAGTTTGAGATCTGGGAGTGTGATGCCTCCATTTCTGTTTCTTTTCCTCAAGATGGTTTTGTTGATTGTGGGTGTCTTCTGGTTCCAGATAAATGATTGTAGTTTTTGTTCTATTCTCTTAAAGAAGCTTGGTGGAACTTTGATAGGCACCACATTAAATTTGTATATGTTTCTGGGAAAATATTCATTTTGATGATATTTATTCTTCCAGTCCATGAGCATGGGATGTCTTTCCATTTCTTGGTATCAGTTTTTATTTCCTTGAATAGTGACTCATAGTTTTATGTACACAAGTCTTTCTCTTCTTTGGTCAGGTTTATTCCTAGATATTTTATTCATTTTGTGGCAACAACCAATGGGAGTGATTTCTGGATGTCCTCTTCTTAGGATTTAGAATTTCCATAAAGAAATGCCACTGATTTTTGTACATTGATTTTGTAGCCTGACACCTTGCTACATTGCCTGATAACTTCCAGTATTTTCTTGATGGATTTCTTTAGGTTCTTGCTATATTGCCTAATAACGTCCAGTAGTTTCCTCCTGGGTTCTTCCCTTCCAATCTATATTCCTGTGATTTCTTTCTCTTGCTTGATTGCTATGGCAAGAACTTCCAATGCTATGTTGAAGAGTAATGGTGATAATGGACATCCCTGTGTAGTCCCTGATCTGAGGGGGAATGCTTTCAACTTATGTCCATTGAGTATGATGTTGGCTGTAGGTTTGCTATATATGGACTCCAGTATGTTGAAGAATTCCCCATCTATTCCCATTTTTTGCAGTGCTTTGAGCATGAATGGGTATTGAGTTTTGTCAAAGACTTTCTCTGCACTATTGAGAGAATCATCTGAGTTTTGTTTTTGCTTTCATTGATGTGGTGAATGACATTGATTGACTTATGTATGTTGAACCAGCCTTGCATTCCTGGGATAAATCCCACTTGGTAGTTATGAACAATCTTTTTGATTTACTGCTGTATCTGACTGGCCAGGATCTTTTTCAATATTTTGGCATGTATTTTCATCAGAGATATTGGTTTGTAGTTTTCCTTTTTTGTTGTGTCCCTATCTACTTTTGGTATCAGGTTGATTGATATTGGCTTCATAGAAGGTGGAAGGGAGTGTTCCTTTTTCTTCATCTTGTGGAAGAGCTTTAGCAGTATAGCTATTAACTGTGAGAAACAGAGTACTGTTCAGTTCTATGATATGAGGGTGCTAGAGTTGAACTAATGCCTTCAGGAATAGCAGGACCACTTTTATTTAATTATTTAATTTTTATTGATTTAATAATGATTGACAAGTCCATTGGATAAGAGAGGTATCATTCCACACAATTTCCACCATCAATGTTCTGTATCCCCTCCATTGGATGTTTTCCTATTCTTTATCCCTCTGGAAGTATGGACCCAGGATCATTATTGGGTGCAGAATGTGGAAGGTCTGGCTTCTGTAATTGCTTCTCTGATGGATATGGGTGTTGGCAGGTTGACCCATACTCCCAGTCTGTTTCTGTCTTTCCCTAGTGGGGCTGGACTCTGGAGAGATGGGGTTCCAGGACACATTATTAAGGTCATCTGCCCAGGGAAGTCAGGTTGGCATTATACAAGCAACAGCAGCTTGGTGGCTGAAAGCAGTAAGATATAAAGTAGAACAAGTACTCCCAGAGGGATTAAAGAATAGGAAAGCTATCAGGAGAGCGGGGTGGGATACAGAGTTCTGGTGGTAGGAATTGTGTGGCATTGTACTCCTCTGGTTTTATAAGTATTTCCTTTTTATAAATAAAAAATTAAAAAATTGTTTAATAATCAGGAACCTAAAGGTGAGAATAGAGCAGATTAGATTTGGAGTTTTATTTTGGAAAATCTGGTAGGGCTTTTCTAGATATATTCCAAGGGATACATGACTTTATTAATTTTTGCCTGAGCCTGACAGGTGGGCTAGACGTATTGTCTGGGGAGATGGTGCTGGAGTTGGAAACAGGAATAAAATGCTGGATCGGGAAAGGGAGTAGCTCCCAAATATGGGAAAAGTATATAAGTACTGTCAACTGTAAAACCCATCAATCTGATCTGGGGTCCATATTCAGCACAGAAGCCTATGTAACCTCTGCATTCCTGTCAGTCTGAGCTCACATTCCATGGTCATAGCTAGGTACATTCTAGGCTGCACTCAGTTAAGGACTAGTTTTCCTCGATTGGTAGAGCATGTTGATCCATCCTCCCTTCGAAAGGGGGGAAGTTTATACTACTGTTGTTATCCATTGATGGCAAGGAACTGTAGAGGCCCATGAAAGGGTCCACGATGCTGTTCTTGATGGAGATGACCAGGGATGGTGGAGAGAGGGATCTCTTAGAGGTCTAGGCCCATCATGTCTATGTGAGAATCCCAGGATTCTAGGGTTCCAGATGATGGTGTGGAGCAGGCCCATTTTTATAATGCATTAAGCTATTGTCCTAGCTGAAAGTTTTTATTTCTTTTTAAAAATAATTTCATGGAGGAAATAATGGGTTATAGGACAGTTGTTGATCAATGAGAACATATTGTTTTCTTCTTATGACAGGTGTCTTCCACCACCAACTTAGGTCCCTTTTCACCATTGTGCACTGAACCCCCAAAGAGTCCTTTCTACCCATTCCCAGTTTGAAAGAAGGATTTTCAAATTAAAAAAAAAGAAAAAACTCTTTCAATTTCTAAAATAACCTAATGTGGGCTCTATTTTTATATTGTCTGTAATAATACAATAGCACACCACAATGTTCATTGAGTTATATATACCTAAGGCTCAGGTGAATTATGTTCATGGTTTATCCAACTTAATGTGATTCCTTGAAGGAAGATGGAAAGTAATTTTTCTTACATGGAGGTTCATGATTAATATTCTGTTAAAGCAGACACATTTGATTTCATTTTTCAAAAACTATTGTTGAATTTGAAACTTGTTGTGTGTATGGTAAGGTGACAGAGTTTTGCTTACACTCTCTGTTAGTAGCCAAATATTAATGTGGTGAAAATATGTCATCTTTTTGATACTGAGATTCCTTGATACTGAGAATTAGCTGAAAATGCTCAGAACAGATGCATTATACCATATCATTGCTAGGAAAATGGCAAACTGTAGACTGGTCTTGTGTTTCTGAAATATCTAATTGTAAGGGGCACATATTTGTAGTATGAAAGAATTGTTTTTGTGAAACTATCTTAAGTATCAACTATGTTCTGTTCTATGTCTTTTGACACTAGCTATAGAACTTTGCTTTTGGAAAAAGTGAATGTTTTTCTATTAATTGAATTCAAGGTTAATGCATAAGTGTCCCTAGTGATTGGATATTTGACACTGCCAAAAGAGAAACAATGAGATGCTTTCAGAGAAGGCTGTATATTGAATGTGCTCAATTCTTAGAAAAATAAATGCAGGAACATCTAATCTCACCACAGTTGGATACATGTGTTTTTGCAGATGGAATGTAATTTTCTAAAAATGTCAGCTGTATGTGTCTCATAAATACTGAAAACATATGCTAATTTTGGCAGTGTCTGAGGAAGCTATGGTGGCTTAATTTAAATTTAAATAATGGAATTGGTGAGTGGGCACTCAGCAACTGTAAAATACTAGTGTGATTGTGCATGTGGTGTGAAGTCAAAGAGATTGAAAGAAGCAAATGGAGAAGCAAGAAGTTGGAGCCAGTCATTAACTTAAGGGGACATACATATGCAAATGGCAGCTAGCTGAAGCAGCTGAGGGAATACAATGGATCCCAGGCCAGGATGGATTTGATTCTAAATCTGGGACCTTGACACTTTAATGAGAATGACTGGAAGGATACTAATGTATATTACACTATTCTTTATTTTTATTTATAAAAAAGGAAGCATTGACTAAACCATAGGATAAGAGGGGTACAACTTCACATAATTCTCACCACCAGAACTCTGTATCTCATCCCCTCCCCTGATAGCTTTCCTATTCTCTATCCCTCTGGGAGTATGGACCCAAGGTCATTGTGGGATGCAGAAAGTTGAATGTCTGGCTTCTGTAATTGCTTCCCCACTGAACATGGGCATTGGCAGATTGCTATATTCTAAGACCTTTCTACATCAGCTGTATGTACACGTTAAGGAGTTATTTACTGTTTTTACTGGATGTTTTTATATGTTCTGATTAAAACAAAGTGGGATATGTAAGATTCCAGGTTCCATCTCTGCCTCCACAGCATTCAAGGAAGCTCTGGTGCTGTGGGTTCTGCCGTAACCCCTACTCTTCTTATCTGAAGAAAACAAGGACCAGCAAGATAGCACACCTGCATAGTATCTCTATACACAGCCCATGTTTAAATCCAGCACCCACTGTACTGGAGAAAACTTTGGTGCTGTGAAGTATGTTTCTTTCTCTTTCTATATCTAACTCCTACTTTCTCTTTGTCTGAAAAAGTGAGCCTAGAGTAGTGAAGTCCTGGTAAAGACAGGAAAAAAAAAAAAAGATGGGAGATGATATAGAGGCGGGAGGATAAAAATAAGTTTGGGATACAATGAATTGTTGAATAAAGTTAAATGATACGGTTACTTTTAGACCCTGAAAATCTTTAATATGCGAAGATGAATTCTGAATCTCAGAAATGGAACATGGTATGTATAATCTCAAAATATCTCATGAAATAATCTGAACATTCAATATCTCAGGGGGTGTTTGTTGAGAATATGTTTGGGAAATACTGGTTTGGATGCCTGAGATTTGCCTGTCAGCTAATTAGTCAATTTAACTGAGATATTAAGATTCCAAGAATCCTTTTAAAAATAAATAGAAAGATATTTCTGGAGGTCATACAGAGTGAACCATTATGTAGTATAAACATTAAAATATGGACATAGCAAACCACAGGTTTCTTATTAACTGACCATTACCCAGTAGGTGAGATAGAGATGTGGGGATGGGACAGATATGGGTGAGCTTTAATTTTTGTAAGGATCTGAGTTAAAGGGATGTGTCTGGGATACTGGGCTGGTAGTAGTTGGTGTTGTCACTATACCAGCACAGGGGGAACCAGGGAAACAAGTATTTGCTTGATAGTTGAGGAATAATAAAAGGGAAACTAAAAGGTAAGGGATTCTTATAACACACTTTTAGGCTTTAATCAGATTGTTTTTTATTTCAAAAAGTATATGCCTCTGAAGATAAAATTTTAGTTTCTGTTTTGAAAAGTGGTGTCATTTAAAGTTATTGCTAAAAACAGTGTGAGCTTTATCAAGAACTTTTCAATTCTATTTTCTGAATAATGCCTAAAAAATGAGAAAAAATTCTCCTTAAAAATACCTTTCCCCTTAAATAGCATAAATTTATGTACAAAACTGAAAAAAGTAAATAATGAAAGAAAATTGCCTATATCTTACATGATCTCTCAATCTAGAAATAACTACTAAAATCTGTTGGCATAGTATCTTCCAGTCTCCCTCCCCCTCTCAGTCAGTATCCCTCCTTCCTTTTCTTCTTCTCTCCACCTACTTTCACTTTGTGTAATTTCATCTGATATTATGTATCAGGATAATATTCTGATGATACTATAATTTCATCCAGGGGTAGGCAAATATAGTTGGCTGTCTTGTCTTTGTAGAACCTGTGAGCCTAGAATGTTCGTTTTAGACTTTCAGGCTCCCTCTAGCTGCCATGTTGGTTCCTGAGTATGTGAGCCTTATCTCCCTGGTAGCCAGCCCCACTCTCACTGCAGCAAGATGAAAGAAACTATGAACCAAGAGAAGCTCACCAAATTGCAGGCCCAAGTGTGCATTGGTGGCAAAGGAATTGCAGAAAGTAGAAGGTGGTTCACAGAACAGTGATTAAAAGTTTCAGTTCTTTTTACAGAAGTTAGGGGTTAGCAGTATCTCTGGGATTGAAGAGATGAATATGTTCACAAACCAAGGAGCAGTGATCTACTTTAACAACTCCATATTGCAGGCATCTCTGACACCTTCACCCTTACAGGCCATGCTGAGACAAAGCAGCTGACAGAGATGCTGCCCAGCATCCTGAACCAGCTTGGTGCAGACAGCCTGACCAGTTTAAGGAGGCTGGCAGAAGCTTTGCCCAAGCAGTCTGTGGATGGAAAAGCTCCACTTGCTACTGAAGAGGATGATGATGAAGCTCTACATCTTGTGGAGAATTTTGATGAGGCTTCAATAATGAGGCAAACTGGTGTGGGGGTAGATAGCATAATGGTTATGCAAAGAGACTCTCATGCCTGAGTCTCAGAAGGTTTAATCCCCACACCACCATGAACCAGAACTGAGCAGTGCTCTGGTGTTTCTTTCTCTCTCTCTCTTTGTGTCTGTCTGTCTCTCTCTTTCTCTCTACATCTCTCACAAAATAAAATAAATAAAATTTTTTTAAAAAGAAAAAAAGAATGAAGCAAACTGAATCAAGTCAACTTCTGATAAAGATAAACTTGAAGAAGTTACTGGGAGCTGCTATTTTATTCTCTGACTGCTTTTTAAAGTTTTGTTCATGGATCCGATAAAATCTAGGTCTCTCAATATTTTTAAGTGCCCCCTGGACACTGCAGCTTTATTTTTTTTTCAGTTTTTTGCATATACACAACTCATTTTTTTTTGTAGCTATTTAAACTGAAGAAGCTTGGAAATAAAGTTTAGATAAAGATTAATAAAAGTTCTTTGCTTAGTATACAGTTTCATTTTTTTCTTTCATTGATACTGATTTGTACACAGAAAGTAAAGTTGTTTATAGAAAACTAATCATGGCATGTAATGTGGCTGATAATCTTGGATGGAATTTGATTAAAGGTTTAAAATGGCAATACAATGTAACAAAAAAGAATGTTTTATATTTTAATGAGAACAATCAAAATAATAACATTTAATTATATTTGAAAGTGACAAATTCAAAATTTCCATGTCCACTAGTCAACTTTTATTGAAACACAGCTACTCCCACTTGCTAATGCCTGTGATGCTTCATACCACAAAGGCAGAGCTGTTGCTGAGTCAGAGACAATATGGTCTGCAAAGTTTAAATCATTTATCATTTGTGCCTTTGTTGACCTGCAGTTTAAACAATCTACTATACTTGGCCTTATTTAAAGGGTTTTTTTTTTTGCCCTTATAAAAAAGGCTTTCAATTGCTATATTTGCATACAAATCTTTGCTTATGTTTCTGCTTAATTTCTCTGGGCATTTTCCTCTGACTCTGTCTATATGGAAAAGGTGGCTCAGAGTGATGAAACCCATTGAAGAAAAAGATAAAAGAGAATTTTTTGCTAACATTAAGCAAATTTTCATGAAGAATGAGAGTATAATAACTAAGATTCATCCTGTTAGGATTTTAAAGGAAATGTAATGAATATGAGTACTTTCCATCTCTGTCCAGAGATATCGGACTATAATTTTCTTTTTTGGTTGTATCCCTGCCTGCTTTTGGTATCAAAGTGATGTTGGCTTCATAGAAGCTGGAAGGGAGTATTCTAGTGTCTTCAATCTTTTGGACAACTTTTAAAAGTAGAGCTATTAGTTCTTCTTTGAAAGTTGTATAGAATACATTTGTAAAACTATCTGGTACAGGACTTTTATTTTTGGGAAGGTTTTTGATAACTGTTTCAATTTCACTAGCTGTGATGGACCTGCTCATGTTATGTAGTTCCTCTTTACTTAATTTTGGAACTTCATAGGTATCTAGGAAATTACATCTTCCAGGTTCGCTAGCTTGGTGGCATATAGTTATTCCTAGAAGCCTCGCATGATATGTTGAATTTCTGTGGTGTCTGTTATGATATCTCCTCTTTCATTTACAATCCAATTTATTTGGGTCTTCTCCCTTTTTTGTTTTGTGAGTTTGGCTAAAGGTTTGTCAATTTTGTTCACTCTTTCAAAGAACCATCATTTACTTTCCTTGATTATTTGTATGTTTTTCCTATTTTCAATGTTATTTATTTCTGCCCTAACTTTAGTTATTTCTGTCCTTCTGGTTACTTTAGGGTTCCTTTATTCCTCTTCTTCTAGGTCTTTAAGATGTGCAATCAGGCTGTTTATTTGTGCTTTTTTCTTGTTTCCTAATGTGTGCTTGTATGGCTATGAACTTCCCCCTCAGTACTGCTGTAGCTGTGTCCCAAATATGTTGATAGCTTGTGCCTTCATTCTCATTGAACTCTCAAAACATTTTGATTTCTTCCTTAATTTCCTCTTTTACCCAGTAGTTGTTAAGTAGTGTACTATTGAGCTTCCACATTTATAGACTCTTACTAATCTTTTGTTGATTGTTAAGTGTTTGTTTAATTCCACTGTGGTCTGAGAAGATACTTGGGATGATTTCAATGCTCTTGAATTTGCTGATGCTGTCTTTGTGACCTAACATATGGTGTCTCCTTGAGAATGACCCATGTGGACTTGAGTAAAATATGTATTCCAGTTTCTTGGCGTTGAATGACTCTGAATATGTCCAACAGTTCAAGTTTTTCTATCTCCTCATTTAACTCCTCATGTCTTTATTGATTTTATTCCTGGATGATCTGTCAAGTGAGAGAGTTGGGTGTTGAAGTCCCTTATTATTACTGTGTTTCTGTTAATATATCACTATAGCTCTTTCAGTAGTTGTTTGATCTATTTAGATGGCTTCTTATTGGGTACATAAATGTTAATAACTGTTAAGTCCTCTTGATTGACTGATCCACTGAGCATTAAGTAGTGTCCATCCCTATCTTTTTTAATATTCTTGATTTTAAAGTCTATTGTGTCAGATATGAGAATAGCTGTTCCTGCCCTTTTTTGTGGGCCACTGGCTTGTATAATAGTTTTCCATCCTTTCACTTTGAGTCTGTGTTTGTCTTATTGAGTATGGTGGGTTTCCCGTAGATAGAATATTGCTGGCTTGTGTTTTCTGATCCATCTTCCTACTCTACGCCTTTTAATAGGTGAATTCAGGCCATTGGCATTTATTGATATCAAAGATTGAAGATATTTTATTTTATTTTATTTTATTTTTAATTTTTTTTTCCTCCAGGGTTATTGCTGGGCTCGGTGCCTGCACCATGAATCCACCGCTCCTGGAGGCCATTTTTCCCTCTTTTTGTTGCCCTAGTTGTTGCAGCCTCGTTGCGGTTATTATTGCCATTGTTGACGTTGCTTTGTTGTTGGATAGGACAGAGAGAAATGGAGAGAGGAGGGGAAGACAGAGAGAGAGAGGGGAGAGAAAGATAGACACCTGCAGACCTGCTTCACCGCCTGTGAAGCAACTCCCCTGCAGGTGGGGAGCCGGGGACTCAAACCAGGATCCTTACGCCGGTCCCTGCGCTTTGCGCCACGTGTGCTTAACCCACTGCGCCACCGCCCGACTCCCCGATTGAAGATATTTTAATACCATTCTCGTAGATTTTAGAGTGTTCTGAAAGATGGCATATTTATGTTGGTCTGACTATTTATAGGAGACCTTTTGGGGCTCCAGTGGCGCTATCAGTTAGCATGCAGTACTGTTACAGGTGACCTTTCAGAACTTCTTTCAGGACAGGCTTGGTGATAGTTGATTATTTCAACTGCTGCTTGTCTGAAATGATTTTTATGCCTCCATCTAGTCTGAATGACAGTCTAGCAGGATACAGTAGTCTTGGTTTAAAGCCTTTCTCATTGAGCACTTGACAGATATCTTGCCATTCTCTTCTGGCCTGTAGAGTTTGTGTGGAGAAGTCTGCTGCTAATCTTATGGGTTTTCCTCTGTAGGTAACTCTTTGTTTTTCTCTTGAAGCCTTCAGGATCCTTTCTTTATCATTATTCCTTTCCATTCTAAATATGATGTGTCTTTAAGTCTAGGTTAATTCTGTTTGGGACCCTCTGGGCTTCTTGTACCTTTGTGTCTTTGATGTTGTCTAGACTAGAAAAATTCTCAGCTATTATGTCCTGAAGAATACTTTCTTCCTCTCCCTCTCTTTCTTTCTCTGGTAAGCCAATAATGCGTATATTATTTCTTTTGAAGTCACCCCACAGGTCTCTGTTGTTGTTTTCAGTATATATTAATCTCTTTTTGAGATCTCTTCCTTCTTTTTAGTTGTCTCTAATTCATCCTTGATTTTGCTAATTCTGTCTTCAGCCTCATTTATTTTATTCTCTCTCCCCTCTACTTTTTTTGGAGTTCATCTATTTTGTTACCCTGTTCTAATGCTGTTTTATCTTGTTCAGCTAGTTGTGTTCTTAACTCAGCTATTTCAGCTTTTAGCTATCTATTAACCTTGAGATAATTAGTGTTTTCTTCCATTGTCTCATTTGTTGTTTCTGCATTTCTGATGACAATTCTTTCAAACTCTTTACTCACTCCTGTGATTATTTCCTTAACTAGTGTTTGGAAGTTGACCTGATTATTTTGAGCTTCACCCTTTGGGGGACTTTTAGCTGGACTCTTGTTCTGGTTCATTTCTACAATATTTCTTCTTGTTGGTTCAACCATTCTATAAAGTATGTTATGAGGTCCCTCTCTCAGTACTTTTCAAATTACTTATCACTCTTGACTGGATTGACTTCTGTCTAAATAGGGCAATTAAAGCATTCACTGTTGTAGAAATTGACTGTTGTTTCAATAGTATTTTAAACCCTGAGTTGGAACACAGTGGCTTAAAAGCCTCTTTTGTTCTTTTTCTTCCTTGTAGGCTATGGGAGCCTGAGGGCTTTTAAACTGTAAGTAGACTTCTTAGCTTCATCCTTCACTCCTGACTGAGAGATAAAGCAGAGTATGGCAGGGATAATACATTGGTTATGCAAAGAGACTCTCACAGTCCCACCACTAGGCCACAGAGGTATAGATCTTCTCCTGAGTTTCCTGGTTAGTTCTCTTTCCCATGGTGTTAGCACAGGGCCTCCCCGCCGCTGGTCAAGATTCTGAGAATAGTGATCATTCTAAAGGGTTAGAGGAGATTTCAACTTGAGTTAAAAAAGAAAGTTATGACTCTAGAAGACAATTTACTAAATTAGCTATACTTTATATAATATGAAAATAAAGAAGATGCACATTTTTTTTAGATTTTTATTTAATAATGATAGGGTTAAGCAGAGAGAGGGAAAAGAAACAGATATCACTCAGGCACACATGTTGCTTGGGATCAAACTAAGGACTTCATTCTTGACAACTCAACTCTTTATCTCCTGAGCCACCTCCTGGAGCACATTATAATGTATTATTGTAACTGTGACTTACTGTCCTAATAGGGCTTGAAACAGTTTAGAGCTGGAAAAAGACCATAGATATCATTTCATTCATCATTATAAGTTCTCATATGACATATGATGTAATGGCTCTTAAAGCTGGTCAAAGTGACCTTTATTAAAAAAAAAATGGAATTAAACTGACTCATTTACCTAGGGGAAAATACAAGTTGAATATTAAATGAGTTATTACAATAGAAAAAATCAAGGGATTATTAATCTTAATGATAAAAGCCAGCTATATTGGAATGTCTTTTCTAAAAACAAGCATCATACTGTGGGGTATCTTTTCTAAGGGGTTGTCATTGATAGTTTCCTCTATGAAACCTTATTCAAGGACTTATGTAGCACTTATTAAAAGCTCTGAGGTGAGCTGAGAGAATGATTAGAGGTATGAAAATATGACCTAGAAGAGAACTTAAGGAACTGAAATTATTATAGTTTTTAGAAAAATATTTTAAATAACTTTAACATCTTTAAATATTCCCCATCTTTGTTTCTTCACTTTCTTTCTCTCTTACATATACAATAAAAAGTGAAATAATTGTTCTATTGTGTATTAATAAGTTTACTTCAAAGTTAATGAAAACTGAACTTTCAAAAGTGTATCCCAAGAACTGGGGAAGCAGATCAGTACATTTGAGCAAGGTCTTGCAAACATGAGCCCCTAGTGGCTCCAGGTTCACTCCCCAGCACTGTCATGTTTAAGAGCTGAGTAGTGCTCCCGTCTCTTTCTTCCTCTCTTACCTGTCACCCTCTCATTCTCCACTATTCATAAAGATCACTAAATCCTTTATTTTTGTTGTAGCTGAGACTTCACTCTAATTTCCTTTTTTCAGGTAGCAAGAGAGAAACTTCTGGACATCTAAAATATATGCACTTAGAAATAAGCTAATGGGCTCATACATGTTTAGTACAGGTTAGTGGCTTCTTTGGCATGATTTTCTATTCTTATGACAGTGAGTTGGGGGTAGGAAGAAAGTGACAAAAACATACCATTGCACTGCTCTGTTATCTACTGGGTTGTAAGGAATAGTCATGATTTATTTTTTCTGTGCAGAAAATAAATGACTGTCTCCCTGAAGCATGGCTGTCTCTCTTGGGATTCTTTCCTGTAGATACCATAGAGAAAGAACTCTACTAGATGAGCTTAGGGAGAACCACTCTCTGTGCCCTTTACCCTGTTCCCTCTTGTTCCCTTGTAACAAACTGGAAACCTATTATGTACTTGTTGTGATGACCCTTGAAGAAACATATTTTCATACACAAATGTATGGATAGATCATTTCAAAAAGGTGTTTACATCTCACCTGAATTAAGTTATTGAAGGAAGGCAGCTCTTTGTGATGATTTCTGGGGGGAAATAATTTAGGACATTCATTTAGGTGATATTTATTGAGCATCCACTATGTTCTAGCATCAGATTAGATACAAATAATAGAGCTGGGGACAAAACCAGTTCTGTCTTTGGAGAATTCATCATGAGATCAATGCAAAACACACAAACAAGAAACAAAATTTCAGATGGCTATAAGTTTCTGTTGAAAATTAAATGAGGATGGGGATAGAGTGATTGTGAGATAAATTTATTTATTTTATTTATTTACTTATTTAATTTCTTAATTTGTGATTAGTAGTGAGTTACAGATGTGTTTACAGATTACAGATGTGTTTGTTCCATAGCAGATCTACCATCAAAGGTCTGCATCCCCACCCTCTCACCTCCCAAAGATAACCCCCTTAGGGGAGACTTTATTCAGATGGACTGTGTACAGGAAGGACTCCCCAGAAGAGCCTTCTGAGACATGAATGTAGAGAATGAGACAAATATGATAAGTTTCAGAATGGGAGAGAACAAATTGGTGTATGTAATGAGAGGAAAACTGGTCATATTGGAGGTGGGAGGGGAATCAGAGTGAGAAATGGAGAGTCATGGGCAAGGTGGAATATCCTTGCATTCCAAGGGCATGAATATTTAAGAACATTCTGGGTGCTTTGTGAAAAATAGACTGAGAGGGACAGGTCACAGCAATTCCCTTTATTGTCACAAAGCAACCATTTATTCCAGAGATTCCTAAATCTTTCAGAGAGGCTGCCTGTCTAGTTATATATTAAAGGAACTCCTCTCAAGCTTTCTATCATTTATCTCCTTAGGTCAGAGAAAGGTACATCAATTTAGCTTTTGGGCAGGCCTGGATGACTGATTGTGGATCCTCTAGGGCATCATGCACACTGAACTGCCCTATTAAACTATTCTTTTTTCTCCTTTTTTCTTAATTTTTAAATTAGTGATTTAATGTTCTAAATAATGGGAGTATAATTCCATACAGTTCCCACCACCAGAGTTCTATGTCCCATCCTTTCCATTGGAAATTTTCCTCTTGTTTACCCCTTTGGGTGTTTGGACCAGAATTCTTTATGGTGTGCAGAAGGTGGAAGGTCTGGCTTCTGTAATTACCTCTACACTGGACATGGATGTTGGCAAGTCTATCCATATCCCCAGGCTGTTTCTATCTTTCCCTAGTGGGGTAGGGTTCTGGAGAGGACATATTGGTGAGGTCATCTGCCCGGGGAATTCAGGATGGAATCATAGTAGCAGCTGCAACTTGGTGGCTGAAATACAGTAGGCAACACTCCCCAGGTCATGGCCTCCCACAGGTCTTGCCCATTCAGCCTCTGATTTATCTTCATCTTTCTTGCTGCACTACTAGTTGCCTTTTTGTGCCTCGTCTGGGTCTGGCAGGATTTGAACTGAGTATATGACTACCAGTTTTCCACTAATGGTTCGCACTGCAAAAGTTAGATCCAAAAATCCACCCTCTGGTCTGGTCTGCGCCCCCGGAAAAGGGGCGGGTGAGGAGGGCGAACTTTATCTGTAAGGCTCCGCCTCTGAGAGGGCTGAGAACTTGTTTCAGAGCTGCGGTGCTCTGTGCTGGTAGCTGCAGGGAGACAGGGACTGCGGATGCAGGACAGGACACTAACTTTAGCCCAAACTATATCCCGGTTGGTGCTGGTCGATTCTTGGGACATCTACATACCGCTGGCAGAACACGTAGCTTGGTGCAGGCTGCAATCCAGATCCTGGACGCTCCTCCAGGTGAGGCGGTAATTCTTGTCCTCTCCCCGACATAATGATTCCCGTTGGGGGGCTGCACGTGGTGCAGTTTTCTCTTCTTCTGGAGGCTGTGGATGAAATCTAGTGTAAACTCAGTGCCCTGGCTGGAGACTAGGGTGCCAGTTTGCCTTGAAAAGCTTCTCGGTGTTATTGGGTCTTGGGGAAGAGGGGGTTTGCTGGGCACTAAGCTTCTGTGTGAGCTTTGACCTCAGAGATAGAATAATGTGTGGTGTTTTACTTCCCCCATCCTCTACTTCTCAGATATGTGGGGTAGTGGTGTAGCAACCAGTGAGTTAGCACAGTACTTTACAAAATAAGGTCTTTGAGCAACAGCAGCAGCTGAGGACTCTGGGAAGTGTGAAATCTTGGACCTAAATTTCACTATAGATTACTAGCTTAGCATCTGAAAGTCTGGTGGACCCTAAGGTCCATTCACTCAAGGTTCAATGAACCCTGCAGGTGATGGTAATACTTTCATAAATTGAAATCTATTGGTTGAAGCTCAGATAAGGGTAAGCAAGTTCAGATTCCCTTCCACAAAGGGAGGAGGAAACAGACAACTTTTCAGAAAATCTTAGGTATTCATCAGTGGCAATTTAGCTAAGTGTTGTTTTTTTTTTTTTTTTAAACCATACTATAGACTTTGGAAGATCCTGTATAGCATGAAGGTATAAACATTAACTTGAGTTGTTTTTTAACATGATAGAATTTGCACATTTGTTTTAGAAAAGAATAGCTTCTCTCCTCCCTTTTCTGAACTGAAATAAAGACAAAGAAGAAATGCGCATGTATCTTTAAACTATACTAACACGAATCTTTAGCCCTGGACCAGATTGTTTCTATCACTGCCTATTAGATTAGGATTTACATTCAGTATTATTATTATTATTATTATTATTAAATAAGAAACTTAAAGGATTCATACCAATCCTTCAAAGTGAAAGGGTATTTGGCATTATAGGTCTCCAGATTATCTGAAGTGACTCTCCCCCTGTCTTACCACTTTTTAATAGAGATCTGAGATTTCAAAAATTTGGCTAAAAAAATTCCAGCTGTTTTAAGTCAGAAGTACAGAGATAAGATGACTATAAATGGGGTTTAAGTGCATTAGAAAATCCATCTTTGAATTAAAAAAATAAGTAAGAGCAGGTATAACTCAATTCCAACCCATATGTGCTTTGGAGTACATGGTGCTAACTATACCAAAATTTCCTGTGCAGAGATTGTTTATTTACTAAGCTGCTATTTTCCTGTGCCAATTTGTGATTGAAGTATATAGATTTGTTAAGGGGCAGATACTAAACTTGTGTCTAGAGAACAAGGAAACAAAGGTAGTGATTAGAAGCAGGATCCATGGCCCGAGGCTGTTCAGGGTTCAAAATCTGCTCTTGAGTTGGAGTTAGTATAATGGTTAAGCAAAATACTTTCATGCTTGAGGCTTCCAGGTCCCATGCTCAATCCCTAGTACCACCATGAGCCAGAACTGATCAGTGCTCTGGTCTTTCTGTATCTTTCTCACTTATTAATCAAAATTAATAAAGATGCTAAGAAAACACTTTTCTGCTTCTCTGTGCTTTGGGCAAGTTGTACAAGTTCTCAGAGCCTCACTTTCCTTATCTGTAAATTGGGAAATATAGTAGTAGACACAATGGTGATTTTGTAATTCTCACTTGTCAGAGTTAAATGAAATAAAACTTCCAAAGTACTTGGTATAATAAATCAAACATTTTTTATCTCAGAGTATGCACAAGTCAATCCCTGAACGCTTTGCAATGAAAACCATGTTGATAATTTGGTCAGAATTTGTATTTATATTTTTTCCTTTTCCTTTTCTCAACTAGAATGTAAACATAAGGATTTCCTCAAATTGTCTTCATAATTCTATTTCAAGTTGTATGTGGAACTTTTATAATTAGAAAATAAGTGTTACTTTCAAATTAGCCTAGTCTTTAGTCAGTTATGATGAAGGTTTTCACCATATGGTAGAGTTTATAATCTGTTTTAATAAAAAGATCTAGTGAGTGTTGTGTGTATGTGGGAGAGAGAGACTTAGGAGGGAGGGAGGGAGAGAGGGGTGAGAGAAAGAAAGAGACCAGAGTACCATTCAGCTCTGGCATATGGAGGGTTTGAGGATTGAACCTAGTGCTCTGAGTACCTCAGGCAAACAAATCTTCTCTAGCACTAAGCAAACTCTCAAGTCCTTTGGGTTTATACTCTGTTAACTTTCACATTTAAATAGTCTCAACACCCCTCACTCTAGAATATCATTCCCTGAACAAAAAATTCAAATGGTAAGAAAGCACCTACAAGTGTCTGCTGTGGCCTCCCAGAGAACCAGTTTAGAAGCAGCTATCTGGTTCTTGAGAGCATAAAATGAAAGCTTATCCAGTTACAACAAGGTTGGTTTAAAACAATATAAGATGAAACAAAATGAGGACACAGAATAAGGACAGGCCTAAACTGGCAAGAAGGGTAGGTGAGGTAATTTAAGACTCCTTTCCCTCCTTAACTGTAATAATTCCAAAACTCTCAAACCACATATACAAAAGTGTAATTCCTTTCACATTATTTGATTGGAAATGATCTGCATGATCCTCTGAGGACTTCTAATTCAAAAAATATTTATGGAATTAATTCTAGAAAGAATGCCAAAAGATTTTGTACTTTTTAGTTAGCATTGTTTTTTTTCTTTGATTTTAGATCAATTGAATAACAGATTTTTAAATGAGAATGTCTTTTATGTCTCTTATTGCACCTTTAAATGCAAGAGGTCATACCTTGCCTGAATCCAATGTTCTATAACTTATAGGAGAAGAAACACAATCTAAGTTCTAGCATATAAGCATCTAAGTAGCTTCTCCATTTGGGACATGGATCTTCATTAGGATACTCTGGAGATTACAATTTAATGCTGTAAAACTGAATATAGTTCAAGCTTAACATTATCAGATTGAGCATAACTATAATTTATTGTAAGTGGAATTTTCTGTTTGACTCCCTGTGTATGAAATGAGCAAATGAAAAAGCATGATCAGAGGCACATTTCTTTATGGGAAATAATGAAGGCATGTAGAAGCAAATGCAAACTCAGCAATCAAAGTGTGTGTTCTGGATAGTTTAACTGAAGAGCTAAGAGTGTATGTGATGTTGCAATTCACAGTGACAGGATGTGACAACACTATTTGCAGTGAGTGGGCAATTAGACATCAACATTACAGTGCCCCACAGTGAGTGTATAACTCCATTTCTAGGCATAAGGCCCGGAGCAGAGGTAATCATGAAGAAGTTAGCAGAACTGCACCTAATCTACATAACTTAGCTTAGGAATGATGAAATTTAGGGGTTTTAATGAGCCCTACTAAGTAGGTCCAAAGTGGATGGTTTTATTATTAAGGTCAGACTATATTAAAGTGGGTACATAATTTTTATTTTGTATTTAATGTATTTTTATTATATTTCTCAGCATGCAATATTAATTCCTTAGCTTGATTCATGATCATTCTTTATTTTTTTTGCCACCAGGGTTATTGATGGGCTTGGTGCCAACACTACAAATTCACCACTCCCAGTGACCATTTTTTTTTTCCCTTTCTAGTTTGTTTTTTTTGAAAAGACAGAGAGAAAATGAGAGGGGAGGGGAAGACAAAGAGGGACAGAGAAATGTAGACACCTGCAGACCTGTTGCACCACTCATGAACTATCCTCCTTGCAGGTCCTTGTACATGGAAGTGTGTGTGCTTAACTGGGTGCACCATTTCCTGCCCCCCTTTCATGATCATGCATAAGAGAAATATAGTTGATATGTTTATTTCTGGCAGGTGGTCTAGTCTCACAGAGAATTCATTCAGTTTCCTACATCTTGCAGCTAATAATACTTACTCTAATTTATTAGTTGCTTAAACTTGGGTATGTATACAGTCTCTGTTTCAAATTCATCATCCATAAAATTGGGGAAATAATTTCTGTTGTTGCAGATTTGCTGCAAGGAGTAAATTAATTGTTGTCTATAAAGTTCTTTCAACACAGTTGGTTCAGCATTGACTATCATTTTACCTAGGGCATTAATTAATGACAAACTGAAGCTCTCTTTTCTATTTTTTTTGTGTTTGTGTTAGCTAATGAGAGAGAATTACTTCAGCCATTCAGAATATAATACAGCATTTTATTTTTTATTTATAATATAAAATTCTAAACACTTTCATACAATTTCAGTATCTGCTGCTATTGATCAGAGAGAGAGAGTTCTGTTAGTGCCACTACTTTTAACTTTTTTTCAAACTCAATTGCACATTGAAATTACCAGAGAACGATCCCTATGTATTATGTCTATATGTCCATAGTGATACACTAATAAAATTTTTAGTATGACAAAAGATATTAGAATTTGGCTAACAGAATTGAGGAAAAAGACTAGGAGAACTCATTGTTGACTAAGGACTCATGGTGGCATTGGATAGCAACTCAGGTTTCTTGAATTCAGTATGTTTTTCATTTAATTATCTTGCCTTATAAAAATAAAATAACTTGATAGACACATACTTATAATTATAGAATGCTATTGAAATTCTATAGATCTCACTGTTGCAATTATCCCAATTTGGTTCTCAAAAACATTTCCTTTTTGAGAATTAAGTTCATAATAATATGAAAATAAATCTACTGTTACTATTCTCTGGATTTTTTTTTTCCTAAGAACTCAATTTAGTTTTTTATTTGCCGTTTCTTTGGAATTTTGATTTCTACTAATGAGAAACTCAGAGATATCTTTGAAAATTTCAGGAAATGCTGACAAATTTCTTAATCCCAGTTTGGTGACCTTCTGGGAATTCTGCCAGTTACTTGTGTTTGATTCAGTGCTTAATTTTTGTTTTGGCTTGTCTTATTTTGATCTAGGTCAATTTAGCCATGATTGCAGCATGTTACCAGTTAACTGTTTTTACAGTTATTGGTGTCAAGAAGAAAAGATTATGCACCAAGAACATTTTCTTTTTAAAATTCAAAGTAAAAAAAAAAAGTTCTAGTGATGTTTGAGCTTTATAGAAAGTTTGTTCTAAAAGTATTCATTGGCAATTCAGTCCTTAAAAAATATATAGAATATAGGAGTATATTATCCATATATTTTTTCTATTTTATTGGGGGATAAATGGATTACTGTACAACTATTGACACATGGGTACAATTTTCCAGCCCCCACTAGTGAGTATCAGAAAAACATTCTCATCCCCCAGGTTAGGACACCAAAACCCCCACCACTATAGCCCCTCGCATCCATTCTTTCTGTAGAGTCTTTTGCTTAGATACACAACACCGCCCCCAATCTAAGTTTTATTTTGTGTTTTCCCTTTCTATCTCTGGCTCCCAAATTCCACCTAGGAGTGAGGTCCTCTGGTAGTTGTTCTTCTCTTCTTGACTCATCCCACCCACCACTATTCTTTCAAGTTCATCCAAGGTGATACAAAGATTGGAGTCTAAGCATTTTTGGACTAATGTCCAGGTCTTTGATTCATTTTGATCTGAGTTTGGTGCATGGTGTTAGGTGGTGGCCTAATTATACTTGTTCAGTTTTTCTGGTACCATTTGTTGAGAATATCTTTGCCCCATTAAGTGGTTTCGGCCCTCTTGTCACATATTAGGTGGTTGTATATGTGTGGGCTCATATCTGGGCTCCTGATTCTGTCTCCCTGACCCAAGAATATATTTAATTTTTTAAAAATTATCTTTATTTTTTTAAATAGAAACAGCCAGAAGTCAAGAGGGAAGGGGATGATAGAGAGGGAGAGAGGCAGAGAAACAGCTGCAACACTACTTTACCACTTGCCAAGCTTTACACCTGCAGGTGGGGACCAGGGACTTGAACCTGGGTCCTTGCTCACTGCAATGCTTGTGCTTAACCAGGTGCACAACCATCTGCCCCCCCAAATATCTATTTTTTATTTCAGTACCAAACTGTTTTAATTAGTATTGCTTTTTAGTATGAACTGAAGTTGAGGAGTGTGATACCTCTGTTTATTTCATTTTTTTCCCCCAAAGTGCTTTGGCAGTTCATGGTTCTTTTGTGGTTCCACATAATTAAAAAAAAATTTTTTTGTTATCTTTATTTATTGGATAGAGACAGCCAAAAATTGAGAGGGAAGGGGGTTATAGAGAGGGATGGAGACAGAGAGAAACCTACAGCCCTGCTTCATCGATCGTGAAGCTTTCCCCCTGCAAGTGGGGACTGGGGGCATGAACCTGGGTCCTTGCACACTGTAAAGTGCACTCAACCAGGTGCACCACCACCTGGCCCTACCACACAATTTCTTTTGAACAGGTTGTGTCATTTTCTTGAAGAATGCCATTGGGTTACCATGAACACTGTGTCTAACTTACTATATCTACAGTAGGTTTTTTTTTGTGCCTCCTGGGTTATGGATGGGGCCCGTGCCTGCACTATGAATCCACTGTTCCTGGAGGCCATTTTCCCCATTTTTGTTGCCTTTTTTGTTGTTGTTGTTGCCATTTCTATTGTTGGATAGGAAAAAGAGAAACCAAGAGAGGAGGGGAAGACAAAGACACCTGCAGATCTGCTTCACCACCCATGAAATAATCCATTTGTGGGTGGGGAACCTGGGCTCAACCAGGATTCTTGTGTGGGTCCTTGCTGCTTTGTGCCATGTGGACTTAACCTGCTGCACTACCACTTGGTCCACTGCAATAGTATTTTTTAAATTGGCCTAGGTCCATCAACACTGGTCAAGTTTCTCTGTCACTTTTGGCTTCCCCTTTTCTATGTCTTTGTTTTATCCTGTTGTTGTGTTCCTGGTTCTATATTATTTTATTTTTTATTTTATTTATATAAAGGAAACACTGACAAAAACCATAGGTTAAGAGGGGTACAACTCCACACAATTCCTACCACCAGAACTCTGTATCCCATCCCCTCCCCTGATAACTTTCCTATTCTTTTATTTTTATTTTTGTTTAAGAAAGGAGACATTAACAAAACCATAGGATTAGAGGCTTACAACTCCACACAATTCCCACCACCCTATCTCCATATCCCATCCCCTCCCCAATAGTTTTCCCATTCTCTATCCCTCTGAAAGTATGGACCCAGGGTCCTTGTGGGTTGCAGAAGGTGGAAGGTCTGGCTTCTGTCATTGTTTCCCTGCTGAACATAGGCGTTGACTGGTCGATCCATACTCCCGGTCTGCCTCTCTCTTTCCCAAAGTAGGGTGGGCCTCTGGGGAAATGGAGTTCCAGGACACATTGGTGGGGTCCTCAGTCCAGGGAAGTCCGGTCGGCATAATGCTGTCCAAGATGGGTTAGGTAAGGTGGGTTCATTGTTCTTAATAGCTGCATAATATTCCATTGTATACCACAGCTTTCTCAGCCACTCATCTGTTGTTGGGCACAGGTTTTAGCTATTATGAATTGTGCTGCTATGAACATAGGTGTACACATATCTTTTGGATTGGGCATTATGGAATCCTTGGGGTATATCCCCAGGAGAGGAATTACTGGGTCATATGGAAGATCTATGTCTAGCCTTGTGAGAGTTCTCCAGACTGCACTCCACAGAGGCTGGGCCAATTTACATTCCCACCAGCAGCGCAGAATGGTTCCTCTGTCCCCACAGCCTCTCCATCATTTGTTGCTGCTGTCATTTTTGATGCATGCCATTCTCACAGGAGTGAGGTGGTATCTCAATGTTGTCTTTATTTGCATCTCTGACAATCAGCGACCTGGAGCAGTTTTTCATATGTTTGTTAGCCTTTTGGATCTCCTCTGTAGTGAATGTCTTGTTCATATCCTCTGCCCGTTTTTGGATGGAATCATTTGCTTTTTTGTTGCTAAGTTTGCTGAGCCCTTTGTATATTTTAGTGATTTGGTGGGGTCATCTGTCCAGGGAAGTCTTGTTGGCATCATGGTAGCATCTGGAACCTGGTGGATGAAAAGAGTTAAGATATAAAGGCAAACAAGCTGTTGACTAATCATGAAACTAAAGGCTGAAATAGTGCAAATGAAGAGTTGGGGGGGGGTCTCTGTTTTGTTGATAGTCAGTAGGCCTATTTTAGTTATATTCCAAAGGTCCTGTGGCTATACTAGTTTTTTTGTTTTTTTCTGAGCCTAAAATCTGATATGCAAGTGGATCCAAGTTATTATCTAGAGAGATGATGTCATGGCTGGAAAAAGGACCAGAAAGCTAGATCAGGGAAGAGAGTAGCTCCCAAATATGGGAAAGGTGTATAAATATTGTTGACTATAAATTGATTTGATCTGGGGCCCATATTCAGCTGCTGATCACCTCATTTAGAGTTGAAATTTCTTTGCTTTTTTTTTTCTTCTTCATATGAGACTTTCTTCAGTAATTCTTTCAAGGCAGGATTGGTGGTGGTGAATTCCTTTAAGTGTTTCTATGTTTTGGAATTTTTTTACTTCTCCCTCATACTTGAAGGATAATTTGGCAGGATAGAGTATTTGCATTTGGCATTTTTTTATCTTTTAATACTGTGATTATGTCATTCCACTCCCTTCTTCTAAGATTTGTGATGAAAAATCTGAAGAAAGCCTGATGGTGGTACCTCTACATGTCAGATTTGTCTAGCAGCCTGAAATATTTTTTCCTTTTCCTTGCTTTTACATAGTTTTACTGTGATGTGTCTTCATTTGGACTATTTCTGATTTAGGACCTTGAATGTTAATTCAGTTTCCTAGATGTCTTTGGTTTGAAAGTTTCACAGATGTGGAAATTTTTCTGTTATGATTTCTTTGAATATGTTCTCTGCTCCCCGCTCCTCTTCATCAAGTATTTTAATAACTTTCACATTCTTTGTTATGATGATGTCTGTTATTTCACAGAGCATTTCTTCCTTTTTCATGAACTTTTCCTCTCCAACTTTGAACTTATAGAGTGAGGTAGTTCTATCTACTAGCCTTGATAATCTCGCCTCAAGCTGACTTACTCTACTAACTAAGTCTCTTATATTAGTCTTAACTCCATCCAAAGTATCTTTCACATTCTGTAGTTCTGTTTTCTTTATGAGTTTTGTTACTTTTTAGTGAAATAATTTCTGAGGTTTTGACTGTGTGTCTGCATGTTGAGTTTAGATTCTTGAATTGGCTTAATAATGAGTTCTGTGAATTCTATCTCTGAGATTTTTTTTACAGGTCTTTGGGTGTTTGATTTTTATATTCTTTTCCATGTTTTTCTGAATAATAATTTCTATTGTTCAGCCAGAAGGTAACACTGTGATGATGCTGTTTATATTGTAGGAGTGGGAGGAGAGAAGATCTGACAAATGTCCCCGGGTAAATTCACTGCCTGTAGCAAGAAAATAGAATCTTGCTGCTTTGTTTCAGTTTGTACTCTGGTCTCTAGAAGCCTATTGTCTCAGCCTGGACAGGCCAACATGGCTTTAGCTTTCAGCCAGATTTTCCTCTGATAAAAATCCCAGGATGGCACCAGCTTCCAGCTAAAGCAACTTCTTTTTCCTTGAGAACTTCTCCCCACCCCTTTACACATGGACCTGCACTCACCTGTAGCTCAGTGACTTTCTTCAGAAATTTCACTTGTAATGTGGTATGGCTCCAGGTGATTTCTAGTTGCTTTATCTAATGATCCTTAAAAATATTTTATTATGTAACAGGGTAAATAAAAGCAACATTCAAAACATTTTTATGCTGGCTTTTAAATTCATAGGTGAATAATGTTTAAAATAATTTATTGAGTATTGAGGGAGTTGGATTCTATATCTGTGAGATGTATCTAGACAAATATTTTCTTTTAATTCCTATAACTAGATAATTTTTGTATGTCTTATTAGTGATTTAATAGTGATCTACAAAATAATAAGATAACAGAGGTATAGTTCCATACCACTCACACCACTAAAGTTCTATCCTCCCACTTCCCAAACCATAACTACCATAGTTCCGCCAAAGTGTTAAATATCAGTTGGCTATTTTTTCAAGTTCATTTGTTTCAGTTCTTTTACATATGAGTGAAACCATCCTGTAGTTGTCCTGTACTTCCTTCACTAAACATAATTGCTTCCAGTTCCATCTATTTTGTCCAAAAGGAAATAATATGTTTTTTAAATTGCTGAATAGTGCTCCATTGAGCATATGGCCCATAACTTTTTAATATTTATTTCTATTAGTTATTTTAATCATTATTTTTAATATTGATTTACATATTTTTAAGGTAATACTGGTATAATTTCATTCACCACTAGAGTTCTGTATGCTCATCCCCTCCATTGTAAACTGCAGTAGTTTTCCCAAGGTCACCAATATGGGCTGAATCTACAACATCTATCTATAGCTGTGTATATATATATTTTTCGCTCAATTTTTCAACAGTTCTACCTTTATTTTCTTTCTAGATACCCCCTACATCTATTACTACTTCCAAATCTCTTTCCTCTATTCATCTTCTCTCTCAGATAAGAGAAATAGGGCCTGGTTTCCTCTGGTGTTTTCCAGATTTGCTTCCCTTTCATTGATGGTATAAAAACAAGATTCCTGGTGACAAACACTTCAGGTCCTGGTGGAATGGGGATACAGAGTCTTCTGGTTTACTTCCCCTATTATTTACCCCTCTGGGAATATGGACTAAAATTCTTTTTGGGATGCAGAAAGTGGGAATTCTGGCTTCTTCAGCTACTTTTCCACTGAGCACAGACTTTGGCAGGTAATCCATACCCCCAGCCTGTCTCTTTAAATTTTTTATTAGTGATTTAATATTGATTTACAAATTTGAAATAACACAGATGTAATTCCACATTGTTTCTACCACCAGAGCTCTCTGTCCCCATTCCCTCCATTGGGAACTGAAGTAGTTATCCCAACGCCGCAGACATAGGTTTACTATTATATATATATTTGCCCACTTTTCCCTGTGGTTCTGCCTTATCTTCCTTTCTAAGTGATACCTGTACCTGTTACTACTTCTGAATATCCTTATTTTTATCCTTTTCTCTCTCTGAGTCCTGATGGAATAGAAGAGCCATCAGGTCATCTTCTGCTAAAATTTCTCTCCCTCTGGGAATAAGGGTGGAAACATTTTTTCCCCAAAAATATTTAGTTATTAATGTGAGATAGAGCTAGAGAAGGAGAGAACTAGATCACCACTCTGGTTCATGCAATACCAGGGATTGAACTTGGACCTATGATTTTCTATTCTTTTTTTATTGATTTAAAAATGGACAAGATAACAAGATTGTGGGAAAAGTGAGGTTCAATTCCATACAATTTTTGCCACCAGAGTTCCATACCACTTTCCATCCAACCCCATAAAGATCTTTGGTCCATACTCCCAGAGGGATAAAGAATAGGATGGAAATTCTTTATGGGGTACATAAGGTGGGAGTTCTGACTTCTATAATTGATTCTCTATTGGACATAGATGTTGACAGGTTGATTCATACCCCAAGCCCGTTTCTATATTTCCTTAGGTGGGTAGAGTTCTGAAGAGGTGAGAGTCTAGGAAGCATTGGTAAGGTCATCTGCCCAGAGAGTTCAGGATGGAATCACAGTAGCATCTGCAACTTGGTGACTGACACTCAGTAAGCTAGAAATCATGACAAAAAGTTTAAGTGTCCTAGAGCCCCACTTCCCCGAAGCCCCCACCCCACTAGGAAAGAGAGAGACAGGCTGGGAGTATGGATCAACCTGTCAATGCCCATGTTCAGCAGGGAAGCAATGACAGAAGCCAGACCTTCTACCTTCTGTACCCCATAATGACTCTGGGCCCATACTCCCAGGGTTAAAGAATAGGAAAGCTATCAGGGGAGGGGATGGGATATGGGGATCTGGTGATGGGAACTGTGTGGAGTTGTACCCCTCTTATTCTATGGTTTTGTTGTTTCTTTTTTATAAATAAAAATTTTAAAAAAGTTTAATAAGCAGAAACCATAAAGTAGAACTAGAACAGATGAAAGTAGGGATGTTAGGGTGGAAGGAAGCTAGAAATTCTATTTTAAGTATGTTTGTAGGAGCCTATGTCTTAGTAATCTTTGCTTTTGATTGATAGTTCACATAGGGGGTGGACTAGAATCATGATTAGGGTAGAGAGTTGCTTGCATACTTGAAGAAAAAATGTAAATGCAATTAACTGTTTATCACATTGATCTAATCTAGGGCCCAGGTCTATTCAGGTTTAGCACTGGAGCCTATACAACCACCACGTCTGTCAGACTGAGCTCACAGTCAATAGTCACAGCTGGGAACATTCTAGAGTGCATTCACTTCAGGACCAGTCTGCCTTGAGTGAAAGAATAAGATAACCAGCCTCCCTTAGTTGAGTGGGGCAGCCCCTACCATTGCTAGTTCATAGTGTAGGTATGGTCCAGAATAAGCTCACAAAAGGACTTATGATGGCTTTCCCAATGGGTGTGACAAGTGATAGTAGAGAGAGGGATGTGTTAGAAGTCTAGACACATATGACAATTAGATAGGTTATTGAAGATAAGATAGGAAGGAACAGTTTAGCTACTCATGAAATAAGTAGTGTCTGCTAAGTGGTTATCCTGGGGGAAGTTCAGATAAACGGTGAATTTCAGTTTATCAAGACTATTCATAATCAATAGGTAGTTTTCTATTTTTTTTTAATAAAAAATGTCCTTCAATATAAAAATAAAAACTGTATAATTTTCTTTAAGTGAAAAATTATACAATAATTATTCTGATTTATATTTAGAAAAGTCAATAAGCAAAACTTGTTATTTCATCTAATTTTTTCTTGAGCTATATTTGATTCTCATTTGACACAAGAAAGATTGATTATGTGCTAGGGAGGTAGCATAGTAGTTACGCAATAGACTGAGTTCCCACTTTGCAAGAAGTACTCTGGTTGAAGAAAAAGCAAGACTGAATATGATTTGGTGTTTTGTTTTGGCAACAAGGGGATAATTTTTCCTGATAGCCCCAGTGTAGAAGGTAACCATCCATGGTCCTGAGAATACAGAAAACTGCCACTTTTCTATAGAGATATACCTTTTCCCTTGGACAGTCTGCCTTTTCACCATTTTATGTTTCTTTGACTTTCTTTTATGTTGAAATCATTTGTGCACTTGTATCTCTGAGGTGAAGTATAAACTGTGGGGAGGAAAATGACAAAGTAATATATTTCTTTCTTTCTCTCTTCTTTCCTCCCTCCCTCCTTTATTTCTCTCTCTCTCTCTTCCTTCCTTCCTTCCTTCCTTCCTTCCTTCCTTCCTTCCTTTCTTTCTTTCTTTCTTTCGAGAGCATTGCCCTGATCTGGCTTACGGTTGTGTCTGGAATTGAACCTGTGATCTCATAGCCCAAGTATTGAAAGTCTTTTGCAAGCCACTATACTATCTATCCATAGATTGTTATATGCAGAGTCTCCATTTGAATCCTATGGAATGAGGAGGGAACAGTGATTAAAAGAAAAGGTGGGGCAGGTGAGGCTATGGAGCAGCAGCAGCTGTGTTTCTCTCCTCTCCTCTCCTGGGTCAGCTAGGAACACCAAAAGAGACCACCTGGGACCACAACAAGACAGGACTAGAACTACTTCAGGAACCCACCAAATTGCTGGTGAGTGCAAACAGGTGTGGCTCATGAACAGCAAGGAGCCTATGCAGAGATTAAGTGGCTGGTAACAGTCTGGAAGTTTACCAGTTGAGACACCAACTCCAATCTGTTTCAAATACTAAAGGAGACCACCTGGGACCTCAGCAAGACAGGACTAGAACAACTTCAGGAACCCACTAAATTACTGGTGAGTGCAAACAGGTGTGGCTCATGGACAGCAAGGAGCCTAGGGAGAGATTAAGTGGCTGGTAACAGTCCGGAAGTTTACCAGTTGAGACACCAACTCCAATCTGTTTCAAATACTAAAGGAGATGACCTGGGACCTCAGCAAGACAGGACTAGAACAACTTCAGGAACCCACTAAATTACTGGTGAGTGCAAACAGGTGTGGCTCATGGACAGCAAGGAGCCTAGGGAGAGATTAAGTGGCTGGTAAGAGTCTGAAAGTTTACCAGTAGAGACACCAGCTCCAGTCTGTTTCACCAACAAAAAGACAGCTGAAAGGAGGAGAGGACTCCCTTAAGACTCATCAAATGCAACTGTGAGTCTCCATTGCTACTGCCCTCAGAATCTAAGCAGAGGTGGGAGGAGCCCTATTCTGACACCAGGGGACAGAGAACTAATGAGGAAACTCAGGAGATCTATACCTCCATGGCCTTGCAGTGGGCCTGTGAGAGTCTCGTTGCATAACCACTGGATTATCCCTGCTTCACTCTGCTTTATCTCTTGGTCAGGAGTGAAAGATGAAGCTAAGAAGTCTACTTATAGTTTAAAAGCCCTCAGGCTCCCGTAGCCTACAGGGAAGAAAAAGAACAAAAGAGGCTTTTAAGCCACTGTGTTCCAACTCAGGGATTAAAATACTATTGGAACAACAGTCAATTTCCACAACTGTGAACCCTTTAATTACCTTACTTAGACACAAGTCAATCCAGGCAAGAGTGATCAGTAATTTGAAAAGTACTGAGAGAGGGACCTCATAACATACTTTATAGAATGGTTGAACCAACAAGAAGAAATATTGTAGAAATGAACCAGAACAAGAGTCCAGCTAAAAGCCTCCCAAAGGGTGAAGCTCAAAATAATCAGGTCAACTTCCAAACACTAGTTAAGGAAATAATCACAGGAGTGAGTAAAGAGTTTGAAAGAATTGTCATCAGAAATGCAGAAACAACAAATGAGACACTGGAAGAAAACACTAATTATCTCAAGGTTAATAGAAAGCTGAAAGCTGAAATAGCTGAGTTAAGAACACAACTAACTGAACAAGTAAAAACAGCATTAGAACAGGGTAACAAATTAGATGAACTCCATAAAACAGTAGAGGGGAGAAAGAACAAAATAAATGAGGCTGAAGACAGAATTAGCAAGATCAAGGATGAATTAGAGACAACTAAAAAAGAAGGAAGAGATCTCAAAAAGAGATTAAGAGATACTGAAAACAACAACAGAGACCTATGGGATGACTTCAAAAAAGATCTCAAAAAGAGATTAAGAGATACTGAAAACAACAACAGAGACCTATGGGATGACTCCAAAAGAAATAATATACACATTATTGGGTTACAGGAGGAAGAAAGGGAGAGGAAGAAAGCATTCTTCAGGACATAATAGCTGAGAATTTTTCTAGTCTAGACAACATCAAAGACACAAAGGTATAAGAAGCCCAGAGGGTCCCAAACAGAATTAACCCAGACTTAAAGACACCAAAATACATCATACTTAGAGTGGAAAGGAAAAAGGATAAAGGATTCTGAAGGCTGCAAGAGAAAAACAAACTTACCTACAAAGGAAAACCCATAAGATTAGCAGCAGACTTCTCCACACAAACACCAGAAGAGAATGGCAAGATATCAACTGAGTGCTCAATGAGAAAGGTTTTCAACCAAGACTGCTGTGTCCTGATAGACTGTCATTCAGACTACATGGAGGCATAAAAACCTTTTCAGACAAGCAACAGTTGAAAGAATCAACTATCACCAAGCCTGCCCTGAAAGAAGTTCTGAAAGGTCTCCTATAGACAGTCATACCAACATAAATATGCCATCTATCAGAACACCCTAAAAATCTACAAGAATGGCATTAAAATGTCTCCAATCTTTGATATCAATAAATGTCAATGGCCTGAATTCACCTATTAAAAGGCACAGAGTTAGAAGATGGATCAGAAAACACAACCAAACAATATGGTGTCTACAGGAAACCCACCTAACTCAACAAGACAAACAGACTCAAAGTGAAAGGATGGAAAACTATCATACAAGCCAGTGGCCCACAAAAAATGGCAGGAACAGCTATTCTCATATCTGACACGATAGATTTTAAAATCAATAAAATTTAAAAAGATAGGGATGGACACTACTTAATGCTCAGTGGATCAGTCAATCAAGAGGACTTAACAATTATTAACATGTATGCACCCAATGAGAAGCCATTGAAGTACATTAAACATCTATTGAAAGAGCTACAGTGATATATTAACAGCAACATACTAATAGTAGGGTACTTCAATACCCCACTCTCTCAATTTGACAGATCATCCAGGCAGAAAATCAATAAAGACATGAGGGAGTTAAATGAGGAGATAGATAAACTTGAACTATTGGACATATTCAGAGTCATTCATCCCAAGAAACTGGAATATACATTTTACTCAAGTCCACATGGGTCATTCTCAAGGATAGACCATATGTTAGGCCACAAAGACAGCATCAGCAAATTCAAGAATATTGAAATTATCCCAAGCATCTTCTCAGACCACAGTGAAATTAAACAAACACTTAACAATCAGCAAAAGATTAGTAAGAGTCCTTAAATGTGGAAGCTCAATAGTACACTACTTAACAACTACTGAGTAAAAGAGGAAATTAAGGAAGAAATCAGAACGTTTTGAGAGTTCAATGAAAATGAAGACACAAGCTGTCGACATATTTGGGACACAGCTAAGGCTGTACTGAGAGGAAAGTTCATAGCTATAGAAGCACACATTAGGAAACAAGAAAAAGCACAAATCAACAGCCTGATTGCGCATCTTAAAGACCTAGAAGAAGAAGAATAAAGGAACTCTAGAGCAACCAGAAGGACAGAAATCACTAAAGCTAGGGCAGAAATAAGTAACATTGAAAATAAGAAAACCATACAAAAGATCAAGGAAAGTAAATGTTGGTTCTTTGAAAGAGTAAACAAAATCAACAAACCTTTAGCCAGACTCACAAAACAAAAAAGGGAGAAGACCCAAATAAATTGGATTATAAATTAAAGAGGAGATAAGATGATAGACACCACAAAAATTCAGCCTATCATGTGAGACTTCTATGAACAACTGTATACCACCAGACTAGAGAACCTGGAAGAAATAGATGATTTCCTAGATACCTATGAAGTTCCAAAATTAAGCAAAGAGGAACTACATAACATGAGCAGGCCCATCACAGCTAGTGAAATTGAAACAGCTATCAAAAATCTTCCCAAAAATAAAAGTCTTGGACCAGATGGTTTTACAAATGAATTATATACAACCTTCAAAGAAGAACTAATAGCTCTACTTTTAAAAGTCTTCCAGAAGATTGAAGACACATAGAATACTCCCTTCCAGCTTCTATGAAGCCAATATCACTTTGATACCAAAAGCAGACAGGGACATAACCAAAAAAGAAAATTACAGTCCAATATCTCTGATGAATATAGATGCTAAAATATTGAACAAAATTCTAGCCAACTGGATACAGTAGTATATTAAAAAGATTGTTCATCATGGCCAAGTGGGGTTTATCCCAGGGATGCAAGGTTGCTTTAATATACTTAAATCAATCAACGTGATCCACCACAACAATAAAAGCAAGACTACATCAAATTAAAAAGCTTCTGCACAGCAAAAGAAATCACTACTCAAACTAAAAGACCCCTCACAGAATAGAAGATCTTTACATGTCATACATCAGACAAGAGTCTGATAACCAGAATATATAAAGAGCTTTCCAAAATCAACAACAAGAAAGCAAATAAACCCATCCAAAAATGAGGAGAGGACATGGACAAAATATTCACCACAGAAGAGATCCAAAAGGCCAAGAAAAACATGGAAAAATGATCCAAGTCTTTGATTGTCAGAGAAATGTAAATCAAGACAACAGTGAGATACCACTTCAACTCCTGTGAGAATGTCATACATCAGAAAAGGTAAGAGCAGCCAATGCTGGAGAGATTGGGGTCAAAGTAACACTCCTGCACTGTTGGTAGGAATGTAAGTTGGTCCAACCTCTGTGGTGAACAATCTGGAGAACTCTCAGAAGGCTAGAAATGGACCTACCCTATGATCTTGCAATTCCTCTCCTGGGGATATATCCTAAGGAACCCAACACACTCATCCAAAAAGATTTGTGTACACATATCTTCTCAGCAGCACAATTTGTATTAGCCAAAACCTGGAAGCAACCAAGGTCTTCAACAACAGATGAGTGGCTGAGAAGGTTGTGGTATTTATAGACAATGGAGTACTACTCAGCTCTAAAAAATGACGACTTCACCATTTTCAGCCTATCTTGGATGAACCTTGAAAAATTTTTGTAAAGTGAAATAATTCAGAAACAGAAGGATTAATATGGGCTGATCTCACTCTCAGGCAGAAGTTGAAAACAAGATCAGAAGAGCAAACACAAGTAGAGCCTGAAGTGGAATTGCCATATTGCACTAAAGTAAAAGACTCTGGGGCGAGTGGTTGGGGGCAGAATACAGGTCTAAGAAGGATGATAGAGGACCTAGTGGGTGTTGTATTGTTATATGGAAAACTGGGAAATGTTATGCATGTACAAACTATTGTATTTACTGTTGAATATAAAACATTAATTCCCCAATAAAGAAATTAAAAAAAAGATGAAGCCAAAAAGCAAAAAAAGAAAAGGTGGATTTTGGAATTCTTTGTCAGATATGAAAGCACATGGAACCCAATTCAACATTCTGTATATTTAATTATAAAAAGTATGTGAATGGGGCCAGGTAATGACACCGCTGGTTAAGTATACACATTACATTGCACAAGGTCCCAGGTTGAAGCCCCTGGTCCCTGCCTGCAGGGGAAAGCTTCACAAATGGTGAAGCAGGGCTGCAGTGTCTCTCTGTCTCTCTCCCTCTCTATTCCCCCACTCCTTTCAATTTCTCTCTGTCTCTATCTAATAATAAATAAATAAATAATATTTTTTAAAAAGTATGTGAATACATAATTTAAGTAGGCAAGTACTTGCAGTATGTTCTGTGTCTTCCATTGGAATAATAGTATGAATTTTGTATGTCAGTTACTGAATAAATAGATGCTGCCATTATTTCCAAGAAGGCTTTGAAACAAGAGATGGAAAATCTTGTTTCTTTTTATTTTAATTAATTAATTAATCAATTTTTTGGCTCCAAGGTTATTGCTGGGGTTTGATGTCTGCACCATGAATCCACTGCTCCTGGAGGCCATTTTTCCCTTTTGTTGATCTTGTTTTTTAATCATTGTTTTGATTATTATTATTATTATTGTCACTGACATCGTTGTTGTTGGATAGGACAGAGAGAAATGGAGAGAGGAGGGGAAGACAGAGAGGGAGAGAGAAAGATAGACAGCTGCAGACCTGCTTCACCACCTGTGAAGTGACTTCCCTGCAGGTTCCAGCCCCTTGTCAGGGGCTGAACTGGTATCCTTATGCCTGTCAAGGTGCTTTGCACCAATGCGCCCAACTTGCTGCACTGCCCCCGGACCCCCTTTATTTTATTTTTTATTAGTGATTTAATAATGATCAACAAGATTGTGGTATAAGAAGGGTACAATTCCCACCATCAGATTTCCATATCCCATCCTCTCCATTATAAGCTTTCTTATTCTTTTTCCCTCTGGGAGTATAAACCCAAGATCTTTATGGTGCACAGAACGTGGCAGATCTGGCTTTTGTAATTGTTTCTACACTGGACATTAGGCATTGACAGGTTGGTCCATTCCCTAACCTGTTTCTGTCTTTCCCTAGATTGGTAGAAGTCTGGGGAGGTGGGGTTCCAGGACATATTGGTGAGGTCATCTGTCCAGGGAAGTCAGGTTGGTGTCATGGTAACATCTGCAATGTGGTTGCTGAAAAGCATTAACATATAAAGTGAAACAAATTGTTTAATAATCAGGAACCTAAAGGTAAGAATATAGCAGATGAGATTTGGGGTCTTCATGTTGGAAGAAGCTAGGAAGTCTATTTTAGATATATTCTAAAGGGTCCATGACTTTACTAATTTTTGACTAAGCCCAGCAGCTAACATGCAGGTGGACCATCCAATGTCAGTCTGATCTCGCATTCCATGCTCATAATTAGGAACACTGTAGGCTTCACTCATTTCAGGATCCTCTTTTCCTTGAGTATCAAAGTATGTTGATCTAGCTTTGCTTGGGAGAGCAGGGCAGTTTCTACCATTATTATTCTCTACTGAGGGCAGTGTCCTGTAGAGGCCCACAGGAGGGTTTATGATGTTGTTCCTGATGGAAGAGACAAATGATGGTGGACAGAGGGATCTGTTAGAAATCTAAGTCCATCATATCTATGTGGGAATCCCAGGATCCCCTCACATTCCTGGATGATGGGGTGGCCTGGCAGTGACCAAAAAGGCCATCATTAAAGCATGCTGGTCTCTTACCCTTATCCAGCTTTTGTACTTTATCTGACAGGGTTAGACATAGAGTGAAAAATCATGTTTCTTAAGCTAAACTGCTATCAATTTACTAAAAAGTTGGTTGTTCCAAACAGCTATAGTATGGCAGAACTGAGAAGTGTGACTTTAAGGTTTTCTTTAATTTTGTGGTTTGTATGTTTTTCTTTTTCTTGGTTAAAAACACCATTTTGAGACTATCAAGGAACATGTAGATTTTTTATTAATTTATATTATTATTATTTTTATCTATAGTGTCTTTATATATATATATATATTTATTTTAAAAAGGAGACATCAACAAAACCATAGGATAAAAGGGGTACAACTCCACACAACTCCCACCACCCAATCTCTGTATCCCATCCCCTTCCCTGATAGCTTTCCTATTCTTTATCCCTCTGGGAGTATGGACCCAAGGTTATTGTGGGATGCGGAAGGTGGAGGGTCTGACTTCTGTAATTGCTTCCTCACTGAACACAGGTGTTGACTGGTCGATCCATATTCCCAGCCTGCCTCTCTCCCTAGTAGGGTGGGGCTCTGGGGAAGCAGAGCTCCAGGACACATTGGTGGGGTTGTCTGTCCAAGGAAGTCTTGTTGGCATTATGCTGGCATCTGGAACCTGGTGGCAGAAAAGAGAGTTAACATACAAAGCCAAACAAATTGTTGAATCATTATGGACCTGAAGGCTGGAATAGTGCAGATGAAGTGTTGGGATGTACTCACTACAGACTATTGTACTTTTGCTTTCAGGAATACATTTTGTCCTAGTTTATGCCTTAGTTGTTTGTTATTATTATTATTATTTACCAAGGATTTGCTCAGATTTGGCATATGGTGGTGCTGGGGATTGAATCTGAAACCTGGATTGAATCTGAGACCTTGATGCTTTAGGCATCAAGAAAGTGAGGTATTAAAATTTCCTAAAATTACTCTGTTGATATTGATGTGTTTTTTGTAATGTTTTCATAACCTATTATGCTATATCTACCTAGCCCTGTATATAGAGTTTTAATCAATGTGCAATTGCAATCTTTAGGTTAATCTACAGAATAATGTATAATTACTGAGTAATAATGTACTTCTTCTACCCACTATTCACTGAAGATATATGTTAATGCAAATGAGGAATACTGCAATAACATTTTTATCTGAGGAAAACTATAAAATTATTTTAATTATACCTAAGCAAAGTTTTCTTTGGCCTCTGTGTGAGAATTTAGAAAAAATGTCTTTGCTGGTCTTCCAGTACTTGAATTTTTTTTTTACTACTTTAAATTATGGGTTTGTGAGGGAAGTCATGTTTATATGAGTAATAAAATTATATTTCTGAGCTCTAAATTGCATGTTTCTTAAAATGTTAACAGTTGTGTTTGGGTGGTAGAAGGTTGGTTGATTTTTTTTTCTTTTTTTGTCTTTGTTTTCTATCTTAATAAACATGAATTACTTTTATAATGTAAGAAGTAATGTAAAACATGTAGTGTAAAAACATATATAAGTAGATGTTTCAGAGATGATAACATGAAATTGGAATTTTAATTAATATACACATAAAAGATGGTGATGTTATATTATGATCATATTTGTTCTTATAATTCATAAGTGAATATTGTGCCAGACTTACTTTTAAATATAAGACACAGTAATTACTCATAGCAAAATTTGGCTTAAGTGATATAAGAACTTTTTTTAAAAGCAAGCATTTATTATTCATGAATGCTAAAAGAATGCTATGCATTCTGATATATATCAGGATTATGGGAATTATATAATTATGGTCCTTACATGTAGCTCTTGTGTCCTTGAGAATATTTTAAAGCTTATTTTTTTCACTTTTCAAGTGAGTTTCATACAACTTACCTTGAACTGTGGTCAGTAAACTAATTGAAATACTGTTCATAAACCATTTAGCATAGTACCTAATAGCTAAAGTACTAGAATTAACTTGAATGTGTAATTTTAAGTGTAGTAGTCTCCTCACCTCTAAGCTTTTTTCTTTATATTTATGAGTGAATGCCTTTGAGACCTATGTTTCTACTTTAAATAAGAGTACACTAGTGCATTTACTTTGCTATGCACATAATTCAGGTTCAAGCCTGGGGTAAGCTTTGATGCTGTGGCATCTTTCTCTCTCTCTCTCTCTCTCTGTCTGTCTCTGCCTTTGTCACTCCCTATCTGTAAAAGTTGATTTGGAGTTATCAAGCCCTGGCAATGACTATATATATATATATATATATATATATATATATATATATATATGTATATGTATATGTATATGTATATATATATCCATACAGCCTGAGGTCAAGGAGAAGAGGCAAATCTAGATTTCAGTTACTATTCTCATTGTCCCAGAAGAAGAAAGAGCAGGTAGTGGGGGTGGAGAGAAGTTGTCTCCTGAAAGTTGCAAAATCTAGCAGCAATTACAGGCTTTTTTCCCCCCGTTGGTATAAGAGGGTATAATTCATACAATTCCCACCACCAGAGTTCCATATCTCCTCCCCTCCATTGGAAGTTTCCCTGTTCTTTATCTCTCTGGGAGCATGGACCAAAGTCTTTATGGGGAGCAGAAAGTGAAGGGTCTGGCTTCTGTAACTGCTTTTCCACTGGACATGGGTGTTGACAGGTCAGTCCATACCCCCTGTTTTATCTTTCCCTAGGGGGATAGGGTTCTAGGGAGGTGGGGTTCCAGGACACATTGTGAGGTTGTTTACCCAGGGAAGTCAGGTTGGTGTGATGGTAGCATCTGCAACTTGGTGACTGAAAAGTATTAAGATATAAAACAGAACAATTTGTTTAATAATCAGGAACCTAAAGGTAAAAGTCTAGCAGAAATTTGGGTCTTCATTTCAGAAGGAGCTAGAAAGGCTTGTTTAGGTATATTCCAAGGGGCCCATGACTTTACTAATTTTTGACTGAGTCCAACAGCTAACATGCAGGTGGACCAAAGATATTGTTTGGGAAGATGGTGTTAGAATTAAGGATAGGGCTAGAAAACTGGATCAGGGCAGAGAGTAGCTCCCCAATATGGTAAAATTATATAAATACCATTAACTGTAAATCCCAATGATCTAACCTAGGACCCATGTCTATTCATATTTAGCACAGAAGCCTGTTTAACTTCTGCATCCCTGCCAGTCTGAGCTCATATTCCATGCTCATAGCTAGGGACATTGTAGGCTTCACTCATTTCAGGACCAGTCTACCTCGAGTGACAGAGTATGATGACCAAGCATCCCTCCAGAGAGTGGGGCGATTTCTACCACTGGTGCTCTACATTGAAGGCAATGTCCTGTAGAGGCCCAAAGGAGAATTTATGTTCATAGTGGAAATGACCAGTGATTGTGATGAGAGGTATCTGTTAGAGGTCTAAGGCCATCATATCTGTATGGGAATCCAAGGATTCCCTAACTAGGGCCCTGGATGATGGCGTATCCTGGTAGTTAGTGACCAAAAGGGCCATCATTAAAGTGTGCTGGTCTCTTGCCTTAATCCAGCTTTTGTAGTCCCTACTTTGACACAGTTGGACTTAGAGTGATTGAGGGAAGTGAAATAATGAGTAGCTGAGGAGGGTATCTAGGTTTAAGTAGAAAATATTTGATTAAGTACCTAGTTAACTTTGACTAGTGTAGGTTCTGGAGTCCCATAGAATTACACTCTGCAATATATCAGAGTCCCAGAAGATCACTGTGGTTGTTGGGTCCAGTTGAAGGTATCCATAGGTCTTACTTGGAACTACAAGTAGTTTGCTATGTGTCTGGATTTAGCAATCAGAGAGGTCCTTGGTCAATGCTATATGTAGCCCCTATCATACCTTTGCGAAAACTCGTTGATGATGGTGATTAAGTTACTCCCCCCCCCCCCCCCCCCCGAGCAGACGTAGCCTTGATTTCAGTATCCATTTACTTTCCCAGTCAGGTACCCTTATGCTGTTGCAGTCTGAGAATTTGGTGGATCTTTTATGATATGGACTATCCACTGGGTGATTTTTTTTTCAGCTTTCTAGAAACTAAAGTGGCAATAAATAACACACAGTCCCTGTTACTCAGGGGCTCACAAATATTTTAGTAAAATTTCCCCAAATCATGCTCTTGATGTCAGGATAAATTGTCTTATAACAAATTTGCTAAATTTAACCCACTGCTTATTGTGGGACAAAGCTTTGAGAAGGTTGCTGTGGTTGTGTTCATATGTTAATTGACTCTACACTCACTATTCAGAAGGTCTGATATTAAAGTATGGGTTGGCTCTGTGTTCTCCATTTCTAAATCTATATTGAATTTTAAGTATACAATACACACTAGCTAGTTTTTTTATAAAGAATTGAACTGACTTATGCTTGACAGAAGTTATCATGGAAAAACCAAAGTCTACTGCTTTTAAATTACATATAGCAAAAATGATATGTAGTTTACCTGAATTTTTTAATCTCTGATTTACTCTAAATTCACTAATTAAATGAATGTCGACATAGTAATCTATTTAGGGTATATAGAGCCATTTCTTCATGTTTTCTTAGAAGTGTTTTTAAATATTTTATTTTTTTTACTGGATAATGTAATTTCATATTGGATATATATATATGTTTTTACCAGACTTATTACCTTGTTAAATGCTAAGCTTGAGTAATTCAGTGAGTTTGTGCATTTCAAATATTTCTACATCATCTTAAATATAGTCAAGTTGAATTCTAAATCTCTTTATTAGTAACCTGATATATTTTATTTTAGCTTTGCTTCTATAACAGCCTAAATTAGGTTAGAAAAGTAATTAGAATTTAATATTTTCAAACTTTATTTCAATATGAATGACTTAAATAAAAAACCTAGATTATTATTTCTTACATTTTATTCTCCCAAATGAGCATTTATCATGAAGTTAACTATAGAAGAAAGATTTACCATTTTCTCTTTATTTGTTTTCATTTTGCTCATTCTTTGTTAAAGTCAGTCTATTTGCATCGAAGGTAGTACTTTCAAGGAATAGATTTTTTATAGCACTGCTAACCACAGTGAAAAAGAGATATAGCCATTATTCTCTAAAGTGCAAAACTTAACCAGTAAAATCATAGGCTCCTTGGAATATACCTAAAATAGACTTCCTAATTTCTTCCAATGTGAAGACCCCAAATCTCATCTGCTGTATTCATTTTAGGCTCCTGATTATCAAACAATTTATTCTGCTTTATATGTTAATTGTTTTCAGCCACCAAGTTGCAGATGCTACCATGACACCAACCTAACTTCCCTGGGCAGAGGACCTCACCAATATGTCCTGGAACCCCACTTCCCCAGAGTTCTACCATTCTAGGGAAAGACAGAAACAAGCTGGGATTATGGCTCAACTTATCAATGTCCATGTCCAGTGGAGAACCAATTACAGAAACCAGACCTTGCACTTTTTGCTCCCCATAAAGATCTTTGGTCCATACTCCCAGCGGGAAAAAGACTAGGGAACCTGCCAATGGAGGGCATGAGATATGGAACTCTGGTGGTGGGAATTGTATGGAATATTATTCTTTATCCTTGTCAATCACTATTAAATCTCTAGTAAAGATGAAACAAAATAAAACTTAACCACAGCTTTATTTTAGACCTTGGAGAAATAAAATTATGATTTTTTCCCCTTTAATATGTTTTCTGAGCATTTCTGCTTTCTCTGAGTCCCCAAAGGTGGAGAAAAGAAGAAAACATATCTGGGACAGTTTCATTTTCTGTAACCATTATTTTCATTAGAATTGGGAAGTTTTAAATCAAAGGGGTGTAGGAAAGGAGCATCTCAATTCTCAGAGAAGCCATTGCTGTTGTATATCATCACATTCACAACAAAGAGATAGTTGATACACTGGGTATGTACTGTATGAAAAACAAATTAAAGAAAAATAAAAATAAACCTAGTCAGCAAGTTTAATTTCTTTTTTTATCACTGATTTAATTTTTTTAAAAGTTTTTATTTATAAAAAGGAAACACTGACAAAAACCATAGGATAAGAGGGGTACAGTTCCACACAATTCCCACCACCAGAACTCTGTATTCCATCCCCTCCCTTGATAGTTTTCCTATTCTTTTTAAAAAAATATTTATTCATTTATTTATTTATTTTCCCTTGTTTTATTCTTGTGGTTATTATTATTGTTCTTATTGATGTTGTTGGATAGGACAGAGAGAAATAAAGAGAGGATGGGAAGACAGAGAGGAAGTGAGAAAGACAGACACCTGCAGATCTGCTTCACCACCTGTGAAGCTATCCCCCCCTTTGCAGGTGGGGAGCTGAGGGCTAGAACCAGTATCCTCATGCCAGTCCTTGCACTCTGCGCCACGTGTGCTTTACCTGCTGTGCTACAGCTGGACTCCCAGTTTTCCTATTCTTTAACCTGGGATTAACCCAATTGCCAAATAATTTGATTACAACAATAACTATCTATTGCCTTCTTAAATCCTAAGACAGCAGGAACCTCCCGCTTCCCCTATAAAGCCTATATTTTCCCCAGTCCTGGAACCTCTAGGGTGGGGCTCACTTTCCAGCATGCTTCTCTCAATTCATACCAAATGATATTGCATCTTCTGAGCCCAACCTAATCAATGCAATGAGTACCACCTCAGGATGCTTTACTTCACACTGTGTCCAGTGAGGTCAGGTAGGAATGTTAACCCTTCAGCCTATTACTTGGGTGAGACCTTTCCTTTCATAGGATTCTCTAATTCCATTTCAGGAATGGAACTTCCTAACAAAGTCCCAAAACCTAAATATAGACCAGATTCCATGAGATAGGCCATATGTTAATATGTATCCATCAATTAGGGCAAAATATATACCTGAAAGCAAAAGTGTACAATAGTTTGCAGCAAGTTTAATTTCTATGCTTATCAAGTACCTAGTAAATCAAAGTAAGCCATTATCCCAGTTTGCTTATAATGCCTTTGAGTTATAGACTATTTGAAATATAAAATTTAAGAAGAAAATAATACAGCAACTGAATTTCACATGGTCTAGGAGTTACACTACAGAACCTATTCTCTTTTTCTAATTTTTTTAATCAGAATTTGTTTCATTGACAACATAAGGTTTAAACTTGCTTCTGAAACATGGTTCAGCTTAGACAAATGGTTTGTTTTAGAGGCATTCTCTAGAAAGATAGTTCTCCTGAATAATGTGCCTGCTTGCTCATGCAGGTGACACAGGTTGTGGAGCCTGTACCCTATAGGATTGAGGGAATCCTTGGTGGTATAGTATCCCATCTCTTTCTATTGAAAAAAGAAATCTGCCTGGAGAAAAAAAAACAAAAACTTGATGCCTTCACCTCTCCAGATAGTATACCTGATGAGCATGTGCTTAAATGCCAAATAGCCCCCGCATTGGGAAACTTTTGCTTTTAGATATATTCTATTTATTAAAAAAATTGTCCTTAAGTCAAAAACATTCTATCTGGAGTTTCTAGTCACTGATCTTAATTCTGTATATTGGGAGTGACAAGGACAATATTAATTTCATTTCCATATGACAATCTTGTGAGGATTTGAGGATAAGAGGAACATCATATTTTTTTTAAAAACAAGTTTCTTTTGTGAAGATTTTGAATTACAATTCCAGTGTGGTCAGCCTTCCCTGGGTATGTGCAGTTTTAATTCTTTATTGGTTGTTTTATAGAAGGGGTGTAGTCCTGTTTTTTACTCCCATTACCCCAAGAGTAAACTAGTTGTTTGCAGCAAGGGAGTTTGTCTTAATGACTTCAGTTTACTGTTAGCTAGTTGTAGTCTACTCAGACCTCCTGTTGTGAAACCAAATGGTTCCTCTTCAGTGTTCTATAATCCAGAGTTTAAATCCTAGAAAGTTAGTGTGCTCCTTTTGAATTATTGTCTTGTTGTAGTTGTCCCTCCACTTATTCAGATTTTTTAAAATTTATTTATAAAATGGAAATATTGACAAAACCATAGCATAAGAGGGGTACACTTCCGCACAGCTCCTATTACTAGAACTCCGTATCCCATCTCCTCCTTGAAAGCTTACCTATTCTTTATCCCTCTAGGAGTATGGACCCAGGATCGTTATGGGGTGTAGAAGGTTTGGCCTCTGTAGTTGCTTCCTTGCTGAATATGAGCACTGGCAGATCAATCCATACTCCCAGCTTGTCTCTCTATTTCTCTAGTGGAGCAGGGGCCTGGGGAAGTGGGCCTCCAGGACACCTTGGTGGGGTTTTCTGCCCAGGGAATCAGGCTGGCATCATGGTAGCATCTGGAACCTGGTAGCTGAAAAATAATTAAGATAGGGAGTCGGGTGGTAACACAATGACAACATTAACAACAGTAACTACAACAGTAAAAAAAGGGCAACAAAAAAGGAATAAATAAATATGTTTTTTTAAAGGATTAAGATATAAAGTAGAACAAATTGTTGACTAATCATGAATCTAAAGACAAAGAATATTTCAGGTGACGATTTGGGGTCTCTGTTTTGGAGATAGCTAGTAGGACTATTTTAGGTATATTACAAGGGACTCATGACTTTAGTAGTTTTTTGCCTGAACCTTACATCTAATATGAGGTGGACCCAAGTTATTGTCTGAGGAGGTGGTGTCATAGTTGGGAAAAGGATTAGAAAGCTGCATCAGGGAAGAGAGTAGCTCCCAAATATGGGGAAAGTATATATTATTGCTAACTGTAAACCCTATCGATTTGATCTGCAGCCCATATTCAGCACAGGAGCCTATGTAACTTCTGCATCCCTGTAGGTCTGAGCTCACATTCTGTTTTCATGGCTAGGAACACTCCAGGCGCCATGTGTTCTTAACCTGTTGCGCTACCACCTGACACCTGTGTCTACACTTCTTTTTTTAAATATTTATTTATTCCCTTTTGTTGCCCTTGTTGTTTTACTGTTGTAGTTATTGTGTTGATATCGTCGTTTTCGGATAGGATGGAGAGAAATGGAAAAAGGAGGGAAGGATAGAGAAGGGGAGAGAAAGACACCTGCAGACCTGCTTCACCACTTGTAAAGTGACCCCCCTGCAGGTGGGGAGTCGCAGGCTTGAACCAGGATCCTTTTGCTGTTCCTTGCGTTTTGTGCCATGTGCACTTAACCTGCTGTGCTACCAGCGGACTCCTGTGTCTACATTTCTATCCGTACATCTATCTATATGTTTGATAGAGAGACAGAGATACAGACCAGATACAAGTGTAAGTCCAGAGCAGCATTCTTCCACTGTATTTTCTTGTGGAACTGGGGCCTGGGACATGTGCAGTTTTATTGCTTCAGGTCATTTTTTCATTCATAGAGAGATACAGAAAGTAGAAGAGATACCACAGCACTAAAGCTTCCTCTGGGGCTATTGCACTTCCCATATTGGTATATGATTCTGACCTGGGTTACATGCATGCCAGGGCCTATATCTTAACTGATGAACTATCTCTCTGGTCCCATTCTGTTATTTTGTGCATTGCTTGACACCAACACCTTGAATTCACACATCCAAAGTGTATGCTTTACTATTCAACCACCTCCTTGGTCCCTGATAATATCTTTGGCAAGTTTTTAAAGTATTAACAAATAGGAGTGAGATTTGTAATATAGGAAGTCCTCAACCTATATTTTTTGATAGATTCTTGGAAACTGAAACTTTAAGTTAAATGACAGTTATTCAAAGCAGGTCCTCCAGCAAAGTAATCTTATTCTGTACCAGGGTTTCTCCTTCCTTCCTTCCTTCTTTCCTCCCTCCCTCCCTTCCTTCCTTCCTTCCTTCCTTCCTCCCTCCCTTCTTTCCTTCCTTCCTTCCTTCCTTCCTTCCTTCCTTCCTTCCTTCCTTCCTTCCTTCATCCCTTCCTCTTCATCATGGACAACATAATAAAACATTAAAGGAAAAGCATGTTATTTGAAGGGAACAGTATTACTTGTGAAATTTCTGTAACTACCAAAAAGATTAGGAGGACATCATCAACCAACCATAGTGGACCCAGGCTTGTACAGATGTGTGCTATGTATAACAGTCTAAACAGCAATGCTACTTTGTGTCAGCTGGGAACCCCTTTCCGCCAAGGGCTATTTATTTAGATATTTATAACACCATTGTTGGGCTATAAAAATCATCAACTTAAACATTAGCACTATTAAAAAACAAAAACAAGTACAGTTGCCTAAGCCAGTCCTTGCGCTTTGTGCCATGTGCGCTTAACCCGTTGCAATACAGCCCGACTCCCGCTGAAAGCCTTTTGTTCACCTCTCCTTTCATTATTTTCTCCTAGAATTTTCCTTGTTAATATTTTTAATGATCCATACCTTTCTCATTGTACTCTGATAGAATTCCTCAACTTGATTTTGCATTTAATTATTTCCCTCTCCAAGTGCTGTTAAGCTTTCTGTTTTCTAAAACGTTGCTTTTTATTCACTAATATTCTCATATGTCTTTGAATATATTAATTTTAAGTTACATGTCTTTTGTTTCGTGTTATTAACTTTCTTTCAAAATACCTTTCAAAGTGAATTTGTCTTCCTACAACATTGGTTTTTCAATTAAGTATTTGCTATTTTTTTTGTAATTTCATATTTACTACTTTGTGATTTTTAAATGTGTTCTATAGTTTTTCTCAAATAGGTGGAGCTGGGTGACACTAGTTTTATTTTTTAATTTTCGTTATTATTATTACTTAATCTTTTGGGCATTGTGACTTCTGTTTCTGGTGGGTTTTGCTAGTGCAACAAACTACATGAGATATACTCTGATCATAAGTCTAAAAGTTTGTAATTTGGGCTTTCTTTGGATACAAATAGGCATAAGTTGTATGACATCCTAGAGGTCCCTCTTTTCATTTGTAAAGACCACTTCCTGTACAATCTGAGGAGCATTTACTTCTGTCAGGTTACATTATCCTTCTCTCTTGAAAATTTATTTTGTTTGAGCTTTGAATAATATTCCTCTGTTCTTCCTAGCATTGTAGGCCATTTATTTGTAAAGGGCTCATGGTCAGTGTTAATCTGACAATATTCTAAAGCACTGGTAATTATAAAAAAGAACAAAAGTCAGTTTGGTGCCCGCTTTATTACTTAGTGTGTGATGCAAAAATTTGAACCAAATAATATGTGAACAAGCTTAAATGATCCTTTGGACCATTTGACATTGTGGTCCTAGGGATCTTGCTTGGAATTAAAAAATTATTTATAAAATGGAAATATTGAAAAGACTATAGGATAGGAGGGGTACATTTCCACACAGTGCCCAACCCCAGAGCTCCGTATCTAATCACCTCCCTTGATAGCTTCCTTATTCTTTAACCCTCTGGGAATATGGACCCAGGGTGCAGAAGGTGAAAGGTCTGGCTTCTGTAATTGCTTCTGTGCTAAACATGAAAGTTGGCAGATCAATCCATACTGCCAGCCTTTCTCTTTCCCTAGTGGGGCAGGGATCTGGGGAAGCGGGGCTCCAAGACACATGGTGGGATCAGCAGTCTGCCCAGGGAGCTTGCAATTTCTTATGAACAACATTTAGATGATGTTGGAAAGTAAGCTTTTGAATAAGGAGAACTGTTGGCACTTGCTTGAGAATGTCAGTTTTCCAGCAAGAGTGAATTCTAGTGTAGCTGCTTCTCCTTTAAATCATTGATTTGAAAGTCTGTGTAGGAGAATGTTACCAACAAATTTTGGAGTGAACAGCCACGCATGAGAGTTTCTCTTCACATTTGTTTCTTATATGTGGATGGCAAATTTCATCATAATAATACTTCCATGAGTTTGGACATTGTGTACCTGTTCGGACTCCTTTTGGCAAGATTTTCTATAAATATTTAATGACAATGTCACCTTCTATGACTCAGTCTCTTTATTAAACTAGTCTCACATAGCAGGGACTTTTAAATATTTCTATTTAAACATTACATATTGCCATCACTTGTCAAAGTGTGAACCAAAATATTTATAAACTAAAAAAATTATGCTCATTTGGATTGACTTTTTCTAAGAAAAGTTTCATTATTTACTTAATTTGAAATACAATATTAACATTTTACAGAATGGCAGGCATAGTTTTATTCAAATATAAGAATAAAATGTAACCAATATCTAATGTACATTGCTCCCCCAGCTATTCACTAGTTAAGAACATCCATAGTAATATCGTCTCATCATTGTAGTTGGCAGATTATTCAAAATTAAAATGTAATACTTAACTGCTAACCTTTTTCTTTTGGGGTGTGTGTATGGGATGGAGGGAGGCCAGTGGAAACTAAGAAATCCCACAGTTTAGGATCTCCATTTCTCTCTGTCCTATCCAAAACAACAACATCAATAAGTACAACAATAAAAAACAACAAGGGTAACAAAAGGAAATAAATAAATAAATAAATAAAATGTTTTTTTTTAAAAAGGGATTCTAAAACATTGTAAGCATCATGTCTCATCTTGATAGTTTAGCAATCAGAACCAAAACTGCCATGAAGTGAGCTGATTAGAATTTACAGTGCATGTCTCTGGAGAAGTCTGAGTGTAGTCCAAACTACACTATGATAGTTGTGATTACGAAATGTTGTTTTCTAGACTAGAATGTATTTGGCATGGTAGATTATTTGTAATAATAGAAGGAAAGGATTTCTCACTTTTGTTATGAAAACCTTAACTCCGTACTTCATAGAGTCTTAGGTATCTTGGGCCTGAGATGCAGATGTGAAGCTACTGGTGCAATTCTCTATACCCCACACCTCAGTGAGTAAGTCCAGGCAGGAACTGAATATTGTGTCTCATCACTTTTAAACAAGTCTGTGACTGAAATGAATATAATGTTTCCTTAATTAACAAATGCAGGATGTTCATCATTTTTCCACACCAGAACTTCCTTTTGCAAGGTAAAATGATTGCATTTAAATTTAATTTTGAAGATGGTCTTCATTTTTCCGTTCTTTTAGACAGAGTTAGTCATGTTTTATTTGGTTCTCTTGAATGTCAGGATGGTAGATTTCATTAGTCAGCACTGACTATTATTTTCCTCAGGAAACATCTCTGGCATACGTAGTACATGGCAATGGAACCATGCAGGAGGTAGAAGATTTACCATAAAAGGGATTTTGTCTTTTTGTAAATGTTTAGCTGATGCTTTCTCTGTAGAACAAATAGCTGGTTTTTGAAATGATACTGCAATGAAGTGTCGGTAGGAAAAAACACAGTGGCATATTTGGGAGAAGGATAAAATACACTGAAATGACTTTTTCAACCAAATATAAGAGTTTCACATAGGTTATAGGAAGTAAGAATTAAGACACATTCATTTTGCAAATGAGAAATTTGAAAATAAATCAGGAAATATTGTACTTCCCCCCATACATCATATATCTCTCTCGATAGCTCCTATTTTAAATTAATAGTTTCAATTTGAAGATAAATAGAATATTAAAAATTTATATTGAGCCTCTGACAAGGAGTTAGATATTGTAAGCATTTTGTAGAGTTGAAATGTGTATTATTCCCTCAATCCTCAAGACATAATTAAGCCTGATAAATGCCACCCAACAAATTTTTGGTTAGTTAATAGTGAGAAACAGTAAATATATATTTATTATGATATACTTGTTTAGGGATGACATTTAAAAAAAGATGCCAACCTGACTTCTCTGGACAGATGACTTCACCAATGTGTCCTGGAAACTCACCTCTCCAGAGCCCTGCCCCACTAGGTCAAGATATAAACAGGCTGGGAGTATGGATTAACCTGCCAATGCCCATGTCCAGCAGAGAAACAATTACAGAAGCCAGACCTTCCACCTTCTATACCCCATAATGATACTGGATCCATACTCCCAGAGGGATAAAGAATAGGAAGGCTTCCAATGGAGGGGATGGGGTATAGAACTCTGGTAGTGGGAATTGTGTGGAATTTTACCCTTTATCCAATGAACTTGTTGATTATTATTAAAAAATATATATGTATGTATGTATGTATATGTAAAAGAATTCTACATATTCCTAACAAGCCAATAAAAACAAGTTCTATTAAATTAAGACAATCTGTTGGGATTTAATTTTTTTTCAATTTTTGGAAAAAATTAAAAGTAAAGAAGATATTTTAAATGCTACATTTTTCTTAGTTGATTTATTATGAGATATTATATAAGTAAAAACAACATATTGGGTTCAGTTATTTGAGACTGACAATGTAAAGGAAGACCAAGTTTCCCCCAATTTCTTGATGAACATTGGATTAGAAAATCCCAGTGCAGAAATTGTTACTTTCTGTGTATCTCACATAACTGTGACTAATCAGAGAACAGTGGATTTCAAGCTTTTTTGTAGAACCTAAAGTAGAAAACATCTCATATTATGTTACATTCATATTTAACATCATCTTTGATATTTTAATTTATAAACATCACATGATGTTTATAACATATTTGATCTTTTCAAATGTTGCTTTAAAATGGCATTTAAAATACTGTGTAGGCCCTTTGTAACCTAATGTTCATTTAGAAAAAAAATGATTCAAAAATATTTATTCAGTGTTACCTGTGTACACTGAAATGTTACTTGGACAGTTCTCATAATAATGTACTTGCCCTTTCAAAAAAAACCAACATTTTCTATTTGTGTTTTATCTGACATTTCTCCTTTTACTTCATACCATTTAAAGATACTACTCATGACCCACTAAATTACTTTCATTATCTACTGATGGATTATGGTTTGTAGTTTGAATAACACTTCCATAAAAATCCTTACAGTATTTTGTGGGGAAGGATAAATTTGTAGTTTTATATGACTGTTATTATTTCTATTGGCCAAATATGTTTTAGGTACAAGTTAGATTTGTATTTCTTGTCTCTATGCTATTGATACTCCTGGCCCATGAGGTTAGTGTAAAAATAACATTTCTGTATTAAACATTTAATTTCTAGCTTGAGATCCTCCAGAGTTAAAAGCTGCTTTCTAAACTGAAGTAACATTATTTATAACTTAATGTATATTTCAGGTATACATTATAAATCAATATCTGAAGACATAATACATTATTTTCATCTTCTGAAGCCTCAGTTACATTTATTACCATATAATTATCTCCCTTTCCTCACCCTTTTTCTCCCTTTGGTAACCTCTATTTTGTTCTTACAGGCCAAGAATTTGCTTTAGTTTTGGTGGTTGTGTTTCCATATATGAGAGAAATCATATAGTATTTGTTTTTCTTCACTCCACATAATACAATATCCTATATATCAGGGGTGTGGAACCTTTTTCTTTCAAGGAACATTTGTATATTTTATAACAGTATTCATGGACCATACCAAATTATCAACTTCAAAATTTGCATTTTGATGCTATGAAAAAAGGTGTGGTTGCCTTGACAGTGACAGACCAAATGTCTTCACTGATAGTATACAATCTGTGGTCTGGATGATACTGATACTAAGCCCTGCTATACATCCATGCATATCTTTGTAAATGGCAAGGTCTCTCTCTCTCTCTCTCTCTCTCTCTCTCTGTCTCTCTCCCTCTCCCTCTCTCCCTCTGTCTCTCTCTCTCTTTCTTTCTCATTTTTCCTTTTTCTGTACGCTCTCTTTTTTTCGCAGCTGACTAGTATTTGTCTGTATGTACCACATTTTCCTTTTTCCAGTTATCAGCCAGTACACTTAGGTTGTTTCCAGTTGTTGACTATTATGAATAGTGCTGTGATAAACATAGGAATACATGTATTTCTTAGAATTAGTGTTCTTAGAAATAGTTCGGATAAACATCCAGAAGTAGGGCAAGTGAAACTCTCTAAATTTCTATTATGGCCAATGGCCATGCTCTTCAGCCTGGTACATAACATGAGACATGTGGAGGAGACCCCCAGCCAATCCATAACATACTTGAGCAAGAACTAAATCTTTGTTGTATAAGGCACTACATTTAAAAAAAAAATTCTTTACTGGGGGATTAATGGTTTACAGTCAACAGTAAAATACAATAGTTTGTACATGTGTAACATTTCTCTGTTTTACATAACAATTCAACCAGGACCTCTTCCACCCTCATGTTCTAGGACCTGAACCCTGCCTCCCACCCCAGAGTCTTTTACCCAGCAAAGTGCATTATTTTCCATGCCCTGGAAACTGAAGTTTTTTGAGTGGGCCATGTAAAAGTGGAAGTTTCATGAATGGTGAAACAATGCTGCAGTCTTTCCTCTTTTCTTTTGTCTGGCTTTCTCTCTCTGCCTCTCACCCTTTATATGGGGGTGGAAAAAAAAAGTCTTCAGGGAGTTGTAGAAAGGCAAAGGCCTGGAATCTCAGAGAAACCCCTAGGCCAAAACAAAACAGAACAGAACATTTCCACTTAATAGATATAGAGTCTTTGCCTTTTTTGCTTCCTAAGTAAGCCACAGACTGGATTCATTTTAATTTCTCTCCTCTACACTGATATAATCAATAAAACTTAATCTATTATAACTCTTGACTATCTCTGAACTCGATTTCTGCTCCTTTTGTTTTACAGTCTAGCTTCCTTGACTTTAAGTGAGTATGCTAGTTTTGCTGTGCGCCATTTCCTTTGAAATGTGAAGCGATGTGAAGCGATGTTATTCTCTGCTTAAAATTCATATGTGAGATTCTTTCTTGATCATTAGAAATAAGATCCATCTCGCTCAACATGATTAAAAAGACCCTTCATAATTCTTTCTCAGGTATGCACCTGCTAGTTATTGTCATTCATTCTTCCTGTTAACTGATTCACAACTTCTGGAGCTCCTTCTCACATTTAATTTAAATTTCTCCTCTGTGCCCCATGGAGAACAGAAATAGACTGAAGAAAACGACAGTTGAGTCCATATTGATAGGTGGCCATTTTAATGAGCAAGGAAACTTAACTTAGTCATTGTCAAGGGCTGCAAGACTAGTGTTTTTCCATACCCACCCACCAAGTATTGAATTTATTTAGAAGTTTTCATATGCTAGGTTGAATCATACATACAGCCCAGATAACTCTGACAACACATTTTGTTTCTTTTTTAAAATTTATAAAATTTTTATTTATAAAATGGAAATATTGACAAGACCACAGGATAAGAGGGGTACAGTTCCACACAATCCCCACAACCAGAATTCTATATCCCATCCTCTCCCTTGAAAGCTTTCGTATTCTTTATCCCTCTGGGAGTATGGACCCAGGGTCATTATGTGGTGGGTGCAGAAGGTGGAAGATCTGGCTTCTGTAATAGCTTCCCCGCTGAACATGAGCATTGGCAGGCCAATCCATACTCCCAGCCTCTCCCTCTCTTTCCCTGGTGGGGCAGGGGTCTGGGGAGGTGGGGCTGCAAGACTCATTGATAGGGTTGTCTGCCCAGGGAAGTCCAGTTGGCATCATGGTAGCATCTGAAACTTGGTGGCTGAAGAAGAGTTGATATATAAAGCAGAACAAATTGTTGATTAATCATTAACCTAAAGACAAGAATATTTCAGGTGAAGATTTGGGGTCTCTGTTTTGGAAAAAGTTAGGTCTGTTTTAGGTATATTCCAAGGGACCCATGACTTTAGTAGTTTTTGCCTGAGCCTAACATCTAATATGAGGTGGACCCAAGTTATTGTCTGAGGAGGTGGTGTCATAGTTGGGAAAAGAACTAAAAGCTGGATCAGGGAAGAGAGTAGCTCCCAAATATGAGGAAAGTATAAAAATATTATTCACAGTAAACCCCATTGATTTGATCTGGGGCCCATATTCAGCACAGGAGACTATGTAACCTCTGCATCCCTTTAGGTCTGAGCTTGCATTCTGTGGTCACAAACATTCCAGGCTGCACTAATTTCAGGACCCATATCTCAGGGTTATTATCTTGGGCAGTTTCTAGGAGCCAGGCATGCTAGCAGAATGCACATTCATGTTGGAGGTTGAGGGGAGAAAAGGAGCCCTTATTTGTCAAAGTTCAAACTACCTGATAGTCAACAGATGGTCATATTCTCTTCATTACCCTCTTCAACACCCATTATGAACTGAGTTGTCTCTTCCAAGTTCACTTGTTAAAACCTTAGTCTGTTTTTGGAGACAGAATTTATAAAATGATAACTAAATGCAGCTGGCAAAAAGCTCACTTGGATAATGTGCATGATTTTGCCATGTGCATGATTCAGGTCGGAGCCCAGCTCCCACTTCATTGAAGGAATCTTCAGTGATGTGATTTCTCTCTCTCTTTGCCTTTTCTGTCTCTATATTAATTTATATTATTTTATATTAATTTATATTTAATTATATATATAATTAAAAATAACTACATTTAAATGGATTTCTAAGAGTGGGACTCTGGCAAATAGGATGAATTTCCATATTAGAAAACATACCAGATTTCACATTCCTGGACCTTTTTAAGTTTGTACAATAACTGCATATTTGATACTTTTCTCATAGACTCATGTATTTCCTGAGCCTGTTCCTTGAATACACTTTTTATCTTTCTATCACCGGTGCTTAACACACTGTCTGAAAACTACTAGGTGGTCTTAATGAATAAACAGACAAATAATAATGGTGAAGTAGCTACTTATATCTGAACTTTCATCTTCTGAAGGTTTTTCTTTTCTCTTTTTTTTTTTTAATTTTTTATTTAAGAAAGGATTAGTGAACAAAAACATAAGGTAGAAGGGGTACAACTCCACACAATTCCCACCACCCAATCCCCATAATTCTTTTCTCTTTTGCATTGAAACAACTAAACTTTAAAGTTTCAATCAAAAACATCTATAAAGACCCATTTTGAAATTCATTTATATGGAATAACTGATAATAGTTTATATTTCCCAAGAAAACTTCCATTTAGACATGGACGAAATTATAAAAGGAACAAATCTTCTTGGTAGAATTTCAGGCTTAACCAGCATGTGGAACTGGTTTTAATTGGGATGGCACTGAGTCTTCAAATGTTTTCACTTTGCTCTAAATTTAAACCCATTGCAGGCTCTATCTAAAGTGAGAACAAGTTAACTACCTGCTGGATTATAAAATGAACTAGAATGTCAGATTATACATTAAATCATTTTTTGTTTCTCTTGTACATCACAAATCATATTAATATCACATCTGGTAAGTGTTTCCACATAAAGTATGTATTTGCCAAGAATTGTGGTTTTCTGGTACATCCTAGTGACTCTGAGTCAAGGTCACAAAACCAGCATTACAGAGTTTTGATGATTTAGAGTAGCATTCTGCATTTACTATTGAGAGTCTTCCTTTATTCTTTCCAGCCTTTCTTTCTTTCTTTCTTTCTTTCTTTCTTTCTTTCTTTCTTTCTTTCTTTCTTTCTTTCTTTTTCTTTCTCTCTCCCTCCCTCCCTCCCTCCCTCCCTCCCTTCCTTCCTTCCTTCCTTCCTTCCTTCCTTCCTTCCTTCCTTCTTTCCTTCCTTCCTTTTTCCCTTCCTTTTCTCCTTTCTTCTTTCTTTCTCTTTTTTTCTTCTTTCCTCCATGCAACCACTATAGGCTTGAAAAGGAACTTGCAAAGTAGGAAGTTCATTCAAATTTTGTAGGTGGGTTCCACCTAAAACAACAACAGTCACAAAACATAATATAGGGTAAGAATCTTGTGCACTTAATCCCCCATACTACCATAAGCCAGAGCTGAGCAGTGCTCTGGTTACAAACAAACAAACAATATATATATATATTAGAAAAAAGAATCTTGTACACTTAAAAAAAGTCTCCAGCACAAGTGCTTTCCAGTTTTTCTAGTGACCCATTATATGTCTCATAGTATCATTGAAAGTTTCATTCTTACACTAACTTAATTTTTTCACCTTGTTCAGTACTTTGTTGAAGTAAGAAGCATGTGATTTTCATATAAACTATACTTATGAAGCTACGAAGCAGTACATTGTCCTATAAAAGCAAAAAAAAAAACCAAACAAACCAAAACACTATCACAAAAACAATTTAAGGCAAATTAAATTAAGAAAATGGGTTTTCTGAATATGATGTGACTCAAAACAGACATTTTTGGTTAGTGAGTCTGCTAGTTAGACTGGAAATCTGATGTTTTGGTATGTTTGTATTTTTAATGTCCCATGTTTTATGCCTCCCACCCAAAGACCTCCCCAAGCTAGGTAACATTAATCTAATTGAGGAACTAGTTTATTTTGTAGTGTTTTAATTCAAGAAGAAGTTAAAGTATTCCATTATAGTTATCTTTTTCACTCTAGGGTTGTAAAGAAGAGAAACAAATCCTTATCCCTTGAAAAATGGAATCATTTAGGAAATGGATTCATGTAAATTAAATGATGAAGAATATTGGGGGGGGGGCAGCAGAACTCATAATACTTTGCCATGTGTGAGAACCTGGGTTTGAGCTTTGTGCACCACAGTGGAGCTTAATTCAAAGCACAGAAGGGCTTCATCAAAGTTGGAATCATTCAGACAGAAAGACACACACACACACACACACACACATACACACACACACACCCCTCCCTTTTGGTAAAATATAGAAGTTATCCCATTGGGAGTTTAGTCAATCCTGACGGTGTTTATTAATTTTATATGAGGTGAATGAATTAACTAATAGTAACAATTATAATATTTTTAAAAAGTAACAATTACAGATATTTGGGGTTTTCAGCAATTCTGCTGAGTAATTTTACTCTATAAACAGTTTTTCTTAGTACTTGTACTCAATTGTTATGTAAGAGAAAAGAGGTTCCACAAAAGCTGGCGTAATACTGGAAATAATACTTTTTGTAACATCTTTAAACATTCACATTTCAAAAGTGATGAGGCTTCTTTATATTACTAATACTTTTCAAATATGTTAAAATTAAAATTAATGGTAATGCATATATTTATAGTTTTCAGAAATTAGGTATGATTAATACTAGTGACACATCCTTGTCACTGAATTCCCTTTGTGTTTCTTTTTTCTCATTTTTCAAAATTGTGCTTAATTTAAGTGGGTTACAATATTTTAAGATTACAGAGTATAATTCTTTTTTAAAATTTTTAAAAATATTTATTTGTTCCCTTTTGTTGCCCTTGTTGTTTTTAATTGTTGTAGTTATTGTTGTTGTTGATGTTTTCCTTGTTGGATAGGACAGAGAAAAATGGAGAGAGGAGGGGAAGACAGAGAGGGGTGGAGAAAGATACCTGCAGACCTGCTTCACTGCCTAAAGTGATGCCCCTGCAGGTGAGGAGCTGGGGACTCGAACCAGGATCCTTATGCTAGTCCTTGCACTTGGCACCACCAGCACTTAACCCGCTGCAGTACTGCCCAACTCCCTACAGACTATAATTCTATACCTCATCCACCACCTCTGGAATCTCCAGTTCTATCCACTTTGTCCCAAAGGACACAATATCATCATTTTATTTTTAAGAGAGTAGTATTCCATAAAATATATAACCCATAGCTTCTTTTTAATATTTATTTATTCTTTTATTTCTTTCTTTATTTTTTATTGTTCTCAGGGTTATTGTGGGAGTTGTTGCTGGCCGTACAAATCTGTTGCTCCAGGTGGCCTTTTTTTCTATCTTTTTTTTTTTTTTCATAAGACAGAGAGAAGTTGAGAGGGGTAGGGGAGATAGGGAGAAAGAAAGATAAATACCTGCAGACCTGCTTCACTGCTCATGAAGCATCTTTTTAAAAAAATTTATTTATAAAAAGGAAACACTGACAAAAAACAGGATAAGAGGGGTACAACTCCACACAATTCCCACTACCAGAACTCCGCATCCCATCCCCTCCCCTGATAGCTTTCCTATTCGTTATCACTCTGGGAGTATAGACCCAGGGTCATTATGGGGTGTAGAAGGTAGAAGCTCTGGCTTCTGTAATTGCTTCCCCGCTGAACATGGGCATTGACAAGTCGATCTATACTCCCAGCCTGTCTCTCACTTTTCCTAGTGGGGTGAGGTTCTGGGGAAGCGGAGCTCCAGGACACACTGGTGGGGTTGTCTGCCCAGGGAAGTCCGGTTGGCATCATGTTAGCATCTGGAACCTGGTGGCTGAAAAACAGAGGCAAAATATAGAATAGAGCTAAATTGTTGACTAATCAAGAACCTAAAGGCTGGAATAGTGCAGATGAAGAGTTGGGGGGGGGGGTCTACGTTTTGTAGATAGTTAGTAGGCCTATTTTAGTTATATTCCAAGGAACCCATGACTATACTAGTCTTTTTTTTTTTTTTTCTTTTTCCTAAGCCTGACATCTGATATGGAGGTGGATCTATATATTGTCTGGGGAGATAATGTCATGTCTGGAAAAAGGACCAGAAAGCTGGATTAGGGAAGAGAGTAGCTCCCAAATATGGGAACGGTGTATAAATATTATTGACTGTAAACCTTTTTCTTAAAATTCTCTTTTTATGCCAAAGTGCTGTCCAGGTTCTTTTATAAGATACTTTTCTATGTTTCTCTTCCATCTTTCTTTTTTAAAATTGGTTGGTTAGTGGTTTACAGAGTAGTTGTAGAAACATGGATACAGGTACTTACTCCCCTGTGCACTATGCAATAGAATCTCAAGATTCCCTTCAACCTCTGCCTCTCTCTCCTTTCCCAAGTTTTGTTTTCCCTCTATCATATTTTTAGGTTCCACATAGAAGTGAGATCATTGGATATTCCTTCTCTTTTTGGTTTATTTTACATAAGATGATGTCTTTAAGTTCCATCCAAGATGAGACAAAGACGATGCCTTAATCATTTTTAACAGAAGAGTACTATTCCACTGGATATTATACCTCACTTTTCTTATCCATTCATCTATTGTTGGACATTTGGGTTGCTTCCATATTTTGACTATTTCAAATTGTGCTGCTATGAACATAAGTCTCTTCTGAGAGGTATTTTTATTTCCTTTGGGTAAATCCCCAGGTGAGAGATAGCTTGATCATAGAGTAGGTCTATTTGTAGTGTTTTGAGATACCTCCAGATTGTTTTCCACAAGGATTGAATCAATTAACATTTCTACCTATAATGCAAAAGTGTCTCATTCTGTACCCTCCTGCCATCCTCTGAAACATTTGTTGTTCTTTATGTTGTTCATTCTCATAGGTATAAAATGGTATCTCATTATTGTCTCTATTTACATTTCTTTGGCACCTGAAAACAATACCTCTTTGCTCTGGAACAGACTGAGAATTGATCCAAGTAGCAATCTTTAGGCAAACAAATGCTAGGTCTCTTCTTCTGTTAGAATAGGTTTTCCTTGCCTTAACTCTACTCTTTTTTTTCCTTCTTGATAGAGACAGATAAATTGAGAGGGGGGAGGTAGATTAGGAGCAAGAAAAATAACAGCACTGATAAACTGCTTGTGAAACTTTCTCCCTTCGGGTGGGGGAATAGGTGCTTGAAGCAGGATCTCTGCACATAGTAATGTGTGCTCTTCCTGGTACACCACCACTGGTTTCCTTGTTGCTTAATTCATTTCCTCAGCTATCTATTTTCATATATTTCATTTTTTTTATTTATAAAAAGGAAACATTGACTAAACCATAGGATAAGAGGGGTACAACTTCACACAATTCCTACCACCAGAACTCTGCATCCCATCTCCTCCCCTGATAGCTATCCTATTCTTTAACCCTCTGGCAGTATGGACCTAAGGTCACTGTGATGCAGAAAGTGTCAGGTCTGCCTTCTTTAATTGCTTTCCTGCTGAACATGGATGTTGACAGGTCGACCCATACTCCCAACCTGCGTCTCTCTTTCCCTAGTGGGACAGACCTCTGAGGAAGCAGAGCTCCAGGACACATTGGTGGGGTTGTCTGTCTAGGAAAGTCTGGTGGGCATCATGCTAGCATCTGGAACCTGGTAGTTGAAAAGAGAATTAACATACAAAGCCAAACAAATTGTTGACCAGTCATGAATTTAAAGGCTGGAATAGTGCAGATGAAGAGTTGGGTGCCCTCCATTTTGTAGATAGCTAGTAGGCCTATTTTAGTTATATTCCAAAAGGCCTTTGGCTATACTAGTTTTTTTCTCTTTTCTTTTTCTTTTTTCCCCTGAGCCTGAAATCTGATATGTAGGTGGATCAAAGTTCTTGTTTGGGGAGATGATGTAGTGGCTGGCAGAAGGACCAGAAAGCTAGATCAGGGAAGAGAGTAGCTCCCAAATATGAGAAAGAGGTATAAGTATTGTTGACTGTAAAATCCATTGATCTGATGTGATCTGGGGCCCATATTCAGTTTAGCAGCCTATGTGACCTCTGCATCCCTGTAGATCTGAGCTCACATTCTGTGTCTTCAGCTATCTTCTATACTTGAGCAGAGAATTTAGCTACTTAAGAATTTCATTTTTCAGGTGAGCTGTGGTATACCTGGGATCCGAGTTCAGGCCCCTAGACACCACATGCAGAGGAGAAGTTTCACAACAGTAAAGTAATGTTGTAGGTGTCTGTCTCTCTTCCTCTTTTTAAAAATTTCCACAAGGGTTATCATTGTCACTCAGTGCTGGCTCTACAAATCTACTGCTCCTGGCGACCATTTTCTCCTTTTGAACTTTTTTCTCTATTTACTTTTTTTGATAGGTCGGAGAGAAATTGAGAAGGGAGGGATAGATAGAAAGGGAGAGAGAAAGATAGACATCTGTAGGCCTGCCTTACTGCTGGTTAAGTTTCCTCCCTGCATGTGGGGAATGGGGCTTCAAACCTGGGTCCTTGTGCATGATAACATGTATTCTCAACTGGATGCACTATTCTCAACCCCTCTGTCTCCTCTTCTCCTCTCAGTTCCCTCTGTCTCATGAAACAAATACACATTTATTGTTGTTAAAATTTGGTGGCTCCAGCTGGCCGGGCTAGCTTCACGGGCGGGTAACAGAGACGACCAGAGACATACGGCTGGGCAGGGAAGCTGTATTTCTTTATTCAGGAACAACGATTCATAAACTAACCCAAACTAATCACCAAACAGAACTCTGCTGCCTCTTTGCCCCGCGACGGCGCCAAGCACTCTCGAACTCTGGAACTCTGGAACCCTCTCGGGGTTCCTTGGGGCGGGGCCAAGCGGGCCGCGAAAACTAGCAGGACTGATCCAATTTTCTTGGCAGGGGGAGAGCTAGAACAACCCAATGTAAAGCATACAACAATTTATTTCAAAATCAATTTTTTTTTTACTGATAAAGCAGTTGTTACACTAAGATTGATGTTTTATAAAGTGTTTAATTTTTTTAAAGCCATTGCCTCATTCAGCAGCAGGTGTTTGAATCAGTGGGGAACAGTTGGTCTAATGACTAGGTAGCCTTTTTGGTAGCTCTGAGTTTCAAAAAAGTGATGTAAAGAAATGGTCTTTAGTACCAAGGAAGTTGTTAGCTCTAACACAAGTTTAATTGCATGGTAACTTGAATAATGCTAAAGGAAACTGGAATATCTTAAGGGTTTTGTGGTGGGAAAATTTAAATTGTGGCTTCAGAGGAGTCAGTGGTGTTTAAACAAATTTAATGGTCAGAGTGATCATTTTTAGAGTTTTGAGAAAAGGGAAATCTCTGGAATTTCTTTTCCTCTAGAGGTTCAGGATTTTGTCTACTTTTTTTTCCTTTTCTATTGACATAAGTATCTTTTGTTATAATTTACATTGTTTGGTATCTTGCTAAAGAGGCTAGTTCATTGGTTTCAAGAATTAAGAAAAATTTTTGATGTGATTTGGTTCGCTAGCTGTGATGTTAAAGCAGTACTTTTGGTTAAACATGTTTAAAGATTAGAATTAAACAGAGTGGGGGACTGTCCAGTCATAATGTCTCAGTGTGGTTGTCCAGAAGAAATTTAATATGTCATTATTTTCATCAAATGGTTCATATTCATGTGCCTTTTTTTTTTTCCAGTAAAGGACTTGTAAAATAGAACAATGTCAGGGAAACAGCAGTCCATGGTGACACTGCTTGTATGTTTTGACATAGATAATTCTGATGATATGTAAATATAATTCTATTTTTGGTATTAAATATAGGCTTTATAATTTATGCCTTCATGTTATAAAATAAATTGAGATTGTTAAGTTATCTGTCCTTTATTGAAAGGATAACAAGATATATTGTTATTAGTGTAGAAAACACTAGTCAGCATTTTCTGTTTCAATTGTGTCTAAACTGAGGTGTAGTTTGTAATATACACTTTGTTAAAGAAAACTGTATGTCCACATAATAATGAGTTTGGTTATAGTGACTTAGTCTTCTCAAAAAATCATGATTGTGCATCTGTTATATTTTAATATAACAATATTTTAATATAATGGTGCACACAATGTTGGGGTAGAAACTCAGAAACTCATGCTGGAGAGTAGTGTGCCATTCACTGCATTACCTCCTGGGTTGTTCTACTGTGTCTATAAAAGGAATTATGAAGAGTCTGATTTTTACTATACCTGTAAACTAACAAGTCTGCTAGTTCTATGCTGGCAGATAAAAGCTCTTTGATCAGAAACAAAAGAGATTTTATTATGAAAAACACATCAAGTAGGATGAGTTTGGTATTGCCATTGTATTCTCTTAACTTCCTATGTTCCATAAGGTTAATGTAGGGGCACCCAGATTGATGGTACATACATCTAGGTCAAGGAGAAGAACAAGGTGAGAATTGAAGACACTTAGGTGAGAATTGAAGGCACTTTTTTAAAGATACTAGCAATCTCTCTAACATCTGTACTGGATGAAGAGATCATTTAAAACTGCTATTTAGCAAACAAACCTCTCATTCCAGGAGGGAGTCACTAACTCCCAAGACTGGGGTCTTTCCCAACATCCTTGGGAGGACATAGAACAAAAGCTGTTTCAGATGCATAAGAATGCCATGTAAAATGTTTCATAGTGGTTTCTATTGAAAATTAAACTAGGATGCAAAAGTTTAATATGTTACATATTACATATCAACTTGGTTTTTTCAGGTAGAAAAAGTTTTGGTGACTGGAAGATTAATGGTGAGTTTTAAAGAGTGGCAGTGACATCACATTCCCAATAATCTTTGAATTAAATGTGCTATATTATGAATGTATTATGTAAATTTGGTGTTACAAAACTCAAACTTTTTAGTTTTTATGGTAAAAATTATTCCTTCACTGGTAAAAAACTAATGTACAACTGTAATTATTATTATAAAACTTACTGATTACTTCCAGAAAGTTTTGTTGTACTTTACCAGTACAATAGAAAACAACATAAATAAAATAATTAAATTCTAAGAAGACTTTGATGTATTTTTATTTAATGTTAATTTTCCATATTTTATTCATTTGATAGAGAAATGAAGAAGGAAGGGAAAGATAGAGAGTGAGAGAGGACAGAGTTGGATAGTAGATGAGCGTACATGTTACAATGCACAAGGACCCATGTTCTATCCCCCAGACCCCACCTGAAGAGGGAGCCTCATGAGTGATGATGCAGGTCTGTAGATGTCTCTGTCCCTCTTCCTCTTTATCTCCCCTTCTCTCTCAATTTCTGGCTGTCTCTGTCCAATAAATAAAGATAGATAGATAGAGAGAGAGAGTGAGAGAAGAAGAGAGACACCAGCAGTACTGTTTCACCATGTCAAGAGCTTTTCCCTGAATGTGGCTACAGGGACCATGAATTTGGGTCCTTGCACACTGTAACATGTGTACTTTATCAAGTGTGCCATCACCCAGCTCCTCTATGTATTATTAATTTTAAAATTTAGTGATGTATCTAGAAAAATAAGTTAGTGTTTTGGGGAGACATGTTATAGATTAGAGATTATTGCTTATGGCATCCTAATAAATCATGAATTAAAATATGCAATAAGAAAACACTGTACATTTACTTTCATTTTACATTTATGGAGGACACATTCTTTATTGGGAAGGGAAAAATAAAATCAAGACAATAATCAAATAAGCAGAGTCTATAGAAAAAAATTACTTAATGTTCTTACTTTGATATTAATACTAATCACCATTGACTTTTTTCTTCCTCAAATGAACAAAATACATTATTATTATGAGAAGCGATACTGGGAGTTGAACTGCTTATTTCATACATGACTGGCCCTTTCATATTTACTCAAAGACTGCAAAAAATTCTTTCTAGATTGAGCCATGCCATTTACTTCCTCAAATGAACCTTTTCAGTATTTGATACAAAATAAACATATGTGCCACTTATAGGAGAACTCTTTGGTAAGAGTGCAAAGTATTAAGAATGGGGAAAACAAAGGACAGAGTCAGTCCATTCACAGCATTGCCAAAATCACAAAGCAAACTTAATTTTTTTTAAATTGTTGTACTTGGGAGATCTGATTTGTGTGATCTTTGAAATTCTTTCAATACCTCTCTGGGAGATTTTGTTTTTGAAGTATATGAGCTTACATTGAATGAAAATATTGACAATCATAGGAAAATCTTTTATGCTGAAAATCAAATAAGTTTTTATATCATTTTTTCTAGAATCTTAAATATAACCAGAAAATTTTCTATTTTTGTTTTAGTACTACTCTACTCAATTGATAGAAATGAATGATTCATCTTCTAATGGAAACTCTACATTTCATCAGAGATGGATTCCATGCCTTAGACTTTACTCCCTAGAGGAGCAGTATCCCTTTTGTATTACATTTTTTAACATATTAAAGACTCATATAATACTTTTATTTTTGGCTTGAGGGCTTAGGAGATATATGAATTGAGAAACATGGAAAATGTCATCAGTATTATCTTGAGTAAAGTCTAATAAAGACTCACATAGGCAATGTTGCTATATTTTATTTATACTTAGTTGTAAGACCAGAATCTAATAGAGAGAAATAATTTTAATTTTAAAAGTATTCATAGCTAAAGACTATAAAGAAAATACAAGTCATGGAATCATATATGGTGGGATGATTTTCTATTATTCAAATATTAGACAAGGGGAACATGTATTGACAAGGGGAAAATTTTTGCTCCTAGGCCTAAATGACTTGTATAGCAGAAATATGGTCCTGTGGCCTAGGAGGGACTTTGCTAAAACTTCTGGCTTTGCCTTTGTTTAGCCAGTTTCCTTTAATTTCAACCTGAGTCTCTCTGTGCTGAGATGGAGCGAACAGTATAATTGATACTCAGAAGACTTTTTAGGATTAAATGATACAGTGTGATTGCTTATTCCTTTCCTAGGTTCATATGGGATTTCAATACAAGTGTTATTCAGGGTATTATCAGGGTAAAATGAAACCTGTGATACTTAAAATGATATAAGACAGGTAGCAAGTTTCCTGACCTTGAAAAAATTCAAGTAGAATGTGAACCACATCTTGTTTTTCTTCAGACTCTAGAAATGCATAAATGACATTTAGTTGACTTTTAAGCAATAAAAGACCACTTATAAATAAAACATAAACAATTTGCTGGTTTTCACCAAATCCTTACTAATTAAGAAAGTTGGACTGATGAAATAACTCACTTGGATAGTGTGCTGCTTTCTTGTACATAAGCCAGTTTAAGCCTGGCCCTCTCCCCACACCCTCCACATTGAAGGGTTCTGTGATGCTGTGATTTCTCACTCTCTCTGCCTTTCTTTCTATCTATATCATAAAAAGAAAAGAATATTTAGGTAAGGTTGACATCAATTAGAAAAAAAAATAGCACCAATGCTGTTAATAATATTAAAATAATTTCTATTCTGATGTTGAACTATTAACTTTTTTTCAGTGTATCTCTTTAGTTGTCCTTGTTATTAAAAAATAGTTGTTTGCTTAGATTTCTCATTTATTCTCAGAACTCCAATATTATCAAAACTTATTTTTTAAAAGATCTTTAAATTTTACTTATTTAATTTGATAGAACAGAGAGAAGTTGAGAGAGAAGAAGGATAAAGAGGGAGAGACAGAGAGACACCTGCAGCACTGCATTATGGTTTGTGATGCTTTCCCCCTGCAGGTGGGGACTGGGGTTTTGAACCCCAGTCCTTGTGCATGGTAACATGTGCACTGAACTAGGTTGCCACCTCTCAGTCCCTCAAAAAACTTTTGTATATCGATTGCATACCTACTGTCTAATATAAATCATGACTGGCTAGCTATTTTTCATTCATATCACATGATAGGTATTGAGAGTTCCCTTTACACTAGATATCATGCATTGCACTGTATGTGTATTCTATCATTTGGCAGGCAGGCAATAAATAACATCTACTTGTCAAAGCTTTTCGTTTGTTAGAATGGTATGTTATATTTGAGATACATTTCCTCTATATAACTGATGAGAAAAACTGTGATTACTGTATCTCCATAGCAACTCACTAATTTTTAAGCATTCAATAAATGTCAGATAGTAAAAAAAAATTAATAAGCTTCATAGGCCAGGTTAAATAGCATAGGATAGTATGTCATTTTGTCATGTGTGTTTTGAACCTAGCTCCTGCTATATTAAAGGAAGCTGTGATAATATCCTTTTTATCTCTGCCTTTATTTTTAAAAATCAGGTATTCAATTAATATTAACCTGAAAAATAAGTAATACATCATTCTATGGATAAATTGGCAAAAAATACTTATTATAGCAACTCAGCTGCTTAGCAAAACATTATTTTAAGAGTTTCTTTGTTTAACAGTAGATTTTTTTGTCATAAATTTAAAAATAGGAGAGATGATGAGGCAGTAGATCTTGTGATCTTTTATTATTTTAAAAATGCATTTTATCCATGTCATTAATACCACAATGAAATGATCTGAAGTAAGATAAAATTAAATGTCTTTGAAAGAATTTCACTCACTGTTTGAAGATCTAGCCTTGTTTTCAGGGGATCTAACTTTCATATCTGCTACACACAGTGCTTCAAAAGTGTTCTCTGTCACTAAAATTATGACAAATTCTGTACCAATGATACTGTTTAATGCTCTAATAAAATAAATTATAGAAAAGTTAAAAAAAAAACCCTGAAGACAGCCTGTCCTTCATGTATTATTAATATGTTTGTGCCTAAGGGGTCTGGGATGACAGTTTACCTTGGAGAGTTTCTGCTTGTTATGCACATGATTCAGGCTTAAGACTGTTCCTTATCAAACAGATATCTGGAAGCTTTGGTATTGTGGGGTTTTTTTCCCCCCTCTTTCTCTCTAACACTCTGTCTCTATCTAAAAAAGTCTACCTAGAGTAATGATGCCTCAGTGCTGATCCAAAAAATAAAAGTTAGTTTCAGCCTGGATAGATAAACAGACACGTGTCAAGAAAGTATGACTCCAAGACTCTGGAGGTAGTTAGGGGAGGGAATTGAACTGCTGTACACCCTTAGAGAGTGAATAATGTTGACTAGCTTTGGCTATGTGTAACTGGTGAACCTTACATCTGTATGAAGTTGACTCTAATCAAGAGGCTCTATTGATGGGTCCAGTGGGAATTGTTTGGCTAATAGAAGGACAGAAAAAAAAGAGAATGGGAATCTCAGCACCTCTGTGAGTCATTCTACTGTGGTGTGGGCTTTAAGAGGAAATTTATGTGTGCAGGAGCAGGGAATAAATATATTTCTGCTATTTTTATGTTTGCCTATGTGGTCTTTTGATTCTAATGCCAATGCTAAAATATGAATTTTCTAAAAATGTTCTCCTTTCCTCAAAATAATAATGTTGGGTTAATGTTCTGTGTGGGCTTGGATGGTATCTGTGCTGGCTTGGTCGGCTGGAACATGGCCACTAATACATTAATAGGTCCCATGTGCCAGTTGACTTTCCAGTGTTCCACAACCGCATTCTGTACACTTTGTCCTTGCCATTCATTCCACTGATGTGGCCCCAAAAGGGTAATCTTAGAAAGTGCAGATGAATTAACATAAATCTCACCACTGTGAAAAAAGAAAACTAATATCTTACCAATTTTAATTGGTCTATCAAGCTATTTATTTAATTGATTGCGTATAACATGTAAAACACCATGTGACTCAAGGAACTAGTGGTTTTTAAATCCTGCCCTTTAGGGACTCATAATTTGACAGGTGATATAGGTTATGCACACATATACATGAAAGTATTATTACCTTATAGTAAAATTATGGTTGCCTGCTTATTATTTGCAAAATAAACACAATATATATATTCAGAAAATGGATATACTTTGCAACTAGTTTATTTTACTTTATTTACTTTTTACCAGAGCATTGCTTGGCACTGGCTTATGTTGGTGCTAGAGATTGAATTTGGGAACTTTGGTGCCTCAGGCATGAGTCCTGTTGTGAAAAATTTGAGAGTGGAAGATAATGTTATTTACTGTTATTAGTGGGTGAGAGATGGCACAGGGTGGTTTTATGCCATTTCATTTAACAATCACCAGAACTGTTCAAAGTATATAAGGTATATTTCTTTCTACTTTAGAGAGATAGAAGGATTACAAGAAATTGAAAGACTTATTTTAAGTCACACAAGAAATAATCTATTGGAATTTAATTCTGTCATAATTGAAAAATCTGTCTTTTAAGTAGTCCATGGATCTATCATTACGTATAGAAAAACACTGGGTTGATGGAAAGTTATGATACATTTCTGAGTAGAGAAACATACAAAATTGTCATGACTTTTCCAACAACAGAAACCTTAAGTGCTTAGACAGGTACACTTCTTTAAAAGTGTTTTTATGTTGCTCTGTAGTAATTGCTCTACTAAGTCAGAATTGTGGACATTTCTACAGCTTATGAGTGGAATTTGAAGGGTGTTGTGCCAGAGATTGTTCAAGTTCACTGTAAGGTGCCCAGTGTTTGAAAAAAAAAATGACACTTCTCTCTGTGACACAGAGAGAAGTCACACCCAACTCTCAGATACCCCAGGACAAGTGTTTATGTTCAGTATTTCACTAGCAAAAAATACTTTTTTGAGAGTAATCAGTCAGTGGAAAACAAGTCTAATATTCAGTAATGGATGACTATTCATATGGATATAAACTCAGAAAGATTGTATATATATATGCATATATATGTATATATACACAATTTTTCTGATATATATATATATGTCTCCAAATTCCTGAAGTAATAGAGTTATATATATATGCAGTCATTATGAAACACACTTGGTGGAGCGTTATGATGGAGGTGATTTTTTTGTTTTGTTTTTTATCTGCTCTTCATTCTATTGACACAACTTTTTTTATTTATAAAAAGGAAACACTGACAAAAACCATAGGATAAGAGGGGTACAACTTCACACAATTCCCACCACCAGAACTCGGTATCCCATCCCCTCTCCTGATAGCTTTCCTATTCTTTAATCCTCTGGGAGTATGGACCCAGGGTCATTATGGGGCACAGAAGGTTGAAGGTCTGGCTCCTGTAATTGCTTCCTGCCTCAACATGGGCATTGACAGGTCAATCTTTACTCCCAGCCTGCCTCTCTCTTACCCTAGTTGGGGCAGGGCTCTGGGGAATTGGAGCTACGGGACACATTGGTGGGGTCATCTGTCCAGGGAAGTCTTGTTGGCATCAGGGTAGCACCTGGAACCTGGTGGCTGAAAAGAGAGCTAACATATAAAGCCAAACAAGTTGTTGACTAATCATGAAACTAAAGGCTGGAGTAGTGCAGATGAAGAATTGGGGGTCTCTGTTTTGTAGATAGCTAGTAAACATATTTTAATTATATTCCAAAGTGTCTGTGGCTATACTAGTCCCCCCCACCCCAGCCTGAAATCTGATATGCAGAAGAATCCAAGTTACTGTCTGGGATGATAATGTCATGGCTGCATAAAGGACCAGAAAGCTGGATCAGGGAGGAGAGTAGCTCCCAAATATGGGAAAGGGTTATAGATATTGTTGACTGTAATCCCCATTGATTTGATGTGACCTGGGGCTCATATTCAGTTTAGGAGCCTATGTGACCACTGCATCCCTATAGATCTGAGCTCACATTTTGTGGTCAAGAGTAGGAACATTCCAAGTTGCCCCAATATTGACCCATCTTCCTCAGGTGTAGCAGAGTATGTTGTCCAGCCACCCTTTGGAGGATGGAACATTCTCTCTCATGGTTGATGTTAGACAACTTTTATCTTCATTTGGTGAGAATTTTTATCAAACAAGCCTTGAGTCTTGTCAAAGACTTGCTCAGCATTTATCTGCATGATCATATACTTTTCTTTTACTGATCTGCTGTATTACATTTATAGACTTGTATAGCTTGAACCTTAGAATATATTCTTAGAATAATTTCTACTTGGTTATAATGTTTTTTTTGAATGTATGTTGAATTTTCTGTTTTTTTTTTTTTGATAATTTAGTTTTTGACAGGAAGGTAATGTAGGCCTCAAAAATCTTTTAGAAAATATACTTTTTTTCTTTGCCATTGTTGTCATCATTGTCTTCTTTTTTATTGGGCTTTATAAACATAGATAATAGGTTTGTCTTTGAAGATTTTTAGAACTCACTAGTAAAAGTATTAGGTCCTGAACTTTTGATTTCAGGGAGTGTTTTGGTTACTATGTCAACTTACCTTTATAGTGGGCCTGCTTATTTTTCTGTCTGCTGATTCTGTCTTGTGAGGTTGTATGTTTCTGAGAATATGTTTCCTTTAAGCTCTCCAACATTGTGACTTGGAAGTTGTTTGTGTTACCTCTCAGTGAGCCTTTGTTTTTTTGTGGTATTTGTTCTAACTTCCTTTCATTTCTGAGAGAGTTTTTCCTTTATTTTTCTTAGAGAATTCAGCTAAAGCTTGCCAATTGTGTTTATTCTTTTGAAGAACCAATTCTCAAGTATATATATAAATATTCCTTGTTGGTAGAGTAAGGATTTGGAATTTGAGTATTATAAACAAGTTTTATATTTTCTATCTACTATCTTTTTTAATGAGAGGAAGAAGCACATAACTTAACTCTGGTATGTGTGATACTGGGGATTAAACTCGAGACATCAAACATGTAAGTCCTTAGTTATTTTCCCCAGATAGGTACTTGGGTATTAAAAAATTAGTTTTGTGTGGAGCATCCTTCTGAAATATGGTATTTTGCATAGTTCTCCTTAATGTTGATAATTTTATTCTTTTATTCCTTAGGCCGTATTTTTTGGTCTTATTTTCTTAGTCATTATTTGCAGTGCTAAATAGAATGGTGTTTGCAAAACAGAGACACCCCCCCCCCAACTCTTCATCTGCACTATTCCAGCCTTTAGGTCCATGGTTGGTCAACAATTTGTTTGACTTTGTATGTTAACTCTCTTTTCAACCACCAGGATCCAGATTCTAGCAGGATGCTGACCAGACTTCCCTGGACAGACAACCCCACCCAAATGTCTTGGAGCTCTGTTTCCCCAGAACTCTTCCCTACTAGGGAAAGATAAAAAGACAGGCTGGGAGTATGGATCAGCCTGTCAACGCCCATGTTCAGCGGGGAAGCAATTACAAAAGCCAGACCTTCAACCTTCTGCATCCCACAATGACCTTGGGTCCATACTTCCAGAGGGTTAAAGAATAGGAAAGCTATCAGGGGAGGAGATGGGATGTGGAGTTCTGGTGGTGGAAATTGTGTGAAGTTGTACTCCTCTTATCCTATGGTTTTGTCAGTGTTTCCTTTTTGTAAAAAAAAAAAAAAGAAAAAAAGAAGAAAAATGCAGACAGAAAACACTCATGTAAATACCAAGCAGATTATTTTTTAAAATTATAGTTACCAATCTGTTAATCACAAAAAAAGAAAAGCCTATCAGATTCTTGAAAAATAAAAATAAATACCGAGACAAGAAAAAAAAAGAAATGGTGTTTGCAAGTATACTAGTACTATTCCTGGATTTATTCAGTGATAATAATAATTATTATTATTATTATTATTTTGCCTCCAGTATTATTGCTGGGGCTCAGTGCCTGCACTACAAATCCACTGCTCCTAGAAGCTATTCCCCCCCCTTTGTTGCCCTTGCTGTTTATCATTGTTGTTATTAGTATTGTTGTTGTTGAATAGGACAGAGAGATCAAGAGAGGAGGGGAAGAGATAGACACCTGCAGACCTGCTTCATCGCTTGTGAAGCAACCCCCCTGCAGTTGGGATGTCGGTGACTCCAACAGGGATCCTTACAGGTACTTGCGCTTTGCTTGATGTGCGCTTAACCTGCTGCGCTACTGCCCAGCCCGTCAGTGGTAATTCTTATCACATTTTACCATTGGTTATTAGGTTTATTAAAGGTTTTTAGTTTTATTGCACTAAATAATCTTTTGTTTTGTAATAATTAGTGGGTGGTGAATATTTCAAATTAGCAAATGAGTGTTAAACTTATCAGATATTTCTGTTGCCGCTGCTATTTCAGTGCTTTTCTGTCTGTAAGATGGTAAACATGTAAGATGGTAAATATGTTGAGTGTATAAAAGTTGATATTCAGCAAAATTTTGGAATAATTATTAAATAATTATTAATTATTAAATCATTAAATTATTAAAATAATTATTAAAAGTGGATTCTTGAATGAACCGTTCAGTATGCTCTGATGATGTAAATAAAAACTGTGATTTATGTCAAAGTATATTAGATATGTAAGGGAGTATGGTATCACCTAGGGATTGCATTAAGAATAAGAAAAACATAAGTTTTGGTTAAACCCCAGGAGCCTAAGCTAAACATATAGAAGACAATAGGAGGGATTCTCAGAGGAGTTTGAAAATGAGTAACTCCCATGGGAATTGTTGTAATGGAAGCTTAGGAAGAAAGTTTTATTTTTTTAAAAAAACATGACATCTGTATAAGCCACATTAAAGGTAATTAAGAAAACTGGCCAAAAAGAGTTAATTTGATAATTAGGACATCACTGATCTCTTTACCAAGACTGCTGTCAATAAGATACAAAAAATAACAGTGACTTGCAGTAGGAAAAAAAATGTAAAATGGAGATGACTAAATGGAGGAAAGCAAATGAAGTGATGTATAAAGAAACAGTCATGGAAGGAAGGCAAGAAAGGAATATTCAAGAGAGTTATGGGAATAATGAGGTTTTATCCCCTCCCCTACTTTATTGAGAAGTTAATGATTTACAGTACAGTTGTTGACACATAGGTACAACCTCTCATCTCCCCAAGATAGGTAAGGAGGTGTGTGAATGACATTGCTCACCCCAAAATTGTAACAAACTATAGAAATGATTCCTGAAAGTGTATACTTACCAGTTTTGGAATTATATGTTCCGTTAAAGTATCAGAAACCAGATATTATTTAAATGTGACCATAAGATCATTACTGGATATAGTGAAGAACTGACCAAGGTTGTTGCACATTTAATCCTGAGTTTATTGTTAAGATGCATATTTTACTTTTGTCTAAAGGAAAAGTGCTATGCAAAGAAAGTTCGTAAGAAAATTCAAAGGCTGAAGTCAGTGCTGTATAACAATAAGGGACATAAATAACCGCAAACCATATTATAGGTGTAATGCATATACGAAATGTTCTAATGGTAATTAATATATACATTTTTGTGTTTTATTTGTGGCTTAGCAACCATATGGCAATGATCAAATGGGTCTCCAATTTGGAGGAAAACCGATCTAAATGAAAAAAAAAAAAATAACCCTGACAATTTGGGATAAAATGTTGAGTCTATTTTAGCTGTCATGATTCAGTAAAAGTTATTAAATACACAGACAGACTCTGCATGTCTGAAATAGAGGAAGTCCTTGTCCCTGTTCTTACTCTAACATTAAGACCAGAGGATAGCCATGTTCTAGATTCTGTTTATTCTGGCAGAATTTACTTCATTGTATTTGTATCCAACTTAAATGATATCTTTGCCAGGTGATGTTGGTAATCACTGAATGAAATTAAAAATATGTTTTTAATGCTGTGAGATGCTTTCCATGTATTCAACTGTCATTTGAAAAGTATATTTTTAGTAGGATGGGTAGCTCTTCTAAGTTGCTCACTTTGTTTTTATAGTTAAAATAAACCAAAATTGCCAACTTAAATTGGGCTTATAAAAGACCAGCTCAGGGTTTCCATGGAAGCATGATTTCATCTGATCCATGAAAACCCATTTTTTTCTCTCCTTTATCATGGAACTCTGCAATGTTTTTCCTGTGATTTCTGCTCCAAGAAAAAGAAAAACAGGTTTCCAATTAGACAAATGCTCATATTTTGATGACTAATGCTTATCTCCAAGAAACATTTTTATTCAGGGTAATAAACAATTGTCATAGAGTAAAGGCTTTCCTATTTATGCACCACAGTGTGTCTTTTTGTTGTAGTTTTTATTATTTTTGTTTTATATTTTAAAAATGCTTTGGTCAACCTCTAGTCACAAATGTTTCAAGCTATATTGAAATCACTTTATATTTCTAATAACCTTATTCTATCTAGCTTATTTAGAAACAGCTGTATCATTCTTAATTTTTCTATTTTACCCTCTAAATCTGATGGATGTTTGTTCTCAAGAATTGTTTATTGAGAGAATGATGCAACAAATATTTCACTGCCTTCTGTGGGCTTAGTAATGTTAAGAACTCTATGGAATATGGAGACATATGAAAGAAATGTGTTCATAGTACATATATTAATTAATTTAACAATTAATTAATTAGTTAATTAATTTACTATTTACTTAATTAATTGTGTTATATAGTACATATATTAATTAATTTACTACATCAACTAAAAAACTCAAATCACATGATTATATAAATAGATATAGGGAAAGCTTATGGCAAGATTCAGCATCTATTTATGATCAAAGATGAATAAAGTGGGGATGAAAGGAACTTGATTCAATATAGTGAAGAACATATATGAAAAGCTCACAGTCAACAGTATAACTAATGGTGAGAAAATGAAAACTTTATCCTTTTTATTATCTTTATTTATTTATTGGGTAGAGACAGCCAGAAATCAAGAAAAGGGGAGAAGCTTTCTTCCTGTAGGTGGGGACTGGGGGCTTGAACCTAGGTTCTTGTGCCTTGTGGCATGTGTGCTCAACCAGGTATGCCATTACCCCGCCCCTGAAAAAAAAATTTAAGATCAAGTATTAGACAAGGATATCTACTATTATTATTATTTTTCAATATAGTTTTGGAAGTTTTGCCATAACTATTAGCTAAGAAAAAAATAGGGAATCCAAATAGGAAAAGGAAAAATAAATCTATCAATATTTTATTTATTTATTATTTATAAAATAGAAATATTGACAAGACCATAGGATAAGAGTATAATTCCACACAATCCCCACCACCAGAACTCAATATCCTATCCCCTCCCCTGATAGCTTTCCTATTTTCTAACCCTTTGGGAGTATGGACCCAGGATCATTATGGGGTACAGAAGATCATTATGGCTCCTATAATTGCTTATTTGCTGAACCTAGGCATTGGCAGGTTGATCTATACTCCAAGCCTGTCTCCTTCTTTCCCTACTGGGGAAAGGGTCTGGGGATGTGGGGCTCCAGGACACACTGGTGGGGTCATCTGCCTAGGGAAGTCTGGTTGGCATCATGGTAGCATCTGGAAACTGTTGGCTGAAAAAGAATTAAGGTATAAAGCAGAACAAATTGTTGACTATCAATATTTGAAGTTTGACGTGATAACATACACAGAAAAACTTAACTAGAGTGAAAAACTATGAGAGAACTGGCAAAATAGTTCACTAGGATTGTGCACCTCCTTTGCTATGTACATGGCCCATATTTAATATTGGCTCCTTCTGCTCTGGAGGAGGCTTCAAGCTTGTGTTCTCTTTCTCTAAATGTTTTTTTTTTTAATATTTTTTATTTTATTTATTTATTTATTCCCTTTTGTTGCCCTTGTTGTTTTATTGTTGGAGTTATTATTGTTGTTGTCGTCGTTGTTGGATAGGACAGAGAAAAATGGAGAGAAGAGGGGAAGACAGAGAGGAGGAGAGAAAGGTAGACACCTGCAGACCTGCTTCACCTGCAGGTGGGGAGCCGGGGTTCGAACCGGGATCCTTATGCTGGTCCTTGTGCTTTGCGCCACCTGCGCTTAACCCGCTGCGCTACAGCCTGGCTCCCTCTCTTTCTCAAAATGTATATGTGTATGTTTATGTATATACTCTGCTTCTCTGAGAATGTGAAAAAAGTCAGATATGACAATGACAAAGTTTTAAAATTGTTTTATTATTTTTGTTTATTTATTGAATAGAGCCAGAAATAAGTGTAGGGAGGAAGAGAGGGAGAGAGAAAGAGACACCTAAAGACCTGTTTCACCACTTGTAATCCTTTCCTCCTACAGGTGGGGACCATGAGCTCAAACCTGGGTCCCTGAGCATTGTAATGTGTGCAGTCAACCATGACAACACCCAGATCTGACAATGACAAAATTTTCAGAAGCAATGTCTATGTAGTACAGTGGCAAGTTACAAAATTGATAAAAAATAAGTAAGTGATCTTTGTTTATGCAAGAGTTAATTAGAAGAATAAGAAGTCAAGAAATTAATTTCATTTACAATAATATCAAAGTTATTAGATATTTATGAATACATTTTTAAAATGTGAAATATTTGCATATCAAAAGTTATAAATCACTACTAAAAGAAGTAGAATATACACAAAAAAATGAAAATATATTTCATGCTCTCAGAACTTAGATTGATACTTACAATTATCCTTTTACCCAAAGCAATATATGGATTCATTGTTATCCCCATAAACATCCCTTTGACTTCTTTTAAGGAAATTCAATAAGCAATACTGACATTTGTTTGGAACTAAAACAGAAACAACATTGTCAAAACAATCTTGATGGAGAATGAACAAAAATAAGAATGGTGGTTTCATGCTCCCAGATTATAAATTTTATTACAAGGCTCTGGTCACCAGAATGTCATGATATTATAATAAAAATAGACACTGATCAATGTCATAGAATAAATAAATCCACTACACATATGGATACTTCCATAATAGCGAATACAACAAGAGATTAAATTGGAATCAAAAGAAGGAAAATTGGATAGATAAGTATATTTGGAAGATATAGCATAATCATTTAATCTCACTGTAAACAAAAGTCAATTTACAAATGCTTTGAAGGGGCCAGGCAGTAGCACACCTGGTTAAGCACACACATTACAGTGTTCAAGGATCTGGGTTTGAGCCTCCGGTCCCCACCGGCAGGGGGAAAGCTTCATGAGTGGTGAAGCAGGGCTGCAGGTGTCTCTCTGTCTCTCTCCCTCTCTATCTCTCCCCTCCCCTCTCAATTTCTGTCTCTATATAGTAATAAATAAAACAAAAAATTTTAAAAAATTCATTGAATTCTTGTAAGATGGAAAAAAATAAGATATGTAATGAAAACACTGTCAGAACATTCCATGATATTGACTTAAGAAATGTCTCCAGAGAATCAAATCTAATGGCAAGGAAAACACAATAAAATCTGCATGAATAGGAATACAGCAAACTGAAAAATTTGTACACAGCAAAAGAAATCACAACCCAAACAAAAAGAATTCTATTGCATAGGAGAAGATGATTGATATACTACATAGCAGACAGACAGCTACTAATTAAAATATATAAAGAACTCTTAAAACACATTACCAACAAAATATTAAAGAGTGCCATAAAAAATTGGAGGTTTGAACAGACATTTCACCAAAGATGATATATAAATCAAGTATATAAAAAGACAAAAGCTCAGTGTTACTTATCAAAGTAGTAAAAAACAAAACAACTATGAGATATCATCTCACACTTGTGAGAACAGTAGCTATCAAAAATTATAGAAACAACAGTGCTAGTAATGATGTGGAGAAAAAAGAATCCTGTTAGACTATGGGAATATAAATTGGTTCATTTCTTGTACATAACAACATAAAGATTCTTCAGAATATTAAAAATAGACCTACCATAAAATCTGACAATTTATCTTCTAGATGTCTTTTGTAGAACTGGGACCTAAAACATATGTGATTTAACCTCTGTGGGACATTTAATCATTAAGGAAGTGTAAAAAAGAGAGAGAGAGAGTCAGACAGAGAGAGAGATGGAAGGAGGGAGGAGGAGAGAGATAAAGAGAGATAGAGAGAGAGAGAGATGGAAGGAGGGAGGAGGAGGAGAGAGATAAAGAGAGATAGAGATAGAGATAGAGAGAGAGAGCTCCCACAGCATTGGTATTTCTTTTGATGCCACACTACCTTTCATGGGCTGCACACATACCAAGATATGCACCCTACCTGGTGAGCTATCTAATCCTTTCCTAGGTGTCTATCTGAAGAATACAAAATTATTGATCCAAATAGTTACATGCATGCCTTTTTTCATAGTACTATATGTAAGGATCAAGAGTTGGAAACAATTCAAATGCTCAATGACAGATGAGTGGATAAGTTAATTGTGGTATGTACACGGTAGGCTATTACATAACTGTAAAAAAGACTTACTATTTTTGTTTTTTTCTTTCTTTATCAGAGTTCTGCTCAGCTCAGCCTATTATGGTGCTGGGGAGTGAAGCTGGGAGCTCAGAACCTCAGGCTTAAAAACAGTTTGCAATATTGCACCAAAGTAAAGGACTCTGAGGTTGGGGTGAATGTTCAGGACCTGGAACATGATGGTGGAGGAGGAGCAAGGTTGGGGGTTAGAGTATTATGGGAAAACTGAGAAATGAATACACATGTTACCAACTACTGTATTTTACTGTCAATTGTAAACCATTAATCCTTCCAATAAAGGAAACGAAATTTTAAAAAATAGTTTGCAAAATAAGACTGGGTGGTAGTACACCTTGTTAAGTGCACATGTTGCCCTGCTCAAGGACCCATGTTTAAGGACCCAGGTTTAAATCCTGGTCCCTACCTGTAGGAGGAAAGCTTCACAAATGGTGAAACACTGCTGCTCTCTATTTCTCTATCCCCTTCCTTCTAATTTTCTCTTTGTCGTATCACATTAAATAAATAAAATTAAAAATATTTTTAAAAGCCTTATGCATAATTTTTTTTCTTTTTTTTCTTTTTAAAATTTTTATTTAAGAAAGGATTAGTGAGCAAAAGCATAAGGTAGGAGGGGTATAACTCCACACAATTCCCACCACCCAATCCCCATAACCCACCCCCTCCCATGGTAGCTTTCCCATTCTCTATCCCTCTGGGAGCATGGACCCAGGGTCGTTGAGGGTTGCAGAAGGTAGAAGGTCTGGCTTCTGTAATTGCTTCCCCGCTGAACATGGGCGTTGACTGGTCGGTCCATACCCCCAGTCTGCCTCTCTCTTTCCCTAGTAGGGTGTGTCTCTGGGGAAGCTGAGCTCCAGGACACATTGGTGGGGTCTTCAATCCAGGGAAGCCTAGCCAGCATCCTGGTGGCATCTGGAACCTGGTGATTGAAAAGAGAGTTAACATATGAAGCCAAACAATTTGTTGAGCAATCATGGATCCCAAACTTGGAATAGTGGAGAGGAAGTGTTAGGGAGGTACTCACTGCAAACTCTAGTGTAATCCTACTTTCAGGTATATATTTTGCAGTAGTTTATGGATACGTGTGCACATAAGCTCTCTCTCACAGAAACTGGTGTATATCTAGGTTATGGGACTTTGTTAGAAAGTGAACTACCTGAGATGAAATTAGAGTGTACTATTAAAGGAACGGTCTCACCCGAGTAATGATGCTGAAGGGTTGTCATTCCACACGTGAAGTCTCTGGATACAGTCTGAGGTGAAGCATATTGAGATGGCAATCGTTGCTTTGGTTAGGTTGTGATCGGCGGATGCAATATTATTTGGTTTGGATTGGGAGATGCATACGGGAAAGTGGGCCCTATCCAAGGGTGCCAGGACTGGGGGAAGTAGGGGCTCTATAGTGAAGATGTGAGGTTCCTGCTGTCTTAGGGTTCAAAAAGACAATCAATAGTTAATATTATTATCACATTATTTGTTAATTGGGTTAACTTTGAAAAGTCCCTTTGTTATTGTTTACTGTACAGTACCCAGTATCTTGTATATAGCTGTGCTATTGGAAGCTTCTAATCTACTTGGTCTAGGCTTTTGAGAGAGTCCGCATATCAAATACGTAGCCTATATATTAAAAAGATTCAGTTTGTGTTTTGAAAGTTTGCAAAACCATTATGCTATCTTACCATCCTGAAGGTGCTTTTTTTTTCTTCTTTTGCTACAATATAGATGGATTTAGAGGGCATCATGCTAGTGAAATAAGCAAGGAGGAAAAAGACAAGTCCTGGATGATCTCAACTCTAAGTGAAATCTAAGAAACAAACAAACAAAAAAAACCAAGGAAAAACAAAGGGTGAAATATTAATAAACTCAAAGTCTAGTTCAACAGTCTGGTATTACTAAATGAGCAAATTGGATGTTAAAAGAGGGTTAGGTGCCTGCAAGCCTATAATGAAGGGTGATGGCACTTTGGTGGTGGGTGAGGTTTTCTGATATGTTTTTTGGAGACATGTGAAATTGTACCTCTATAACAATAATACCCTTGTAAAATATTTTCTGTATAAAATTAATTTGATGATTAAGAAAATTATGTTTATATTATTTCATATAAGTTAAATCATTTCTTTAAATTTATTCTTAGTGCTGATATGTTGATTTTTTTGAATTGCCTTAGATAAGAACTCCTAGTACATGTGTGTTCATTTTGCATATGAAAGACTTTTAAAAGTAGGCTTGTCCTGTGGCAGAAACAGCTCACCTGGTAAAGCAATAGAATATTGTGTGCTGAGACCCTGTCATCACCATAAAAAAAAATGGTGAGAGGCTGTTTTAATAGAAGAACCAAATAGGGCAGGTCCATTTCTAGCCTTCTGAGAGTTCTCTAGACTGCTCTCCGCAGAGGTTGGAACAATTGATATTCCCACCAACAGTGTCTGAGGGTTCTTTTAACCCATTCCCCACTACCACCCTCTACAACCTCTCCATCTCTCCAACAATGTTAGTGTTATAATCATTTCTGATGTGTGACATTCTTACAGGAGTGAAATGATATTTCGTTGTTGTCTTTATTTGCATTTCTCTGACCATCAATGACACAGCATTTTTTTCATGTCTGTTAGCCTTATGGTTTTCCTTTGGTGAATATTCTGTTCATATCCTCTCCCCACTTTTGAATGTGATAATTTTTTGTTGTTGCTGCTAAGTTTGGTGAGCTCTTTGTATATTAAGTGAGATAAGCCAGATAGAGAAGGATGAATGTGGAATTATTCAACTAAGACAGAAATTGAGGAATGAGAATAGGAGAAACACAAAGTAGAAATTGGACTGAGTTTGGTGTATTGCACCAAATAAAGATCTCTGGGAGATGATGGGGGACATTTTCAGGTCTTGGTACATGATGGTGGAGGAGGACATAGGCTGGAGTGAGAGAGCTTTTCAGAAAACTGAGAAATTTTATACATGTACCAACAACTTTAGTTACTGTAAAAGCATTAATCCCTCCCCAATTAAACACACACACACACACACACACACACACACCAAATAACTTAACTTGGGTGTTTTAGCGGGGGAAGTTAGCCAACATTTATTAGTACACATTGCTCCCATGAAACAGCACATCCTGATTATGACTCACCCAAAGTGCCTCTCACTATCTTTTATTTCTTGATATTTTAGTTTTTTGTCTGGAAGGACTAGTTCAATTAAAAAAATGGCAGTAATGCTATTAAATTTATTGACTTTATTTATTTTTTAAACTATAACACTGATCAGCTCTGTCTTTTTATATTTTATTGCCCCCAGAGTTATTGCTGGGGCTCAGTGCCTGCACTACGAATCTGCTGCTCCTGGAGGCCATTTTTCTGCCATTTTATTGCCCTTGTTGTTGTCATTACTGTTATTGTTGCCATTGCTATTGTTGTTAGATAGGACAGAAAGAAATGGAGAGAGGAGGGGAAGACAGGGGGAGAGAAAGACACCTGCAGATCTGCTTTACTACCCAGGAAGTTACCCCCCTGCAGGTGGGGAGCCTGGGGCCCAAACCGGGATCCTTATGCCTGTCCTTGTGCATTGCCATGTGTGCTTCACCTGGTGCGCTACTGCTGGACCCCCACGACTAATTGATTGATTTTAACTCATGTTTAATTTCTATATGACAAAGTTGCCAATAATTCAATATAAGTTTTAGAGAAATTTATATACACAAATATCATCACTGTAGGTATGACATTTTAATTACCCACTAAGACTAATTGTGCCACTCTTCAGTTAACTTCTGTCGAAGTCAAATATTTCTAATGCCACAAGAAAGTGTTTTGTGAAGCATGCTGGGGTGGCACTTGTTGCATTGATTAGTTTGCGATCGGCAGATGCAATATTATTTGATATGAATTGAAAGAAGCATGTAGGAAAGTGCACCCCACCCTAAGGTTCCAGGACTGGGGGAAATATAGGCTCTATAGTGGAAATGTGAGGTTCCTGCTGTCTTAGGGTTCAAGAAGACAATGGATAGTTATTGTTATCATCACATTATTTGGTAATTGGGTTAACTCTGAAAAGTCCCTTTGTTACGGTTTGCTGTATAATAAATACCCAGCATCTTGTATATAGCGGTGCCACCAGTTGCTTCTGTTCTCCCTGGTCTAGGCTTTTGAGAGAGTCAACATATCAAATACTCAGCCTATGTATTCAAAAGACTCAGTCTGTGCTTTAAAAAGTTCTAGACATATGATCAATTTTCCCCCTCTCATATTAATTGAATAGTGTGGCATGTATGACTACACTTTAATAGGAGTGTACATAAACACCATTCCCACCACCAAAAGACTATGTCCCATCCCACCCACCCATCCCCACCCCCACCACCCCCACTCCCTGGGGCCCCAGGAAGCAGAATGTCCACCCTCCCCCTCACCACAGGGTTTTTACTTTGGTGCCCTACTCTCCATTTAATCAGATCCTGTTTTAGTTTCCCTTTCTGTTCTTTCTCCACTTCTGTTGATGAGTGGGATCATCCCATACTCATCTTTGTCTGTGAGGTTCACAATCTGCATAACTGTTTAACCAGATAACATTAGGGAAAAGTGACTTCCTTTTGTTTTAAGTATATAAGTTCTCTATTTTGAGCTGGGAACTTGTCATATAGTCAGTCATCTGTCATCCAGTTTGAAGAACTACAGAATAAGCACATTCAACCTCCCAGAATGTTGTTTCAAGAGTGGGCCCTGGGGCTATGTGAAATAGGAAGGGATTAGACAGCATAATGGTTATGCAAAGAGACTCTCATGCCTGAGGCTCTGAAGTCCCAGGTCCAATTTTCTGTACCACCAAAAGCCAGAGCTGTGCAGTGCCCTGGTATTTCTCTCTGCATCTCTCTCTCTCTCTGTCTCTCTCTCTCTGCATCCCTCTCAAAAATAAAACAAATAAAATACTTAAAAACTGTCTTAAAAAAAAAAAGAAAGTCTATTTTGGACTTTTTTTTTCTTTTAAAATTATTTCATTAGGAAAATGGTGATTTACTGGATAGTTGTTGTCATGTTGGCACAATCTTTCATCTTCTACGACATGTGTTCATGGTTCCTCCTTTCTTCTAGCGTTTGCCCTTCTTCCGTAGCCAGTCAACAGCATCAGGTTGAGCCTGATGTAAAGTTTCGAGACCTCCTTTGAATCTGGAGAGGTGGCAGTCGTTGACTATGTGGGTCATAGTCTGTCTGTAGCCGCAGGGGCAGTTCGGGTCGTCTCTGGCTCCCCAGCGGTGGAACTTAGAGGCTCACCGGCCATGGCCTGTTCGATAACGATTGAGGAGGTCCCAATCATAACGTGCTAGGTCAAAGCCGGGTTGACGCTTGCAGGGGTCTGTGATAAGGTGTTTGTTCTTTACCTCAGCTGACTGCCAACTCTGTTTCCAAGAGACTGGAACAGAGAAGTTCAGTGTAGGTGTAGGGGACCAGATTGGGTGACGAGACGTCAAGCGTTGGACAGGGTGGGCGAAGATAATCCGCGTATATTGGCAGGTCCGGTCGAGCGTAGACTTGGGAAATGAACTTAGATGATGCCGCATCCCGACAATTATCTGGCGGGGCGATGTTGCTAAGAACTGGCAGCCATGGAACCGGGGTGGAACAGATGGTTCCAGAAATTATCCTCATGGAGGAATGTAATTTGGAATCGACCAAGTGGACATGGGGGCTACAGAACCATACTGGGGCACAGTATTCTGCAGTGGAATAGCAGAATGCCAGAGATGATGATCATAGTGTGGAAGCGCTCGCGCCCCATGAGGAGCTGGCCAGTCTTGCAATGATGTTATTCCTCGCGCCCACCTTTGCTGCAGTTTTTATGAGATGTTTGTGAAATGACAGAGTGCGATCGAGAAATGTCATTGTGAAATGACAGAGTGCGATCGAGAGTAACGCCAAGTTCCTCCAAGATGAAGCAAAGGAAATGATTTTAGCACTTATAATAGTTAAACAGTACCTGTCCTTAACCACTCATCTGTCGCCTTCAAGTGTATTCTTAGTGTTTTCTATTCTCAAAACCTCTAGTTTCTTTAAAGGTGCTTTTTAAAGTTTTATTTATAAAATGGAAACCCTGACAAGACCATAGAATAAGAGGGGCACAGTTCCACACAGTTCTCACCACCAGAACTCCTTATCTCATCCCCTCCCCTGATAGCTTTCCTACTTTTTAACCCTCTGGGATTATGGATCTAGGATCATTATGGGGTGCAGAAGGTGGAAGGTTTTGGCTTCTGTAATTGCTTCCTCACTGAAAGTGGGCATTGGCAGGTCAATCCAGCCTATCTCTTTCTTTCCCTAGTGGGTCAGAGCTCCAAGACACATTGGTGTGGTTGTCTGCCCAGGGAAGTCAGGTTAGCATCATGGTAGCATCTGGAACCCTCCCCCGAGATTCCTAGGTTGAAAGCAGCTTCCTTGCAGAGCTCACACCGGGTGTTGTCTCCAAGCTGCCATCTTGGCTCCCTGGACTTCTTTAAACTGGAATTAAATGCTCATTTATGTTCTGACTTCTTCCCTTTATTGTGACATATTTTGTATGCTTTCATTTTGTTAAATCTAATAGTATTTTGTTATCCTACTAAATAAATATAAGATTATTTCGTTTTCAACTCTCTGTATAGGATTTTGGTTACTTTTCATTTGGGCTTGGTATGAATATAATTATTTAAAATTTTATTTTATTGTACCTATGCTTTCATCTAGTTTATGTATATAGTAGAAAAGTATATTTCATAGTTTAAATTTATAAGAAAATTGGATATGCCATTTTTCATTCTTAAAATGTTTGAGTTTCGATTTGTCTACATAGCATTCTTAATATTTGATAGTGTCTGTATTTTAATTTTAGTGAACAGGTTCTAGATATGAATCATTTATCTAGAAGTATTTATTCTGAATATTGGCTTGTACTCTTTTTCAAAGACTTATTGATTCATAAATTCACTAGAGAGCTCTGCTTTGGCACATGGTGGTGCCAGAGGAATGAAAACATCTGGGACTTTCAGGCATGAAGGCAAGTCTGCTGTGCTACCATTGCACACACTCCTGGACCAAGCTTGTATACTTAGTGTTTGTTTTTCCTTTTGTGTGTGTGTGTGTATGTTCTAAGAAAATTTGCCTAGCCCCAAGTCTTAAAGATATTCTTTTTTTCTTCTAGGAGATTTGTAGTTTTAGTTTTTATTAGTATAGTTAAACTGATGCTCCCTGAAATTTTTGTGTGTGGAGTGGAAAGAGATAGTTAATGTTTACCCTATTTATCCATTTGATCCAGTACCATTTATTGAAAACACTTTTCTTACTTATTCAGTACTATGGCATTTATCTTGGAAGCCAGAGAACTGAAGAAGAGATTAAAAATATTCACTTTGTTATATTAGGGCATCAGCACATGATACGGTCCTATATATACATATGTATATTCATATTTATAAAACCTCCCAATATAAGTTATGCTTTTAAAATTTATTTTATTATCTTTATTTATTGGATAGACTTAGCCAGAAATTAGAAGGGAAGGGGGTGATAGAAAAGGAGACAGACAAAGAGACACCTGCAGCACTTCTTCTCCACTCACAAAGCTTTACCCCTGCAGGTGGGGACTGGGGGCTCGAACCCTGGTCCTTTTGTATTGTAACATGTTCGATCAACCAGATGTGCCACCACCTGGTCCCCAAAACTCTCAGTAAATGTCTGTAGTTACTCTCTATATATATCTATACACACCCCTGTATGAGTATATATATCTCAAAATTACTAACCAGTGTTTTGTGACCTTGCTAAATTTTTTATTTAATATATTCCAGTTTCTTTAATAGTGAGACTAGTTTTAATAAGTGGAGTATTACATGTCTGCTTATTTTATCTGATTACTTGTTATCCTTTAAATGTCTTTAGGAGCTGTAGTGGCACTCCATATTTCAGTATTGACTTAGGTAAGTAAAACTTTCTGCTATATTTCTTGATTATTGTTAATAATATTTACCAATATTAACTTGTTTGAAAAATTAGATATTTTTATTGTTTTTCAAATTTCTGGATCATTAATTATCCTTTACTTCCTTTTACTTTTCAGGTGAATTTGCTATACTTTCTCGAGCTTTGTAGGGTAGAAGTTTAAGTATTATGTCTCACTTTTTCTTATAATGTAGTTTTTATGCTAAACATTTCATAGTAGCATTACAAACCTGATTTAAAATATTGATCAGAGTTCAATACTAAGTAATCTTTATTGAGAAATCCCCTCCTCTATTATTTTAATTAACAGATTTAGAAATATGTTGTTTGCTTTCCTAATATTGGGAGATTCCCTCTGTTAATTAACTTAATATAATTCGAAGAAGATGGTCTATAGACTTTTATTTGTTTTGGACTTGAGAACTGTCTGAATTCCTCAGCATATGTGACTATTACCAGCATGTTACAAAAGAATGTATAGCCTAGTTATAGGTTGAGTATACCATTGATGTTAGCTAGGTGTTCTGAGAATGCCACTACCTGATCCTAGTTAATTAATAGTTTTAAAACCCTCTGTACCACTATTATTGTTTGGCCTAGTTCAATAACTACTGGAAATTAAATGTTAAGATCTCATGGCATAAACTGATTTAAAAAAAAAAATTCATCCATTTCATAATGCATCCTGAAACTTTGTTTTAAAATGTCTTTACATTTAGGATTTTTAGAACCTACTGAATGATTGCCCATTTTATTTTGGTGGAACTTTTATCAGATTGTTTATTTTTCCCTCTCTCAATGCAAGGCCCCTCCCCAGGTTAATTTTAAGAATTTTTTTAATTTAGTTTTATTCTTAATTTATTTGAATATGATGTACCAGGATATGGGTTTTTTGTCTTGATTGGGAATTGTTAAACTTCTTTGACCTGTTATCGACTCTTTGGTTAAGAAGAAACTTTAGTTAGGTCAAGATGAAACTTTTATGAGCTCGATCTTTTAAAATATTTTTTCATGCTGTCCCACAGAATTTATATATTCTGTTTCCTTTACCTTTTACCCTCTACCCACCCTTGTTTGGGTTTAATTTCTGTAGACTCATCTTCATGTTTATCGATCTTTTCCTTCTATGTGTGCAGATAAGCCTGTTATATGAATTAATTTTTGATATACTTTTCATTATATACATCTCAGTTTGTATTTTTATAACTTAAATCTTATTTGAAAATGCTTGTTTTCATTCATCTTATTGACTAAAATGTTATGTAAACCATTTAGAAATTCTGTTTGATGTTTATGACATCTGGATAATCTCTGAAATGCTTTTACTGAGTATTTTTCTTCTGTTCAAAAATCAGATTTTTTCGCATATCTTGGAAGAGCCATAGAATACGTATTTTGTATTGTTATTTTGCATTAATATAGTTAGAATTTGACTGTTTTATAGGCATCCAATTTGCCATAAGGATAGTCAAAAACCACTGCCCCAAGTCTATATTCCAAGTAAAAAAATTAAACTATAATGGCTAGGCATTTGTTTGTATTTTGCTAATGGATTTAACACTACTTTTTATTCATTTATTATTATTATTTCTTTTTTAGGAATCCTAAAACCAAAATGTTAGAAGGAAAACAAAGCATGGCTCAACACATTGTGTTTCTCTGGATAGTTTTGGTCATGTATCTTCAGAATTCTGTACTAGCTGAAGATGGGGAAATAAGATCAAGTAAGAAACATCAGTCTTAGCCCATTGTTGTTGTTAACACTGTGGAAATCTAACTACAAGAATTCATGCACTGGTTTTAAGGGTCTTATTCTTGCTGTTTTTGACATGAAGTTTCCCAACATAAAGGAATTGTTGTCTTGTGTGTTAACTGAAAGGAAAAACTGTTTTCAGAGGAAATTTTTATAAAATTCTATGGGAATTGTTTGTTTTGTTAACTCATCAGTTTATAGAATAGAAAGTTTGTTATTAAGTTACTGTCCAGATCTTGATGAGATTCCATATATGAAGATAAAGACAACTTATACCTGAGAGGAAGGTTAACAGGATCCTACTATTTGGTTATATCATAGAAGTAATGAGATAGTTCAGGTAAAAGAGAACGCATGTAAGTCACTTAAGACAGAAGTTACTCAGTGGTGATGACTATCACCTGTAGGAAATCTGGCATTAAAGGATCGTTATGTTGATTTTAAGTTCTGCTATCTAGATCATCATTTACAGATATCATATTTAATTAAAAATGTCTATACCTATTCATATTTAAAACTTATATAAATAGAGACCTACTATAGACTGATTATCTGTGATTTCTTCTTTTTTTTAACCTCTAATGAATGAATCTAAGGTCTCATGGTTGCATGACAACACCACTGAGTGGTTTTTCCAGACCAATTTCATTTTAGATATAGAGAGAAGAAAAGAAGAAAGAGAAAGGGAGGCACACACATAGAGATATCACAGTATTGCGCCACCATTTATGGAGTTAACTTGGGACCATTCCATGTGGTGCTGGTACTTTAACTTAGCACGTTGCTCTTGTAAGGCATATGCTATTTATCTACTTAAGGTAAGTTATCTTCTAGCCCTGCTGGTTTCCATAAGAGCAACTTAGATAGTGTAACTATTTAATTCAATTTGATTTCAAATTCATTAAAATATTTTTTTTCTGTGTAACATTTTGCAGCTGAATCCACCCAAGCACTATAAGTAGATACTCCTTTCTGTATTTTAGTGTGCAAAACCCCCTACAAACAGCTTACCTGGTATCATATGCTAGCTTATAACTGTCACTCAAATTTACATTATGTTTTTGCTCTTCAATACACTACTTTTCTACGACACTGATGATTCAGTTTTCTAAAGGGGTAGCCCCTTAGTGTGGCATTTTTTTCCAGGGTTTATATACATTTACTTTAGTAACAATGCTCTTGGCTAATCTGCAGGTATGAAATGCATGCTTTATGACTCTGAGAAGTAGGAGGAAGGGCCAAGAATAATCCCTAAACAGTTTGTAACCACTGAATCAAATGGCACACAAACACTTGCAGGTCCAGACAACAGTGAGCCTCATAGATTTTTAGGAAGGGCAACACTGAAAAACTGTAAACACAAAGTTCCTGTACTTTTGTCTCTCCCACTAAGCCTCAATGAAAGCATAACCCTATAATCCCAGTTCAAGTTCCAAAAAAAAAAAAATAGAACTGTATTCTCTTGCATTAGAAAACCTACCTGTAGGCAGAATTGCATTTCTGCTGCCCCTGATCTGAACCCTGGCAGTGAGTACCATGGCAGAGATTGTTGGAATAATTTTCCTTCTGCATTTTACCCCCACCTGTCATATAACACCCTAGGAGTTAAATTTTTGAAACTGATTCATGCTTTGGCAATTTTTTTTTTGGTAACTTCTTGACTGATATACTCATCTACCTGACAATAATGTTTATTTTTGTTAGTGTGATGATTGAATAGAGATAGCAATAAAATGGAGACCTCTTCATGTGAGTCTTGTCATTCATTATTCCAGAATGTAAGTGAAGATAAAAATTAGAATGGGAAGGGAGAAGGAGGAAATAAAGGTCGAAAAAAAAAAGAATTAGAGAGACTTAATTCTAAGGAGATGCAATACCAGTATCGATTGTCATTAAACATTTTATTCCTCTAGTACATTCTTTTCAATCATTATCTTATTTGTAATATAATATACAGAGAATAAATTATTCTTATTGTTTTAAAGTGAGCAGTTGATGTCTAAAGTGAGAACATTACAACGAATAAAATCATTGGACTTAAATCTTGTTATCATTAACCGAATATGATTGCTAATCTTCCAACTCATCTTTTGAAAGTTGTGTTCCTTATGTTTGCTTTTGTGGACCACAGAGTTAGAGAGGAAGGCAAATGTATATATATTCTCTTAACCATTTCAAACTATTGTTAATCTCTACACAGATTTGTCTTGTAGTTTATCATCCCTGAGACATTGTATTTTCTGTTCCTTTTTTGTTGTTGTTGTTGTTGTTGTTGCCCTAGTTGTTGCAGCCTCGTTGTGGTTATTATTGCCATTGTTGACGTTGCTTTGTTGTTGGATAGGACAGAGAGAAATGGAGAGAGGAGGGGAAGACAGAGAGAGACGGGGAGAGAAAGACACCTGCAGACCTGCTTCACCGCCTGTGAAGCGACTCCCCTGCAGGTGGGGATCCTTACACCGGTTCCTGCACTTTGAGCCACATGCGCTTAACCCACTGCGCCACTGCCCGACCCCCTTCTGTTCCTTCTGATTAGAATGTCATACTGTTTTTCTTTCTTTTTTTTGTTTTGTTGTTGTTTTAACTTTTAACTTGATTAAACCTCTACTCTAAAATCTCTGCTAATCCTGGTCAGTTTTTCCCATAAGACGTCTCCTTACTTTCTAGTTTCTTTGTTGTTGTTGTTTTTGTTGTTCTTCCACACTTTATTTACCAGAAGCAACAAAGTTCTGAAGGTGACACAAAGATATTACAAGTGCCCTAGCCTGTCAATATACCATCTGTTCATTTCCAATAAATTGTTTTACAATGGAGCCCTAATTTGTATTATAATCAATTGTTACAGGATATTGCACATTCTCCTGAGGACAAACCAAGGTTTCCAAGATGCAAGATCATTTTATCTGAACAGTCTCCCCAACAAGTGAGGAGGGCTGCTTAAAGTATTCCAACTTGAAACAGTGCTTAGAAGATTAGCTCTGATTTTAAGCATTCACAATTTGTGAGGCATCTCTATTACACATTTGGTAGAATTAAAAGATGCACTTAATCTTATTAGTAATATATTAGTGCTGTTCCCCAGTAAGAAAGTTTTTCATTAGTTTAGCTCAAGAAAATAAAGAATTTGTACCAGAATTATAGTCAGATTATGTCCAATTCTCTAAGCAAAAGAAACAAAGTAACTGCTGAGGTTAGCAAAGTTGCAACAATTCTTCTCATATGCCTTGTACTGTTTTGTGAACTGCATTATTAGAGTAAGCTAAATATTCTTTTAAACATGTGCAAATGACCCTAAATAAATTTAAAATGGAAAGTTTTGATGTGAAATTAAATTCTTTTTTTTAAGAGAGACTCTCTTTCTTTTTTATATTTATTTTCCCTTTTTTGCCCTTGTTGTCTTTTTGTTGTTGTTGTAGTAGTTATTATTATTGTTATGATGTTGTTGTTGTTAGATAGGACAGAGAGAAATGGAGAGAGGAAGGGAAGACAGAGAGAGGGAGAGAAAGATAGACACCTGCAGACTTGCCTCACCACCTGTGAAGCGACTCCCCTGCAGGTGGGGAGCCAGGGGCTCAAACCGGGATCCTTACAGCGGTCCTTGCACTTTGCGCCACATATGCTTAACACACTGCATTGTTAGATAAGACAGAGAGAAATGGAGAGAGCAGGAGAAGACAGGGGGGAGAGAAGGACACCTGCAGACCTGTTTCACCGCTTGTGAAGTGACTCCCCTGCAGGTGGGGATCCAGGGGCTCAAATCAAGATCCTTAAACCAGTCCTTGTGCTTTGCGCTACGTGTGCTTAACCCGCTGCGCTACTGTCCGACTTCCTACTTTCTAGTTTCTACCTGCTCTTACATTTTTTGCAATGCTTTGTAGCTTCCCCCAAATAATCAGCCACTAGTTTTTAGATCCTAAAGTTTAAAACATATCTATATTTCAAGCCAGTACTTAGCACATTAGGCACAGAATGCAGTCTTTAGGTACTGAACAATTGAAATATCAGTAAGATATTTCACACTATAGAAACACACTATAGAAGAGTGTCAAGGTTTTTCTTCCTTTATTCCCTTCCAGTAATTAGAAATTGTCCAGGTATAACTTGCACTAGATTGTCTCTTTTCCCTCCAAGGACTCTCAAACTGTGTTGAAAACACCTCTTTCCTGGAATTATAAAACAAGGGTTTTAGAATAATAAAGAAATGGCTTTAGGGGCTGGGTGGTGGTGCACCTGGCTGAGCCTACATGTTACAGTGAGCAAGGACTTGGGTTTGAACCCCTAGTCCCCACCTGCTGGGGGAAAGCTTCATGAGTCATAAAGCAGGGCTTCAAGTGTCTCTCTGTCTCTATTCCTCTTCATCTCCCCCTTCACTCTTGATGTCTGGCTGTCATTATCCAGTAAATAAATATAGATAATAAAAAATTAAAAAAAGAAATGGCTTTATACTGTGAACATAGGTGCATTTATCCTAAGCTAGTATTTTGACTAGATTGTTGGTTGAAAATGAGAGATCAGAATGTTTGAAAATCATCTTGAGGGGGTGGAGTCAAGATGATGACTTGGAGGCAGCTGCTGGGGTGAGCTCCAACAACAACTGCTGGAAAGGGTAGGATACCTGGCCCTCAGCAGGACGGTGACTAAGAGGTCCTAAGTGTGATACCAAGGAGGTGACCATAGCTCAATTTGGGTTAAAAAACAGAGAAAAAAAGAAAGGAAATTTTTTCTTATTTCTGAAGTGCACCCGTCTCCCCCACTCTGTAGCCAGACCCCAGGGGCTGGAGAGCTGCTACTGGCAGGCTCCCTGCTGAGGTTTTTCTTTACCAAGATTCCAGGCTCACCAGGGGTGTGATTCTTTTTTTTTTTTTTTTTTTTAACAATTGACTGTCTTTGCTCAGGCTGTCTGAGCCAATCAGGAGATGTCCAAGCTTCAGACTGACTGTTAAGAGTTTTTTACTCTGTTCTATTTTACTATTACTAATATATATATATACATGTCCCTTCCCCCCCTCCTTCAGGTTGACCAAAATTAACTATTAGTGTATTTTCCTTTGCTAGGTGACTGGGTGTCCTATCCATTGTGAGAGGAACTTGTTTCACTCTACCTGCCTCCTTTATCCACTCTTGCCACCATTCTCCCTCCTCCTAGCTAATTAAAAAAAAAAAAAAAAACTCTTTCCTTTCACTGCTCTTTTTTTTCTTTTCTTTCATTTTTTTTCTCATTCTTGTCTTCTCTTCTTTATTCCTCCTTCTTCTGCTTTCTGAATTCACTGATACTCATTTGTGAATTATTTTGGGGAAGAAATCTGACTCAGAGTCGACTCTGTGTGTGTGTGTCTCTTCTCTACTTCCCTTTCTCCTCTTGCTACCCCTAAAACTTACAGTGGACTATAGATTTGCATAATTGTCTATTCTTGCTATCCTTTTTTTCCTTACTCTTTCTTTTTCATTTGAATTTGGTTGCTATTTTTTTTTTTGACTGAAGGCATTGTTTGGATAACTGGTATTGGCTAAACTCATTCAATCCTTGCTTCAGTTACTATTGTAATTTCCGAGGTTGGTGACTGCATTTGTCATAAAGGTATTTAGAATAGTGTGGCTTGTACTCAAAACACAACAACTGAAGAATAACAGAACATAAAAATAAAAAAAACACATCAATAAAAAAGATGGTTAAGCCAAGAGCAAACAAAACTGCTACTACAATGAATGAAGACAGGAGCCCAGAAAAACTATAAATTAGTCAGAAGTAACCATAGATAAGAAAAGTATGTAAGCAATAGTAAGCCTAATAATCACAGAAACGAAGACAGCTATGGAGGAAAGGGCTAGCAGAATTAGGGAAACAACAGATGAGACCCTCAAGGAAAATACTACCTACCTTGAGGTAATTAGAGAACTGAAAGCTGAAATAGCTGAACTGAAGAAAGAACTGAGGGAAGGGAAAGCAGACTAATAGAAGCAGAAAACAGCGAGATAGAAGATGAGCTAGAGAAAATTAAGAAAGAGGTTAAAGAGCTCAAAAAGAGATTGAGAGACACTGAAAACAACAACAGAGACATATGGGATGATCTCAAAAGAAGTAACATTCATATAATTGGCCTGCCAGAGGAAGAAAGAGAGGAAGGGGAGGTAAATATGCTGAGGAAATTATAGAAGAAAACTTTCCAGACCTGAACAACAGAAAAGACATTAAGATTCAAGAGGCCCAGAGAGTTCCAAACAGAATCAACCCAGACCTGAAGACACCAAGACACATCATATTTACAGTGAAAAGAAGTAAGGATAAAGAAAGGATCCTAAAGGCTGCAAGGGAAAAAAAGTCGCATACAGGGGAAAACCCATAAGACTATCAGTAGACTTGTCCACTCAAACTCTAAAAGCCAGAAGAGAATGGCAAGATATCTATTGAGCCCTGAATGAAAAAGGGTTTCAACCAAGGATAATATAACCTACTAGACTTTCATTCAAACTAGATGGAGGGATCAAAACATTCTTAGATAGAAAACAGTTAAAGGAGGCAACCATCACCAAGCCTGCCCTGAAAGAGGTTCTAAAAGACCTCTTATAAAAAAGTACATCCCTATAATACTTGCAATATATCAGAGCAAATTAAAAATTTTTGAATAATGGCACTACAATACATTAAATCCATAATATCATTAAATGTCAATGGTTTAAACTCACCATCAAAAGGCACAGAGTGGGAGGATGGATCAGAAAACATAACCAAACCATATGCTGCTTGCAAGAATCCCATCTGACCGAACAAGATAAACACAGACTTAAAGTGAAAGGATGGAAAACTATCATACAGGCTAATGGACCACAAAAAAAGGGCAGCAACAGCCATTTTCATCTCTGACACAATAGATTTTTAATTAAATAAAATAATAAAAGATAAGCAAGGCTATTACATAATGACTAGAGGATCAATCAGCCAAGAAGACTTAACAAATATTAACATCTATGCACCCAATGAGGGACCATCTAAATACATCAAGCTGAAAGAACTGTAAAAATACATCAATAGTAATACAATAATAGTGGGAGACTTTAACACCCCACTCTCATACTTAGACAGATCAAAGCAGAGAATCAACAAAGAAACAAGAGAATTAAATCAAGAGATGAACAGACTAGAACTCCTGGACATTTTCAGTGTTCTTCACCCCAAAAAACTGGAATACGTATTCTTTTCAAATTCACACAACACATCCTCAAGGATAGATCACATGTTAGGCCACAAACACAGCATCAACAAATTCAAGTGCATTGAAATCATACCAAGTATCTTCTCAGACCTTATTGGAGTAAAGCTAATACATAACAACAAACAGAAAATTATTAAAAGACACAGAATTGGAAATTAAACAACATACTTCTTAAGAACCACTGGGTCAGAAAGACACTCAAGCAAGAAATTCAAATGTTCCTGGAAACAAATGAAAATGAAGACACAAGCTATCAAAATATTTGGGACACAGCTAAAGTAATATTGAGAGGGAAACTCATAGCCATACAATCACATAGTAAACAACAAGCAACAGCTCAAATAAACGACCTTACTGCACACCTTAAGGACTTAAAGGAAGAGGAATGAAGGAACCCTAAAGCAACCAGAAGGACAGAAATCACTAAAATTAGAGTAGAAATAACACCGAAAATAAGAGAACCATACAAAAGATCAGTTAAGCCAAATGTTGGTTCTTTGAAAAATTATACAAGATTGACAAACCCGTAGCCAGACTCACTAAAAAAAAAAAAAAAAAAAAAAAAAGGAGAACACTCAAATCGTAAATGATAAAGGAGATATCACATCTGGCACCACATATATCCAGAAAATCATGCAAAAGTTCTATGAAAAACTATACGCCACCAACCTAGAATATCTGGAAGAAATAGAAAATCATCTTGATTTTACAGAAAATTATTACTTTGATGATATTGTTTCATTTAATGTTTATCAACTCTACCATAAGTATGGATTTTTTTACCTAGATATTTCTGAATTTGGCAGATAGTTTGTTTTTATTATCTTTCCTCCACTCATTGGTTGTATGTTTTTTGTAAAGATTTCAGGCTAGCATTTAAACAGAATTTATGATAATTAAAAATAATTATTGGTGTCTAATATAAAATCATATACTAAACTTAATTTTTGTGTTTTCATTGGGGAAATATATGAAATATTTTTATAAAGTAATGTTTGCAACAGTAAAAATCTAGATGCTTGGGGGTGGTGGCACACCTAGTTGAGTGCACATAGTAAAAAAATCTAGATGCCATATTTATGTGCTGCTTGTATTTTTTATTCAACATTTAAAATTCAATCATTAGTCATTAAAACACCAATTAAATTCTTTATTTGTTATTAATAGCTTGTCATAATATTATAAAATTACAATTTATAGTTCCATACCACTTTAGTTCTGTATCCTCACTCTCCCAAAGTTAACCACTGTAGTTCTATAAGTCTTACCTGTAGTTTGCTTGCTTCTGTTTTGTTTGGATTTCTTTTCACTTTTTTTTTTTTCTTGGAAATTTCATGTCAGTCTGTTCTCTAGATTCCACATGAGTGAAACCATATGTTAGTTAGTTGTCTTTCATCTCTTTACTTATTTCACTAAACATAATCACATCCATTTTGTCCCAAAGGACATATCATCTATTTTTTTTCAATGCAGAGTAGTATTCTTTTTTTTTCTTTTTTATTTAATAAAGGATTAATTAACAAAACCATGGGGTAGGAGGGGTACAACTCCACACAATTCCCACCACCCAATCTCCATATCCCACCCCCTCCCCTGATAGCTTTCCCATTCTCTATCCCTCTGGGAGCATGGAGCCAGGGTCCCTGTGGGTTGCAGAAGGTGGAAGGTCTGGCTTCTGTAATTGCTTCCCTGCTGAACATGGACATTGACTGGTCGGTCCATACTCCCAGTCTGCCTCTCTCTTTCCCTAGTAGGGTGGGTCTCTGGGGAAGCGGAGCTCCAGGACATATTGGTGGGGTCTTCAGTCCAGGGAAGCCTGGCCAGCATCCTGAGGACATCTGGAACCTGATGACATCTGGTGACTGAAAAGAGAGTTAACATACAAAGCCAAACAAATTGTTGAGCAATCATGGACCCAAAGCTTGGAATAGTGGAGAGGAAGTGTTAGGGGGGTACTCACTGCAAACTCTAGTGTACTTCTGCTTTCAGGTATATATTTTGCAGTAGTTTACAGATACGTGTGAACATATGCTCTCTCTCACAGAAACTGGTGTATATCTAGGTTTTGGGACTTTGTTAGAAAGTGAACCACCTGGGATGGAATTAGAGAATACTATGAAAGGAAAGGTCTCACCCGAGTAATGAAGCTGAAGGGTTGTCATTCCACACATGAAGTCTCTGGACACAGTCTGAAGTGAAGCATGTTGAGGTGGCAATCGTTGCGTTGATTAGGTTGTGATCGGCAGGTGCAATATTATTTGATATGGATTGGAAGAGGCATACGGGAAAGTGGCCCCTATCCAAGGGTTCCAGGACTGGGGGAAGTAGAGGCTCTATAGTGGAGATGTGAGGTTCCTGCTGTCTTAGGGTTCAAAAAGACAATGGATAGTTAATGTTATCATCACATTATTTGGTAATTGGGTTAACTTTGAAAAGTCCTTTTGTTAGGTTTTGCTGTACAGTACCCAGTATCTTGTTTATAGCTGTGCTATTGGTTGCTTCTGATCTACTTTGTCTAGGCTTTTGAGACAGTCTGCATATCAATTACACAGCCTATATATTAAAAAGATTCAGTTTGTGTTTTGAAAAACTTCGAGACATAGCAGAGTAGTATTCTATGGAATACATATCCCATAACTTCTTTAGTCAGTCATCTGATGGGCATCTAGGCTGCTTTCAATGTTTGGCTATTGGGAATAATGTAGCTATGAAGATATGATGCATATGTCCCTTTGAATTAGTGTTTGAATATCCACTGGATAAATGCCTATGAGTAGTATTGTTGGATCATATAGTACTTCCATTTTTATTTGTTTAAGGACTCTTCATACATTTCCAAAGGGACTGTACCAGTTTGCATCTCTACCAGCAGTCAAATGGAATTCCCTTTTCTCCATTACCTCTCCAACGCTAAGACATCAAATTTCAGTATCAACAAAAATAGTAGTTCTCAGTTGTAAAGAATTTCTTGAGCTAAGCAGACTGACCTGTTAATTTTAAAATGCTGTTAAGAAATGTTTGTAGTTGATTTTTAATTTCAGCTTTATGGAGTTGTAATTGACGTGCAATATAATTCAAGTATACATCATGTGCATTTGACATATGCATATATTGTGAATAAATCTCCCCAAATTGTGTTTAACCCCCTCACACTTCTTTTTTTCTTTTTTGTGTATTTAGTGTGCTCTGATTATTTTCTGTTTTTTACTTAGGTTGCCGTACTGCTCCAACAGATTTAGTTTTCATCTTGGATGGCTCTTACAGTGTTGGCCCAGAAAACTTCGAAATAGTAAAAAAGTGGCTTGTCAATATCACAAAAAACTTTGACATTGGACCAAAGTTTATTCAAGTGGGAGTGGTCCAATACAGTGACTACCCTATACTGGAGATTCCTCTTGGCAGCCACAATTCAGGAGACAATTTGGTGGCAGCAATGGAGTCTATACAATACTTAGGAGGAAACACAAGAACTGGGAAGGCCATCCAGTTTGCACTTGACTACCTTTTTGCCAAGTCTTCCAGATTTCTGACTAAGATAGCAGTAGTACTTACAGATGGTAAATCCCAAGATGAAGTGAAGGATGCAGCAGAAGCAGCGAGAGATAGTAAAATAACATTATTTGCTATTGGTGTTGGTTCAGAAACAGAAGATGCAGAACTTAGAGCCATTGCCAACAAGCCTTCATCTACCTATGTGTTTTATGTGGAAGACTATATTGCAATATCCAAAATAAGGGAAGTGATGAAGCAGAAACTTTGTGAAGGTAAACCTTAATTTAAATTGTACACAATTATCGGTATTTATATTTGTGGTAAAACCTATTCATTTTCACTAATGCAGATAGTTACATTTAGTTCCAAGTTATTTATAGTGTTAGAATAAAGTAAAAGTTTAGTTTTTTAGAAACAATACATTTTTTATAATATCTAGAGTTGAGAAATAGTATCTTCTTATTTTTACAGTTATGATTGTGGAAATGTTGAAAATTAAAAAAAATAGAAGAAATATATGTAAACCGCAAATGATCTGTTTGTCAGTTTTTCCCTCTTTTCATTTCAGTCTTTTTCTTTAAGTGTTCATGAAAGTCTATGACCTGGATAAATTAGGAAAATACTCTACATAATTTTATACTATATCATTGTCTGTATAATTTTCATATTTTGTCAGTATCATAGCAGAGAACTTCATACAATACTTCATTTACTATCTTCACTTTTTTTTTTGCTCAGTGGATTTCTAATTTTTTCCCCATATAAATACTAGTGAATATTCTTTTGCATAATTCTGAAAGGGAGTCTCATTTCTACAGAAGCAAATGTTTCTTCAGAAGCAAATTTTCTATTTCTTCATTATTTATGCTTGGTTGTGTGTTTTAAGAATTCATCCATTTCTTTTAGGTTATTCAGTTTGTTGGTATGCAATTACTGCATTCATTTAGGGTCCTTTGCATTGCTCTCATGTAAAATGTAATGTGTTTTTGAGGCCCGGGCAGTAGTATACCTAGTTGAGTGCACATATGATCTTGTTCAAGAATTCATGTTTGAGCCCCCACTCCCCAGCTGTAGCGACAAAACTACTGCAGCAATGAGACAAATATATTGCTGTTGTGTCCTTGCTTCTATTCTGTTGTTGATCATCTTGCTCATAGTTTGTATTCTTGTACTTTTATTTTTCCTTCTTGTGGGATTTTTTTTTTTTGGCCACTGGGGTTATTGCTAGTGCCAGCACTATGCATCCACTATTCCTGTCGACCACCCACTCTCCTTTTTTTATTCTTATTCTTTCTTTCTATTTTTATTAGATAGAACAGAAAGGAATTGAGAAAAAAGGAGGAAAAGAATAAGAGGAGAAAAATACCTGCTAACTTGTTTCACCACTTGTGAAACAGCCCCCCGCAGGTGGGGAGCAAGGGCTCCAACCTTGGTCCTTACACTCGGTAATATGTGCACTTGGGACTCCTTTTAATATTTCCCATGTGATAGGTCTGGTGAACAGATTCCTTTAGTTCCTCTCTGTTTAAGAACGCTATTATTTCTTCCTAATATTTGAAGGATAACTTTTTGCAGGATATAGGATTTGTGGCTGGCAATTCTTATCTTTTAGTACTTTAAATATTACTGATCCACTGTTAAAAATAAAGGAAGTGTTCTGTGCTCCTTGCAAAGGTATTCCTATTCTGAAGACTGCACATACTGGGATAAATCATAATTATAACTTTGTCATAATTTTGTGTAGAAAGCTATTTACGAACTCTTTTTCTCCCCAATGTAATCCCTTAAACTACTTAAGTTTTATTTAGAGTGTTCTACTTACCTTTTGTAGCTACTATGGGTATTACTATATCTAAATCCTGAGTCTCTCTTCACATTTGCTTTTCTTGGTACGTAAAATTACTATCTTCCAATTCCAATTATATTACTTACAACTTATACTCCCCTCTGTGGATGTAGCTGTATCTATATTTACAAATTATGAGAATCCAGAGGCACATAAAAGTTTAAGAGAGTCTTTTTCCTAAGATACAGTTCAATATTTTTAAGATGATGAGTACTTAATTTTGGATGTGTACTAGCACAAAACTCATAGTTTCACATTAAGTAACAATTTCTGTTTGCCTTATTCTTACATCTCTCTCTTTATTAGTTAATTTCATGTTTACTGAAAGAAGGATGTAACTGAGGCCATTTTAAAAATCAATACCTTAAAACATAAAGAAAAATGTCTTCCCTTTTAGTAATACATCTAATTTTGTTTATATCAAACTTTAATCCAAAAAAATCTATTGTTCAATTTATGACTATATAATTGGGCTAGTAAAGTCAATCACATGTTTTTTATCTTATCATAAATATGTTACCTTAAAGTTAGATGTGCATGATTATCTGAAAGTATATTTAGTAGAATTTGATTTTAGTTTATTCTGACTCCTGCTTTCTGAAATATAGAAGTCATGCTCAATGTGTGCATTTTATTAGAATCTTTGAAGAGTCTGAAAATATCATACTATGTCTATATAATATAAACATTTAATAACACTTTAATTATACCATATTTCCCATATATTAAAAAAGTTTCCAAGAGATATACAAACTTGTAATATTTTTATAATTTATGTAGATAAATAACACAACCCATAATGACTCTTAAGAAAATAATACTCATTTATAAATATGATATATGTATATATGATCATAGCTGAGATAATTGGCTACTTGAAAAACTTTCATGAAATAAGAGACTATTAAATTTATTCCAGAGTGATAGAACCAATGAAATTAAATTGCAGATTTATAAACTACTGGAACTAAAAAGAAAAATTTAAGAGCAATAGATATCCTTTATCCCCTTGGTTTTTGGGAAGGCAAGAAAGGGATCAAAACAGTTCACCTCTTAATTTCAAATCAAATAACTTACCAATAAAGTAAACTATCTTATTCTATAATTAAACAACACTTTATCTGATTGTTCCAATATCCTTCTACTACCCAGGCACTATATTGTCTAATATTTGAAATAATGTTTTATAACTTTCATGGCAGTGTTGTCCTTCAAGCAGTTTGTTAGCAAACGAGCCTATATACTTTTGTTTTACTACTATTTCATTCTAGAAGGAGACAACTGAGATTTCACTTTCACATGCCAAAAAAAGCCTCATGTTCTTTTTTTAAATGTATAGAAACTTATATAAGTATCTATACATTTATACACATTTTGTACTTGAATTATAATATACATTTCTTACTTAATTGTTCTTTTCTTGTTAGAGTAACCTATGATCAATTTTCACTGCTTTTGCTTCTGTTTTATAGAATCTGTCTGTCCAACACGGATACCAGTCGCAGCTCGTGATGAAAAGGGTTTCGATATTCTTTTAGGCTTGGGTATAAAGAAAAAGGTTAAGAAAAGAATTCAGCTTTCACCAACAAAGATAAAAGGATATGAAGTAACATCAAAAGTTGATTTATCAGAATTCACAAGGTAAACATCATATATTGATACAGATATTTTTGGAGGCTTTCTGATGTCTTGAAAATTCTCTAAGATTATGTTTATTTTTCTTTTTTAGCAATGTTTTCCCAGAAGGTCTTCCTCCATCATATGTATTTGTCTCTACTCAGAGATTTAAAGTAAAAAAAATATGGGACCTATGGAGAATTTTAACCATTGATGGAAGGCCACAAATAGCAGTTACCTTAAATGGTGTGGACAAAACCTTACTATTTACAACAACCAGTATTATTAATGGCTCACAGGTGGTCGCTTTTGCCAATCCTCAAGTTAAGGTATAAATGCTGGAGTATGGTTTTGGTACTCAAGGGGAAAAACCATAAGGTGTGTGTATATATTGAATGAAGAGACCTGTAATCTTGACATTACATAAAGACAATGACTTCATTTTGTTTGTTTGTTTTACTACATGAAAGTATCAAAAAGACGGCAGTTGTTTCTTAATTCCTATGAGATTAAGATGTGGGTAAAACTAAGGCATTTGAGTATCTGCTATTAGGAGGTTGGCAGATCTAATTTTAACAACTAAAAAAAGAAGTGACTATTCTCTCAATTTATAAGCAAACAAAAAATGGAGTTACAAAGTAACTCAGCTAGGTAGTAGTGATATCAGATATTAAATTTAAGTCTTATTTTAAAGTACATACTAGTCTTTTTTTTTTTTTACATAAACACCATTCCCACCACCAAAAGACTGTGTCCCAACCCAACCACCCCCCCACCCACCCCTGCCATGCCGGGAAGCCCAATGGCCACCCTCCCTTTCACCACAGGGTTTTTACTTTGGTGCCCTGCTCTCGATTTAATCAGATTCTGCTTTTAGTTTCCCTTTCTGTTCTTCTTTCTCAACTTCTGTTGATGAGTGGGATTATCTCATACTCATCTTTGTCTTTCTGATTTAGTTCACTTAACATAATTCCTTCTACCTCCATCCAAGATGGGTCAGATAAAATGGGTTCATTTTTCTTCATAGCTGCATAATATTCCATTGTATACCACAGCTTTCTCAGCCACTCATCTGTTGTTGGGCACCTGGGTTCCTTCCAGGTTTTAGCTATTATGAATTATGTGCTGTTATAAACATAGGTGTATTTGTTGTGTGTTATGGAATCCTTTTACTTCCTTCCTTTTTCTTTCCTCCTTCCTTCTTTCCTTCCTTCCTTCCTTCCTTCCTTCCTTCCTTTTTTCTTTTTCCTTCCTTCCTTCCTTCTTCCTTTCTTCCTTTTTTTT